>NC_084643.1:25279359-25984359 GCF_019802595.1 Syngnathoides biaculeatus | reverse complement strand
TAAGAAGGCAGGGGATGTGTTTACATGCTACCTACATAAGTGCGGAAAAGGGTTCCACGAGCACAGTAGTTTTCAAACCTTTTGGGGTGTCCCCCCCCCCTTTTTTTTTTTTTTTTTTCAAGAGCTTAATGAACTCCACCCCCACTTGAAATGTTCTCCAACAGGGGAGTTGCGTTGAAAATTGTAAACCGTGGCTTAGGGGTGAAAACAATCCGCACTGCCCCATCATGGCCCTCAAGTTTGAAAACCACTGGGTTAGCATCTGCTTGTAAAAAGTTAATTTTTATATGGAATTGGTAACTTCAAAGAAATAATTGATTCTATATGTTTAATTCTATGTGCATCAGCTTTTATTTATACATCTTAAAAATTTTAATTTTTATCATTTGTATTTAACTTGCAATTTCAAATGGATTTTAGATACTTGAATTTTATTTAGAATTTTTAGATTTAAAAAATAAGGTAATATGTAATTATAAAATGTATTTGATTCATATATGAAATGTACCTTTTGATTATTGAACTTTTTTTTAAACAAGATTATGCACTTTTTTCTACTAAACACTTTTCTACATTTTGTACTTTTATTTTTAATTTTTATTAAGTATTAAGTTTTTCTCTCTTACTGCCAAAGAATAAGCAAAACACATACGTGGACTTATCAGTCCATACATGTTCACCGAAATGTGGCGAGATTTTGCTAGAATTTTTTTTTTTGCACACGCCCCCTTTGGGTGACATGACCTAATTTGAAATAATGAATGAATATATGGTGATAAGTAGGTGCAAGTAGAGATGTTCCATTCATATGCATGTTTGTTCATGCCCAGGATGATTCTTTTGTGAACATTAGTGAAGCTTCCATGTGCAGCATGTGCGAGCAGGAAGACTCCCTTCTCAGGACAAAGGTACTGCTGTGAGAATCCGGCAAAGGAACTGAACTTTACTAAGTGAAGAAAATTACAACTGGCTGATGTATCACAAGTCTATGATTCCAATTCATCGCATAGCTCGGAAGGAATTTTTTTTTCTTTTTGAATAAGTGTCCCATAAAAACATTTTTGCTGATTTAAAACCATGTATCTTCCCCGAAAAAAAAAATAAAAATTGTATCCCTTTGACAAAAAAAAAATGTTGAAAAGTATGTCTCTCCAGAAAATAAAGAAAAGTTCACATTTTTTTTCAAACAAATTTGAAAAAAAACCCATGGCTTTTATATACTGTTAATTAGGGGACTAAAATGTGTTAGCGACTTCCTTTATCGGGGAAAAAAAATCTGGAAATTCTTCCCAAAAATCTAGGATTGGCATATGCCCAAATGTTTTTCTGAAATTAAAAAAAAAAAAATACTGTAAAAACATTTTTACCCCCCTGCCAAAAAAAAAACAGAGTAGGAAAAAAGTGATGCTTTGTATTAAAGCAAAAACTATGGTGTTTTCAATCATTCTTTGGATGAACAGCACAGCTAAATATGTTGGGGTTCTGGACATTAAAACTAACAAAAAATAATTCACCAAATCTCCTTTGCCAATTCCTTTTTTCAAAATGTTTCAGAAACAGTGCAAGAACTGCAGCGGTGTGTTCTGCGAGGGCTGTGTGTCCAATGAGCTGCCGCTACCGTCATCCATCTTGCCCGAGGTGGTGTGCACCACCTGCTACGCACTCTTACTTCAGCAGTATGCTTCCACATCGCCAGCATAAAAACAAATGCTGTCTTACCATAACTACATCTGCAGCATGCACTTTTCGCATTACACTCCAAAGGATCTCATCACGGACACTTTCAGTGAACCCCCATTTATCCTGGGGTATATGCTGTGGACCCGCCTTCGACAGGTGGAAGGCCACATAATAGTGAGACCATATCCATTTTTCCAAACAAAAGAGTATTAACCATTGTTTAACACCAAAGTATTCAACCAAACCATATTATTTTGACGAACAAAAGTCTTGAGAGAAATTTTCTAGATTTGCAGTAATTAACCAAACAAGTGATCCTTCAAAACGCAAAAAGCAGCAACACATACAATTATTCTGTCTCCATTTGTTATGTTGCATTTCTACCAGTAGAAGTCAATGCTGTCAAGCGTGATGTGGTACTACATTGAAGGCACATACAACTCTAAATTCAGATTTGCCAGTAGTAGTACCTCTACTTGTGAAATTAATTTGTTGCAGAAGTCGTTTCATAATGTGAATTTTTCCCCAAGTAGAAGTGCCTTTTACATGTAAATAGCCTAATTCGTGCCAAATCACGACACCCCCTAGATACAAGATACAGGATGTCCATCATGGTTAAAGATTGGCGTGCCTCCTAGCTAATGGAATGCCATGAAGATGCTACAGTGATAGCCAAGGGTAGAGCATTTCTACTGCGCCATACAAACCAAGATACAGGATATTTACGTTGGGTGGAATTTGGGGGCTGCGAACCCAGTGCCTATGGTTTCCTTACAATATTTTTCTGAGGAGGTGTTTCGTGACTCAAATTTTTATTAGAGACATTTGTAAGGAGATGTACCACTGTATAGTGTAAAAACACATTTGAAAAAAAAAAAAAACGTCACTAAGAAATGTGCAATACAGTATTGCTGGGGCATGAATAACGTAGCAAAGAGTCACTGTATCCGCCCTCCCCCCCAAAAAAGTGCCATTTTGTCTAGTCATTGGGACATTTCACCTGGTTGTCAAATGGAAACAAGACTGTTTTAATGATGTAAGGCAAACTTACAATCTTTTAATCTCTATTTTTTCGATTTTAAAAAAATGAACACATCTGCTTGAAATAAAGGCAAATAATCCACAAAGTTTGCTCATGTCTTCATGTTTGGAGCACTTTTACAAACAAGTCAAAATCATTTCAAGTTGCTGAATGTTATCTTTTTGTTGAGAAAATAATATCACAGAAATGCTTCAATAATAAATTGATGTTTTTAAACCCTGTTGACTGGTTTATTTATAAAGTGCTTCCAATGGCATGGAATCAAAGCTTTGTGCAACTCCTATAGACTAGATACTTTTCTCTTTTGGTATGAAAACCTATCAAATCATGTCAACAAGCAAAATGATGCATATCCAAATGTTTTTGTTTGTTTTTTTTTTTAATGGGGGAACTCAGATTTTATTTCAACAACATAACTTAATTTATTCTTGCATTGTATTTTTTTAATCTGACAAATTAGTTGTTTTCTTTGAAGCTGCTTTGTTGAGAAGCACGTATAAAATGTTGAATTTTAAACATTCTATTCAAATGCAAAACAAAGGAGATGTCCATGTTTTTATACCAGCAGAAGTTTATTGTTGAATTCCTCTTGAATAAAGACTGTAATCTGTGTGTCAGCACAAAGGAAAAAAATGGGTGAAAATAACTTGTGATCAAGTGGGAAGTGTAAAATGCAAAAGAATTAAGGATTAAGAGTTACCTGATGTTGAAGGTCTTTTGATTTTCAACTCTGGTTGTCAGGTACTGAATTGAGGAACAACTCAATGTATCTTTCACCTAAAAATCAACGATCAAGCACGTGACAGCTTTTAGTTGTATACATGAAAAAAATATCAGTCCGTGAAATACGCTCAACCCCCATTGAGCGTGGTTCCACACTGTAACCCACAGTAGAGAACAGAGACCACTAAAAGAAAACATTTTCGCCATAGTTTTACACAATTACACGTATCACAGGTGGGCCACGGGTTTAGTGTATTGGAATATCGCGTGCAAATGTTCACCTATGTACATTCTGTCCTTGGACATGGCCACCACAGCGTCCTTATGGCAGGCAAAGTAAACGTCGGCCTCGCCACTCGGCCTGCCGTCAGGTCCCAGGTCCAGGCGGATCCTGGACACCACCAGAGGGGCAAAGAACTGGAGCACGCCAAAGTAGATTTTTAATGATCCAGTATAGTATTCAGAATAAATCAGTGATGTCACTACCTTAACAATGTCCTCTCCAGAGATGTGGAAGGGAAGTCCTCTCAAGTGGATGTGATGGGACAGGTTGGTGAATTTAGGGTTAGGAAATGAAGCAGCAGCTATAAGAAGAAAAACAACGCTGTTAAGCTGTTTTGGCAAGTTGCAGGTTGTCACGTTTTTTTTGTTCGGGATTTATAAATCTAGGTTTGGGACATTAAAGAATGTTCATTCTGCTTTTGAAAAAATGTGAGTCATGTTTTCTGTCAATTTAGAGTTTGAATAAACTGACGCCTTGAGACACAAGTCCCTTGACTCTTGAGTTCTACGTCTTGAAATACGAGTCAAAATCTGAGTCACATGTGCTTCATGACCGAACCACTAGATGGCAGCAGTAAACTAGGACAACATCAGTTGGTGGCTGCTTTGCTAACCACCACCAATCTCCTAAGAACACCGAAGGACAAGACTTAAAGTACCCTTTATTTTGTGCCTGTATTTCCTCTGTGGCCAGGTGATGTGGAGAGCAAACATTATTACTGTTATCAAACATTACAGTATTGTTAAGTGCAATTTTCTTTGTGGAAAACAAGCATAAAAAATGAATTTGAGGTGCTTTGGGGGGGTGGAATGGATAAATTGCATTTCTAATGATTTCAATACGGAAATGTGACTTTAGATTCAAGTATTTGGAGATACAAGTATGGTCACGGAAGGAATTTAACTCATCCTCATCTTCAAGGAATCACTGTCGTAACTTTTCCGTTAAATTCAATTAATTACAATTGAAGACCCTGTAAAGTTATTTTTGGGTTTTGTCGCTAAACAATTTGAAAACAAATGTTGGAAAATAGGTGGTAAGAACGTGCAAAGACTAGCTTCCCTGCTGTGTAGCCACTCACAGAAGTCCCAAGTGCGTAACTTTGTTATCATGAGCATAAATATTTTAAATACACAGAGGACCGATAGACCAAATTTAGAAGTGTCACCTGGCCTGGCAGGTGTGGCGGCCGTGAGTCCGGGGCCGAATCTCTTCCTGGTCGTTGTGTCGTTTACACCCTGAGAGGAACTCCTCCAGCCTGAGTGAATCTCTTGACTACTACTGGGAAACACTTCAATGTATCTGTCAAAAGAAGAGGGAGAAAATACAAGAGGGTTCACGTCAAATTTCCATGCAGTGAACCCGTACTATATGGCGCTGCATCATTCAACTTTCATTACACAAAACAATAGGGTTCCCCCGCATATTCGCAATTTATAGATATTATATTCACTGAAAAACCCAGCTAAAAACCCAGTATTTTCTGCTTCAGTGCTCAGGCCAAAACGTCAATATTGCTTTTGCTTTCCTCCACAAATAGAGGTTAACTCGACAATGTTCACTTCTTGTTCGCAGTATGCACTGTTTGTATGTGTTGCTCCGCTGTGTTCAATTAGCATTGTTTGATAGCTAATTTTGGTTAGCATATCTTTGGTGTCTTTGTTTTGTCTTAGTGGTACGTGCAAACGAGTTTAACCCGTTCCGTGCCACGCTTGTCACGCCGCAAAAACACATCACATAATTGAATAGGAGGTCAAGAATGAATCTGTTTTTGTATTTCATGCCTCAATTCAATGAACTGTGACGCTCCTTTTAGTGCGTCTGCCTTGGCCATCAGGGGGCAGTGTAATGCAGTCCTATAGACACAAATGCATTGGAGTTACCACTACTCTTCGTGACTGAGTAAATTTGTCTTTTTTTCCATAAGATTAGATGTCTGCATTATTATACTGTCTGTCTGCAAAAATATCTGACCTGTTTCCAATGAGCTCTCTGTCTCTCTGGAGAGCTTCATCGGCTGCTTCCTGTGAGGAAAACCACACAAAAGCCTCCCCAGACCTTCTCCCTCTGCTATTTATCACCATAGTGATGCCTTTCTCCATGATCTCCAAACCTAAAACAAACACACAAACACACACGCGAGCTTTATGTACAGCATGTGCCTAAGAGCATGGAAGAATTGACCCCTCCGTGGATATTGCGCAATCCGCATCACTGACCAATCAGAGGCCAGAGATCTGGAAAATCTCAGACTCAAATCTCAGACAACGCTGGATGGTCCAGTATAGCTTCTGTTAGCGTTTTATCGCGTATTTGGGTTCTTTAACAATGGATATGGTTAAGAGGTGTAGTCACAGACTTTATAATAGTGACGACAGGTATCCTGAAAGGCTAGTTGGTGGAGTTCAATTCGTACCCTTTCCAAAACCGAAGACCCAGTACAAAAAATGTCTTTGATGGATCAAACTTTGTGTAAGACCGCATCATCAACTGAATCCATCTAAAATCAACCGGAACAGAAGACAGAGTACAAAAAATGTCTTTGATGGATAAAACTTTGAGGAAGACTGCATGATCAACTGAATCCATCAACCGGAACAGATATGTTTGCACAAAGGTAAGTCCTATATTTGATTTTCAATAGATGTCTTATATAAATGAATTAGCAGTTCTTCGCTTGCATAATATAGCTACGTGTGAATGATTGACACACTTGATCTGTGTTGAGCGATATTTTGCGATGATCCGACTGCACAAACGTGTGCCTTTGTCCGCGGCTACGCTAAACCGGACTGTGTTAGCACGAAGGTATGCCCTATATTTGATTTTCAATACATGTCTCATATCAATGAATTAGCAGTTCTTCGCTTGCATAATATAGCTACGTGTGAATGATTGTCACACTTGATCTGTGTTGAGCGATATTTTGCGATGATCTGACTTCACAAACGTGTCCCATTGTTCGCGGCTAATTAGCTAAGCTAAACCGGACTAGCAGTCCTAAAAACCTTCGACGTGCACCGAGACACCAAGACTGAAGGAAGGATGTTTGAGGACACTAAAGTAGTGATTGTCGTACTCGGTCGGGACTTACCTAGGTTCGGCAGTAATTCAAGAATAATTATTGAGGGGAGCGCGTGACGTTACACAAAGAAAACGAGAGAAACAACTCGTAAATCAAGCCTCGCCTTCTTTTCCTTCATACGGTGGTTCACAAATGGCTATACAGATTCTGCACACAAGTGTGATATGTAACACGAAAATAGGAAACTGTCAATGACGAATTCGTCTTTGGGTTATAATATATTATATTATGTGGCTTCTCGGACTTCCTCTGACTCTGGAAAGATCTCGCGCTAATATCAATGGTTTCTCCGTCGATATGCATGTAAATACCATTGAAATACCGCTCGCTGAAATACTTGAAGCCCTGCTGTATGCTTTTCAATGATATTTCACTGTTAGCTAAGAATGCGAGTGAGAAATCAGCCGGGAAATCGGACAGTTTCGCTCTATTCCTTTCTTGCTGCGCCGATATTTTTGCTAATTGTTTGTCTGACATCAGCGCACGTGGCGTGACGTCACTTCAGGAGGCGTGGTTAAGTGCCCTGTATGGAGGGGTCAATTGATTAGGTACACCATACTGTACCAGAGAAGAAGTGCACAATGTCATCCTCAGTGCATGTGAAGGGGAGACCCCGGAGTCGAACCACACGGGTATCGGCAGGAAACAATGCCGCTTTCTTCAGGATGCCGTCGGCGTCCCTGTTTGTCACCTCATACACTGTGAAAGAAGAGGAAAAGCCCACCTTGAGAAATTAGGTACAACGGTACTATTATCATTTCTGTCATGATTTTAAATCAGGATAGCTGCAGGATGAAGGAGTCCTCATTTATAAGCGGGTTTTATTGTTGCAATAATTGCCTCAATTGGATGAATGGACAGATTTTTTGACTGCACTGCAATGCAAAAATGTTAAGAAAGAAAGGTTTAATTTTTAAATGTTGCTTTAAATGTTTGATTTTATTTTTTATCTATTGTAGTTGTACTGACTGGATACATGTTTTAACTTTTATCAATTACAAATGCAATATATATTTTTTTTTTAAAAAGGAATGACTGAATTTTATACTATCATTTTAACTTAATAGCAATTGGGAATTTATTTCTAATTTTTATTTACATGTGTTTTTACAATACAATAGAGGCAGACTGGATGTCTTTTTGAGTACAGTGAACAGTGAGATAAAAATTCAAATAGAGTAAATGAAAATAAGCATACATTCTTTTTTACGATAATCTTAATTTTTAAATAAAATAAAATCATGAATGGAGGCATTAATAAATAAAGTAAAGTAAAATAAATAAAGAAAATAGTATTTACATAATGTGGCATACCACTTATAGCACTCAAAGACACTTTACAATTGCACACATATTATTCATTCACTCTATAGTCACATCCTGATAGTGGAAAGCTTGTTTACCCCAAGCTAGGTTGCCATTCTGCATCTTTGGCCCTGCAGACCGCCACCAAACATACAACCACATTCATTCATAGGCGATGTGGTTAAGTGTGTTGTCCAAGGATATCATCTTGAAATATGATTTTCTCAGGTGAAGAAGCTCATACCTTCCACGTAGCGAGGGCCCAGGTACTGACGGTGCTTCTCAAGCGCTTTGCTGACATCCTCTTCATGCTCCATCTCCACGAAGGCGCGCCCCGACGGCCTCCCCTGGTGGTCCACAGTCAGGTGCACACCCGACGTGCCGTCGCGGATACGACATTCTGGAGACACAATCTTGAATTGCATTTCCTGTTCATCAGCCATCATCACACTTCAGAAGGGGATTTTTTTTTTTTTTTTTTTTACAAGTACTAAACTGAATATCACATTTTCCTTCAAATTGTATTGAATGATATTCTAGTATCTTCAAACAGGTTCCAGCAGAGCATCTAATGTGCTCTAGTAGACTCAGACGTGGAACTCCATTTATTTGTTGACAAAAATATCGCACAACAAGATTATAGCCAACCAATTCGAGACACTTATTCAATAACACCCATGTCACTCACCAGGTCAAAAACCCACCTTTTAAAGCCAAACCCATTCAAAGTCACAGATACTAAAGGAAACCTTGGGGATGGCAACCTCAAAAAAAAAAAAGAAGAACAATACATGCACCTCATATTCATGTTAGAGTGTTTAATCATACAAATCAATCTTTATCTGGTTATTCCTTGATTATTAAATGGAATAAAAGTAGAATACTCAATTGAAAAAATATTCAACGTTTGCAACTTGCAGTCCTAATTTAGAACAACAGATGCCAGCTCAACTCTTTGGGAGAACATATTTTTAAAGAAAAGATTTAACATGTTTGGTTATTGCAGTATTTAAATAAAGGTGCACCTCTTCCTCAATCTGGACCAGGAAAAACTCTGGCTGAGAGAGTCAGTTTTGCTCTCACCTGAAAAGAAGTGCACGAGGTCCTGGGCCGTGCATGACCAAGGAAGGCCTTTCACCTGCACAATGTACACCTCCTTCGTCTCGGTGGGCATCGTGTCAGACTGGTAGGGTGGAAGAGGAGGATATTTTTCCTCACATGGCGCCTGAGAGATACAAAATAATGAATAGCCAAAAGAGGAAAATGTTTTCACACTCTCTACTTCATGACAAGTGAAGATACTTGTGTAGCAACAAACTTAAGCATTGGTTAAACACATTTACTAAAGGAAAACTGAAAAAGCAAAAGACAGAAATGTAGTTAAGCATAATATTAAAAACTATTTTCTTTATGTCAGTTTAAAACAATACCTACTTTGATAACTTAGCACACAGTTTTCAGTGTTTCAGCCAATACAACTCAAAAAGATGTGGGAGGGATTACAACACATCACAAACTAAAACAGCAAGAACAAGACGTGTGCCGGAAACACAAGACGCCTCGCTGGCATCTTAACGAATCCATTTCTTTGCCTGTTTTGAGATGGACAGATCAAACCCAGGCTCATCACAACCAGTTCCCATCAGCAGTACACTGATGCTTCAAGACCATGTAGTGAGAGGTCTCCTCAGGACTGTAAAGACCAGGAAAGCTGCTGGCCCAGACAAAGTGCGGGGGAAAGTACTGAAGGCCTGTACTGATCAGCTGATGGGTGATGGGTGATTTAATGAAAATCTTCAACAGATCCTTGCAACAATCAGCCATTCCCTCCTGCCTGAAATCTGCAACAATCATCTCCATCCCAAAAAAAATCAGCCATTGACTCTATAAATGATTACAGGCCTAGTGCACTCACACCTGTGATCATGAAGTGCTTTGAGAGGCTGGTTGCACGCCACATAAGGGGCTCACTTCCTCCCTCACTCGACTCCTACCAGTTTGCCTACAGAGGAAACCGGTGCACCGAGGATGCTATCAAAACAGCTCTCCACACTGCACTGAGCCACCTGGAATGCCAAGGGAACTCCGTCAGGATGCTTTTCATTGACTTTAGCCTTTAATAAGATCATCCCAGGCATTTTGGTTGACAAACTCTCCCTCCTTGGACTATCTCCTTCCATCTGCTGCAGGATTAAAGACTTCCTTACAAACCATTCCTAGTCTGTCAGACTTGCCCTACACCTCTCTTCCTCAATCACCCTCAGCACCGGGTCCCCCCAAGGCTGTGTACTCAGCCCTCTGCTAAACTCTCTGTACACATATAACAGCATACCAGCCCATCCAACTCCATTATCAAGTTTGCTGATACCACCGTGATCTGGCTCATCACAAAAGGAGATGAGTCTGCCTACAGAGAAGAGATTGGAAAATTGTCAAAGTGGTGTTCTGCAAACAACCTCACACTGAACACCACAAAGATGAAGGAAATCATCCCGGACTTCCGGAAGTACGGGGTCGACCCGGTCCCACTGTTCATCAATGGGGACTGTGTGGAGAGGGTCCACTCTTTCAAATTTCTGGGAGTCTACATCACAGAAAAAACTCACCTAGACTGTAAATACCACCGTGGTGCTGAAAAAGGCCCAGCAACACTACATTTCCTGAGAGAGCTCAGGAAGGACAACTTGGAAGCTAAGTTGCGGCAGGCTTTCTACAGAACCACCGTGGACAGCATACTCAATACTGCATCACAGCGTGGTATGCTGGATGCACAGCAGTGGACAGGAACGCTCTCCAAAGAGTGGTCAACAGTGCCCAGAAGATCACTGGCTGCTCTCCCTAGAGGACATTGCCAACTCCCAATATTACAGCAGAGCCACTAATATTGTAAAGAATTCTTCACATCCTGGTCGTCACCTGTTTAACCTGCTGCCCTCTGGCAAGCGGTACAGGTCCCACAAAACACAGACAACCAGATTCAAAGACATTTTTTTCCCCAGAGCCACCAACTCCTTGAACTCAAAAGCACTGAACATAACAGTAATGTAATGGAATGGAATATTATGCAACTGCACGTTTGTGCATTTATTTATTGATTTAATCAATAACTGTGCCTTGATGTATTTTATCTGTTGTTTTAACATGATGTTCTTCTATTATTAAATTATGCACCTTGTGGAGAAGCACTCATCAATTCATTGTATGCACAGCATAAAACGACATTTAAGGCTTTTGATTTATTGATTGATTGATTGATTGATTAATTTAAAACGTCTACACACTAAGTAGTTTACACCTTCCCCCATTCTATCAATTTAAAATGGTGGGTGTAAAACAGGATGCTAAGAAAGAAGTCTGGGCAAGGATCAGGAAAGAGTAGGCAACTGCCAGGGGCCCGGAGATTTTAACTGGCTTCCAAACATTTTATAAACCGGATTAATAAAGTTTTCTTCAACATAAACCACATATTATTACTTTAATCTTAAAAACGCTTAATCTATCAATGTGGTTTCGAATGCTCCCCCTCGCTTCTGCACTTACTTCTACATGCTCTTATGCTCTTGTGCAGACGAGATTCATGAAAACCAAACTTGTAGATGAAAAGGAGACATTGGGAGGAAAGCAGGTTTCAAGGTCTCCACTGTGACACCAAATGTACATAATGTTCAACACCAGGAACAATCGGACACTTGCCAGTTTCAGCAGCATTGCTGTCGTCAGCCGAGGATGCTGTTCTTTTATTTGATGATAAAGATCAATATTTAAGATATCTGAAGGGTCCACATGACTGGGTGTACCGTGGCCCACCATTTATACGAGCCTAAAAAAAGGGGAAAAAAAGCGATGCCAACTAACCTCGCTGCACAAACTACGCTGGGTGATCCTCGCGACGGGGGGGCACTGGAGACGACACAATCCCCAAAGAGGGGATGCTGTCCAGGTCGAGGAGGTCCAAATGGGCCGATGAATGAGCGCACACCTTGCGCTCGTCTGGTGACTCCGAGCCACACATCGCTGGAGTAACGTCAATACTGACCGGCTGCTAGCACTCATGCTAGCTTCAACTCAGAACGAGTTTAGGAGTTTGAAACCAACTCGAGTATGTTAAAAAAAATAATGATAAAGGGTACTAAAAACGCATTTATGTAATTATGAATGGGAATTGTGACGTTAAAAGTGCTCACGTGAGGCAATGTGTCAAGGACAACGCACGCTCCGTTTCAGAGGTAAACGGTGAAATATTCCGGATATCCGGTCTGAAGTTCAAAATGAAAATAATTAAATCGGCATGTTCATAAAAGCTAGTTCTCCTTACTAGCATTTTATAACCTCGCAAGGCTTTGAATATTTATCAAAATATAATTCGGTTCAGCACGCTCTCTTAATTCAATAGAGAATTACTAGGTGTATATACTTTTATTGTGAATTTGCAATACGGCTATTTAACAAGAACAGCTCAAGTGTCCACCGCCACCTGTGGGCCTGGATGCTCGGAGAAACTCTTGTACTCAGGAGGGTCGCGGGAGTGGGGCACGAGGCAGTGTTACGCCCTGAACTGGTTGCCAGCCAATCGTAGAGCACACAGAGACAGACAACAGGCGCACTCACAGACACGCGTCGGAGCAATTAAGAGTCTCCAATCAATGCAAGTTTTTGGGATGTGGGTGCCTATGAAAAACCCACGCACGCGCGGGGAGAACATGCAAACTCCACACAGGCGGGGCCGGTCAGACAGTCAATTATTTAACAGCACATTAATTGTCATATAAATCCTCAACAAATAGTAAAGTCTGATGCTTAAAACTCAGCTGGGTCGGCTGGTCAGGAAACAAAGTACAAGACAAAAGCCAACTTCTGTATTTTTTTTAAACCTCCAGTCCCCACCCTTATTTTCAATTCTGTTTTATTTATTTTTGGTTCTGCACTTGAAACGTTTTGTCAGTCTCGCGTCCTGAAAGGAAGAGAACACAAATGTCAGACATAGTAAACTATTTCTACTACTAAACTTCTAAAATCCAACAAGTAGCGTGATGATAATAACAATACCGGTAAAAAAAATAAAATAAAATAAAATAAAATGTTTTACTGGGCTGCTTTACGTTAGTGGTATTTCCGCTAACCGTGAACGCGGCGCGAGGGGCGGGTGGGAGAGGCCGGTTGTTGACTGGAGCCCTTCCTCTCCTCCTCCTCCTCCTCCTCCTGCGGCTGTCAGGCTAGAAAACGGAGGGAGCTGCCTTGTCTCGCTTAGCAGCGCAACAAGTGGACAGGTTGTCACAGTGTCGCTCAATTTGACCCCCCAGAGCTTCCGCACGCAATGTTCTAGCCGCGATATAGTGCGCAAACCGCGCGACCGTTTGTGCCATTTAGGCCACGGGAGCTGGCGTTAGCGTGAAAAGTGATGTTGACCAGATAAGAGCAACGGGATAAAGTTGCTTGTCGTCGGGGGGCGGGGGAAATGGCATGGGGAACTGGCTGTGTTGGGCTTCCCAAAAGCGGACAATTTAGAAGCAACGCTGGGGGGATGGACTAAGTGGAGACTGTGCAGAGTTTATTCTCTGGAGGACTTATTCATTTTAAGTAAGATTATTTACACTGAAAAGTGTTAACTGTCAAAGTCGTCCGGACTGCTGGTGGCCTTCGGTGGAAGCTAGCAACGAGCTAGCTGGCTAGCTGCACCACTGGCTGCTTATCTCAGCAAGTAAGTGCTTCACCTCCTGTCACAGATCACCTACAGCTTTACTATTTAAACACCATATTAGCAGTATAAGCTGCTAAACCTGTCACTGTGGATAAATAAAGGTTATTTGGCGGTTGACGTCAAATCTTATCCAACAAAAGGAGTGGGAAGTGCCTGTGTTAACTCCAAACGTTGTCTTCATAATTTGTCTTCTGGTTGTCGTTTCATCGTTATAGCATTCATTGGGTCATGTGGTTAAGCTTTTCAAAACATTATGAACCCAGACAGCACGGGGAGCAAGTGGCTAACGCGCTTGCTTTACAGTGCTGATGTTCTCTGGTTTAAATCCCGAAGACTCCCAGCTTCCTTGCACATGCCACAAACATGCATAATCGATAAAATTAAAACAAAGTTCTTCATATATGTGGATATGAGTGCCAATGTGGGGTTGTTCTTGTTTTTTTGTGTCTGTCATTCGTGATTGGCTGGTGACCAGTCTGTGTTTTACTGAGCTTGTTTTCCCAAAAGGCATCAAAAATAGATTAATTGAACACAATAAATTCCCCATCGATGTGAATGGTTGTCTCTCTGTATGTGCTTTGCAATTTGCTGGTGACCAGTCCAGGGTGTAACTTTCATCACTCCCATAGCTATAGACGGTAGGATGCGCCTCACCTGCAGCGAGCTCGATATAAATCGATAGATATCGCCTTGAGGTTGGCTGGCGACCAATCCAGGTTGTAGCAAAGTCCTCTGAAATAGGCTATTGCTGAACTACACTTCTAAAAAAATTAAAGATTTCACTGTGTAAAGGTTTTATTTATTATGTGCACTTTTTTCCCACTGAGTGCAGTATGGACTATTACTATGTGCAATATGGTCTAATAAGCGTAGTATTTAACAATCATTTTTAAGTACTTGCATTTTATTCTTATTTATTGGTGGGTAGATGGGCTCATCCGTAAAACTACACACGTGTACTGAGTGAATGGTGTAGTGATGTCGTGCAGAGTGTGAGTGAATGACTGTAGGTGTTTTTTACTTATCTTTGGTACTGATTTGATGTGGATCAGGTTCTTGATGGCACCGTTTTCTTTTTTTTTTTTTTTTTTTTTTGTGCAAGGACAATGAAGCCTGGACCACCTGCCACCCTAATGAGGACAAACAGTATAGAAAATGGATGGATGGTTGTGACCCAATTGACCCCTCCGTGGATATTGCGCAATCCGCGTTACTGACCAATCAGAGGCCAGAGATCTGCATAGACCAAAGCCCGTTTTTGCTCCCGCTATTTTCTCAGACAACATTGCATGGTCCAGTATAGGGTTAGTTAGCGTTTTATCGCGTATTTGGGTTATTTAACAAAAAATATGGTTAAGAGGTGTAGTCACGGACTTTGTAATAGTGACGACCGGTATCCTGGAAGACTAGTTGGTGGAGTTCGATTCGTACCCTTTCCAAAACCGAAGACCCAGTACGAAAAATGCCTTTGATGGATCAAACTTTGTGGAAGACCGCATCATCAACTAAATCCATCTAATATCAACCGGAACACATATGTTTGCACGAAGGTATGCCCTATATTTGATTTTCAATACATCTCTCGTATAAATGAATGAGACGTTCTCCGCTAGCATAACACTGCTACGTGTGAACGATTGACACACTTATTCTTTGTTGAGCGATATTTAGCGATGATCGGACTGCACAAACGTATTGATTTCTTGCTGGCTTGCGGCCAGAAGCTTAACCAGACGGTGTTTGCACGAAGATATGCCCTAAATTTGATTTTCAATACATCTCTCGTATAAATGAATGAGACGTTCTCCGCTAGCATAACACTGCTACGTGTGAACGATTGACACACTTATTCTTTGTTGAGCGATATTTAGCGATGATCGGACTGCACAAACGTATTGATTTCTTGCTGGCTCGCGGCCAGAAGCTTAACCAGACGGTGTTTGCACGAAGATATGCCCTAAATTTGATTTTTAATACACGTCTCGTATAAATGAATGAGACGTTCTCCGCTAGCATAACATTGCTACGTGTGAACGATTGACACAGTTATTCTTTGTTGAGCGATATTTAGCGATGATCGGACTGCACAAACGTATTGATTTCTTGCTGGGTCGCGGCCAGAAGCTTAACCAGACGGTGTTTGCGCGAAGATATGCCCTAAATTTGATTTTTAATACACGTCTCGTATAAATGAATGAGACGTTCTCCGCTAGCATAACATTGCTACGTGTGAACGATTGACACTTATTCTTTGTTGAGCGATATTTAGCGATGATCGGACTGCACAAACGTATTGATTTCTTGCTGGCTCGCGGCCAGAAGCTTAACCAGACGGTGTTTGCACGAAGATATGCCCTAAATTTGATTTTTAATACACGTCTCGTATCAATGAATGAGACGTTCTCCGCTAGCATAACACTGCTACGTGTGGTGAACGATTGACACACTTATTCTTTGTTGAGCGATATTTAGCGATGATCGGACTGCACAAACGTATTGATTTCTTGCTGGCTCGCGGCCAGAAGCTTAACCAGACGGTGTTTGCACGAAGATATGCCCTAAATTTGATTTTTAATACACGTCTCGTATAAATGAATGAGACGTTCTCCGCTAGCATAACACTGCTACGTGTGAACGATTGACACACTTATTCTTTGTTGAGCGATATTTAGCGATGATCGGACTGCACAAACGTATTGATTTCTTGCTGGCTCGCGGCCAGAAGCTTAACCAGACGGTGTTTGCACGAAGATATGCCCTAAATTTGATTTTTAATACACGTCTCGTATAAATGAATGAGACGTTCTCCGCTACCATAACATTGCTACGTGTGAATGATTGAATGAAATCAGAAGCATGGCGTCTCTCACAGTTAAGAATGTATTGTATTTAGAATCTATCATATATCGTTGATTTGAATGAAATCAGAAGCATAGAGTCTGTCTCAGTTCAGAATGTATTGTATTGTATTTGCCATTTTTACTGTTTGTCTGACGTCAGCGCACGTGGCGTGATGTCACTTCAGGAGGCGTGGTTAAGTGCCCTGTACAGAGGGGTCAATTTTAAGCATCCTACCATTTTGAAAACAAGCAAAGTAGTTTTATTTCCACTTTTTCAGCAGGTCTAACGTGATGCAATCCAGTGGTGTGTTTTTTTTGCTGAAGTTGACAAAATTGATTTCCTGTGAGTAAATGATTGTACTCAGGGCTTCCCAACCTGTCTGGAGATTGTAAAATGCAACAGTAAAAGCATGCCTTTTTAGAAACTGTGCTTTCATTTCTGTGTCACTCCATTGTTTCCAAACCTCAATTAGGCCAAGGCACATTCTACTTTATCAGAATCAGAATATGCTTTATTGGCCAAGTATGTAACAAGACACAAGGAATTTGTCTCTGTTAGTCGGTGCCACCCTAGTACGACGTAGGGCTCCACATTGATGACCAAAATCATAATCACAATTGTTTTCATAAATATTCTAATCATGATTATTAATAGCAATTGTTCATGTTGGGCAAAAAACTTTGCTGTATTTTTATTGCACTGCTTTTCGACAAACAATATGGAGCACTTTTCAGTGCTAAATAAATCTATCCATCCATCCATTCATTTTCTTTGCCACTTATCCTCACAAGGGTTGCAGGAGTGCTGGAGCCTATCCCAGCTGTCAACGGGCAGGAGGCGGGCTTCACCCTGAACTGGTTTCCAGCCAATTGCAGGACACGTAGAGCCAAACAGTCACAATCACACCTAAGGTCAATTTAGTGTCCAATTAATGTGGCATGTTTTTTGGGATGTGGGAGGAAACCGGAGGGCCCAGAGAAAACCCACACAGGCACGGGGAGAACATGCAAACTCCACACAGGAAGGGCCTGAACAAACCCGGGACCTCAGAACTGTGAGGCCAACGATTTCCAGCTCTCTCACCGTGCTGTGCTAAATAAATATTTAGATAATAAATTACAAATTACAGAAAAAACAAATGTGCTCCCAATAATTTGATTTTAACAAGGGCTAACTGTATAAATGTGCTATCATGAATCGGCCCTTACTGTAAGCAAATACAGGTAATGCAAAAAAGTTAGCAACATTAGGCTGGAAGCCCTCAGTGTTTATTTGAAATTTCTCAATATAGTGAATTGTCAAGGACGGGTATGTCTCTGTTGTTCTGCTTGGCCATTGGTTAGTTGTGCACGGTCACAAACTGCAAAAAACCCAAGTGTTGATTTGCCTCTTTATTTACTCCTAGCATTTTTTTACTGTCGTCAGGCCAAAAAAAAATGTTGAAGGCAGCTGCTACAACAAATTTTAATACTACAGTGTGTGTCAAGCAGTCTCTCCACCATCTTGCTGAGAAGGGCAACTTCAAAGGAAAAGATTTTATGTGACTACATTGGACTACACGTTTCAGTTTAAAGATGTTCACAGAGCGCACACTCCTTAACCATATGTTCACCCCCTGGTGGCTGACTGTTTTGCGGCTATTGCTATAATTGAAGCAGTTTTCATTTGCAGCAGGGCTGGCATTAGAAATTGATAAAATCCAAGACAACCAAAGTCAGCCAAAATCACAATCATGATTAAAACACCAATTCCAATGAAGTTCGGACATTGTCCGTTTATCCATTTTCTGAGACTCTTATCCTCACAAGGGTTGTGGGATTGCTCGAGCCTATCCGAGCTATCATCGGGCAGGAGGCAGGGTCCACTCTGAACTGGTTGCCAGCCAATCACAGGGTACATACAGACTGACAACAGTCGCACTAGCAATCACACCAAGGGGCAATTTAGAGTCTCCAATTCATGCATGTTTTCGGGATGAGGGAGGAAAATGGAGTGCCCAGAGAAAATCCACACAAGCATGTGAACTCCACACAGGCTGGGCCGGGAATTGAACCCCAGTCCTCAGATCTGTGAGGCCAACGCTTTAGCCAGTTGGCCCATCACGCTGCTTTGGGACATTGTGTTAAATATAAATAAAAACAGAATACATTGATTTGCAAATAATGTTCAACCTACCGGTATATTTAGTTGAATATACTACAAAGACAAGATATTAAATGTTCAAATTGATAAGCATTATTGTCTTGAGCAAATAATCATTAACTTTGAATTTTACAGCTGCAACATGTTCCAAAACAGCTGGGACAGGGTCATGTTTATCCATGTGTTCCATCGCCTTTTGTTTTAACAACATGAATAAAGGTTTGAGAGCTGAGGACAATAATTGTTGAAGCTTTGTAAGTGGACTTCTTTCTCATTTTTCCTTGAAGTAATGCTTCAGCTGTTCAACAGTCCAGGGTCTCTGTTATTGTATTTTATGCTTCATAATTTGGCATACATTTTCAAGTGGAGATAGGCCTGGACTGCAGGCAGGCCAATCTTGTACCTGCACTATTTTACTACGAAGACAGCGTAGCATCATACAGAATGTGGTTAGGCATTGTCTTGCTGAAATAAGCAGGGATGTCCATTAAAGAGACATTGGTTGGATAGCAGCATATATTTCTCCAAAACCTGTATGTACCTTTCAGCATTAATGGTGCCTTCACAGATGTGTAAGTTACTGATGGCATTGGCTATAACACAGTCCCATACCATCACAGATCCTGGCTTTTGAACGTTGTGTCCACTGCAGTCTGGACGGTTCTTTTCTCTTTGGCCCGGAGGACACGATGTCCAAAATTTCCCAAAAGAATTTGAAATGTGCACTCGTTAGACCCCTTTGTGTGATTTTGAGTGCGACTGCTGTCTGTCTCTATGTGCCCTGTGATTGGCTGGCAACCAGTTCAGAGTGGACTCTGCCTCCTGCCCAATGATGGTAATCCCACAATTCTTGTGAGGATAAGCAGCTCATAAAATGGATGAATGGACCATGTCCCAACCAACTTCATTGGAATTGGGATTGTAATCACGATTCCAATTTTGGCTCCCCCGATTATATGAGCTTGATTGTCTGGGATTTTTTTAAATGTCTAATGCCGGCACTGCTGCAAATGAAAACTGCTTCAATTCTACCAATGCCCGCAACACAGTCAGTTAGCCACCAGGGGGTGAACATATGGTTAAGGCTGTGAACATCTTCAAACTAAAAGGTCTAGTCCAATGTACCGGTAGTCACATAAAAGCTTTTACTTTGAAGTTGGCAGAGAGACTGCTTGACGCCCACTGTAGTATTATTTTTTTTTGTAGCAACTGCCTTCAACATTTTGTCTGGCGTGACTATGGTAAAAAAAATTCTGATGCTGGGAGTAAATAAAGAGGGAAATCACCACTGTCCATTTTTTTGCAGTTTGTGACCGTGGACAATTAACCAATGCCAAAGCAGAATAACAGAGACATACCCGTCCTTGAAAATTCACTATATTGAGAAATTTCAAATAAATCCTGCTCAAGGATAGCTGGCATAGGCTACAGCACTCCCGCGACGCCTGTGAGGATAAGCGGCTCAGAAAATGAATGAATGAATGAATGAATGGAGGGATGGATGAATGGATAAATTGAATTGTCATTTGAAAACTGGATGTTGAATATCCTTGGGTTGTTGTCACTGAGAGATATTAAAATGTGTTTGATGATTTAAAGCCTGTGTGATATGTAAAAAAGAAAAACAGAAAGCAGGAAGGGCGTGAATACTTTTTTCACAGCACTTTATATATCTGTTCCTTAAAACTTTATACCATTGCCATACCGATGCTGTTCATTAGAATTCATCTGAAGGTGAAGTCATGGATTGCTTTGCCCAACTGTGAGTGGCATTTAACAGCCTGATTTTGTGCACAAGTCAAAGCAAATAAAAACCCAGATAGGTTAATCAGAATCAGTTTAAGATTAAGTTTTTGTCATTGTGCGTGGGTGCAGTCTGGCAGTGAAATTTGAAGATACGCCATAAAACAAAACTAGTTATGCAGCTTCACAAGGTCAAAGCTGAACCAAATCTCTTAAATTTCTCCCCCTGAAGCCAGTTTCACTTAGAAACATGAAATTTGGAAGGCATGCCTACCCACAAGAACCCATGATTGATGAAACACAGGAAGTCTGACATTTTGGTTTGAAGCACTCATTTTGCCCATTTTCCGAGCCCTACAAAGACGATTCGTCCAAGTGATTTTGTCCCATCATTACCAAACTTGAACTTTGTATAGCTAGGACAGAGATTGATGTTGGTTTGCTGAACATTTTCACTTTGAAACATGAAACTTGGTAGCCATTTTTATCAAAACTTTAACTACAGAAAAAATCTCAAGAAACACTTCCTGAAAGAAAGGGGGTCCTTCAAAATGAACCACTTATTGTAAGTACCCACTCGATCTTTGCGCTCTGCTCACCATACATACTACCTGCACTCTCCGCTCCATCAGTTTTAATAACTGATTCTTTCCAAGTCCTCACTACTCTCAGTCAGATTTATTTTCAATATTCTGTTCTAAACGAGTGATTGGACCACTCTGCAAGAAATATTAATTTGTCTCGTACATCCCAGTGTCATTTAAAAAGTTTGTAAGGGATACTGTACATAATCGCTGCACTTATTTGGAACCTTTTATTAATTGTGCTCTTTTGTATGCTGCCAGCTAACCTTTGCAAATGAGAATCTGGGCTCAAATGCTTTATCTGGATAAATTAATGTTAAAAAAATAAATGCAAAGTTTCCTGGGGTCCTTTATAAATGAGATTTCCCTGGAGATTTTGTCCAACTGCAACCACGTTTAAATCTCAAATGCTTGACAGATGGGCAACACTAGTTTGCAAACCATAAGACTTTTCATCACTCTGTGGGCATAGCATGGCGGGGAGGTTTGATGGGGTGACACAAAACTAAAAATGCAGCTTCACAAGGTCAGAAATTAAGCAATTGTCTTTAAAATTATTTTTCTGAATCCTGTTTCACGTAGCGACATTACATTCGGATGGCACGTCATATATCATGTGTAAAGCCACAAAAAATATTCTCAAAAAGCTATGCCTGACATTAGAAGTCTACCATTTTGGTCTGCTGCCCCCATTTTAGGATAATTTTGAAAATGTTCCTACATTTTTTTCCTTGTAAAGTATAGCTATAAAAAGATCATAGAGATGTTTGTATTCCCGGATGCTGATCTTATTGTGTTGACTTATGTATTTATTTATTTTACATGTGACTGACGGAAGGTAGCACAGTGCTGATGGCCTCCCAGCAAGCTATGGATACTACGGCAGACACGTGCCCCACGGTCCACAACGGGAGCGCCCATCGAGAGTGTGCAGACACAAACCCTGCTGCCACCACCACTGCCACCTCCTGCACTGTTCTGAAGCTACATTTCTATCACAGCATCCAGGGAGTGTCCGACTGCAAATTCCTGGGCTACCCGGCTGGCGATTACGTGGCCGAGGAGCTATGCATTGAAGCCGCCAAAGCATGCAGTAAGTACTGGGTGAACTTTTCTTACATTTCATGGGCTGCTTTTTTTCCCCCAAACTTTTACTCAAAGTCACGGAGTCAAATTAGTAGATCTTCTTTTACGACAGTCGTTTTGTTACACAAGTATCTGCACATAATAATTTTTTTCTCATGCTTTTTAGAGTATTTCCACTTTTTAATCACATTTCTTGAACTGTATGCTGTTTTAATTTCTACTTTTTTTAATTTTGTTTTTAATATATATATTTTGTCATTTTTGTTTTTATCCCAGTCTAAATGTTTTATCTCTTTGTATTGAAATCCTTTTAATCATGTAAAGCACATTGAATTCACTTGTGTATGAAATCCGCTATACAAATAAATTTGATTTGCTTTGCTTTTGCCAGCCCCCCCCATGATCACTTAAAATCAGGATCAAACGTTTTGAGTTCTGTGCTTTTCTTTTGTCTAGAGCAGGCACACCAATGTGTCGTTGGACTCGAATGTTGTGAGTTTGATGATAGAACAAACTCAGTTGACATTCAAGACGAACTTTATTGCCCTTACACTTACTTGTTTTGACATGAAAAACAGATTTTACTTCTCATAGCACATCGGTGCAATGCTTGGTAGTTCTTTAAAAAAAAAGTGCTTGTAAAGATTTCCATTAAGCGGTTGTGTCCTCTGTTGAACTCTTCGGAATTATGAAAGCCAAGATCCGGCTGATGTGTTCTGTGTAGGTGTGGTGGATTCAATTCAACCTTTATCCACCAACAAATAGCGAGCAGTGTGCTTACCACTACTCTATGCATTTTGGTATGGTCAAATAATATACATACAAAAAAAATTAAATATATATATATATTTTTTTTTTTTTTTTTTTGGGGGGGGGTTTCACGTTGAGGGTTAACTCAATTATTTGACTACGCCGCAACTTTTAAAGCTTTAAGTCGACTAATTGTTGATCACATTTGTTGCATCTTGTCTTCCAATTGATCAATTAACAGAAGACTTTCAGTTGGCCCATTTGCTGCGCCAGATGTTAACACTATGTGGAGCAGTGAAGTGCCCAGGCAACAAGGCGAACCAGTCGTTCACCTTCATATATATATGTGGCTCTGACAGTATGAGAATCAGGTGGTTGTGGATACGAAGTGGTGAGCCTCACTAACTTTGTCTGTTCCAATCACCACTGGTCTTAAATTATTCATAGGCGTGAGACCACGGAAATGTCGGCGAGGAACAAGAGCAGCAGCACAAAGTCAAAGCTCTATCTCCATCGCCAAAATATTGCAGTATATCCAATAATGAGAACTTAATTCACACCACAACACTCACTAAAATCCTTCATTGCAGTACATCATACGGAGGTGCCATGCTACAAAGGTGTAGAAATATTTGACCAAAAATGAGACTGGAACACGATAACGCGGTAGCTGGCAAAATATGCCTTGGTGTCCTCAAGCACAATAATAATTATTTTCTTCAAGGTCAAAGTCAAAAAGTACCATGACTTTAAAGAACATGGGGAAGCCCAGATGATGAGGTCATGGCTTTGAATGCCCCTGATAGGTTAACTGATATGTGCATTAATTGAGAGCACACCTGGGGATGCATTTAAGGCCACACCTCAAACACTTGTCCTTGTTAGAAATCATGGGAAAATCAAAAGAAATCCAAGAATCGTGGCGCTTGAGAACTCTGGCTCATTCTTGGGTATATTTTCAAGATGCTTGACAATGCCACATTCATCCGTTCCAACAATTTTACACAAGTATAAACCTCATGGGAATGTCCAGCCATCATACCGCTTAGGAAGGAGATGGGCTCTGTATCCCTGAGCTTCATAAAAAAGCCATATTAGAGTTTGCACCAAGACAAAGGTCTCAACTTCTGGGGACATGTCATGTAGTTTGATGAAACTAAAGTGGTATACGGCCTTAATGACAAACATTACATCTTGTGGACCTGAGAACACCATATCAACTGTGAAGCATGGAGGTGCCAGCGTCATGTTGTGGGGCCATTTTGCTGCAATTTAAAACAACCTCCTATTACAAGAAACACATCCTATTCAATTTTAAGAACTGCCTCTGACTAATTTTACTCTGGCTATGTCGGCTTTTTACAACAGTAGACAAAGATATAAAAGACGACTGGTACTTCTAAGATAAACGGCACAATAGGGGATCCAGAAGGCCATAATATACATAATTATACTGGCTACAATATTTAACAAATTATACAAAATTGGTAATGTATACATTCCTAATAAAGATCATCCAAACTTTGTTCAAGTGCTCTTTTCCACATTTGCTTCTCAGCCAACTCTAAAATTATCATGGGAGTCAACGTTAACCTTATGCTAACCATACGAAGTGCTTTTGCTGTCTTTTGTGTGTCCACAGGTATATCGCCTCTATACTGCAACCTCTTTGGCCTCTTCAGGGAGCGAGACCGCTTGTGGTTCTCACCCAACCACATTTTCCATCTTAATGAATCCAATTCCGAAGATTTGTTTTTTAGAATAAGGTAGCGTACAATGATTTTTTTTGTTGTTGTTCCAAATATGTCATGTCACATTGTGTTGTGCGTGTTCATTGTAGGTACTACTACCCTGGCTGGTACAGTGGTGGGGCATCACGGGCTTATCGTTACGGCATTGGAAAAGGATCGGAAAGTCCTGTTCTCGATGATTATGTGATGTCATACCTGTTCAGTCAGGTGAGTACTCCAATTTGGTGTTAGTGTTTGTGTATGTGTGTCAGTCATGTGCCCTGGGACTGACTGGCAACCATTTCAGGGTGTAGTCCACCTTCCACCCAAAGTCAGCTGGGATAGGCTGCAGCACTTTGCAACCGTAACGTGGATAAGCGATGTTGACAATGGGTGGTTGGATGTTGTCAATGTTTCCATGGACACTGGCCCATGGAGACAATGAAGTGGTACTCGTCATAGAGTCATTGCTGTAGACAAATTTCTTGTGTGTTGTTACATACTTGGCCATTAAAGCTGATTCTGATTGGAAAAATAATGTAATTATTTGGATAACTTGAGGCCAGTAATTCCCAAACAGTTTGACTGTGAGAGATCACTAGGTAAGCCATTTAAATGAACAGTTAAATGCGCTTCCACCAATCAATGTGTATCACATCCAATTTTTGGGGCAACAATAAGGTGGTGTGCTCTGGCATTGTTTACTTATGTCCTTGGGAAACACCGTCTTATCCCACCCCCCATCCTTCACTGTCGATTCCTTATTTGTCAGTCTTCGGTGTGTCTGCCTCAATGTCATGACTCAGGAGAAGTCTGCGTTCCCCACACATGAAGAGTTTTGGTTGTAAATATGCAACATGTTTATTAAGATTGTTGGCCCCACCTGTTTCAGACACAAGAAACAGGATGAATCCACTCTTGAAATACATCACCTAAAGACAATCTAGTTAGATAAACTTATAAAATTTAAGATTGCCGTTTCACGTTCTTGCTCGGGAAGGAGCAAAATCAGAATAAAAACGGGCTAATTGTCATTGTACCTGGCTATCGAGTAATTGAGGGTTGCAGAGATCAATAACAACATCCAGTTTTTTAATCAAAACTATCCACCATTTTCTATTGTCCTTGAAAATAAGTTCTTATTTTGTTTAAAAAATGAAACGTTCCTGAGTCTGCTGCCCCTGATAGAGGCAGTTTGGGAGCAAAGATTCGTAGTTTTTGTTAGCTTCATCTTTGTCTGGGAACACCGATGAGATTGTTAAATTGACCCCTTGTCCCTCTAGTGGAGGAACGATTTTATCAGCGGCATGGTTAAGATCTCCAATTCCCACGAGACCCAGGAAGAATGCCTCGGTATGGCCGTGCTGGACATGACGCGGACTGCTAAGGAAAAACAGATGTTGCCGCTGGATATCTACCGCAGTATAAGGTAGCAACCTTGTCTGTGAGAGACCATCACTTTTAAATAAACACTTCAGCAGATATATTGTGCTTTTTTTGGTGTGCGGTCCAAAATGTGCAAATTAATCCCAACTAAATTCACATGGCACTTCTGTAATTTGTTGGATGGAACTAAATGCTATAAAATGTTGATTCTTTTACTTAGCCACCATTGAGGCACAAGGTTAGTGTTTGTGATGCTGTGAGACCAGGTTTGTGACAAAGTTGTTAGTGAGGTTTTAGCACAGTGCTATTTTTTGGGGGTTTTTTTGTCATTGACTCTTGTAAATAAATACTAAAAACCTTCTGTGCAATTGTGCAACCAACCATTTACCTTGTTACCTGTCTTAATGTTGATGTAGACATTTTATTGTTTAATGCACCCAATTGAAGGTCCGCACACTGTAGGCTGAGGCTTTAATGCGAGAGGGAGCACCTCAGATGCTACACATCGTGAGAGCTACATTTGCACAATATAATTTTTTACTAAATGTTGCACTGAGGTGACAGGTTATTATTTTAACAGAGTGTAGAGACACTTTTGTTCGTCGCAGCAACCATGCTTGAGCATTAGCGCAGTCATTAGGTCATTTGTAGATGACGTTAAAAAAGTTTCAATGTGGAGACAGGCCCTGAACAGGTTGCAGCCAATCCCAAGGCACATATAGACAATTATTCACACTCATATTCACACCTATGGACAATTTCGTCTTCAATTGACTTACCATTAATTGGACACTCTAAATTGCTCCTAGGTGTGGTTGTGAGTGCAATTGTTGTCTGTGTCCATGTGCTCCGTGATTGGCTTGCAACCAGTTCACGGTGTTCCCTGCCTCCTGCCCATTGACAGTTTGGATAGGCTCCAGCACTCCCGCGACCCTTGTGAGGATAAGCGGCTTGGAAAATTTATGGATACATGGATATTGACCAATTATTAAATACAAACATTTTATAGTTTTTCAGTATTATTAATGATATACCAACCAATGAAGCAATTATTTAATGAAATTAAATATGTAAAAAATGTGACAGTAGATGGAGTAATACTTTTTCCACCATACACTCTCTACACAGCTACAAGTCCTTCCTGCCCAAGGACATGCGAGCGCAGATTGAGGACTGCAGTTTCCTGACACGCAAGCGCATCCGCTTTCGCTTCAAGCGTTTCATCCAGCAGTTCAGCCAGTGCTGCACCACCGTGCGCGACCTTAAACTCAAATACCTCATCAGTATGGAGTCGCTGGAGAAGGCCTTCTACACAGAGACCTTCAAAATCCATGAGGCGTCTAGTGGCCAGCTCATCCTGCTGGTGGCCGCTGACACCGGTATACAGTGGTGCCGGGAGAAGCTGAAAGATTCTAACGAGGTTGGTGCATATCTGTTTTTATGTTAGCATGGTGGACTATAAACAGCTTAAAGTGGGACTGTCATCCCTATAAACATTCTAAAATAGATATTGTCAAGAAAAATACATAAAACAATATTCACTTCAATGTCTATATGAAAAAATAAAAGTGAGCGGAGAACGCGTCATCCATGCACAAAGTTGCGCAATTGAGTGTCCCTCGACATCCAAGTGGTCGCCATATTAGTCGCGTCCTCTGTCCTTGACGTCATGGTCACTGCCACCATTGAAAACGCGCAGTGCCTGCTACTATGGAAGCCGAACAACAGAGATATTCCGATTTTTTCGACACCCCTTCTGACACCGAAGCTCTTTTCGAAAAGGAAAACACCACACAACCGAGTGAAGTTACCGGGGCAATATTACACTATTGTTTCGAGCCCTCAGAGCAATATTACAGTATTGTTTCGAGCCATATTCAGATGATATCCGATCACGGCCAAACCGCATCCCGTCCGATCCACTTCCGCGGCGGAGATGAGCCATCGCGGCTCATCGCAGGCTGCCTGTGTGGCTTATGACAGAGCCGAGCGGTGCTGCTTTATGGGGGTGTTCACAGTCGAGCCCGGGCTCTTTATGCGCGCACGTGACTGAGTAACGCATTCTCGCCTGGGTTCTTCGGAGCCGCCCCCGTCGCAAAGCCCAACGCGCAGCCTTCGCAGAAGCTGTGACCGCCGAACGCGGTGCCTCAGGAGGTGTGGCTGAGTTTCAGCACACTTGATGGCATATAAGGAGGAGGTGGAGCCGAGCTATGTTGCTTTTAGGGGTATGTTCAAAGTCGCCGCAATACGCGATGAACACTATCAAGACGAGGCTGAGTGAGACATTGTTGGCTGGGCGACGCGGACATCGACACATTTCATACGTGGATCCTTTGGTACGTTATGAGAGAGACCGATTACGTGGTCCGCCCCAAATTATTTATATATATATATATATATATATATATATATATATTTTTTTTTTAGTGGGTGTATACACACCTACCTGTTATTTGGAACCCACGAAGCTCTCGTCCTCTGCACCCGTGCAATCCATTTTTCTCAATGAATAGGGTCTCTTTCAAACTTCTGAAGGTTAATTCCATTCTCCCGAGTGTTCAAGCAATGTCCAGCAATGCGATGAGCCGGCGTTTTAAAAATAATGGGAACAAACGAGTCCACGAGGGGGCGCCGCTGTCCTTTACGGCTGCTGCGGTTCACGTCACTTCCTGCTTCTTCTCGAAAACAAATCCCTGAGAGGATTTTCATGGCGGGAGTTACAAAAAGCTGTATACGTCAAAATCATGTTTTGTGGTGGGGAAAAAAAACACATGGGACCATACTGGCTGTGGGTTTTTCATTAATAATGTACCAAAAATCATCCGTTTGATGACACGTGACCTTTAAACATTCACAATTGTCGGCGACTGAGTAATTTCTAAGCAGGTTGCAGAGTATATGGGAGAGTTCTGAAGGTTATACCGAATTCCATTCCTTGTCTAATAATTTGTCATTGGCAGGAATTTATAGACAAATGCTGGAAATAAAAACACTATCTCTGAATTGAGTTGGAACATTTTTTGTGCTTTTTAAATTGCAAAGAAAAAAATCTCACCAAACTGGGATGGAGTTGAAGGCAAAATTAATTGAAAACATTGTGAATTTATCAACATTTATCACAATTATTAGCGATAGCCTTCCCAGTTCCCGTGGTGCCTTTAGATACAAGTTTAATTCACGACTCAAGCATGTTGATAATTCAAACCACTCAAGTCATTGTTCCTTATTTAAATGAATGGTAAGGCCACAATCCATTCCAGCCTTCCTTTGTTTTTATATTAACAAAAATAGCAGTAATTTTGGTCTTTATGAAAACAAATTACAGTGGTACCACTACTTACGAAAGTCTATACTAACGAAAGATTCAGGTTATGAAAAGGCTCCTCGGAAAATATATTTCTCTGCTTATGAAAGAAATTCAGGATACGAAAGTTAGGAAAAAATGGCACTGGATTCAACTGAACGTAAACATCCTGTACTGTATCGTTGGTTTGAAAGCAGCACGATCGAGCGACTCTACCATTTGCCATCGCTGGCGCATTTTCCTGGCATCACATTGGCTAAGAGAGATGTCAATCTTTAGCCATCACACACATCCTTCTCTTGGTTTGTGTGGCGCAAGAGCGGCTCCACCTACTGGCTAGCCCATAGCATCTTCCTGGGATCACATCCCTACTTTGGCTCGTTGTGGCGCCAATCTTTTTTTGTTTTTGAGGGGGTACATCTCTCTTTACCCATGAAGCCGTTCCTGTATGTTAGTCACCGAATCCATTGTCATACGGTCGTGCATACTCGACAACGTCTTTACGGATTTATTCATCTTTTTTCACCATGGGGCCCAAGAAATTGATGGCCAGTGCCAGTGAGGAGAAGAACAGTTGTTTTGTCCATCAATACAAAACAAAAAATCGTCAAAACATATGACAATGACATGTTGCTGCTCGACTTGAGAAATTCCAAATGGAGGTTGAACCTGAAGTTGAGGAAATTGTTTCACTAGGAAAGGCTAAGGAGGACTTTGACGAGTTGGTTCATACACGACAATGCAGGAGCAGTTTGCAGCTTAGAGTAGGAGGCAGCCACGATTCCGTCAACCAAAAAAAAGACGAGTTAACGAAATTCCATGACATTTCTGAATTTATTCAAAAGAATCATCCAGAAAATGTGTTAATGTGGGCGATTGCTCACTTCGATAACTTCCCTTGCACATTTCCACACGATTATTCAAAGCCGTCAAAGGCAAACATCTTTGCATTGGTACTTGAGGAAACATTGAAAGTTAGGTAATGGTTCTTTGGAATTCATAGTTTGTGAAATATATTAATTTTAGTGCGATTAAGTTGTGTCTGTGCCTCCGCCTCTGAAGACGCCACAATGTGTTTTTGCTCGCCACTCACTCAATGCCTTTGATGTCATTTTTCCCCAGGAGCTCCAGACGCTATGTGACTTTCCAGAAGTTGTTGACATCAGTGTGAAGCAGGCCAGCAAAGAGGCTGCCACCGAGAGCCGCCTAGTCACCCTCAACAAGCAGGATGGCAAGAACCTGGTAATTTCATCACGTTGCTGTGCGTCATAAGCCAGAAAGTAGATTTGTAACCGCTTTAAAGGAGACATATTACATAAATTGGACTTCAGAATTGCATTTATACAAATGGTTGTACCCATTTAGTTTGAAATTAAACAGAGTAAAAAAAAAAAAAAAAAAATGGTGCCCTGCAGATTTCCCATAATGCTTCCATGAGCAGCCCATTGACATTTTGGACCTAAATTAACATTTGCTAAAAATATTGAGGTTTTTTTTTTTTTTTATGTGTCTGAACTGAAAGTACCAACCAACTAAAAAAATGTGTATATTATATATTAATATAAATGGTCCTCCACTCCCATCCTTTTAAGTGCTGTTGGAAGAATCCTGAGATCTTCCCAGATTTCTACCAAACTGTAATATAATAAATTGCTCCATTCTGTGGAAATCTCATTTGTATTTTTTGTAATCTTAATATGGAAACCAGTACTTATCCAGAAGAGGAAAAAAATATTGATCAAAGGGTTTTTTTTCCTTTTCTTTTTTTATTTTATTTTGTCATTGTGATGTTTTCCAGGAGTTGGAGTTCCCCAGTCTGTCTGAAGCGCTCTCCTTCGTGTCCTTGATTGACGGACACTATCGGCTTACTGTGGATGCGCATCACTACCTTTGCAAAGAAGTGGCGCCCCCGAGACTGTTGGAGGCCATAGCCAGCCACTGCCACGGCCCAGTCTCGTAAGTGATAAGAAATGAGCATTTATTGAATGGCACTGAGTTCTTCTTTTAATCTTTCACAATGGACTGTGACTCTCCTTGCAGAATTGAGTATGCCATCAACAGACTTCAGAGATGCTCGAACAAGCGCGGCCTATATATTTTAAGGTGCAGCCCGAAGGACTTCAACAAGTACTTTCTGACATTTCCTGTAGAGGTATGGAAAGAACAAAGGGAAATTAACCAGATACTTGAATTGGTAAAATATTTTTCTGTTTTTCTGAACACATTAACCACGCATTCCCAACCGAAAATAGCAGCTGTTGGTCTAGCAAAGGCTGAGAAGAACATTTGTGACACAGAGAAACAAGACAAATGCCATTGTTACCCCTCCACCCAAAGAAATAGGTAATAGATCAAAGGAGATAATTATAGGTTATGTAACAAATACTCGCTGCTGACATTCAAATGTATTTAGCTCTATCAAAATGTGGCTCTAAATTATACTTTTTTAACATTGTGTAGATATGCAGAACTTTAAAATATGACATTTAACTTTTAATAAATAAACGTCCTGGGCAGTGGTGAGCACATCTTCCTCACAGTCTGAAATTTTGTGTTTGAATCATGGGTCTTGTGTGGAATTTGCATGTCTCTCCCTGATCCTTTGTGAGTTCTACCGTTACTCTGGTCTCCCACATTCCAAAGTAAGTGTGTTTGTGTTTTACTGTTACACGGCTGTTAAAGAAATGTTGGAAAAGTGCATCGGTAAATGTGGCTCTCCTTTCCCACATGCAAGTACGTTACAGTAAGTACTGTAATTTCTGGTGTGTAATGTGCACGTTTTTCCTTTAAAAGTCTTCAAAAGTCAATAACGCTCAAAGTGTTTCTTCATTACAACACAGTTCACTTTATGCAGCCTTGCTTATTAGGTGGATTTTTTTTTTGTGTGTAATTTTTTTTACAGTGTAGCAGGGTTTTTTTGTTTTTTTTATGGCGTATGAATGCTCATTGTGTTACAATTAGAAAGATTTGACTGGAAAGGAGAGGAATGAAAATTAGCCGAAGTAAAACAGAGTATATGTGCATGAATGAGAGGGGCGGAGGGGGAAGAGTGAAGGTCCAAGGAGAAGAGATAGCGAGGGTGGACAACTTCAAATACCTGGGGTCAACAATCCGGAGCAATGGTGAGTGTGGTAAGGAAGTGAAGAAACGGATCCAAGTGAGGTGGAACAGTTGGGGGAAGGTGTCTGGTGTTCAATGTGACAGAAGAGTCTCCGCTTGGATGAAGGGCAAAGTTTATAAAACAGTGGTGAGGCCGCTATGATGTACGGATTAGAGACTGTGGCACTGAAGAAACAACAGGAAGCAGAACTGGAGGTAGCAGAAATGAAGATCTTGAAGTTCTCACTCGAAGTGAGCAGGTTGGATAAGATTAGAAATGAGCTCATTAGAGGGACAGCTAAAGTTGGATGTTTTGGAGACGAGGTTAGAGAGAGCAGACGTCAATGATTTGGACATGTCCAGAGGCGAGATATTGGTGGAAGGGTGCTGAGAATGAAGCTGCCAGGCAAAAGAGCTAGAGGAAGACCAAAGAAAAGGTTGATGGCTCAGTGTAGTTGAGTGAAGTTCATTGGCCATGGTTGTCAAGGGATCAAGTGTTAGTCCACACCCCGGGAGTGGTCAGCGGTCCCCGCAGCATTTAGACGCACCCGCACAATGCGTCACAGCGTCAGTACCCAAACATAATCGAAGGTGGCATGTCTGTTTATACAATATTCTGGCCCATAAAAAAAAGAAAAAAAAAGAGTAGTAGTTTTCTTTATAGGAAAGCGCTCATATCCGGTACTGAATTAAACAGAAAATTGATGGAGGGATGTATACAGTTATTTCTCAAATAAATGTTTTGGCCTCAAATAGGTTTCAGTCTTTGGATTAATTTTACAATACAGCCTCTAACGGAAAAAAGATGAAAAATGAAAAAAAATCAACTTCTACACGGATTTCACTTAACGTGAGAATTTTTTGGAATGTAACCCCCGCATTAAACAAGAAAACACCATATACAGTACATGTTGAAAAAATTTTCACGGTCAAATATGGTACATGAGTGTCTTAGAAAAGACAATTAATTTTATATATTCTGATTTATGTTTACATCATATTTAGGTGAACGTTTACTATACAGAAATGTATAGTTTCAAAACTGCATTATTATTATTATTATTATTATCAATACCAAGGTTTACTAGTTCTTTAGTAATGTGAGTATCCTAGTGTTTACTTATAACACCACAGCTTCACATCGGTATTTTCCATCTCTTACGTGACCATTGCCACATTAGCTGGCTTGCACAAAGTACTGAAAGCTGGAGATGTCATGTACTCATACAATGTCGTGAAAAAGTATCTGATTTCAGTTTGTTTTTTTTGTATATCCATCACATACAAAGGTTTGAGATTATCAAACTAATTTTAACACCGCTCAGAGACAACCCAAGGAAATACAAAATACAGTTTTCAAATGATATTTCTTAAGGCACAAAAACCAAAATGTTTTGACCCTCTGTGAAAAAAATAATTGACCATCCCCACCATGTTAAATCACAGTCAGTGACAAACCACAAAATTGGGAAATGTGAGTTCAATTTCACAAGCCACACCCAAACCTGATTACCACCATACTTGATGAATCAAGACATCACTTAAATAGAATCTGTCTGAGAACGTGAAGTAGGCCACTAGAGCTCAAGAACCAATGCATCAGGCCACGATCCAAAGAAATTCAAGAAGAAATGAGAAAAAAAGTGATTGAAATCCATCAGTCTGGAGAAGATTATAACTTTTCGGGCTTTCAGGCTCCAGCAAACCACTGTCAGAGGCATTATCCGCAAATGGAGAAAATTAGAACAGTGGCAAACCTTCACAGGAGTGGACTAAGGGTGAACATATAGAGCTCCACAATGTAAGGTACCTTACATGGCGCCTCATCTATTTAGAGGAGAATTTAAGACCTCTACTATCATGAAAATACAGTCCAAAAAAAAAAACATGGAAAGCAAAATCCGCAAATATGCGGGGCCGCGAACGCTGAACCACGAATGGGCAAGGTGTACTGTGTACTGTGTCCTATGGCTTCATCCAGATGTTCATCTAATTGCCTGCTTTTGCTTGTTCCGTGCGATGTCCTCTCCCAGCTGTATGACTCAGTCGAGTACAAACACTGCCAGATAACCAGATCGGCTGATGGCGAGTTCAACCTCACTGGAACAAAGAGGAACTTCAACAGTCTGAAGGATCTACTGGGCTGCTACCAAAAGGAAACTGTGCGTTCTGACAGCTTCATTTTCCAGTTCAGGAAGTCTTGTGCTCCTAAATCTAAAGGTAAGTATTGCGTTAACCTGGTTTTTACAACATTAGATACACTTCCCAGTTCAACGTTATTTATTTATATATTTAAACAGGAGAAAGTTTTCTGCCATTCAGGATTTGATGTCTAAAATACTGTTAAAAATAATTTAGACTGGTGTGTTGCGACATGAAGGTGTGCAACTTTGTATGATCAGCATAAAGGCTTCTTTATGCTAGCACGTGTGGCAACCAGTGACTGATGTCACTGCGGGTCTCCTGCGCATAGTTCGTCTTTACAGTAGTTTTCAAAATAATAGCAGTCCAATGTGACTAACCAGATTGATACACGTTTTCTGGATATTTTTTTTTGCAAAATTTAAAACAAGTTATCAAAATGAGCCAACAAAACAAACAAGACCAAGCATTCATGATACACACACTCTTAAGCCCGTGCAATTGGGAAATGTGTTTAAAAAAATATCAGTGTGGCATTCAATCAGTGAGGTCATCAATTTTGTGAAAACTAAAATTTTGTGAATCAGGTGGCCCCTATTTAAGGATGAATCCAGCACCTGTTTAATGTGCATTTCTCCCTGAAAGCCTGAGGAAAATGGGTAATTCAACACATTGTTCACAAAAACAGGGTACTTTGATTAAAAGTTTAATTGGAGAGGAGAAACCTTATAAAGAGGTGCAAAAAATTATTGGCTATTCAGATAAAATGATCTCAAATGCCTTAAAATGGAGATCAAAACCAGAGACATGTGGCAGGAAACTGAATACAACCTTCAAAATAGATCGCAGAATAACCAGAATGGCAAAAAGTCAACCAATGAAATCAAATACCGTCTGGAGTTACTTGTAAGTACTGTGACAGGGAGAAGATGCCCCTGTGAAGCTAATCTATTTACAAGAACCCCCCCACAAAGTCCCTCTGTTTATTTAAAAAAAAAAATGGTCATGTGCAGAAGAGACTACAGAACATAACTGGCCTAAAGAAAATGGAGGAAAATGTTGTGGATTGATGAGAGTAAAATTGTTCCATTTGGGTCCAGGGGCTACAGACAGTTTGGGAGATGACCCCCTAAACTCTTGAATTCAAACCACAGTACACAGTGAAGACAGTGAAGCATGGTGGCGCAAGTATGGTGATATGAGCATGTTTCTCCTACTATAGTGTTGGGCTTCTTTTTTGCATACCAGAGATATTGGATCGGTGTGCATATATGTCAAAATACTTGAAGAGGTTTGACCCTTGAAGTGGGTGTTTCAACAAAACAATGATCTCAAACACACTCGTAAATATGTAAAATCTTGGTTTAGAACCAACCATGTTAATGTTATGGAGTGACCAGCCCAATCCCCAGACCTTAATCCAAATGAGGTATTGTCGGGTGACATCAAAAATGCTGTTTCTGAAGCAAAACCAAGAAATGTCAATGAATTGCCGAATGTTGTCAAAGAATCTTTAGTGGAATAACAGCTGAAAGATGCCACGAATTGTTTGACTCCGTGCTCATGCCAAACAAATATGAAGCGTTTCTAAAAAAAAAAAAAAAAAAACCCTGGTCATATAAATAAATGTTATTTTAGTGATTCAAATGATCCTGTTGCACAGCCTTAACAGTGTGTATAACATGAATACTGGGTCTTGTTGGTTTTCTGAGAACCCACTGCACTTACTGGTAACTTGTTTGACATGGAGCAATTAAACAATATACTGAAAATGTGGATTAATCTGGTTAGTCACATTAAACTGCAATTATTTTGAGCACTACTGTATACGCTAGCGTAACCCACGTGCTCAGTTTTGTACTGCAGTTTTTCTCCAAGTCAGGGATGTCGCTACAGCTGGTTTTGGCTCAGATGCCACCGGGTGGGTTTTCCTCCGCAGTTTAGTCATTTCCGGTAACCGTTTTTACTTTCCGTAACAAAGAACAAAGCAAAAACAATGGCAACCGTGGAAGTGTGTGTCCTTGAACAAATGGCCTAAATGACCAAATGATACGTCTAATTATGCTGCAAAATCGATCGAGAAGGCATTGACATAGGTACTATGTGGAGCCAAAGGAATGGAGAGTACGTCATCACAACAGGCCAATCACAAGCTACGAGCTCTGCAGTTCTCGCCACCAACAACTTTTTTCAACGTGCGTGCAGCAGGCTACCAGAGGGCCAATGCATAGGTCACGTGATGCAAAGCGGGCATTGTTGGACGTGCGACCACGGGAGTATAAAGTTCCCTTCACTGTGTAGGTTCACTTCATGCCTCCTAATGACACTGCCAAGACACAACATATACATCCATCCATCCATCTTCTGTTCCGCTTATCCTTAGTAGGGTTTTGGGCGTGCTGGAGCCTAGCCCAGCTATTTTTGACAAAAGGCACTGTACACCCCGAAATGGTCACCAGCCAGTTGTTTGGTTTTCTCCCATAGACATCGCTCTGGTTTTCATGTTTGCTTAACAACATTATCTAATGTTTAAGCAAACAATCTAAAAGGCAACATCTGACCAACTAAAAAACAACTATGAGTCACATATTCAATAGTTTTGCTGACTTGAAAAGTGGGTTGCTTAAAACAAAAGTTGATCTGTCCTCAGTTGTTTAACAGATCTCGACATAAATACCATGAAATTAAAAACTTGAATTCTGAGCTTCTGTCTCATGTTCATCTTTTGATCTGAAACCCCAATGTCTTCAATATACGCCAAAAAAATAAAAAATAAAAAGAAATGGACCTCAGCATTTTAATGCTTTTGGAGGAGACCCTACAATTAAACACTATAGGGACTAAAATTGATAGTGAGGGCGGGGGGCACCACTGCCAGTTTTCGCATTATTATTATTTTGAGAATTATTATCTTTAGAAAAGCAGAATTTTTTTGATAGTTTTCATATACAGTAGTCTAATTTGACTCCGTGGAGGGGGCATAATGAAAGGTCCAGTGTATGTCAGATGTTTTTCGAGTTGAGTCATGACCATGAATGCGTGCTCCTGTGTAAAAAAATAAATACCCAGGCTTCTCAAAGTCAAATCAAAGAGCGTGATTGAAAAAATTGTTCCAGCAAAAGCTCAAGCCACTTTTCCACAGCATTGGATATGCCTTCACGCTCTCTAACGCTGAAAGACTCGCTTTTTGGCAATTTGTCTATTGCTCCTCTTAGTGTTGTTGCTTGTCCTGTCAACATGGCAGCAAGATCCTTGCGGCATGTTAAAAACAAGAGATTATGGAGGCAAAGAACTTGCTGTCTTCTGTCCAGACAGGACATTTCTATATTAGGAGAGTTGTGTGTGGCTGTTGAGTGACTGAGAAATTGAATTGGAATTTCCCCCTTTATCAACGGGGTTCAAAACCTACTCACATTAGTGTAGTTCCCCGTTTCAGTCACTTAGTACAGCAGAAACTGTAACGTTGAATGGAAAGAGTTGAAAGAAATATGCTGCTTATTTCACAAAACTTGAACCGCTGTAAAATACTTTGGTCCAAGCACATTAGTTTTGCTCCATAATTAATGTCACTTGTTTGGTTTATGTCAGTCAAACCTGTGGTTTGCTGAGCGTGAGTTCTGCATGAACTCAGCCTTGATGAACATAACTTAAAAAGACGACCAAAAATGTGACCAAAAAAATCATAACCATAAAACACAACTAAAATCAGGGACTAAAACCCAAGACCCCAAATCTCCCACTCTCCATGACAAGAAAAATGACCTTCCCAAAAAGACCAGAAGAAGGCCAAAATACATGGCCAAAACTGTGACAAAAAACAGCCCCTAAAAGAATGATCAAAAATTAAGGAACAAAAAAATTCTTAAAGACCTTGTAAAGCCATTTGGTATTTTGTTTCTAAAATGCTTTAAGCATGTTTTTGTGCACCTCAAATTTTTTTGTGGTCAGAGTGAAATATAAGAATTTATTTGGTCTTGGAAATGAATGGAAGGTCTTGGAGAAGTCTTTGAAAACTTGTTAATATAACGTAGACCAACCATGTATCATGGTATCAACCAATGACATTATGCAATTATCACTAAAATGTAGCATTTTTAAATCGTGTTCCATTATTTAACGTGTGAAAAACTTAGCTATTGGTCAGTGTTGATGCTTTTTTTTTCTGGCCAAGAATATTCTTATAAACAGATGTGCCACCTTGGATTATGTTTGAGACGTGAATATGCGACGGATTGTGCTGGTGTGCCGAAACACTGCGGGAGGCAACCGGCGGTCCTGGTACCTAGGGTGGGCGATTGTGGCAGCATGCCGCTCCCACAACAGCTCCCAGACACTGCTGCTGGACAAGTGTGCTTGACTTCAAGCTCAGTGCAATTCACTGAAGTTAATTGGCATTGGTTACGGAAAGTCATGACGCGTTGTGAGGGTGCGGCCTGCTGCCAGCACCGCGGGATGTGGCCGGCAGATACTTAGAGCATTTGACAATGGTCTATATCCCCGTAGCCTATCGTAAAAAATAAACATGTACCATCGTGAATTACAATAAATCAAAACATAAAGAGTACTCTACCTAAATTGAACGAAAACCTGCAGTTCAACAATAAAACATTCTTGAAATTTTTCTAAATAAAAAATAATTCTTTTTAAATATATGTAGTCTGTAATAAACGTGTAAACCTGCAGTGCAACAATCATCACTACAAAAATATTTTTCTGTGAAAAACACTTGAAAATTAAATCCAGTAATTTAAATTGGTTTCAACATCCAGCTGCTCAAGTTTTTTCGTAAATGTGCTCACTTCAATGTGCATGCTCTTTCGCTGCGAATGGTATTTATGCCCTAAAAAGAAAAAGACATAAATTCACTGTAAGTCTATGTTAGTTATATTCCTGCAAATTTTATGTGCTTTGGAAATACAGTACTGGATTAAACACAAATTTAAACAGAGTATTGCATAATGTAATCAATTTGACATCAAAACAAACTTACCACTACACCATATAATTTTAAGTAATGCTACAATATTAATTAGAAAATTTTGATTGTTGTTGCATAAATCCACACACACTAGGAGCAAGCGCTAGTTTGTCGAGTTGACCTGGGCGCCTTTGGACACACTGCTTCTGCCCTGCAACCTAATCGATGACTACTCCCACTCCTCCACAAAAAAAAGCTCATTTTAGTGAATGTTTTCAACACATATGAGAAAAAAGTGTAATTTAAATATCGCAATTCATAAGATGCAATGTGAAACCAATTTTTTATCAGGATCTGATCGAGCAATGTTTGAATTTAGCCTTGTTCAATTTGTTCCTTATAGCCTCAAAGATGTTTTTAGATAACACTGGCCAGCAATAATTGTTTGTTTTTTTTGTTTTGTTTTTTAATAGAAAAATCTTGTCTGCTGGTATGCCGGAGGAACAAGGTGTCCGATGTCCACCCCTCGCCATCACTGCATCGACCAAACGTCAGTCAGATGGTCTTTCACACCATCAAGAAGGAAGATCTCGAGTTTGTAAGGTTTTTTTTTTGGTTGTTTTTTTTTTTTTTTTAAACAACTGAGTTGATAGAGCCGTTGTCCTGTGACCAAGGGGTCACCGGATCAAATCCCTGTTCAGACAGTCTGCTGTCAAACTTTCTTTGTGCACAATGTCTCCCACTGAGCCTGGCAGCATCTTGCATGGCAGCAGCCATCTATTAGTGTATGAATCCGTGCAGTACCAGTGGTAGATTGAGTGGCCCCATGTGCTATGGCGCCCCCACCATGTCGGTCATATGTGTGCGTGCACGTCGACCTGTGACATTGCACACTCTGCACATGCCAGTGACCGCCAGAGCATGTATAAAACACTTTGGGTACCATGATGCTGTAGCTAAAGCGGTAGAAAACGTTAAGTGCACTCCATTTATCATTTGACATATGTAATATTAAGAGATACAGTGGTGCAAAAAAGTATTGTCAGCCATCAACTGTGCAAGGTTTCCCACGAAAATATGAGAGGCAAGTCATTTGCATCATTTGTATACCTCAGCTTTGAGTGCCAAAAAGTGAAAGAAAAATACATTAACTTTGTTTACTTTATTAACAAAATATGGTGGGGAGAAACTATTTGGTCAATAACAATCTCAGTACATGTCATATTCCCCTTTGTTGGCAATGACAGGTCAAACATTTTCTGTAAGTCTTCACAAGGTTTTCACGCACTGTTGCTGGTATTTTGGACCATTCCTCCATGCAAATCTCCTCTAAAGCAATGATGTTTTGGGATTGTCGCTGGGCAACAGAGACTTTCAACTCCCTCTAAAGATTTTCTATGAGTTTGAGATCTGGAGACTGACTAGGACACTCCAAAACCTTGAAATGCTTTTTAAGCCACTCCTTCGTTGCCCAGGCTGTGTGTTTTCAATCATTGTCTTGCTGAAAGACCCATCCACCTTTCATCCTCACTCCCTTCCCTGATGGAAGGAGGTTTTCACTCAAAATGTTACGATACAAAGCCCCATTCATCCTTTCCTTTACACACAGTTGTCAAGGTCCCTCTGCAGGGGGAAAAAAAGCATGATGTTTCCCAGTAGGTATGGTCTTTTTTTTTTTTTTTTTTTTTTTGGATGCATCTCAGCACCTTTTCTCCTCCAAACACAATAAATTGAGTTTTTACCAAAGAGTTCTATTCTGGTTTCATCTGACCATATGACATTCTTCCTCTCCTTCTCTGGATCATCCAGATGCTCTCCAGCAAACTTCAGATGGGCCTGGACGTGTACTGTCTTAACTAGGGGGACACGTCTTGGACTGCAGTACTTGAGTCCCTGGCGGGAGAGTGGATTAATGATGGTAGCATTTTTGATTTGGTCCCAGCTCTTTACTGGTCATTCACTCGTTCCCCCGTGTGGTTCTGGGATTTTGTCTCACCGTTCTTGTGATCATTTTGACCCCAAGAGGTGAGATCTTTTGTGGAGCCCCAGATCATAGGAGAGATTATCAGTGGTCTTGTATGTCTTCCATTTTCTAATAATTTCTCCGACAGTTGATTTCTTCACACTCATTTTACCTATTGCAGATTCAGCCTTCCCAACCTAGTGCAGGTCTACAATTTCAGTTCTGGTGTCCTTTGACACCTTGGCCGTTGTGGAGGTTGGAGTGTGACTGAACCTTTATACTGATAAAAAATCATATAGCTATCATTAATACAGGCAACGAGTGGAGGACAGAGGACCCTCTTAAAGAAGACGTTACAGGTCTGCGAGAGAGAATCCTTCTTATTTTTAGGTGACTGAGTACTTATTCTTCTATATAATTGACTAATAATTTTTTTAAAAATCCAAATTTATATATGTGTGTGTGTGTGTGTGTGTGTGTGTGTGTGTGTGTGTGTGTGTGTGTGTGTGTGTATACATATAATACACACACGATTCAGCAAAAAGGTTGAATTTCAAGGATGAATGGGCTTTTTAAGGTCGTGCCACTGCATTTCAATCGGATTCAAGTCTGGACTTTGACTAGGCCACTCCAAATCCTCGAATTTTTTTTTTTTTTCATGCTATTCAGGAGTTCGCTTACTGGTGTGTTTTGGATTGTAATCCTCCTATAGAACGCAAGTGGGCTCCAGCTCGTCGTCACAAACTCATGGCTGAATATTTTCCTTCAGGATTTTCTGTTAAAGAGCAGAATTCAGGATTCCTTTAATCACAGCAAGTTGTCCAAGTCCTGTTGTTGCAGCCAGGCATTGTTCAGTCGACTTCTAGTTCCGGGAAGGCAGCCATTTCCTCGGGGCGTTTCCACAGGTCCATTATAGTCAGTGTAGTGGGAGCCATTGCGCAGTTTGAAGATGTGGTGCGTGTCGTGAGGGCCCTGTCCGCATTTCAGGCAGAGGTTGATGATATTATTGTCGATACGAGCCATATAGTCTGCTTTCGGTTTTGTCCACCTCAGGGGTAAGGTAGCCACCAAGGATGACTACCGGTTTGTAGCTGGCCACTGCGTCTTCAACCGCCGTTCAATGGAGCGTACGTTGTTCGTCAAACACTATGTCGGTGGGGATGTCTTAGTCGATGTCTAGACGGTATTTACGGACGTCATGGTGAAGTAAGTGCGGTTGAGGTGGTTCGTTCGACATCTGATGGCACAGATGGACAGGTAGGTGGCAGTGTAGCAGATATTGTCGGGAGAGTAGTTTGTGTTGCTTCACCGGTAGGATTTTGGTCTCACGATGCAGGTGTCCTCATTAGCCATAGCCCGGCAGCCGGTGGTGACTCTGAGGGCAGCGTTCTACTGAGTGTGGAGTTTCTTCCAATGCGATGGCTTGAGCGAAGGAGACCACAATGGAACGCCATAGTTGAGGACAGACCATCTGATGGCTTTGTGCATCGCGATGAGCGTCTCTGCACTCGGGCCCCAGTTTGAGCCAGAGATGGCTTTGAATATGTTGGTTCGTTGGTTGATACATTTGGCCATGTATTCAGTGTGAGGACATGAGATGAGCATGGTGTCCAGTACAACGCCCAGGATTTTTGGCCGTTTCACAGTTGGGATTGGCACGTTGTTAATTTGGATTGGTAGGTTCGTCTGAAATTGTCCAGGTCCTCAAGGAGATACTGTAAGCAGATCAAGGTCATCACACTACCACCTATTAGTAGGATGTGCTTTTCCTAAAATGCTGTGAAATATTTACACCAGATTTCTTTCCCAAAAGCATAACTTTCATCTCTTAAGTCAATACAATATTCTACTAGAAAGTCTTGGGAATCATACAGATGTTTTTGGTTTTTTTTTTTGTTTGTTTGTTTTTTTGTAAAAGCAAGACAAGCCTTTGTTCAGTTTGGTAGCATTGATTTTCACAACCTTAATGGAGACCAGGGAGGCCTTGCAGTTCTTTTGAAGTTGTCCTGAGTTCCTTTGTAGCCTTCTGGAGGAGTCATTGCTGTTCTCTTATAACCTTTGAAGGCCGTCCCCTCCAAGGAAGGTTCATCACTGTTCCATCTTCTCCATATGAGGTTAATGGCGCTCCATATGGTTCGCTGGACTCCGAAAGCCTTGAAAAGGGATATTGTAACGCCTTCCAGACTGATAAATGTCACTTAATTTCTTGACTGTTCTAGAATTTTTTTCACTTGTTTTTATTGGCTATTATTTACATTTGTTTGATTATTTTAAACATTGAAGTGGGCAAACAGTGCGAAAATAAGACCAATCTTTTTTCACAGCACAGTAAATGTTTTTGTCTTGTTTATTTTTCTTTATTAAACCTGCATTTTCTGTGATGTTCCTCAGATGGAGAGTCTTGGCCAAGGGACGTTCACTAAGATATTCAAAGGTGTGCGCAGGGAGCTCAGAGACTATGGACAAGTACATCAGACTGAAGTGGTCATGAAAATACTGGACCAGGCTCACAGGAACTTCTCAGAGGTAATATCCAACAATACGGCCTTAAAATAGAATGGTTTTGTTTCCCACCAAAAATGTCCATATTCCTGTTTTGATCAATTTTCTCCTCCTTCAGTGAAGTTTTTCAAAATATGAATCGGAAATAGATATGACCATGTAGAAAACATATAGCGATTACATCAGTTACTCACCAAACCTTTTCCAAGGTGCAGTGTGCCCATTTGTTATTCACCGTTCGCGGCCCTGCATATTTGCATATTTTGCCTTTTTTTTTTTCCATAGTGTGCCTTATTTTCACGGCCTAAGGTGCATTTGAAGTATTAAATTCTCTCCGAAATAGCCTTATGTGCACACTGTTTTCCAAAATGTGTAATTGTTGTCATGTGACTGGTCCATTGAAGTACACTGAACACACTAAATTTTTAGCATGCATCCTAACGTGTTCTAGCAAATATTTAAGATACCATATGATGGTGCTCATGCGACAGTGAGGAACAATTGCAAATTTACATTTGTAGGCAGAAGAAATTTACATTGCCCCAGACATTATTATTTGCTCCTTATGACATTCCTGTGGAGGTACGGAAGCATCTAGGAGCAATGCCTATGGACTTTTTGACCTACTTGTTTAAAGCCCCAGTGGCATGCCTATAAACATTCTAAAATAGATATTAAAATGAATAATACATGTAACATTATTCACTTCAATGTCTACATGAAAAAAGAAATGAGCGGCAAGCGGAGTGGTAGCCATATTGCCTGCGATGTCATTTGTGGATGTCACACTAGGACATCCACCTTTGAAAACACATAGTGGCACATGCTATGGGAAAGGAACAATAGAGATTTTCAGATTTTTCCGATGCTCCTTCTGACACAGATGCTCTTTTCAAAGAAGACAATTTTTCACAATTAGAAGACAATTTTTCACAATTGAGTGAAGTGACCTGGGCCATAGTACCCTATCATTTTGAGCCATATTTAGAAGATATCCGGATCACTTCTAACTAACAACAGACTGCCCGACAGTATGTATGACTGTATGTAGCGCACTCAGCCACGAGCGACAACAACGCCGCGGCCTGACCGCGACAAGCCAATCCCGGCTTCGGACAACGTGGAAGCGGCGTTCGGCGTTAAACAATGCTGCCGCCGTTGGCGATGAACAATGACAACAGATGAACTAACCCACTGATGCCATCGGCGATGAACAACACTGGGCCGCAGCGGCTCGTTGAGCCCAGGCGATGAACAACGCCGTAAAGCGACTCGACAGGGCACTGCAATGAACCACTCCAGCTCTGCGCCGCAATAAGCCACCCCCGCCAAAGCCGTGATTGGCGGACACAGCACATGTCCGCTGGTCACGGCGCCTACACACACATCGACACATTTAGCACCCCCAACTTACTTGCGCGGATCTTTTGTTAAGTTCTGAGAGGATTACATCCGTCCCTCCCCAACTATTATTTTTTTTTAGTAGCTCTATACATACCTACCTGTCATTTGGAACACGTGAAGCTCTCATCCTTTGCACCTGTATAATCCATTTTTTCACAACGAACTGGGTCTCTTGGAAACATATGAAGAGTAAATCCATCCTCCCGAGTGTTCAAACAATATTCAGCAATACAACGAGCAGGCATTTTGGCTAACACGAAGGAAGAACGAGCTACCTTCCAGCAGGTAAAACTAGTATAAACACACTAGCCCGCCTGAGTGCGCTGCTGCGGTTAACGTCACTTCCTGCTTCTTTTCCAAAACAAATCCCTCGAGAGGATTTTCATGGTGGGAGTAACAAAAGGGCATGTACGTCAAAATCATGTTTTGTGGTGAAAAACGGATGGGTCCATTCCCGCTGCCTTTTTTTTAATAACGTACTAAAAATCGTGCATTCCTGCCAGTGGGGCGTTAAAGGATTTCTAGCAGGTGAGAAGAGGCCTAAGGAGGAAAAGTGTGCTGGTGTCCATTTTTAAGAACAGGGGAGATGTGGAGAGCTGTGGGAACTATCGAGAAATAAAGTTGATGACCCACACATGTGCCCTGCGGTTGGCAGGCAATCACTTCAGGGTGTAGCCCACCTCCTGGTCAAAGATAAATGCTTAAATACTCAAGGTCAGCAGTTCAGTGCAGTGGTGGGTGTGGTAAGGAAGTGAAGAAACTGGTCCAACAAGGTTCGAAGGGGTGGAGGAAGGTATCCAGTGTGCTATATGATGGAAGAATCTGTGTTAGAATGAAGGGCAAAGTTTATAAAACAGTGGTGAGGCTGGCCATGATGTACAAATTAAAGACTGTGCCATTAAGGTAAAGGGAAGTAGATCTTGAGGTGCCACAAATGAAATTGCTGAGGTTCGCTCTAGGAGTGACCAGGTTCGATAAATTATAAATGAGCTAAATTGAGGGACAGACAAAGTTAGAGAGATCAGACTTCAATGGTTTGGACACATCCAGAGAAGAGAGGAGGGAGTGTGTATAATTTGTAGATGGTTGATTAGGATGGGGATGCCAGGCAGGAGAGCGAGAGGAAGAGAAAGAGAAGGTTGAGCGATGTCGTGACGGAAGACATGAGGGCATTTGGTGTAAGAGTAGGATCCAGGAGATGCGTTTACTGCACATAGGAAAGGATGACACGTTGTGGCAACCCCAAACAGGACAAGACGAGGAAAAGAAGATGACTCCTGCAAAAAAAAAAAAATTGAACATTTTCAACAAAATAGATAAAAAATAGACAGTAAACTAATGGCATGCTGTCCTTTATCTTGTTTAGAAAAAATCTCTCCATTTACCCTCATTATGTGATTAAAGGAAGTGAGGATTTGTTCCACTTGTGGCCTTTTTGCTGTTGCTATGAACATCGTTTTTGTTGTTTTGTTTTGTTTTTTGCTCTACCACAGTCTTTCTTTGAAGCAGCCAGTATGATGAGCCAGCTCTCCCACAAGCACTTGGTTCTCAACTATGGCGTTTGCGTGTGTGGTGAGGAGAGTAAGTCAACACCACACACCTCGCTCATTTGTAATCCAGATAAAAACTTATAATAAGGGATGTTTTTCATACTCAAGACCATATTGTTTTCACATTTATCAAGGCTCTGTTTGTTCCTTTACATCTGTGGTTTAAATTGAAAAGCAATATAATGGATAATATTCTCTGTCTTTAGACATCATGGTGCAGGAATACGTGAAATTTGGATCACTGGATACCTACTTAAGAAAGAAGAAGACTTCACTGAACATCATGTGGAAGCTGGAGGTAGCCAAGCAGCTGGCCTGGGCTATGAACTTCCTGGTATGTGGTAGCAATTGAACGGTTTCATTTTTTTTTTTTTTTATTTAAAACTAAGGTGATGATACTTATCGACCATCAACTAACTCATGATACATTTTTTCATATAAAAAAAAACTCAGCGAAATGATCACTCGCTTTCTCTCTCCATTCCCTGGTTTCACTCATCCCCATGCTTTGACTCACTCGTCCAATCAATTTCATACACCTTCACTACCTTAGGTAGTGAAAACTAGTGCTACGCACTTTTTGCATCCCTTGTCATATGGGACGCATATCAATTGAAGTCCCTCCACATACTGGATTTACTTTTTTTGGTTGGGCTTCTGTTAATCACTGTGTAACTCAACTTTGTTTTAGTGCTCGGTTTAAAGTGATAAAAGCATTGCTTTGCCAACACCTTGGTAAGGAGGAACTATGTTGAAAGGGAGTTGAGGACAAAATTCGCCAAAATCATGATCCAAATTCGTGTCTATGACTAAAAACACTGACAAAAAAAGAAACATGACACAGCCATGGCTAAAACACACAACCACATCCAAGAACAAAAAACCATAGCCAAAATAATGAGCAATATGGCCAAAACACACATCAAAGACTATGTCCAAAAACCCTGACTAATACACAACTAAAAAGTGGGATTTACATGATGAGGATTTCTGGGTCTGATCACAGATTAGCGAGTTGAACTAAACTGATACAATATCAATCCATTTTCTGAGCCACTTATCCTCACAAGTGTCACAGGAGTACTGGAGCCTATCCCAGCTGTCAACGGGCAGGAGGCAGGGTACACCCAAAACTGGTTGCCAGCCAATCGCAGGGCACATAGAGACAAACAGTCGCACTCACAGTCACACATCGGGACAATTTAGAGTGTCCAATTAATGTTGCATATTTTTGGGATGTGGGAGGAAATTGGAGTAACCGGAGAAAACCCACGCAGGCAGGGGGAGACCATGCAAACTCCACACAGGCAGGGCCAGGATTTGAACTATAGGGCCAACACTCTAACCAGTTCCTCCACTGTGCCGCTCTGATAACATGTCAACAAATTATTAGACAATTAATGGCTACGACTGTACTAAATTCACTAAAATTAAAGTATTGCAATTGCACAAATTATAAATCCTTAAAAGAATAAATCAGGCACACAATTATTAAAAACATATACATTGCACTGAGATTGTAAAAATGCAAAATATAAAATAAAAAAATGCAAGGAGACAGCAGTTCCCTAACTTTGCCATTGACCATTTTCACGTGATGACATATTTTCAAGGCTCGAGTTAAAAACAAAAAGCTTCAATCCAGCAATTTTCAACACTGCTTTTCCTGGTCAGGGTCGCGGGGCACTGGAGCCTGTCCCAGCTTATTTCAAGCAAAAGGCAGACTACACCCTGAACTGGTCACCAGTCAGTCAGTCACGGGGCACATAGCTTCACCGTCACTGAGTTGGAACTGAACCCACGCTGCCTGCACAAAGTCAGCCAAGTGTTCCACTACATCATCAATAACAGAAACAAAAGCATATGACTAAAAATAGCACAAAGGGTTACGCTTCAATGAGTCGGTCTTATTTTGTCTCCAAAGAACAGCGTGTTGTCAGACACCACAATGTCATCTGACTACAACAATTAAGCATTTCTGTTTCTCTGTTGCTATTTAACTTGTGCTTTTAGTGTACCTATTTGTAGATACCTACTTATTGCTGGTCTCATGGCTGTATGCTGTATTCTTACAGGTGTTTCCATACTAATGACAATGCCGTAAAGTGTTTTGGTGTGGTTTGTGTCCGCCTAAACCACTTTCACTTCATTCTCGTGAGCACATAGTGGTCATCTGTGGATAATACATATAATATTTTGTTCACAAAGCAGCTATGGAATGAGCTGATTAGTGACTGTCGTGGTAATCAGTGACTGAATTCATCACACGGGAGCTCAGGCATTCCTGCGACCAGCTCCCCTGTTTCCCTAAACACGCAGCTGCCCAAGTGACAATCTTGTGTACAATGCCTTCTTGTGTATGTGTTATTGGACAAAATAATTTGATGACAAACCGTCATGGAGGCGATGATGAGTGGTAGGAGCAGTTCTGTACTGTGGTTAGCCATGCTAGCGAACTGGCTACAGTAATGCTAGAGTTGTCCGCCCGATGAGGTTGCAAAACAGTTATAAAAAAATATAAAGTAGCTTGCAGAGTTAAATCTACAAGATGGCATCGCCGAACATCCCCGGAGTGAAGGGGATCGTTTCAGTGGTAGTTTTAATTTTCCGATAATGTCAATGGCATTATTGATAGATTGTCAAATTTAGACATTACAGCTGATCATTATCACCTGATCCAATCAAGCTTATAAGAACAATTTAGTCCACAAAAATACATGATCACAAACCACCTTTAGATTTGTCTACCCAATGAAGTGTCGCGTTGGTAGATGCTGCTTAACACAATAAAACCTTCCTGATCTGTGAAATCAAAATGGTTCCTATCTTTATTTTCCACCCAACATGCAGGAAGAGAAGCGCCTTGTCCACGGAAACGTGTGTGCTAAAAATGTGCTCCTGATCAGAGAGGAGGACCGCCGGGCCGGGAACCCGCCCTTCATCAAGCTTAGCGACCCTGGCATCAGCATCACTGTCCTGCCTAAAGACAGTGAGCCTGCAGCTGCCTTTACATTCTCTTTGTAAATGGTTTCTGATATAATACTGGTGCTATTTTTCTTCATCGTGGAAAAAAAAATCTTGGGGGCTCAAATGGGTTTATGGAATTTTAATTAATTTCAATGAGTAAAGTATATTTGAGTAGATTGCGTTATCAAGGTCACTGACCAATCAAACTAATAAGTTAAGGTACCATCGTACTTGGAAAAATGCCACTGTTCTACAGTCAACCAATGTTTGTGTGCTTTTTTTTTTTGTTTGTGGCCAGTTTTGATAGAGAGGATCCCGTGGGTACCTCCCGAGTGCATCGACGACCCCGCCAACCTGAGCCTGGCGGCCGACAGGTGGGGCTATGGCGTCATGTTGTGGGAACTATGCAGCAGCGGAGACAAGCCGCTAGCGGCGCTGGATGACTCCAAGGTGGTGGTGATATCAATCATGACCAAAGAACATATGACCTAAAATTAACCACATATTGTGACCAGAAATTGAGACCAACATTTCTGACCAGAAAAAAAAAGATCAGACTTTTTTTTTTTTTTTAAATCATCCCTTTTCCCCAAACTCCAGAAATGCCTTTTCTACGAGGACCAGCACCAGCTTCCTGCGCCCAAGTGGACTGAGCTGGCCAACCTGATTACCAACTGCATGGACTACGAGCCCACATTCCGGCCAACGTTTCGTGCCATTATCCGTGACCTTAACAGCCTCTTTACACCAGGTTTGTTGTTGCCCTCAAACTGCTTCTGTTGTCTTCCGGGGTGATGAACATTGCTCGTGATTTTGCCTAATTTCTCTCCGGTTGTTCCCGTGTCCACCAGACTATGAGCTGATCGTGGACAGCGACATCCTTCCCAACCGGACTCCAGCTTCCAACTGGATGTCAGGAGGCTTCGAGAGTCAGGAGCCAGCCCAGTTTGAAGAGAGACATCTCATATTTTTACAGCACCTAGGAAAGGTATTAAGTACGGCGGAGGAACCCAGCCTTGTTGAGAAGAAACATTGCGAGTCGGGTTCCCCCAAAGACCTCCAGTTCAGTTCTCCATGGGTCTCCCATGTGGCATGTGTTGCCAGTGCTACCTAACGAATATTTTTGCTCATATTTTGGCTGGTATTGGCTCTAACCCTAACCCAAAAACGGGACCAAAATTCATGACTAAATAGATGGCCAAATACGAGACATTTTTACTTCATGACACCCCCCCCCCCAAAAAAAAAAAAAAAAAAAAATCCAAAAGAAGCTGACCAAAAATCTTGACTACAAGACAAGAATACAAGACTACAATTTGGCCCTACACCTGCTGAATTTTTATCTTGTGACCAAAAACATGACCATAAATCTTGAATATTTTTAGTTGCAGATAAAAAAGTAGGACTATTTGGCCTAGTGACCAAACTCATGGCCAAAAAAAAAAAAGGGGACTTTAAACGGGACCAAAACCATGACTCAAAATCTGAACAACAGACATCTAACTTTATTACAAAAAGCTTGACCATTTTACTCTTGTGACCACAAACATATTCTATCCCATAAAAAAAAACAGCGCCCATCCAGCTGTTCGTGTTCCTCATCCCGGTTTGCCGATATTTTACAGGGCAACTTTGGCAGCGTCGAGATGTGCCGCTACGACCCGCTGCAGGACAACACGGGTGAGGTTGTGGCCGTGAAGAAGCTGCAGCACAGCACCGCCGAACACATCCGCGACTTCGAGCGCGAGATCGACATCCTTAAGTCTCTGCAGCACGAAAATATCGTCAAGTACAAAGGTGTCTGCTACAGCGCAGGTATGCAGAAATACCCCCAAATGACCAGAAACCAAACATCATACCAAAAATCAGACCAAAATCCACAGACAAATCTCATGTTATAAACCTACTGAAAATTCAAACCTGAAACCCCAATTAAAGACAAGTAATAATGCTAAAACAAGGTTCAAACTCACAACTAAAACTTGAAACTAAAAGTTAGGACCAAAACCCACAACAGACACAAATTCACGACCATAAATAGCTCCAAAAATTATGAAAAATCACATAAAAAGTAAATGAACAAAAATCACTCCCCTTGCCCCTAAATAAAAAGCCCATGAATCATAACGGAAATTGACATCCAAAAATCTGACAAATAGCGGCAAACTTCTAACTTAAATTTGAGCAAAATGCATGACCTAAATACCTTTTAATGTTTTCCTCTTTGGCAGGCCGGCGCAATCTGCGTCTAATCATGGAATACCTTCCCTACGGAAGCCTGCGAGACTACCTCATGAAGAATAAGGAGAGGATCGACCGCAAGAAGCTGATGCACTACACCATTCAGATCTGCAAGGTCCGGGTCCTTTGTCGACACAATTGCCCAAAATTGCCCTTGGAATTCTCATGTCATGTATGCACAGGGAATGGAGTACCTGTCCAGCAAGCGCTACATTCACCGTGACCTGGCAACACGCAACATCCTGGTGGAAAGCGAGCAGAGGGTGAAGATCGGCGACTTCGGCCTCACCAAAGTTCTCCCTCAGGACAAGGAGTACTACATGGTCAAAGAGCCTGGAGAGAGCCCCATCTTTTGGTAGCGTCCCTCCACCCTCCCGCTCACAAGTGCGCCCTCCTAACGTCAGCTCTCCTTCTCAGGTACGCTCCCGAGTCACTGAGCGAGAGCAGGTTCTCCGTGGCCTCGGATGTGTGGAGCTTTGGAGTGGTGCTTTACGAGCTCTTCACCCACAGCGAGAAAAACTGCAGCCCTCCGGCCGTAAGCCACTGCACACTGTTGTAGCTAAACAAAAACCTTTTTAAGATATGTAGTTTGTTCAAATCAACCAAACTGCACACACTGACATTTCTCCCAAACATGTTCTGGTGTCTCCTCAAATTTGGAAGGAAAAAAAAGAGAAACCAGCTACCGATCAAGCCATTTTCTGAGCTCCTTATCCTCACAAGGGTTGTGGAAGTGCTGGAGCCTATCCCAGCTGTCATTGTACAGGAGGCGGGGCACACCTGGAACTGGTTGCCAGCCAATCGCAGGGCACATCGAGACAGACAACAGTTGCACTCACAATCACACCTTGGGGCAACTTAGAGTCTACAATGAATGTTGTATGTTTTTGGGATATGGGAGGAAACCGGAGTGGCCAGAAGAAAACCCACGTAGGCACGGGGAGCGTATGCAAACTCAATTAAGCATTTCCTTTTTTGTCAAAAATATATATTTTTTTATTAAATTCAGAGGGAAAATATGTTTTGGAATTATATATTATAAAAAAAAAATTGTGGGGACAAATCTTAGTTGAGAGGCTTTCAATTAAGCCACTCATTCTCTCAACTTGAAAAAAAAAAAAGTAGTTATTAAATAATTCCCAAATGTAAATATTAGATACAAATGATTAACAACAAAATACATTAAGTACAAATGACAAAAAATAACAAATAAATGCCTCACTTCAATTAAATTCAACACTTAAATATAAATATAATTTATCATATGGGGAATATTGCACAACATACTTATAAAAATGTAAAAATTATACTTATTTGGGATAGAAATTCTTTATTGATGAGCAAAAAATTTCACATTCCTCCTGAAGAAAAAATTACTGAAATAATTACAAAATAACCAATCCTGGTGTTAAATCTTATACTGTATTTGGTGATACATAAATGAAATAATAGATTTTTTTGTAATAAAAAATATAGCTCTTTAAAAACGTAAAACCATTTAGTGACAGTAGAGCACTTTTGTGTCCTTCGACCAAGTTGTCGCAACTCTTATGTTGAACACACAAAAAAAAAATAATCTGTACACATTTGGGAATGAATTCATTGCTCAGCAGTCTTTTCTCTGCTGTTTTGCATCATTTTTGTTGTTGCTTCTTGTCAGATATTCATGTCCATGATGGGTGAGGACAAGCAGGGCCAGCTGATCGTCTACCACCTGATGGAATTGCTCAAGTCAGGCAGCAGGCTGCCTCAACCCGTCCACTGCTCCGAGGAGGTCAGTGCGTCACTCGGCACAACCTGAAAATCTCATTCATCCCGGGGGTGTGCATTAAAAAATAAAAATCATAGAATTTACGCCAAAAGTTGCCTGGGAAATGTCAAACAAAAGCAAGCTACAAGCTAAAGAATTTGCATTGACAGCATACAGCCCAAAAGAGCAAAACTCATTATGGGCGGGAAATTAAAATATGAATCAATTCAGATGTGAATTGGTTAAATTCTTGGTCAATGAATTAAACTATGTAAATCATATTTAATGTTCACATTTACATGACCTAATTATGAATGCTTTCTTTCAAAACCCTTATATGGTTTTGCACCAATTTTCAAATGACTGAATTTCTTTAAATAAAAATAAGGCATCAATTAAAATGTCACTAAATCAAATCTACTGAATGAATAAATATATTCAAGTAAAAATAAATCAATAAAATGAAAATGCTATTAGATAGAAAAATTAATACAATTCAAATGAAATGCATTGAATAATTAAAAAAAAGAAATGTGAATTGAATCCCTGATGAATTCCATCAAAAAGACACGTGGAGTAAACTTTTTAAAATAACTACAGCGGAATTGGTTTGATTAAATAAAATACCATTATAAAATCTGATCAGTAAAAATTCCATCCATTATCCAAGCCGCTTATCCTCACAAGGGTGCTGAAGGCTAACCCAGCTGACTTCAGCCAAAAGGCAGACTACACCCTGAGCTGGTCACCAGTCAGTCGCAGGGCAAACATATCGAAACCGTCACTGAGTGGAAACCAAACTCACGCTGCCTGCTCCAAAGTCAGCCAAATGTACCGCTACACCATCAATGACTCGTGAAAAGTCCATTAAATAAATACAACTGTCATTTTTTTTTAAATCCAATAACTACACAGCTATTACATCTGAATGTCGGTGTTATTTGTTATTTGGCGGCTTTCCGCACACCAATGGAATAAATTGATGCATCAATTTGGATTGGAAGATTTTAATTGAACAAGTTCAAGCTCCCGTTTCTGGCTGCAGACGGACTCAAATGAGCGTTATTGCCAATCTTCCCCCCAGATATACGAGATCATGACGGAGTGCTGGGACAACGACTCGTGCCTCCGTCCGTCCTTCAACGAGCTCAGCCTCCGCATCGACCTGCTGAGGGACAGCGATTGAGCACCCACCCAAGCCCACCATCACCCCAAGTGCCGCAGCCCCCTTTTCAACTAGATGTCCACCAGAGTGCTAAGAGAAAGCATTGCGTCCAAAATTTGTCCATTCGAATGTTTTGGTTTTTGTTGATATTTTCTAATGTATTATGTAGACTGAATAGACTTTAATTAGTCACATTTAAACATTGAGGCGCTTACTTCTACGTGCGCATGTGTGTATGCCTATGCCTGACGAGCCTGTGTAGGCGTTTGATGCTGTGTATTCAGTGTCGTGTACTTTTTCACATTCCTTGAACTATACAAAGATATTAATAGTTAAGGAAGAAGCAGTTTGCTAAACAAAGGTAGTCTTGGTGAGAATAAAAGAGAGAGTGTGGATATTTGAAAGGAGGCTCGCTGGCTGCATTCATTTGAGCGTACATGCTGTTCGTAAGATTTCCTCTTTCATACAGGGGTACATGATACATTTTGAATATTCCAAGTGTGCAACACAATATATACTACTTATATGGCTTGCAGCGGTGTGGCTGGCTCATCCCGGAAATATGTTTTCCCCATGAAGGAAAACTTATCTGTGGCAACGTTAAACCAGTGATGCAAATTTCCAATCGCTGCAGATTGATGGGCCAGTCATGAAAACAGTCAGGAAACAACGCAACAGTTAAGTCCGGTTCGTCTGCAGCAACTGTCACGCAGCATGTTTGCGAAAGTGGCACCTCACCGGGCCGAAACGCATCTGTCGTACAATCGTGACGTCCATCCTCGACCTACGTTTTACAACCAAGTCGGAGGAGGTTCTGGAAAACAGGGCCATTGTCACCGCTCGGCCTTAAACCAGTACAACGGAAAAGGAAGAAAAGAAGCAGTCAGCTATGTTGTTTATGCAGTGCAGTGTAGTGAGGCGTGCAAAGACACCTACAACGGAGAGACCAATGCAAAAACATGGCACAACAAAGGCGAGCAGTTTCTTTGAGCGTACATGAAGTTTGTGTAATCACAAGTGACTCAAACAGACTTAAATCCAGAAGTCAATAAGTGAGGCCAGGCGAGAGACAAGTTGGATCATAAATGTGGTAGAAAAGAATGTGGAAGGATAGAAACAAGTCTTAATTGGAGGATTCTTTTCCATCTAAAAACAAAGAACTCTGGCTTGGGAAAACTGATGTTAGAGGAGCCAACTCGCAAAGGGAGGTGTCCGCCATCACCTCTTGTCTGTTTACAACAAAGTCCTAACCTCTGCCCTTCACACAATGGGGTCTCTTCAATCTCCTAGCCTTTCCTTAACCTTTGTGGGAAAACTTTTCAAAAACGTGCTTTCTTGAGAACATAGAAAGAGACGGACGGTACATTTAACAATTGATTTAACTCCGCTTTTCTTAACGTTATCATGAACATGGAATACAGGGAGTCCTCGGGTTTAGACGTTCTCGACCTAAGGCGTTTTGACTTTACAACCCCCGTCCCCGGTCCGCCATTTTGTCTGCCTAATGTTTATGCGCCGGGAATATCTTTGCGTTTTTCGCCCCAAAAAGAAAGCTGTCTTTTAGCAATACTTCTGTAACCAAAAGAAAACCCATTACCATGGAAACAAAGCTCAAGATCACAAAAAGATTGGAGAAAGGAGAGACATCAACACCACCCGGGCTTCGGTTGGTCAACAGTGGTCACAATTATTAAAGACAAAGCCTGTATTTTAGCACATTTGAAGGGTTCAGTTCCTATGTCGGATACAATGATCACAAAACAAGATTCTTTGATAGTTGTCGAGATCGAGAGGAGAGACCAGGTTCCTTTGCAATACCTAAGCACAGCCTCCCCTTCTTCTTCTCCATTCACCTCTCAGCAGTAATGCTAAGTACATCATCTTGTTTATTTCAAGGTATTTGTTTTTTATACAAAGTATTCTGACTTAATTCAAAAATCGAGTTAAATCGCTACTGTAGAAACGGATTGTAGACCGAGGACTCCCTGTAGGCTAATGAGTGACGAAATCCAATGTCCGATCATAAATGCTAGAACTGAAGATTTAGCTATGCCTCGGTGTTAAATGGATCCCGGAGAAAAATATGCTAAGTTTGCTTCAGGTGGGGGAAGACCTGCAGAAAGTCAGGATTTAGCACCAGGTCCGGTCTGCTTATTCCACAGTGACCAAATAAGAATTGTTCTTACTCGACTATTTGACGCTGATTGATCGATCAGACTTTTCCTCAAATTCAACTTCCTGAGATTAACATAACCGGATTGCTGGAATGCACCCGTGGGTGATGGAAAATCTGCAAAGACAATTTACATGTCTTTATTTTATTTACAAGTTTGTAAGTGTGAGTGAGTGTGTGTTACTATACTAAAATAAGAAGTCAAAAGAAATACCACCTAAACATGAGTCTCATTTAATTATTTGGTCTTCTTAGCAAAAAAAAAAAAAAAAAATGCATTAGTAAGAAAGTAACCATGGAGCACATGGTTGGAGTCCAGTTAAATTAGAGTAAAATATACTACTTGGTCATTCTGAGCTGTAAATATGAAGAACAAACTAACATCCACTCAAGAAAACACAATGGTGGGGGGACGGATTTTTAAAACTGAGACTATAAAATAACATTAACAAGGCTACAAGAATATTATTTAAGAAGAAAAAAAAACAAGGGAACATCAAGGCAGCAACAATAGAGGCACAAGGAATTTTTGTTTTTGAGAAGTATTGTAAAGTTGTGACGGGATGCAATTGTATTGTTTTTTTTGTTTTTTTTTAAAAGGCAAAAGTTGCACCTTTGGTCCATTGAAAGAGTTGCAAAGAACCCAGATTTGTTACGAATGGAAATGGCGGGGTCGGGGGTAATTCAGGTAGGCTCAGTCCCAATGCGGTGCGGTCCTGCTTAATATGCAACAACTTTGTATTATTGTGATTATTTGTGGACCCCCCCCCCTCCCCCAACAGTTCCTCTTAGGGGTTTTCCTATCATGGCGAGGTGCATCAAAGGCTCAGGGGTGGACGTTGGGTCAGAGCCAAAAGGAGAGAAAGGCTTTAGGAGGAGGCCCGCTTCGCCTCGTAGGGGGACTCGTAGACCTCCATGGGGGGGCAGGTGCACACCAGGTGTTGATCGCCGTAAATGTCGTCGATCCGTGAGATACTCGGCCAGAATTTGGTCTCGGGACGAATGAAGGGCTGCGGGGGGGAAAAAAAAAAAAAGTTTTTCATTTTAGTTGCATTTTGTGTAAACCAGCTAATATGTTACAGCAGTCATTTCTCTAACATTAAAAAATATATTTTCAAAAATGGAATTCTTAGACTTGGTAAGACTTGACATTATGTCTAGAATGGGGGGGGGGGGAGCAGTTTAGGCAAGGCTCACCATTATAAATTTAATCCCCGAAAAATAAATTGCTATTACTCACATTTAATTGTCACACTAAAACCTTAAGTGACAATTTCTTCCACATTTTTCAATTTTCTTTAAATTCCAAAAGTGATTTCGTATTATTTTTAATAAAAAAATTTAAAATATGTTCAAAATTTAATTTGAAATTATTCCTTTCCTATTTGATTATCGATATTTGGAGTGTTATAATCGTAAAAATTTTTAAAAACCAATCCAATCAGATTTATAAATAAAAAACACAAGCGTCCACATGCTTTCGACTCAGCCACTGACCAAGGGGAAGGCGGCAAACTCTCTGGAGTAAGGTCGGTCCCAAGTGGAGGAGGAGACGCAAGCCAATGAGTGAGGAGACATCTGGAAAGAAACACAGGTGAGACGGCGGGCGGGCTCATCCATTACGCTCGCCGCACGGCGGCAACAAGAACCTTGAGCGGATTGACGCGAGAGTCCATCCTGCCCTCCTCGATGTCGGCGATCTCCTGCCGGATGCCGAGCAGGGCGTCGCAGAAGCGGTCCATCTCCGCTTTGTCCTCCGACTCGGTGGGCTCGATCATCAGCGTTCCCGAGACGGGCCACGACATGGTAGGCGCGTGGAACCCTAAAGAAATGAGAATTTCATAAAAACCACAAACGTTTGGGGGGGTTTGCACATTTTTGGAGGTAAAAAGTGGGATGTGAACCAACCGTAATCTTGGAGCCTCTTGGCCACGTCCACAGCCTCCACGTTGGCAGTCTTCTTGAAGGGCCTCACATCCAAAATGAACTCGTGCGCCACGAAGCCTGTTGAAACGTACGCTCGTCTCTCCATTTTCTAACTCTTGCATTGAAAACCAAAAACCGACTTGTACCTATTTGGTGTTTGTGTTCAGGCCAGAGCTGTGTCTAATCAAAAAGTAGTGTTTTGGTGCAATGAAGGGTCCAAGAAAACATACTGAGTTGAAGGGGGAGTGTTTTGCCACCATATTGTGGCATCTATAGGCCATTACAACGACTTTGTGGGTGGGTGCCATTTACTCGCAAACGTTGCCTCTTCCTGGCGGCGCTCGCTCACAAACTTTTGCGGGCGTGATCATCTCTTATTAACTGCACACCCCAATGTACCTTTCGACCCTCTGTAGAGGATCTTGTAGGGGCCTTCCAGCCGCTTGGCCATGTAGTTGGCGTTGAGGATGGCAATCTCTGTGGCATGAACCAAGCCCTTGGCACCCATCATCTTTCGTTCAAAAACACACGACAAGTATGCGCATGAATAATCGGAACATGGAGAATATTACTACTACTGCATATGCTTTTTCAGTGCCGACCTTAATGTAGGCCCAGGAGATGGGCAGGATGGCGCTGGATCCCCACGGCGCGGCGCTGATGGTGCCCAGAGAGCTGCCGCTGTTGACCGAGCTCATGGAGACCACCGGGTGGCTTGGCAGGAATGGTGCCAGGTGGGCTTTCCTGCACAGGGGGAGGGGCAAACCACAGGCTGCTAATGCTAAAGCAAAACTGAAGACGACAGAAAGCCCTTTGAGAATAGAATGTATTCCATGTCCGTGATATCCAGTTCAGGGCACATGTCTAGTACACTCTCTGTCCTTACTAGTAAAACAATTTAGTGCACTAGTAGTAGAATGCCTGTATTATGACATTTCTATAGTCCGGTAGGACACTGACATTCTTGTAGGACAAGCACAGCTGTCAACTAGTGCACCATTTTCCTTTTCTAGTTACATGCAAACAAAAGTTGGAATATTCCATAAAAAGTCCAAGTCCGAGGATGAAGGGCAAGGTTTATAAAACAGTTGTGATGCCGGCCATGATGTACGGATTACAGATGGTGGCACTGAAGAGACAACAGGAAGCAGAACTAAAAGGCGGAAGAAATGAAGATGTTGATTCTCTCTAGAAGTGAGCTCATTAGAGGGACAGCCAAAGTTGGATCTTTTGGAGACAAAACTTCTCCAGACTTCAATGGTTTAGACGCGTTCAGAGGAGAGAGAGTGAGTATATTGGTAGAGGAGTGCTGAGGATGGAGCTGCCAGGCAAAAGGGCGAGAGGAAGACCAAAGAAAAGGTTGATGATGGATGTTGTGCGGGAGGACATGAGGACAGTGGGTGTTAGAGAGGAAGATGCACGAGATAGGCTTAGATGGAAAAACACCCTTTCGAGACAAGCCGAAAGGAAAAGAAGTCAGCGCAAGGTGGTGCTTTGTTGGTCATAGTTGGAAAAAAAAATTTAAAGATCTGAGACTTGACAATGGGACATGACCAAAGTGTAATATTATATCTATGTGTATAAAAATGTAAATGAACAAAATCTGAGCTTTGTAGCTTCCCCCCAAATGTAATGGAAATTTCCAAAAGCAACTATAATTGAATGACATCATGTCATTATTTGTAATTATTCATTCCCCAAGACCGCTATCAGCAAGATTGGGACTTACACTCCGATGGGGCCCATGCCAGGTCCGCCGCCTCCGTGAGGGATGCAGAAGGTTTTGTGCAGGTTCAGGTGAGACACATCGGAGCCATAATCTCCAGGACGACACAGACCCACCTGGAAAAACACCTTTGCTACTTTTACTCATTCGACAAGTATAACATTCAGCACGATAGCTTCATATTTACGAAGATATAAAGACATACCTGGGCGTTCATGTTGGCACCATCCAGGTAGACCTGGCCCCCATTCTGGTGGATGAGGTCGCACACATCCTGGATTTGCTCCTCAAACACACCGAACGTTGACGGGTACGTGATCATCATGGCCGCCAGGTTAGCCTTGTGCTTATCGACCTGGAAGGCGGAGGACGCCGATTAAGAAAAAACAAGCAGGAGTCGATCAGGACAGAATTTGGTCTGTTTTGGGGGGGATTATTAGCTTCAAATACGCTTATTGCATTATTTGCTGAGACATTTTGGGATATTAAGGCTAATAATTGTATTTATTTTTCCCCAAATGGGACGAGAATACTGTTAAAAAGGCTTAAGTACCTATAGATACCACACGATGGCAGCACAGCCCTATTTCTATTATGTGGCAGTTTCACCCGTGTCACAGAACCTCCTTACTGCGGAAGCGTATTGCTGCCACACCCCCAAAAAAAAAAAGTCGCCATCACGTGGTATGTTTCACATTATAATGTGGATGTTTCATGTTATAACAAATGTCTAACGTTATAAAGTGGTTAATTACATGTTATGACATGAATCATTTCATGGAAAAACAATTAATTTCACATTATAACATGAAATGTTTCATGTTATAACGTGAAATGAACCACAATATAACATGTAACTTATCACACTATAACATGAAACATATCACGGGAAAACCTATTAAGTTGTACGTTATAACCTCAAAAGTTGGCGTCAACTTGTTCCAGCCCTGTGATCACTCACATCCTTCCAAGGTGCCGTACAGGAAGACAGAGCTAGAAGTAGACTCTCGTTGAGTGTTGCACAAAACATGGATTTGGAGGGCTTTGAACGGACTCGTGGTGTACCAGAAGATTGCCTTTTACGCATGGAGCAAGAACATCTAAGTGAATCATTTCATTAAATTTATTTATTTTGTATTTTCAACATCATAATGTGAAACGACTCTACGTTATAACATGAAACGGATCAAATAATGTAGAGCATATCATGTTATAACAAAGTTTCACACTACAACATGAAATGAGTTACGTTATAAATTGAAACTTTTCACATTACAACATGAAATGATTCACATTATAACGTGGACTTAACCACACTGTAACGTGAAACATATGTTATAATATATATATATATATATATATAGTTGGGTTTTTTTTTTGTTTTTTTTTTTGGAAGGCAGCAATACGCTTCCGTACCTTCCCCTATTTAAACAGTTCCTTTTTACCAATAAGCAAAAAGAGGGCACCAAAGAGCTACTCTTCAATTAGGGGGGAGCTCTGGCGAATAGCGAAGTGTGACCATGCAGGGGATCACTGTACATTAACAATAGTTAAGGTCTTAATTGGAAAACTGCTGCTAAAAATAAAAGTAATACACAATTTTGTAACTTATATAAATAATGTCAATTTTAAAAAACTGCAAACACTAAAAAATATACATTTTAAAAAGTAATTTAGAAAGGTGGGCAAGATACCAGGGCCTTGAGGTGGACCAGGTCGATGTTGCCGTCTTTATCCACCTCCACCACTTGCACCTTCATGCCCGCCATCTGAGCGCTGGCCGGGTTTGTGCCGTGTGCAGACTTGGGGATCAAACATACCTGCGCCACAAAAAGAGCTTATTAATAGAGATATCAAGATGCCATTTCATCAATTCATCGGGGTTGTCCAGTTCAGCCCTTGATTTAGATGCAACCTACTTTCCTACATTAATTATAACAACAAAAATAAGTTTAAATGCATCATGGAGGTAATTATTTTATCAATTTGGTTTTTGTGCCACTCTAGATTTTTATTTATGATAAACAGAAAAATCATTTCCATCAGTTTTTGTAAGTGGATTTTTTTTTTTTTAAATAAAATCCAGATGTTTCTGTTCTTCGGTATGTTGATCAATTTATTTTGATTTAAAAAAAATATATATATATATATATATATATATATATATATATAATATATATATATATATAAATGCATTTTAAAAAGAAAAATTATCAAATTGAGTGTGTAATTTTGGTCAGCCATTTTAATTTTTGTAAATACAGTAACTTTTAATTGCCTTATTAAGTTGCGAAAAGTCTGATTTTTTTTTTTTTTTCTTAGTGGGCTATTCAAGATTTCCTGTCTTCATACATAAAAAATATACATTCTAATTTTGAATGTGAACAATGTGACAAACATCCAGCAACAGTGACCGCAATGTTTTTTTTATTTGTTTTTTTTTTTGGGTGACCTCAATGGTTAAAAGTCCCGCTGGTCACTAATTGATCTGCTGCCTTATTAGGGCGCGACTCAGTGACATTGCACAATCAAACCAGGGCACTTAGACCTCCGGCTTGGGCAACGTCCACAAATGACACAGAGAAGCAAAAGGCCTCGGCAAAACGTAAATACCAAATATGGAATCTTGTCAATTTGAACTTTGATTCTTTCAAGAACGACTCCCTATCATAGACGTGCACACAAAGACCTTTACAAAAAAAAAAAAAAAAAGGAACAGGCATTGGAGCACAGGTACAAAGAGTCCAGTCAGTCATTCTTTAATCTCTTGGGACTTCTTATCTGAGACTTGTTCTCAAGTTGTGACCAATCGGCAAGTGTGTTAAACAATGATGTCACCGTGACCCATCGTAGCTCAGTGTGTGGAGAAATGTGAGTGATACGGATCAGTCATACGAGAATCTTGCCTTCGGATTGCACGGGGTCTGGCTACATTATAGGATGGATGGATAACAGCCCTCTGAGAGAAACTTTATATAAAATGTGGACCACAGAAAAAATTATTTTGACACCCTTGTTAGTGGGGGTGTCTCACTCTTCTGGGGATTGAGGGGTTGGCGTTGGGTACCTGCAGCCTACTCTGGGTGGTTGGTTTTCAGAGGGTCTCTGTGGGGCTGGTGGAACCCCCCCAAGTGTGGGAGGAGTCCTGTCCAACAAGCCCCTCTCGGATGGTCTCCTGGGCCCAACCCCACCTCTAGATTAGGTGGGGTCCTCAGGCACAGCAATTACACGACAATTCTGACGGTTATTGTACGAACAAAACCTTTCTGCTTGACCTAACAGCCAAACAGTACAAAAAAAAACTAAATAAACTTGCAAAAATGACTTACGCTTCTTGAGTTCTCCCCCTTTGAATTGAGGTAGGCCTTAATGGCTGCCAGCCCAGCATATTCTCCCTGAGCGCCACTGAAACACAAAACAAGACAACATGGTTAAGTACAAACAGACAATACTTAATATACACTTGGCCTGAGCCTACATGAGATATTTAATCACTATGGCCTGCAGAATTCCTCTACCCAACTACTTCCCGTGTATAATGGTCAGTGACATTTTTTTCGTCATAATTACATTTCTATTTCCCTAACTACTGTTTCACCCCATTTCTGGTAATATAATTACTTCATCTTCTGAAAATTATGTGCATTATAAACTAGTCAATTTGCGGCATTCCATACGGCACTCTAGACATTTGCTTTACGAGAAATGCCTTTTTTCCCCTCTTAACTACAAACCCCAACTCTGAAAAAGTTAGGGTTTTGTGTAAAATGTGTAAAAAGGTAGAATACATGATTTGAAAAAACCTTTTCAACCTATGTAGTATAGTATATTTAATTTGATAAAGAGTTAAGGGGGACACATTGCTTGGATGGCAGCCTATGGGGCTCCAAAAACAATATGTACTTTTCCAGATGTGCAAGTTACCCATTCAAGGGGTAAAAAATATACCCTCACACTATCACATGTGGTGTTTTTTTAACTTTACACTGACGGCGATCCGGATGGTCCTTTTTCTCTTTGGCCCGGAGGACACGACATATCATTTCCGTAAACAATTTCAAATGTTGACTCGTCAGACCGCAGGACACTTTTTCCACTTTGTATCGGCCCATCTCAGATGAGCTCGAACCCAGAGAAGCCAGCAGCGTTGCTGATATGAAGCTTTCGCTTTGCATGGTAGTTTTGACTTCGATTCTTTGTAGTGACAAAGGAATAAAAGATCACGAGCATTCGATGTTGGTTTTTGGCCTTTCTGCTTACATGTCGAGATTTCTCCAGATTCTCTGAAACATTTGGTTATATTATGGCCCACAGATGATGAAATCCCATCCTGGGGTCACCTGTTTGGCTGGAAGGAGATCTTGTCGTATCCTGTCACCTCACAGAGGTCCTTTTCCAGCTGCTTGAAGAGCTTCTGGTAGCCTTCGGCCTGCTCCAGAGGCACGAATGGGTGAATGTTGGCAAACTCCCTCCAGGTGATTGGCTAAAGCAAAAATAAATAAATCAAAAATACTTTTGAGCTAAAAGAAAAATATTACATTAAAAAAAAAGCAAGACTTTCTGATTGTTTGTAGATACGAGACTTACCATTAGCTCCGAAGAGCTATTCAGCTTCATGGTGCAGGAACCCTAAACAGACCCCATAATTATTGTTCATAAATATCTTATTTCAAAATGGTAATGCAGTTGAGTTCTCACCAGTGGGATCATGCTGTGCACCAGGGAGATGTCTTTGTTTTCCAAGCGCTTCATATAACGTACAATGTTTGTCTCTGAGTGGTAACTGAGGACAACCCAAAGCAAGATTGTTAGCAACGTGCTAACAATCGTATAAAAGGCTGACTGGGCATGACATGTTTCAGTCCGAGCTACTAAAAGATAAAGACCAAGACTATTATTTATAGCCCCAGTAAAGATAAAAGCCTCCGAGCAAAGACGGGGTAGGTTGAGAAAAGTCCTTGCCTCAGCAGATAAATGTTAACAGAGAACAAGACTGGCAAAACTTGACTTTTGTGGCTAACACTTAACTTTAAAGCAAGTAGGCGGAACAACAAATCTTATTAAATCACACAAGACATCAGGTTAGTATGGAATGCTAGTTCATTACGTGATTCTCTCTCTCACACACACACACACACACCACACACACACACACACACACACACACACAACACACACACACACACACACACACACACACACACAGTCGATATGAACAAATGAAAATCATGACCCTCATTAGGATAATAATTAGAAGCTAACAAGAAGAGCAACGTATCTTGTGAAAGTTTAGAAACCCAACGTGAGGCTCTCACTGCACTCTGAGAGCCAGAATGGGCTCCATTTTCTATGATTGTACAATCACTGCTCCAGGTAGCACAGAATGCTAGTTCATGATGATTAAAATGATTTAGAGAATAAAACTACCTGACTAACTAAATATTATTGGAGGACAAGTCTGATAAAAGTTCACGTTAGCAGCTAACACTCAGCTTCAAAACAACAAACCTTATTAGCTTAACCATGCCATCATGTTAGAGATAACATTGTATTATAGTTCTGTACATGACGCAAAAAAAAAACCTCCAAAAAGCGCTGAAAATACAGACATATGACATACAGTATGTTAATGGCTAAAACTCAAGAGGAACAACAAATCTTGTAAACCCCCATATGCTATCACATTAGAGCTCTAGTAAGCATGGGATACAATAAAATAAAAAGGAATAATATAGAAAATAAAAAAATAAAATAAAAATACCTGTGCTACAAATTATTGTAAAGATAAAAGTTCTCTTTATAGGCGAACTGTCAAAGCACTGGAACAACAAATCTTGTTAAGTCACATATAGTGCCATACAATAGATAAGATGGAATTCTAGTTCATGATGAAAGTAACTCTCCACCTGTTAAAGACCTGGTGCGCCAGATACTTGCTGGTCCTCTTGAAAGGACTTCCCATTATTCCCTTCATCCGCTCGACCATCTTCTCGGCTATCAGCTCCTAAAAAAAATAATTAAAGCACACAGCCCTGGGATTAGCCCAAAGCAACAAAACAGGAGGGGTAGAAACTAAGCATTGTTGTAAACATACAGCAGAGGATTCACAGCCAAAGACCCAGAGCAAGTCGTCCAGGTCTCTTTCCGTCACAGTCTCATCCAGTGATACACCTAACTGCAATGAGCAAAGAAACAAAACAGCAAATATGAAGAACTGACTTTCAGTTTAAGATTTCACATCCATGTCCCGGCTTGGAGCACATTTGAAGAAGTGAGTTTCATTTGTTAAAACTTCACATCTGTGTCTCGGCCTGCCACTTTGCCTTTTCACACAGCCGTTGTACCACCTCCAGACAATTCACAGGCTCAGTTCACAATGTCGTTTTGTGACCATATTTTCAAATCACAGAACTGCAATTCCATCAAAAGAGAACGGGAACATGAAAGTGGAACAGTTACTCCTCAATCTTAATTTTGTGATTTTGACAACACACTGACTGACAAGAGGTCCAGATATGGCAACCTATGACCAACCTTCTACCGATGTAGGGTTATATCTTTGTTTCCTCTACCACAACAGGTGTATCCATGAGAGTTGTCCCACATTCTGAGATCAATCGAACATCCTATCAGGAACCAATCTAGGATCATTTGGCCCCTCCACCACTTTAAATGCGAAGCAAATCAATCAGCCAGTCATATCAAGAAATTTTGCGATTGAAACATAGGGGAAGAGTTTGACATGGTAAGTATTTCCATCTTATCCTTGAGCTGGGTATGCACTTCATAATACTTTATACTGACGCAAAAACGAGAGCCGTGTTTCTAAAGACCATCTTCAGTGCCCCCAACTCCGCCTCACACTTTTGGGAGTCTTTCCACCTCGTAAGAACAATAGAAGACCCCATATGTAATCATTCAGGTATTCTACCAGTTTAAGGTAACTAAATAAGTCCCTTATCCCTAGTATGGTCTAATGTTTTAGGTTATACGAAAATGTACAAGTTGGGGAAACAAGGGTGCCTCCCTAGTATACTAAAACCATCTTGAGCTTTGGTCCTCATTAATTTTCCAATCCATGAGAGTCTTCAATCCATCTAGAACCAATGAAAATTCGACCAGTAAACTTCTGTTGGATTATTTTGACATTTCACCAAATCAAATCAATTCCTTATCCCAAGTATGGTCATAAGTTCTCTAGTCACACACCCTAGTTCTCCACCATCTTTATTCCCTCATTCTTAGGTAAGGTCACGGGTTTTGGGTTACTCTACATAACTTAAAGGACTTTTTATATTGATTGACTAACACACCAGAAATGTGTCCTTTTTGGTATGACAATTGGGAGTCGCCCGTCAAGTTTGAGAATTTAACTTTGGCCAAGTACCTCTAGTAACAGACTTTACTGGTACCATTCCTCCAGTTTATTGGGTTTGTTTCAGGATGGTTTGTAAACTGTTCTGGGATGAAGTTTTCTGGGCGTGTCAGACTGAGAAGAGAGCTGAAAAGTAGGACTGTCTGGTCTGGGAATGGCTCAGTCCCTCAATGGAAGTGAAGAGGTAAGTCTTGGTTACCCTAACTGGAACTGTTAAATATAAAACCCAGATAGTGGACATGCATGAGTCTGTAACTGCAACACAAACTCATTAATCCGCTTTAGATTGAAACTCAAGAATCACCTGCCTTTTCACTTGAACATTTCCCTTATCATTTGTTATTTTACAGTAATTGTTGTTTTATGTTGTTTCATTTTTATCGTATTGCTTGATTTATTAATCATGTTTGTGGAGTGACTTTGAGTGGTTTGAAAAGCACCTACAGTCCCCTCCCAAATTATTGGAACAGCAAGGTCAATTCCTTTCTTTTTGTTGAATACAATTTGGGTTTCAGATCAAAAGATGAATATGTGACAAAGGTTCAGAATTCCAGATTTTATTTAATTTGTCACTTCCATCTCATCTTCAGGACTTGAAATGCGTGACAATGTTTTTTCAGGCATCAGAATTCATTTTGCTGCTACCATCCCGAGTGACATCATCAATAAAGACTAATGTGCCTGTTCCAGAAGCAGCCATATTCTGCTAAACCATGACACGACCTCCACCATGCTCCACAGATGAGCTTGTGTGTTTTGGATGATAAGCAGATCCTTTCTTTCTCCATACTTTGGCCTTTGCATCACTTTGGTAGAGGTTAATCGTCGTCTCTACAGTCCAGAAAACTTTGTTCCAATCTGGCCTTAGAATTCTTTTGCAGCTTGTGATATGACCTCTAAATGTCTGTTCTCACAGTCATCTTCAAACAGTGCAGTGTAACACCTTCACCGCTACCCTGCGGAGGTTGGTAAACCATTTTGTCTGGCAATTTGAAGGAAAAAAAATGCATCCAAACTAATGAGGACAAGCTTCATTGTGCAAGAACACAGTGAGGCAAAGTACACTGCCAACACAACAAAGGACTTCATCAGGAGTAAAAAGCAGGTCTTTGACTAGCCTAGTCAATCACTGGACCTTAACCAAATAGAGCATGTATTCTACCTCTTGAAGAGGACACTGAAGGGAGAAACCCCCAGGAAAAAAAACAAGACCGGAAAAAAGTATTGGGATGAGGAAAACCATTTCAAATGAAGAATGCGACAGTCTCGTGAAGTCAATGGTTCCAGGCTTTGTGCACTTATTGCAAGTAAGGGTTATGGCACCAAATATTAAATGTTATTTGTTTTAAGTCAATTTAATCGTGTGTTCCAATATGTTTGTGCACTTCAAAAGTTGGTGGCTTCAAACAACAGTTGCTCTATCCCGAGTGGTTTACCACGTTTAGATGCAAAAACCATGAAATAAAATCTAGAATTCTGAACATTTGTCTCATATTCATCTTTGGATCTGAAATTCAAATGTCTTCAGTATACAATCAAAACAAAGGAGTTGACCTTGCTGTTCAAATAAGTTTGGACACGACTGTATAGATAAAATGAGTTGTTAGTAATAGTGCTAGAGAAAGAAAATGGATGATACAGTGATAACCCTGGACTCTAAATAGCCAAAACACATGAAGTCCTCACCACTCCATCAGCGTAGACCCTGAGGTTGATACTCCTCTGCGCAGCTCTCTCCAGGATGTCCTTGGCTGCCACGCCACAGGTGATCTTCAGTGTGTCAAAGAACATCTCGCTGTGCAGGCGGTGTCCTGCTCTCTTCAGACCTGCACCACAACAATGACTTCATCGTCGGGTTTGCGCTCACATGGTGCAAGGACCTTACCCTCGGCGAGTAGAAGAGTGGCGTTGTGCGTCCTCTCGGCAATGTGTTTGAGTCCTTGTGGGCCGTGGTACAGTGCGAACATGGCGGCCATATTCGCCAGCAGGGCCTGGTTGTCGGAAAATGAGTCCACTTGGGATGCAGTGGGATATTTTTGTGAGGTGTTTGGGTTCTGAAGTCCTACCTGAGCTGTGCAGATGTTGCTAGTGGCTTTGTCTCTGCGGATGTGCTGCTCCCTGGTCTGAAGTGCAAGCCGAAATACTTCCTTTCCTGCAGCATCCCTTACAAAAATAAATAAATGTGTATGTGCGTGTGCGCACTTAATGTAAGTTTTTAACTAGAACACCTACATAACATGCACCTCTATTAAAAAGTTAGGGATAATCAGCTTTCCGGTGAAATTTGTGGCTTAACCTAAAATTTGACCTTCTAAATGTTTTAATGCACACATCCAACTGTTGGTATTTCAGGACTTTTGGTAGAAGTTTCAGCAGACAGCTCAATATCCCTCACCTTTTGTCATTTTTATGAAGTCTCGACATCCTACCTGGTGACGCCGACCATCCTGCCGGGCATCATTCGAACCAGGTTTTCTTTGACAGAAAAGAAGGCAGCGTGAGGACCCCCGTAGCAAAGAGGTACGCCAAACCTTTGGGAGCTTCCAAGCGCAATGTCCACCCCGAACTCCCCGGGGGGACGCAGTATGCACAGTGCCAGCAGATCTGTCGCGCAACAAGCCAGGGCCTAGACCAAAAAAAAAAAAAAAATTGGTGGGAAACGGCAAAGCCATCATTGAACTGATCATTTTAAAGACTGAAAAACAATCGTGGAGAACACGGCGGGCAGGGGCTCTTTTGTTGGTCATAGTAAGGAAATATTTTACTCTCGAGACAAGTGAGAGCTAGTGCAGCCAAGTGGAGACTCTTAAGTGTGTCCAGTATCCATTGTAAGCATAAAACTATTTTGCCATTTTCATGCCATTTTCGAAAGCTACTATACTTTAAATCAAGCCAGCAATTAATTTCCTGTACAACAGTTCCTCATTAGGGTCACAGGTTAGTTGGAGTTCATCCCTGTTAACTTTGGGTGAGAGGAAGGGTACCCTGGACTGGGTAGGGCACTTACTGCATAGACAAACAACCGTTGATACAACTTGGAACATTCAATCAACCCAACATGGGATTAAACAGAGCAACTGGAGAAAACCTATTCAACGACAGTGAGAACATTCAAACTCCACACAGAGATTCATAACAAGGACTTCAACTTTTAAACACAGGTGCTGATGACTCGTCCACCATTTTATTGACATTTTCATAGTCTCACCCCTCCCTTGTGGGCCCGATCCACAAGGGCCGTGAAGTCCTCCACCCTGCCGTCAGTGTCCGGGTACTGGAACAGAACACCGCTGATGTCTTTCTTGCTGAAGTCCATCTCATGGGGTGGCTTCAGTATAGTACTCACACCGATGTAGCTGGAACATCAGAGACACACGGGCGCTCATGTTTGATATGTCGTTCAAGACGTTTGAGAGACATTTATTTGTGACTCTACTTGGCTCTAGTCTGCACCACCGCAATGGTCTGAGGGTGACAGCGAGGGTCGATGTAGAAGACTCTTCTTTTGTTCTGTCTGAATAAAGAAGATGACAAAGAAAGCCAAAACTGTCACGGAGAGTTGGGATCCCTCCCTTGCCGTTAACGTATGACGTGTATTCATACCTGTGGCAGAGCTGCATGGCTTCGGCGGCAGCCGTGCCCTCGTCTAGCAGCGAGGCATTGGCCATAGGAAGGCCTGTGATGTCGCAGATCATGGTCTGGTAGTTAAGGAGAGATTCCAGGCGGCCTTGGGACACCTCAGGCTGGTAAGGTGTGTACTGAGTCACCCTGAGGATGACAAATACAAAGGGACTTGAGGACACCTAAGGGAAGTACCGTTCAACCCTCGCTGATGATCAGGTGGAAGTGTGCTTTAAGGCTGGCTGTCAGCATCGGACTCCGGACTATGAATTTCTGGCTGATTCACTTCGGTGCAAGTCATCCGAGTAAACTTAGGTAATGACTATGTGGAGTTTGCATGTTCTCCCCATGTCTGCGTGGGTTTTCTCCGGGCACTCCAGTTTCCTCCCACATCCCCAAAACATGCAACATTAATTGGACACTCTAAATTGCCCTTAGGTGTAATTGTGAGTGCAACTGTTGTTTGTCTCTATGTGCCCTGCGATTGGGTGGCAACCAGTTCAGGGCGTACCCAGCCTCCTGCCCGTTAACAGCTCGGATAAGCTCCGGCATTCTCGCGACCCTCGTGAGGATAAGCGGCTAAGAAAATTGATGCATGTTTTACGTTAACAAAAAAATAAATAATTGGCCGAGTGGGTTCCTAAAAGTCCAGCAGAGAATATGCACTGACTCACTTTGTCACAAGTCAGAAAACTGAAGTCACAAGGTGGCTTCCTGTCATTCGAATTCATAAGAGCAGAGCGATCAAAAGCTTGTGGTTGGTCAGCAGATTAGAGGTCTTTCGCTCACCAGCCTGCATTCTCCAGGAGATTCCTCTGAATGGGTGGTGGCACAGAGCAGTTGTAGTAACCCATGCCGATGTAGGAACGCCAAACTTTGTTCTTAGACGCAATCTTGTGCAGCGACTCCAGCACTTCGTTCTCACCTGGAAGAGCCCAAGCACAAATGTATAGCATCAAATGAAAGTTGCTGAGCTGGGAAAAGTAAAACAAAATCAACATCTTGCTTGTGACAAACAAGCCACAGAGAGTGTGAGTGACAAAAGATCCGTAACAGAGGTTCTGATAGGAAGCAGGGATCCACAGCGAGTACCGATACTTGACAACGACATGAAGTCTTCCATGGAAAAAAAAAAAAACGTTTTCAAATAAATATCCTGTATTGTTCAAAAACAAAAAATTAACTTGACCATGGCATGCATTTCACTCTTTATAGTAACAATGGACCATTGCTGACATTTTACCCTCCATTTGTAACAAAAGGCATTGCACTTGTGAGGTACCGTATCTCAGTCTGAACATGAGGGGGCACAATGCAAATGAAAGAGCAGGATAAGAACATAGACTCTGGTAAATATCAACAAAGGATGACGTTTTTGGTAGATATAAACAAAGACATTTGACCTCTATGTGTTGACTACAAAAGGGAGTAAAAAGAAGTAGACTGCTTCTTGAGAATATCCATCCACCCATTCATTTTCTGAGCCGCTTATCCTCACTAGGGTCACAGGAGTGCTGGAGTCTATCCCGGCTATCATCGGGCAGGAGGAGAGATACACCCATAACTACAAATACAGAGGTACACTGTTGGTATCGGTGCATCACTTGCGATTAGCAGTCTTTGCCTTTCATAAATTTCTTTCAACAAACTGCGGTGAGGGAACACAGTGTTGTGTGAAATGTCCAACTAACATCCCATCACTACGGTATTCTGGCTGTTGCGGCTCGGATAAGACATCCAAAAGGCAGAAAAATAACACCCCCCCCCAGCCCCTTTCTGTGTGGTGACCATTATCCATAACAGCAACTGAGAACAGACTTTAAATTCAAGCTTAACAGGCCATGACAAAGTTGCCAAGGTTGACATAAGCAATTGTTTCAACCAAGCAGAAGGTTCAATAGACCTGATGAAACATTTCAGCATTTCGCAAACCTTTGCTGTGCAGAAAAATCCTGAATACAAGTAACCCCCTTAAAATACTCCAAAGCAGTGGTCCCCAACTACAGGTTCCTTATCCATGGGATATTGGGTACTAAACCACAAAGAGAAAATAGAACATGAGTTTATTTTGAAAATCAGGTCCATCTTCCTTCAGTATATCTCTGGACACATGTGGAATGGCTCGTCTTGGTCATGTGTCATGTGACTCTTTTCAAAGAAAATGTCCACAAGCAAACAAAAAGGAGTGAAACAAATACGAGTACACCATCCTGGGAAAGGGGGAAAGGCCAATTGATGAGACAGAAGAAGACAATACAACTTCCACAGAAAAGCTTCTTTTCAAGGGCATTATTGAAAATGCAAGTACAGCTCAGTATATCGCAACAGGTGACTCTCACGCAGCAAGATGCTTTGTGGAATATGAGGCAACAGGCTCCCAAATGATGTAATAAAGCATTCAAAACGGCTCAGCGCAGAGAATATTTTCCAACATCCTTTCTCTGTGAAGTAAAATTTACTGCGATGACGCAATTACTTATTAGAGATAAGTAACACATTTCGGCTGTTGTAGTCTCCGGTTAACCCAAGATGGGGCCCGGTTTTTTGGATAGCAACAAGTGCAGGGCTTCCACTAATTACAACAACTACATTTGGAGTAACAGTGAGCTGTATGGTTATTACAGGACATCTGTCAAAATATTGCTTTTTATTCAATGAATCTGTGGCGCAAAAAGGGTCGGGGACCGGAATGCTAAGGTCACCAGAAGCCCCGCTTGAACGCTAAAGTTCAGAAAGATTCACTTTGAAGGCTCCCAAATGATTTCCGGTGGGTTGCCGGAAAAGGAAATCTTGCCGTCTGCATTACATGATATTTAACCAAACTGCCTCAAGTGAAACTTTTCAGTTGAAACTTGTTAAACTGGCTTTCCCCTCACCAGTTTGAGCCACTTTGTTGATCACGAGTCAACACGCGGCAGTCACGTCACACCACTCCTCTGCTTTATGCCAAATTATTCCGACGAGCGCCACTCTAAGCGCCAGAACTAATGAGATCAAGAAACGCAGAAGCAGATTTGAATGTAGGAAAAAGGAAAGAGGACAAAATTTTGTTTCCAAACATCCAGAAGAGCTGGATTCATACAGCATGCTTCTATCCCACCCCCCACCCTCCTCATTTAACGAGAGCTGTGCCAAAGCAACCGCTGAGATTCCTCCGGTTGCCTAGCAACGCTGAGGAATGGGACAATGGCACCCCATCTGAACTACTACTGAGAAAGGGAAGACCCCCCCCAAAAAAATAGATACACTGCAGAAATGCAAAAATGTGCACAGTGAAGAAATCTTATTTGTATGCTACAAATACACAGTCAACGTGTTTTGAATTTAGTACCTGACGCTTAGCTGAGGAGGCCTTGACTTAATCCACCTTGTAATACAACAGTTGCAAAGAAAAGTGGAGATGGGGGGGGTGATACATTTTTGGAATTAAAGGTAGTGACTGAAATATTGCAATTTGGAAGCTTTCCATGGTGATTTCATGGAAATGTATTATATTCAAGCAAAATTAAATTTGTTTAGGCACAAGCAGACCGATGTGAAAATAGAGAACTCTCCTACCTTATTTGCTGAGGGAAAATTTAATACCTTGATTGCAACATTTTTTTTTTTTACCTGAGCGGCTCAAATTTTGGCTCACAATTTTAAAACGTATTAGTGTCTGCAAATGCAGCTTTAATAGTTTCAGTTGGAAAAATGGTGTTGTTGAGGGCCAGCACTCAGGACATGGGAGGATGAATTTGACTTCTGATTGGTCAAAGAATGTCAGGTTTTCAAATGTAAACATGGGCAAACAACTGATTCTGACTGCCATGGACAGATTAGAGTAACATGGCAACCCAGTGTCTTAAATCTGATTGGACCCAAAAAAAAAAAATTATATATATATATATATATATATATATATATATATATATATAAAATAAAATACAATTTAAACAGCTCCATGTTAATCAAGCAAACCATGATGAAATCAAGGGAATAGCCTGTTGGGAAGTCGTGAAATTTCATAAAAAATACAGAATTTCATTTTTAGCAGTGTGTCGAGGGTGGGAGGGTGGGGGGTTTGAGGGGGGCGCTCCATTGTTGTCCCGTATGTTGGCTTTTCTACAAAGCCTCAGAAAAGCTGAAGCGGCACAAAAACAGCAGCGACCAAGCCTTCTCGGTCCCGACCAATCGAATGCCGCCTCTTGGCAGGTGATTCCGGCAAACTTAGTTAATGATTCCCGCCGCTGTTTATGGTCTACCCCCCCCCCCCCCCCAAAAAAAAAATGGCTATTTGTGTCAGCACTCGTGCGAGCTCATTAGTAAATCATCAAGCTTGGATGGTGGTGAGTTATTAGGTACACAATTGCGCAAAGTAAAAGATGATTATGGTTAGTGCCCTCTGAACATGCCAATCATTTTAATAAGTCAAGACTGAGCCAAAAATATAAAACATACACATCCAGTTATTGACAGTAATGTGAAACTGGTGTTACGCTTCAGCCATTTAAAAATTAAGAAATATAATCACTTCTATGGGAACCAGCACGTAAAGTATTCATCAATAGCATATTCATTAACTCAGACGGCAACTCTCATCGACTTGGATAAAATAAAACTCGCTTCATCTAAAAAGTGTTTTGCTCTGTTCAGGTGTTTTATTTTAATATTTATTTGAACATTTGTTTTGGTTTCATCGAGGGATGTACCACGATGGCTTTATTCAAGATCAGTACAAGTACTTACATTTGATGACTCGCTGGTACAGAATATCAATACGTGATAATGCCATTATCCCCATTTGAATAAATATCATCTTTGTCATCAGACAGGTAATATTATTGTTTCATTTTTGCTAATAATTGCGATCTTTACATGTCATGATGCAGCAAATATTTTAATATATTTATACTTTGTAATATTTCTAATCCTTGAAAGGAAAAAAATCCTAAAGATTTCTATATATTCCATGTATTTATTTTAGGCTGGATGGTCTTTGCTTAGCATGGTTCTGTATACTATTACTTTTGAAAGATTATTTATAGAAGTTTTATTCACTTTGTCTGTCGTCCTAGTCTAAATATCAATATTTTTTATTAACTTTTTCCATGACTTGATGTTCTTTGCCATAGAGCAAATGATTTTATTAATTTATACACTAAGTTTTGCTACAAGCGGAAATCGAAACCTATTTTGATGTATTTATATTTTGCCTTGGAGCGTAAATATATATTAAAATAATTCAAAGGGGACATTTAAATGTCTCTGCTGTGTGTCACACAATATAGTGTATACTTAACTACGACCAATATAAAATTGGTATAGAATTGTGTGCTTTATTTATATCAGCATCTTTGTAAAAGCACCCCCCCCCCCAAGGGTCTGTTATGATTTAACTGGTTTAAACTGGAGTTGAATGTTTGTTTCTGTTTTTCAGGGAGCATTTTGCTTCAATGTGCAGTGTGACAAGACCACAGTGTGTTCGGGGGTGGGGATGGGGGGGGGGGCTGAATGGGGCAGATTACATCCATCCATGTCACCTTATTAGGAGCCTCTTCGGCTGTGATGTAATGTGACCGCTGGAACCAGATTGAACTGGACTTGGGACCTGGGCGAGAAACTTTGCACTCGGCATAGCATGATTTTTATTGTCGTCATTATTAAGATACGATTCCAAATACGTTCAATGGAAAGCCTGCACCCTCACTAAATGTTGTGCGAGGAAAATGCGCGATCGGGATGCCAACTTACACACGGGGTCGTCCAGCTTCATGCTCTGCCTCATGCGGATGGACGATGGCACGGTGTTCTCAATCAGCTGTTCGATGGACTAAAGAGAAAACGGCTTTTACATGGAGATCACCAAGAAGTGTGACAGTAGTTTTTGTGTGTTTTCACCTCCAGTCCCAGCGCGTCCAGCATGTCGCGCTTCTCGCGTTCACCTGGCCCGATGTGCCGCTCGGCGAAGTCGTCGTGCCGAGGCAGGATCTCCTCGATGCGCCGGGAGCACCCGACCGCCGAGGTCCGAACGCCCCGCGTTGCTAGGGACGCCCCCGGCCCGGAGCTCCGGCACCCGGCGGCTCTCCACCACTCGCGGGTGCCGGCGACCGCGCACGTCCGGTTCGGCGCCCCCAACGCCCCCGCCGCTTTGGCCGAGATGATGGCCCACGACTTGGCGCAGCGTTGCATTTTTCGCTTTGGAATAAATTAAATTAGAATTTTTTTTAAAAAAAAGTTGGAGAAGGCCGGCAGTGTGGCGCGATGCCCACAAGGAGAGCCTCCACCGTTGCTGCTGTTGCTGCTGCTGCAGCTGCCGGACTACTTCAGAGTTTATACCAGTGCACACAGTTGCACGGGACGGAGCCAATCAGAGCGCGGAGGACCAGTGACGTCACGACGAGCCCAAGTTAAACAGCTGGTCAACTTCCTCACGTGATCTACCAAATTTTACCTCTGGATTTTGTTCCTGAAATTTTTACCCAGAAGGGCGTTTCACTTTCCAACATGAGGCCAGTATAAGAAAGGTGCCCCACAAAAAAACAAACAAAAAAAAGTCTCAACAACCAATATTGGTTCAGGCAAAGAGACCTGAAAAGACACAAGACAGCCATTTTGATTTGAAATTACCCCTCAAAGGTCGTCTCAATAGCACCATCTGGAATTTTTTTTGAAAATTTAGCCCACAAAGCCAGTGTAACTGAACAACCTGATATTTGCTAAACGTGACTATCATAACTAGGCGTTTCTATCCCATTTCGGGGGTTGCCGAAACATCCCTAAAATGAATCCCAGCACTCCTAAAATTTGAGGCATCCCATCTCCCTAATTTTAAAAACTATGTCATTTTTAAGTGTAAACTTAGTTTTAGCATATTTCAACAGAAATACTCCCTCTTCCATTGACTCAAAAATGGTTTGGTCCACCAAGAGTGTCCATCATTAATCAGGAAATGGGGCACATTTATTAACATCAACAATGTGCAACACACTTATCAGTACAAGTTCTTGTTTTATTGCATTTAACCGTAGTTCATGAAGTTAGGTAGCATTTTGCTGTCATTTGTTTTCTAGCTATGGGAAACAATTCAAATGGTCAGACAGTAACTGTCCTCTGTATGAATTGGATTGAGAGACATTAGGCGAGTCACATGTGATATTAAAAATAGAATCCACGATTTAAAAAAAAAATGGCCCACAAGCCACTACTAGAGGAGATAACTCAATGAGGATTAACCCAATTCTTCCAATATCTTGCTGTTTGTCAGTATCTTCTATTTTTGTATTTAGTGAATGCTCTTCATTTCCCGCACAGTCCCAGTACAGTCTTCTTGGGTATGGCACACATTTCTTCTTCTCTGCAGATCCTCTACATGTTGGATGGTCAGAGTCGGTGGACAGACATTTTTAGGTCTTTCCAGGGATGCTCAATTGGATTCAAATCTGAGCTCTGGATGGACCGGTCCAGGACATTCACAAGCTGTTCCTGAAGCCACTCCTTTGTTATCTTGGCTGTGTGCTTTGGGTCATTCTCATGGTGGAAGGTGAATCGACTCCCTACAAACTCCAAATGGGTTGCCATGAGCCTTTTAGTGAGAAGTGTCTTCTGTCTCTCCAGTCTACCGTAAAGGCCTGATTAGTGGAGTGCATTAGCAATGGTTGACCTTCTGGATGGTTCTTCTGTCCCCACAAGGAAACACTGTAACTCTACCTTAGTGACTTTGGAGTTCTTTTTCATATCTCTGACCAAGGCCCATCTGCCCCGATTACTCAGCTCAGTCGGACAGCCGTACCGAGGAAGAGTCCTGGTCGTTCCAAAAATCTTCCATTTCCAAATAATGGAGACCACATTGCTTTTTGGGACCTTCACTGCTGCTGAAATTCTTTTGTATCATTTCCCACATTTACCATGACACAATCTAGATTTGGAGGTCTTCAGACAATTTCCATGACTTTATTGCTTGTTTTCTGCTCTGATAAATGAGGTGTGTGCCATTCCAAATGATGTTCAATAGCGAATGAATAATGAATTTACCACTGGTGGACCTGAGCTTGTCGAAGCATGTTAAAGGTGATCAGTGGAAATCAGATGCACTAATGGTGAAGTTTTGGAAAAGGGTGTGAATAGTAATGTACCCATTATTTTAAATGTATATATATATATATATTTTAATACATTTGCAAATCTGAAAATGTGTTTTTTCTTTGTCTTCATGGGAAGATTTCTGATTTTTTTTTTTTTTTTTTTTTAAAGAATAGGCCCCAGCGACCCACGACCCTGACATGTATCAATTTTCAACACCACTTATCCTGGTCAGGGGTCGCTGGAGCCTATCTCAGCTGACTTCGGATGAAATGCAGTCCGCATTTCACCCTAAACTGGTGGCCAATCAGTCACTTGGCAAACATACACACGGATAACCACTCACATTGACTGAGTAGGAACTAAAGCTACGCTGCGTGTACCAAAGTCAAGCGAATACACCACTACACCATCAGTATGTGTATACTCTATATGGGTGTGTATATATATATATATATATATATATATATATATATATAGAGGGGGAGAGAGAGAGAGAGAGAGAGAGAGAGAGAAAGAGAGAGAGAGGGAGAGCATAGTATATACAGACACACTCTAAACAATGATATTCGATGAGGCAATCTATGTATTTTATTGCATCAGATCAATGGTGTCGATATCTGCCCCGTGACTGGCTGGCGACCAGTTCAGGGTGTAGTCTGCCTTCGTCCCAAGTTAGCTGGGATAGGCTCCAGCTCGTCTTCTTCTTGTTTTCCTTTCGGCTTGTCCCATAAGGGGTCGTCAGGGGTCTATGATGCACGCATATTCTCCCCGAATAAATGCAGAGGAATTGAGTCAGGAAGGGCATCCGGCGTAAAAACTGTGCCAAACAAATATGAGGGTTCATCTGAAATGGCACGGTGTGGTGACCACTAACGGGACAAGCTGAAAGTTACACATACAATCTGTGATCATTGACCAGTCCTTATTTTGCTCTTTTCTCTTCTCTTTCTTTCCACAGGTTACCAGCGATGATTCCTAAAAGTAGCACAAGTCCCAGGTTTCTGTTGGATACAAACTTCTTCCAACAGTCCTCTGGCTTGTCCATGTCGAGGGTGGAAATCTATGGAAAAGAGATACAGTGGTACCTTGACTTAAAAGTGCCCTTCGACACTGTTGCTTGAATGACGGGAAAAATATTTGAGCTATTAAGGTGCAGCGTTCCCCCGCACATTCAAGCCGCAGATTTTGGTGGGGGTGAACGAATCCTCCCTTATTCACTGGAAAAACTCAACTTTTGCCCATTTTTCTAGCTTGTTTATTTATATATATTTTTATTTTGACTTGTCCTATTGTTTTCATACTATTTAGTGACATTTTGCTTTACTAAAAACATTTTAAAATTCTTGTGTTTTTGGGTGGGCTCGACTAAATTAATGGCATTTCAATTCATTCATTCAGTATCATTTTAAATCTGATATGTGAAGGAATAGTAGTGCAACAGTGTTGTGAGATCGTGGACGGACGCTCACCTGATGCATGAGGTGAAATGTGACGGCAGCGAGGGAGACGTAGTACGGGAGGGTCTGTTCGGCGTGGACTCCCGCCATTACCAGGCCAGCCATCATGGCTGCCGTGAAGCCGCACAGCCAAGGCTTGGTCTGCTCGCCGAATCTGAGCGCCGTCGACTTGACGCCCACCTTGACGTCATCCTCCTTGTCCTACGACACACTTCTTGAACTCTGGTTTGTATAATAACATTGCGATAATAATACCAATCATACTTTGGCATATTCATGTGTTTTTCCAGCAATAACTTGTCAGAAAGAAATGATAAGCCAAATACTAGCCAAAAATGAAAATCATTTAGAAACAATCTCAAAGAAATGAAAAAAGATGCAATCTTCAGAGAATAAAGTACTTTTTTTTTTTGATAAAGGGTGGTTTTTGATAAATGACTACTTTTAACAAATAATTAACATAATCTTACAAAAAAATGCGTCCTGCTTTCAAGGAAAAGTTGTAGTTTATTCAACAAAAATCCTACGTAGAACAAAGTAGAATTTTCCCAAGCGAGCGTTGCTGCATGTATCACTGAAGAATTTGTATTTCCAGAGCCTCACCTGATGTGCATAAATGGTGTCGTAGGTGAGTGTCCACATGACGCCGGAGAAGTAGAGAGGGAGACACACCGACCAATCGCAGGCACCCCGGACAGCGGCCCAACCCAACAGTGCCCCCCAATTGATGGCCAGACCTCGTAACAGGCAACAAATGTACGCTAGAGGAATAAAACTGTAAACAAAAACAAAAACCAAAACCATTCCTTACCGAGCACCAGCTGAGGCCAATAAGTGACCCTCTTCATCAGTGGGTACGTGACCACAAGAGATAAGGAGGCGGCGCCCAGAGCGATACTGAAAATATGTAAATATGAACATGTGATTAAAAAAAAGGAAAAAATACAATAGAAATTCCCAAGATTCTATTTTTTCCATTATCATCATTACTGTTAGGCATTTAAATCATAAACCAAAACTTAATAATGAATAACATCCATTAATGAATATTAATCAGACTTTTAAAAAAAAGGTAATTTGCCCATAGTTGTGAACTGAACTTTTTTTTTTCCATCTAACCACAAATTTAAAATACCATCTCAAACCAAAATACAAAATGTGGTATCACAGTATATTTTGGCCCAGATACAATAGTTGATTAATTTGATTAAAACAATTAATCAATTCCCAGCCCTAATTATAACCATCACAACATCAATGCTAGTTTTCTTATCTCGTTTTAAATGATGTGTTAGCAAGCAGACTTTTCTAAAAAGCAAAGTTATGTGGTTTAGTTCATACACATCCAATGCTCTTTGTTTAGTTTTTCAGGATGTATGCTGGTCTGATCGGCTTTCCTACTTGTGTATTTTGACCCCAACCGTCCTCACTGGTACATTCTGAACCTTCCATATGCCAATGCCGTCATTATGTTTTGCAGTAATTACTTTGCAATGGTCTTGACACAGCTCTACGCGCTTATGATATGACAGATGATTCTGATTATGATCTTTGTCTCGACTCACACCTTGGCAATGAAACCTTTTTGTCGGCCATCAATTAAGATTGAAGCAGTTGAGGGGGCTGTATTGCTGTTTGATGATTGCTTGGTTTTAGATGTTGTCCTGGCTTTCATGTCAATAGCACATTCGGAAGTATATTAACTGAGAAAAATTGTGACGTGTGAAATACTTATTTCAGCCGCTGTGTTCTTCATCTGCTGTGGAAAAACAACCTTAATCCTACTGCAGTTTACTGGTCACTTAGTTGTCCAACTTTTCTTTGTCTGCTATGTCTAGATATATGCCATGGCGGGCCCTATGTCAATGGACATTAAAGCATGAAATCATAATGCAATGTATAGTTTTATGTAATTACAGTGAAGAAAATACGTATTTGAACACCCTGCGATATTGCAGGGTGTGGAGGAGTGGGCCAAAATCCCTCCTCCAGTGTGTCCAAACGTGGTGAACAACTACAGGAAATGTTTGACCTCTGTAATTGCAAACAAAGGCTACTGTACCAAATATTAACATTGGTTTTCTCAGGTGTTCAAATACTTATTTGCAGCAGCATCACACAAATAAATCGTTAAAAAAAAAAAAAATCATACATTGTGATTTCTGGATTTTTCTTTTTAGATGGACTCTCTCACAGTGGACATGCACCTACGATGAAAATTTCAGACCCCCCCATGATTTCTAAGTGGGAGAATTTGCAATATAACAGGGTGTTCAAATACTTATTTTCTTCACTGTATGCTACTGCCGTTTGACTGCATTATTCTTTTTCTTGGGCTTGAATGGATTAATGGCATTTCCAGTAATTTCAAGGAAAGATGACTCGATATATGAGCACTTTGGAATGGAATGGGTTAAACTCATACGTCAAAGTCAAAGTCTATACAACTGAACACTTTTATCTGCAATAGAAAATATATTGTGTTCCATCTTGTGTATTTTACTTTACATTTTCATCCATACAGTAACGTACCATGGAGTCGTTAGTAGCTACCTGTAATAGTTGAGGCAGACAAGCACACCGAGAGCGAGCGACAGCTGCCCTCCCAAGAACACCAGAGCCTGGAGACGGGAAACGTCCCCGCACGCAATGGGCCTCGTGGCTGTCCGGCTCACCTGCATGGCAAAATGGATCAGAAGAGGCTGTGGTGTGAGGTCCATTTAAAAACAACAACATGAGGGTACCTTCTTGTCAAAGTCTTCGTCCCACATATCATTGATGGTGCAGCCGGCGCCTCGCATCAGTACGGCCCCCGTACCAAACAGGCCCAGCATCCCTAAGTCCGGAAGGCAGCCCGGCTCGGCAGCCAGGGCGATGCTCCACGTGCACGGAAGGTACAGCAGCCACGTGCCTTACCATGCACAAAGGCTCGTCAATTATGGGGTGAAGATGTGACTTTTGTGACAGAATACAACTTTTCCACTAAAATATGCAACTTTATTCTTCTAATATTGCAAAGTTTGTTTCTCAGAAAAAAAAAAAAAAAATCAACAAGATCAAATTTTGCCACAGCATTCTTTCCATTAGACAGCAACCATATGCATCATTCATTATATTTAATTGTCACTCTTATCACCATTACTTTTTATCTACTGCCTTAGTAAGTAATATCATCCACTTACCTTCATGATAACACAAACGTTTACTTACAAATCCCCACTCAGAACAATGACACCCCAATTGATTATGTGCCCAATATTGCGACCAGTGAAGAGCTAATATACACACCGATTGGTTTGTCCAGCCTCATTAAGCGAAGATATGGCTGGACAGGCCCCGGGGCTGCGTTTACTATTGCTGTTGCGGACACGCTGAACGTCCTCCTTCCATGACCAATTGATGACCAGACGGTTCTGTGGACCCAGGGACGCGCACGGAGTGTGTCGGACCATGGCTCATTCCTGTGGGGGAGGGTACAGAGGCTGGAGAGGCAACCGGGATGCCAGAGGAACCTCCTGAGGGCGATCACTGTATCCCAGCAGGTGAGTTTGGTTGAGAGCATAGTGGGTCTCCGGGGGGGGCAAGGGGCGTGTCTCATTCACTCTTTGGGTCCATCAATAGGCCTAAAACACACACACGCACACAATGACTCATAGATATGCAAGAGCAGCCAATGTCTTTGTTAAAGCAGATGCAGGTTTTTTTCCTTTACTTTTCTCATACTTTTTTCTTGTAACAAATATAGACGACTGGTTAACACATCCGCTTCACAGTTCTGAGGACAGGGAGTATTACTGGTGAGAGGTGGATTGAGAAGAAGAAGGGGAGGTTGTGCCTAGCTATTGCGAAGGAAGCTGGTCCTCAGTCCTCTCCATCTCAACAAGTATCAAAGAACCTTGTTTTGTGATCATTGTATCCGACATAGGAACGGAACCCTTCACATGCACTAAAATACGAGCTTTGTCTTTAATAAATATCACCACAGTCGACCGACAGAAGCCTTGGTGGTGTTGGTGTCTCTCCTTTCTCCTATCTTTTAAAGATCTTGAGCTTTGTTTCCATGACAATGGATTTTCTTTTGGCTGCAGAAGCATGGCTAAAAGACACAGCTTTCTACTTTGGGGCAATAATGTCTAAAAAGGATGGTGAAAAATGTGAAGATACTCCCGGCGCACAAACACGGACAAGCATTAGCCAGACAAAATGGCGGACGGGGCACAGGCACTGTAAAGTCGAAACGTCTTAGGTTGAGACCGTCTTAACACCGAGGACTCCCTGTACTGCGGTATAAACCTCGGCCCAACCTGTTCCCTGCATTTTTCTTTCTGGGTCCTCCAGTTTCCTCCCACATCCCAAAAACATGCATGTTAAGTTGACTGAAGAGTCTAAATGTCTCTTTTGTCCCACTGGTTGTTTGTATATATGCCCTGCGAAGGGCCGGTGACTAATTCACGGTGCACCCCACCTCTCGCCCAAAAACTGTGATAAGCTGGCTGCTTGACAAGTTGCTCTTGGGGCAAAAAACTGTGGGCAGCCCTGCTTTAGCAGAAGTTTCAAGATGTTTATTGTCACCCCCAGTTGAAGATTATTCAAACCAAACATAAAACAAGGAGAATTACAGGTTGTGTATTTAACCAAAATCACATAACTGTCCGATCAAAGACAGAAAGGCTTAAAATCCCAAGTGTCATCCCTATAAACATTTTAATATAGATATTGTAAGGAAAAATACATAAAACATTATTCACCTTCAAGCAATGTCCAGCAATGCAATGAGCCGGCATCTTAAAGGCATCTCTAACATGCATATTCTACAGCTGTTGAAATTTAATGATTGCGATGATTTTTGTGATCAAATTTGCATATAATGTAATCCTTAAAACGTGTTTTAATAAGTAAATGCATCTCACTTATGGTTCCGAGTTACGGTACTTACTTGCGCTACTTCGTCTCAGAACCCCGTCGTAAATCGAGGCCACATGTACAGTGTTATTTTGACCTGAAACAGTCACAGTGAATTCAAAGGGGATGAAATTACAAGATGCAAGAACAGATAACAATAGATGGCAAAAGTAAACTGTAAGCGTCAACCTCATACCTATCACGTTGATGTCACTGGTCGCTTCCTTGTTGGATCATCCGTTCCAGAATGGCTTCGTGCGGAAACATTTGTTGCAATGGGCAGTCAATCAGAAAACAAGTCATGACAGTTTTAATATAAAATAGAATAGGGATGAATGCAAAAATAATATTCTGAGCTAATTATGAACAATTACCGTCTGAGGTCGCGTCAATAAATATAACAATCGATACAATACTGCATTTTAGCTGCTCAATTAACTAACGTGCCTACATAGTGGCCATATTGCAAAGGTCGAAGTTACGATGACAGACAATTCACTGACATTTAAATTATGTAATAACAAGCAGAATTGGTAATTTATTTTTACAATGTTTAACTTTTTGTCAAAGCAAATGCGTACGCTATCAACATATATTTTAAAAGTTATTTATCTATTCAGGGACATTTTTAGGACCCGCAAAAAAATAAAAAAAATGAAAAAAAAAGAAACAATCTTCCAGTTTTTCTCGTTGTGATTGTACGGCATCGTCATCCTTGGCCTTTTTTATTTCCTGCCGTCCACATAGATGGAATGCCCTGGCATCTTTGACCGCTCTAACTTGACGGAAATAAAGGCACGTCGATCATAGGGAGTGTGTCGGAGCTACCATTTTGGCTCTGGGCTCACTTTATCATTGGGATAGTCCGTTCGGAAATTGCTCCGGGTAAAACTAAACCTTCTACACGGACGTGGAACGGAAACAAAATCACAAAGAAGTCAAAGTAGGCGAAATACCGAGTTTAAAACAAACGGAAGCAATATTTTTTCGTATAAGTGTTGAAAAAACTATTAAGGGGAGTTTTTTGTACACCTACCCGCAAATGTTTGTGTGACCTCGTCGGTTCCTGTTGGAATGGGTAATAAGTCGATATGTAAAAAAAATAAAAAATAAAAAAATAAACACCTGCACGACGCTGAATGCCTTCCACTGGGGGCACTGTCGTCATGGTGTTGACAAGAGTTGGAATTAGAATTCAACACAATTTTTGATTTTCGTACATATAATGTCTTAAAAAATGGCTGTTGTTATTTTTGAAGAATATTGAAAAAAGTCGTTGATAGAAGGATTAACACCAATTTTCACATTAAAATCTAAAAACGCCTGCGTTGCCCTCAATGCTTTGTGATAGCGCAGCTTCCGACTGTGTTCCTTCACGATAAAAGCTAGCAACGCGCTTTATTATCACGAAACAGTGCGACGACTCGTGGAAATGGGCGTTTACTCCGAAGGAGGCGCGAGCTTGACCGGAAATTGTCTTGCGGCACGCGATGGTCAGTCGTCACTCGCGCGAAAAATGGCGGAAATGTGTGCTGCTTTAGGAAGATCTTCTATTCGAGGCATTGCGGTATAAACCTCGAGCCCTGGACCAAATCCAGGTGAGTACGTGTAGTTGATTCATGGAGTACTGAAGTGCGTTCCCTTTATATCGCTACGGCCTTGGTTTTCCATTTAAACACAGCCCGCCTCGGTTGGAAGTTCGACTTACCCACTTTATAGTCACTTTTGCTATTGTTGTAGGTCAACATTGTGGCTCGGCATTGACTACTAAATCCTTATCAAAACATTTTCCTACCGTAGATACAATATATTGTATTGACTACAACATGCTTTTTCTATGGTTCCAGGCTATATGCTAAACGTGCATACCAGCCTGCTCCTCACTTGGATGCGTTGTTGTGATGCGGTCCGTTTGCCTTTCACTTGTGGTTACTGTGGCGACTATCGCATCAATTGTAAAAATAAAGTGGGGTATGACAGGCATGGAAAACCCGTTTTGTCTCGCTTTGCCGTAATGTAACCTCAGCTAGACTCTTCATATTGTGATTGTCTGGACCAGAGTTCACCCAATCTGAGGGTCCCGTATTTACAATGGTACCATCTTGTATTGGCTGGCTGGATGATAGTCAGAGTATGGGTGGCACCTTGTATCATAGAAATCAAAAGAACTACCATAAATATTATACGGTCCCCCCACCCCACTAAAAAAAAAAAGTGTGCGTCACGCGTAGTAGAGGTCCCACAATTAATCTAATCCGTTCGTTCCTTAGAAATTCGTCAAACAGTAGTGTAGGAGAGCTACAAATAATCCATAGTCACAAAAAGGTCCATGCTCCATTTGTTCAGGCACATGTCATTGTCGGTGATTTTGTTCACAACTACGTGCAATTTAGAAATTATTTTGATCTTCAAAACGTGAGCTAGTCAAGTCCAATAGTTGCTAATACTTTTTCCCTCCTTCAGTCTAGGATTCCAGATTTCATGTGTTCTAAAGACAGGGGTTGAATTTTAAGAGACAATTTTCCATACTGCTTATCTTCACTTGGGTGGAGGTTACGCTGAAGACTATCCCAGCTATCTACGAACGAGAGGTGGTGTCCAGCTTAAATGGGTCGCCGACCCATTGCAGGGCGAAGAGAAACAAAGAGCCATTCACACTCACATTCACACCTAAGGAAGATTTAGAATCTTCATTTGATCTATCATTCATGCTTTTGGGATGTGGGAGAAAACGCTTGCAGACATGGGGAGTTTCATGCAAACTGCACACTGCGGGGGCCTCATCAGAATCCGGGTCCTCATAACTGCAAGGCAGATGTTCTACCCAGTCATCCAGCAAATTCCAGGAAAATGTTTCTTTCCACCTGCTGTCTTTTAAATATATAGAATTTATCTGCCTGTTTTTTTTAAAGGGCTACTGACATCCATATATACATTTTAAAATTGATATTGATATGAAAACTACATATAATATTAATCACTTCAATGTCTATACGAAAAAAATGAGTGGAGAGCGTGTCATTCATGCGCAAAGTTGCGGAAGTCTCACTTGACATCCCTGTGGCAGCTATATTGCCTGCAACATCATTTGCAGATGTCACACTAGGACAGTCACCATTGAGAGGACACTGTGCCACCTGCTATGGCTGATGATCAAGATTTTCGGATTTTTCTGATCCCACTTCTGAGACTGAAGCTCATTTTGAAGAAGAGAACATCTCAGAATCAAGTGAAGTGACCGGGGCAATATTACCCAATCGTTTCGAGCCATATTTAGATGATATGCGGATTACTTCCAACTAACAACAGACTCCTCGACAGACGGACGTGGAACCCGATCAAATATTCAAAATGACTTGTGTCTGTAGCATACCCAGGAGGACCCATGCTGGGCGAAGTGACTATTTCAGAGGTGCCGAGACACCGGTAGCCGGATGGGGGTGAGAGCTCCTTTCTCTTTCGCGCCAGCGGTGTGACAACACAGGCCAGCCAGCCTCCCGGCCCGACCCACCTCCGCGTCGAATGAAACTGCAGCTAACTGCGGCAACCGACGATATGACACGGCTCTTTTGTTAAGTTCAGAGAGAAGGATTACGTCGTCGGACGCCGCTTTTTATTATTGCTGCTTTCGGAGAAGTTGTTTGAGTTTGGTGACTATACGTCTAGTTAGCTAGTTAGCACATGTTCTACTTCTATTTTATTGTTTTGTTTTGTGTTGTATTCTATTGTGTGTGTGTGTGTGATTAAATTGTCTTGTACGCAATACAAGTGCTTTGTTATATGTTGCCGGTTTGACCAAGTGGATTTATTCTCAATTCACACGTAACATCTGCTATAGACTGTGAGACAATTTAGCTATTATTTTTTTAATAGCTCTATACACGGCTACCTGTCATTTGGAACCCTCGAAACTTTCGTCCTTTGCACCCATGCAATCATTTTTCACAACGAACCGGGTGTTTTGGAAAAGTGTGAAGAGTGAATCCACTCTCCCAAGTGTTCGAGCAAAATCCAGCAATACAACGAGCTGCCAAAACAACTTGTATATTTTTGCCGGTCAATAGGTATAAATCAAAATAAACACTCAACCCCGCTACTGCAAAAAACGTCTCTTCCTGGTTCTTCTACAACACAAATGCCTCGAGAGGATTTTCATGGCGGGAGATGCAAAAATCCATATACAACAACAACATGACGTGAAAAAACGGATAGGTCCATTCTGGCTTTTTTTTTTTTTTTTAATTAAAAACATACTAAAAATCATGCTTTACGTGTCAGACTTGCGAGTAAGGCAATTATCTGTCAGGCAGAAAGTCATTGCCTTCTCAACTTTGCAAGCACACCACCTGATTCTTTTGAAACGAAAAGATCCCGCCTCACCTACAGCATCATTTCGGATCTCGTGTGCTTTTTGATCTTAACCTTAAAAAAAATTAGATGTCTGATGATGACAGGCTCTGAACAAAAATTTTCTCTGGTGTCGAGCCCTTTTTCCCAGTATTTAACAAAGGTAAAAGAATTAATCTTTGTATTATGGGACATTTACACACACAAGCGCTACATCAACATATTTGTTTCATGGACTATCGTTTTTGTCACAGTGGAGAAAAGGTTGTTGGGTGTGGGGTTGGAGTTTGTTTTTCGTATCTTTGTTGTTGTATCAGTGTCTTACCTAAACTTAACGATTTAAAAGAAAAATGTTTTTTTTTTTTTCCCCCCCTTGCTGTTCTAATAATCCTAATGACTGAGTTGTTGTTGTCGCACTCCGGTGGGCCAATCATTATTATTATTATTATTATGTACGACAGACAATTTTCTCTTTAAACTGCATACACTCCTTAAACTATCGCTTTAATGAGCACTCTAACGGCTCTAAATGCTAGAAGAATCTGCATCCTTGTACAATTTAGTTCTCATAAGGAAAAAAGTTCCCTATCAATAATAGTTTGTTTCATTTGTTCAGTCATTCATACTCAACATGTATATCATACTATGGCGGCACCAACTACCAGAGACAAATTCTTTGTGTGTTGTTACATACTTGCCCAATAAAGCTTATTCTGATCCTGATAACACCACTTTACACAATAGAAATAAACTAATCAACCAGAAATTATCCACATAGAAAAATAGTAATTGATTATAATCAGTACAGTAAAACTTATCACCAAATTACATGCCTTTCTAGGTTTGTCACTGTGATGACCTCCTGCAACGGGATGCAGAAAGAAGACACTGATGAAAACACCATGCACAATGAATCCACCCCTCAAGACCTGCCCCGCCAGTCATTCCAGTGCAGCCGTTGTCCACTCAACTTCAAGTCCAAGGTCTTCCTGTTTAAACACCTCACTCACGACCACGGCTCTGATCTAGATTTGAATAACTATGCCAAGAAAGCCTCTCCTAAAAGGTCTCCTGAAAGCCCAGTTGCTGGTCTTCAAACCAGTCCCTCAGAGGTTTTGAACCACCATGATGATGGAAAGATTTTGAACGATGATGTAACCCAAATGCCAGAGATTGAATTATTGGCAGTGTCAGCCAGCCATCGTGATCAAGGTGAACGTGAAGAGGTACATTTCCTTTCTATCTCAAGAGAGACTTTTAACTCGTCTAAAGATCTGAAGACATATAAGAAGACTCTACATACGTCTACCAACTGCAATTACTTCACTGTCACCGATAACCAAGACATGTCAGACAATGAACCAGACAACGCGTCAGATGATTTTACCTCTTCCCAGTCCAGAATCGACATATCAAATAACATGACTTACTTGCAGGAGGACCACCTCTACCATGCAGATTTGATGCGCCCCATCTTTCCACCATCTGGTTTGGAGAGCAAGAGAACCTCCAACGTGGACAAGACAACACTAGATTTGACAGACAAGAAGGAGCTGTCCTTCGAAGTAAGTGAAGACGACGAAGACAAGCGGGTTAGCCCCTCGACCTACAGCTGCAAGCACTGTAGTCACAAAGATGGCAGCTTAAAACACATGTCTGTTCATTACCATACAACCCACCCGTACATACAGTGCAATTCCGACTACATCCAGGACTGGAATGATCGAAGTGCCACTTTCCGATGTTTAATGTGCCCCGTTGATTTCCTGAGTGAAGACGACCTCAGGAAGCACTGCAGCGACGAGCATGCTGGGTCCCCGGATATTTTCACCCTGGATCTACACCAAATGAACTTTGTGTTTAAATGTTTCACCTGTGTGTTTACTACCAATTCTTTGGAAGTGCTTAAAGTGCATTACAAAGAAACGCATCCCATGGACAAAACACTTAACACATTAATGTTCCTCAAATACATTTCGACTCAACGTCAAGAAGACCTTTCTCCTGTCAAGACTCACAGTCTAGAAACTACGGAGCCCAATGAAGCCTTGTACCAATGCAACAGCTGCCCATTTCGTCACAAGTCCATCATCGTCTTGCAAGTCCATTACCAAAAAATTCACCCCGAAGAAGCAGTCACCATTGACAAGATCAAACAACGGACTGGTGTTGCACAGAAAAAGAGGTTAAAATGTCCAAGCTCAGAAGGACAAACAAAATCCAAGGACAAAGTTGAGACCCTTCAAGCTAAGTCAGAATCCTCTTTACCTGAGAGAGCCAGAGAGAGCTCAGAAGCTCAGACGAAGACTAAGCACAAAGTTAAGATCCTTGAAGAAAAGGCAGAATCTTTTACACCCAAGAAAGCTCAAGAAAGACCCGAAGCTCAATCGAAAACCAAGGACAAAGTTAAGATCCCCAAATCCAAAGCGGAATCATCTACACCAGGGAAACTTGAAGAAAGCTTAGAAGCCCAGATGAAAACAAGGGATAAAGTGGAGATCGTAGATTCAGAATTGTCTTCACCTGAGAGAGTTAGAAAAAGCTCTAAAGTTCAAATGAAAACTGAGGACAAAGTTAAGATCTTAGAAGCTAAATCAAAAGATCTTATAACAGCGAGAGTCAACTCCCCAGAGGACCAAAACGAAGTAGTTGATTCCACCCCTGAAGAAACTCATAAAGCTGAGGTTTCTATCCAGAATCAGGTGGTTGGAACGTCCTCTCTCAATTCCTTTGCTGCTAAATGTAAGGAAATGAAGGTGAAGCGCAAATTGACATCAAACATTTATGCGAGTCCAGAGAATTTGTATTTCTGCTATAAGTGCAACTATGGGAATCCTACAATCAAAGGAGTGATGGTCCACCAGTTTCGAACACACAATAAACTCAGGACCACCAGTGAACACATTGTGGCCTACACGACTAAGATTCACAATAGGTTGCAAAAATCCGTTCCTCACACGGAGGATCCGTCCTTTTCTCCCTTGCTGCCTCTTCCCATCTTGAATGAGGGTGACGAGCACACGTTTTTCTGCCACTTTTGCCATTACAGGCGGAGCACTGTCTCTAAGGTGGTCCAGCACTACGTCAGGAGACACAATGGCATGGTGGCCACGCCCAAAGAGATTCAAGCATACACATTTCGGACTCTGGCGCTGTTGCAAAAAACAGATGTTTACGAGGAAGCCAGACATAAAAAGACACCAAACAAACAACAAGTCCGACAGAAGTTCAAGAGCCTGCATTGCAAGGGTTGTGCTTACAAGACTCACAATGCAAGTCTTTTGCGGGTACACATACGCAAGTGCCACAGAGGAAATCACTCCAGTTCAGGTGTTCTAAAAGTGTATCTTAAGCAAGGGAATGTACAATCTGGCTACCAGTGCGATCTATGCTCATTTTCCCACCAGAAATCCACTGCGTTGTATAAACACTACCGCCAGGTACACCCCGAGAGCAGGTCCAGTCTGGATTTCATCACCACCCGGTTAAAAGAAGGCCCTAAAAGCGCTCCTGTTAAGAAGAAAATCCAGATAAAACATCTGAGCAACAGGGATGAAAGCAATATCAGCAAGCAGGATGATGTCGGAGGTTTCTCGTGCCGATCATGTTCATTCAAAGGGAGTTCAGCGGCAGAGATCATGGACCATTACCGCGCTGTCCACCCCTGGTGCCTAGAGGAAAATGGCTTAATGCCTGGTGTGGGCAGCCGGAACAAGGCAAGCAGCAGCAAGAATGAGGACGATCACCAGGAAGTGCTCAGCTGTTTCGACGACTACCAGATCCCTCTTGATTCCCCAAGTACGTCACCGGAACACATCAAGCCACCTCAATCTCCAACCCGGGAGGACAGAAACAGTGCTTCCAGAGAATCTGAACCTAGTGTTGATCCGGATGAAGCAACCCATGTGCATGTTTTCAAGTGTCCGTATTGCACCTACGTTAACACCAAGCATCAGGGGGTCCTTACCCACTGTCAGATGAAGCACTCAGCACTCCAGTCTCGAGCAGACAGCCTGTATGTGGATGAGGTGCACTTGCGCAACTGGGAAAGGAAGAAGAAGGGACAGGAAGGCGACGCGTTGCACTTCAGGGGCTACATGTGTGAACTCTGTCCGCAGACCCATGATACTAGGGAGAAGCTAAGGAGACACCGCGTGAAGGACCATTGCGAAACCTCCCCAGACGCCACTGGTGTGACAAATGCAACGAAAATGCATGTTATTCCCAAAAGCATTTCATATAAAATCAAAATGACACTTTTCAGGTGTCAGCAGTGCACTTACAGCTGCAGCAACAAGATAGCGTTTGGTCGTCACATGCGTTTAAAGCACAAGAGTTCTGCTTTTCAGGAAAGTCGCTTCAGCTGCGTCCTGTGCTCTAATTCCTACTACAAGAAAAAACGCCTTGGGGGCCATTACAAGGATAAACACGGTCAGGAAGCTTACCAAAAACACTTTCTATCACTGTATGAGCAGGTCCCTGATACACCACTAGAACCCAAGGACAAGACGGTTACCAGGACCAAAAGACTGGTCTATAAGTGTCTGCGTTGCCCTTATTTCAACTCGCGCATGCACGGTATGGCCACACACTGCCAGATGATGCATCCTGACTTTAAAGTCCGGATGAATGAGTTTGAAAGGAAAGAGATCAACATGAGTAGCAATTACCAGGCGGGCACCAACAACAAGCGAGGCTACCAGTGCAACTTGTGTCTGGGGGTTTATGTGTCCTTCAAAAAACTCTCTGTCCACTGCGCCAATAGGCACAATGGGGCTTCTAAGCAGGAAAAAGAAAACTTCACCTCTGAAGATCTTCGTTCTCGGGAATCGTTATTGGAGGCAACCCCTTTGATTGATGCGAATCCTGATGGAATGCTGCATAAAAAATTGGAGGATGAATACTTTGTGTACAAGTGCTTTCTGTGTTCTTATTCGTCAGTCATCCGGAAACGCCTTGGAGGGCATTACACCAAACGGCATGGAAAGAGTGCCTTCCTCAAACACTTTGCCCCATTATATCTTCGCAAAGTCAAAAAGGTACAGCTGAATCCAGAGGTAGCCATCTCAGAACAACCAGAAAATCTTCTGGAAGAAGGAGAGGAATTGCTGTACCAATGCCAGATGTGTGAGTACAAAACCTGGGCACGCCGCTACCTTACATATCACTACAATAATACCCATAAACTTGATGTGGTGACTAGAGACAGACTGTTGAAGGAGTACAATAAACGCAGAAGACCTCCCCCTCAGGATCTTCCTCCAGACTTGGAGCAAAGTCTAGAAGATCCTGAGCAGACAGTCCCAACTCAATGCAAGAAGTGCCCAGACTTGTCCTTCGATTCACCACAGCTGCTACTCACCCACTACTGTGCTGTCCACCGCACCGATCGCCGTGTGGACTTCACTGTGATTCACCCGGCTGGCCGCGCCACGGGCGTATACCGATGCATGCACTGTCACAAGACTCTGAATGGTATTAGGAAGCTGGGCCGACACCTTGATCAGCACCGGGAGAAGAATTTGTCTGAGATCAAGGCCAAAAATAAGATGGCATCACCACTTGGGAAGAAGACAGCAAAATCGGTAAGTCATCACTTATTGATTCGATTCCAGTAAATCTAAATGAAAGTGAACATTTCCCAAACAATATCCATTGAGTTTAGGGCCATGTCACACAGGACTGTTATTCAGACCGTTTGATTTTTTTTTTTTTTTTTCTCCTCCTGAAATCAGAGCACTCTGGACACGACATCGGAAAGGCTTTCGGGATGTAATGCACTACAAGATGAAGGGTCCCCCTTGACCATCAGCATGGTGGCGTCGCCTCAAAAGGCCACTGATCACGGACAAACTGATGCAGAGTCGTTAAACGAGTGTCATGCTTGCAGCCAGTGCCAGCGCTCGTTCAAGTCGCGCAATGGTCTACGGACGCACATGCGCAGTCACGAGGCGTTGGCGGCCATCAAGAAGCTGCCAGCTTCGTTGTCACAGCTCAAGTAAGAAAAACAGTAGGGTAGTTTTGAAGAGGTAATATCGTTAATGCACACTCAACTAACTCTGGTCTTGTTTTGGTGTGATAAACAAAAGTCAAAGAAAAGGCAAAATTAACTAACAGTCATGCTACCAATCAGCGATTTAGCCACCTACCTGCATTCCCACCCACCTGTCCATATGTCTACCAATAGCTACCCAGTTGTATTGCAAAAATGCAATATCTTATTTTGAGGGAAAAACATCTGACTGTACTTACGTTACAATTTTTGACATCTTGATAATTTTAAGCAAGACAAAGACTTTGTTTTAAAATAGCTTCCATACATCTATTTTCTTCCATTAATCCAAGATTGGGTCGCGCGGGGGGTAACTTTTGCTGGGAAGCGCAGACTTCCTTCTCCACAGCCACTTCCTCCAGCTCCTCTGAGGGAATCTTGAGGTGTTCCCAAGCAAGCCGAGAGGCATAGTCTCTCCACCGTGTCCTGGGGTGTCCCCCTGAGTCTCCTCTCGGTAGGACATGCCCGGAACACCTCACCAGGTAGCCATCCAGGGGGGTTATGTAATCAGATGCCCCAGCCACATCATCCCGCTTCCCTCAATGCAGACAGAGTAGCTGCAGCTCTACTCTTGGCTCCTCTCGTATGACCGAGCTTGTCACGGTATTTCTAAGGTAGAGCCCAGACAGTCCGCGGAGGAAACTCATTTCGGCTACTTGTTGCTCAGATGTTATACTTTCGGTCATGACCCACAACTCTTGACCATAGTTGAGGGCAGAATGAGAGCTTCGCCTTTTGTCTTAGCTCCTTCTTCACAACAACTGATTGATACAAAGTCCGCATTACTGCAGATGTTGCACTGATCCACCTGTCCATCTCTGGTTCCATTCTTCGTTTACTCGTGAGCAAGATATTTGAACTCCTCCACTTGGTGAAGGATCTCATTTCTCACCTAGAGAGCCCACTGCACCGTTTTACGCTACAAATCGCTTCAGTGAGAGTTGAAGATCGCAGTTCTGAGGACCCGGGTTCAAATCCGGCCTTACCTGTTTGGAGTTTTCATGTACTCCCCATGCTTGCATCGGTTTTCTCTAGGTTCTCCGGTTTCATCCTATTTTACATATTAAGAACATGCTTGGTAGGTTAATTGAAAACTCTAAATTCCCCTTAGGTTTGAATGTGTGTATGAATTGTTGTTTGTCTGAATGTGCTCTGCGATTGGTGATGATCAGTTCTGGGTGTACCCCAACTCTTGCCCAGAGTTAGCTGGGATTGAGAAGCAGCACAGAATGGATGGATGTTCATGCTGTTTTTTAAACCAAAAAAAGTTACTCATTATTTACTCAATAATTGAGTATTTATTTCACTGTGTCTTGGTTAATTTTCGAGGACTACTTTTTACTTGGCAGATTATTGTGAAGTAATAGTACTCTTACTTGTTTGGGCTCCATACATCCGTGCTCCCTGTTCAGTTGCAGGACGGCAGTACGTACTGTAAAACAGCTTGTCCAAAAATTCTCGTGATGATTGCTTTTCCACGTCCATTTAAATCCTAATTCTATCTACTTAGCCACCATCGTATAGCAATTTACTGGTGTACTTACATACATATCTACTTAAAGGAATACTCCGCTGAACAATGAAAAGCTTTAATCAGATAGGTCATGTCACATGTACTGTACCTTGAAAATTTGAGGTTAATCCGATATTTTATGGTGTTATGAGAAGATTTCAATCGGCAGTTACAAATTTTCATGGGCGCCGCCATTTTCGAGTCACATGACCTACTTGCGTGGATGTGACGTATTCTGTGTGTAAACAAAGAAATCATGGCTGATTTGTAGTGTTATCACATGCAGTACCACTACTATCGGACACGTGAAAATGCCCTACTTTATCGCAAAATTTTGCATAATTCGGGTAGAAATAATCCACGTAAGGCTCAGTGGCATATTCTGCCAGTAACAGTGATGAAAGTCCTCCTGATTTTCCCGGAATTATGGATTTTTAAATTATGAAAATTGCACCAGAAATTTGAGGAAAATTTGCCTAAAATTAATCCGGATATTAGTTGACAACATTAAAAGAACATGCGTTTGAGTTCGTTGTTTTGCTTTCATGATCGTAGCCATGTTGAGGCACTAACACGAGTAAGAGTAATGCACCTCCCCTCGCATTCTCTAAAGAAGTCGCTTATTTTGTGTGGTCTTGACATTAATTTATGTGTTTCTTTCATAAACGTTAACTAAACCAGCCTACTCCAAAACAACCGGTATTCACCTGGAAACAGGAAATGCAAGTTAACCGTACTGAGCATGTACGGCGCATGTTCAGAACTGCTTCACGTAATGCGAGCGCATTTACGTCGAAAGTCATCAACATCATGAGCCATGGCAAAGGAAATTCAGTTACACCAGGGGTGCTCTTTGCGTCGATCGCGAAGGCAATGTGAAGGTGTTAAAAAAAAAAAAAAAAGACTATCATCCATCTCGTCGCTTGATTCAGTTGTGGCCAATAAGTCGAGCACATTCACATAAAGGGTTCTCCCCCAACTCCCCAACAATACGTCCCGATTGCCGACAGGAAAGTTTGTTCCAGTGTATCGCTAGCTTGTTTCCACAAACGCTGATTATGTTGAACTAAACTTTCAGCATCTTCAAAACATTGCGAGTATAGACCGTTCGTGTTTATTCCTTGACAGGCCAGTGCATTTAACTTTTCTTCAGATAAAGTTTGTCAGATCAAGAATTTTTATTGATGAAAAATTTTAAACACCGTTTTATATCATGTTCTACTAATATCAGTTGAAATTGGAAATGATCATTTCTGAGTTTTAAATTTTAGTTTTCTATTTTAGTTACGTATCTGTTTTCCTTTTTAATTTACAGTTATGTTCCAGTATATTAATCCAGTAAGTTATTTTAAGGATTTCCCTAATCACACCTTCAACTTTATCTGCGAGCATGACTGACCACACCCGTACATTTTTCAAATGTGAGTGACTGTGTGTGTGTGTGTGTTTGTGTGTGTGTGTGTGTGTGTATATATATATATATATATATATATATTAAAGACAATTCATTATACTATTAGTATTACTAGATCTATATTTAAGAGAGTGAGCAATGTGGTCGAGTGTATCAGTACAACGCGATGTAACAAGTTTGAGACTTAAATGTGAATAGTAATTACTACAGATAACTTCTTTAACATGTTTTGCTGTATGGTATAGAAATTCTAGGATATATATCGTGTATATTCTATAGCTATACTATAATATGTATAATGTGGGGAAAAGGACTATTTTAGATATCTTTTTACTGAATAGTCACTTAATTCATTTGTCTTGAGATAAGATGGCATATTTTAAGCATATTTTAATGACAAATGTGATTTTGTGCTGTCCAGTGACAGGGGCTTGCGGGGCAAAAAAATCTGGGCTTGGCCCTCGGGGAACTTCTGCCCATTTTTTTTTTTTTTTTTTTTTTTGGTCAGGACTTAGAAATTTTACTTTCAATTTTTGTCTGAATTTTGTTCACAGATATCGCCAGAATGCACCACAGCCATCCATTTTTTTTTTATTTCCCAGGGGGGCATGCCCAAATTCAGGAATTTTCACGAAAGTCCACTTTCATCTCTACAGTAAGAAAAAGAAACATTTAAGGACCCAGTGGCTCGCGAAGTGTGGTCGCCCTGAGCCTTACGACAAATGTACAGGTGTATTTGCGCATTTATTTAAGACCAACACTTTTAGAGTACAATAAGTCTCTGAATTATTTTAAATAACATTATGATATTGCTAACCAATGATGACCTTTTACCATTAATGCAACTTCTTGTGCTCTCATATGTCACTGGAGGCATTGAGACTTCCATCCGTTCATCGTGACCGTAATTCAATTTGATTTGCCATCATGATGGTACGACAAAGGCATGTCTTTTATTCGTTTGATTATCTGGTTTTTATGCGAAGTTGGCAAAATGTTGATTGGCAACATCGAGTACAAATGCTTTGGCGTAATCTCCATCTGTGAATTTCAAACTCCCTCTCCACAAAGGCTGTCCATTCTTGTTGAAAACTTCGGTACTCATATTTTTTTCTTTGAGCGACCTTTGTCAAAAATTTCCATAATTATTGTTCCGACACGATCAGCGTTCGACCGTTCTGCGTCAGTGAGACTCCGTCATTCCCGTTCAAAAATCCATCCAAATAGTCACCATTATTTACAGCCACAGGTTCAAATCTGTATGGACGTATTCCTCCGTCTTCCCGATTAACCGATACTGCTATTTATTTATTATTATTTTATTTTTATTATTTATTTATTTATTTATATCAGATGGGGATAAATCAGAGAAATCAGCGCTGTCCATGATTGTGTATTCATTTGTTTGTGCACAGGAGACGTCACCCCCTATTTTTTAAATCATGTGACTTGCCAAAATGGGGGCGCCCATGAAAATTCGTAATTGCCGATTTAAAAAAAAAAAAAAAAAAAAAAAAAAAAAAATTCAAAACACCACTGAATGATAACGGATTAACCTCAAATTTTCAAGGTACAGTACATATGACATGACCTATCGGATTAAGGCTTTTCATTGTCCAGCGGCGTATTCCTTTAACCAACTTCCTACCCAACTATTTAACTACCTATGCGTCAGCCCTCCTACTTGCTTCATAATGACCCAACTACCTATTTAATTGCCCATCTACATACCAAGCCACTCACTTACTAAGGTACTTTCCTGACAATTTATCTACCTACTCACCTACCCTTTTCCTAATTACCAATCTAAGCAAGTGGATTTTTCTTTTTTCTATTACCTCAATAGCCTGAACGCATATCTTCTCCACAAGCCCGGGACTATCCGTCCTTTTCAATGCTCCATTTGCTTCTATCGTACCAACCTGATGGGCCTATGGACTAACCATTTGCTGAAAAACCACCTTGGTAGGTCAACAGCTTTATTTCATTGAATTCCTACACACTGAAATTCTGAAATTATTATGTAAAAGCTAATTTTTAGTAACTTGTTTCTGAATAGTTGTATTCTAGAGCGCCTGCCCACCCAAGTGTGAAATGACATAACCAAGCAACTTTCTTGATGTGTCTTTTCCAGATACCATTATAGAAACCTGTGACAACAAAGAAGAGACCTGCGTGACTCACAGTGCAGACAGGGATGCTCCGCATTTAGGGCACAAAGTCGTTAGTGTGGCCAAAACGAATGAAGGGCGTACCAAAGGCAAGTAATCATACAGAAACACCTAGTCGTCAGTGTTGGCAACAATAAACCGATGCGACCGAATATCCGTTCATAATGGAGAGAGAGATATGACTTTGGGTAGAAGACTTCGTTATTGATAGAAAATACGCCAGTAATCCTCAGATGCATTGGTTGTCGAGGTACGGACTGAATATCGAGAGGCTAGGAATTGGTTTGCTTGAGGCTTCATGGCTTACGTCTCATAAAACAAGTGCGAGAGGTCTTGTGCTGTGCTTAGGGTTAGGGTTGTAGTTTGAGTGGCCGGTTGTCGTTGCGCCTGCATTGGGTGTGTGGACTGCCCTAGGTCCCTCAGTATGTGACAAGTTCTCTCCGCTGGGCTCGGATGTATTCCTGTGCCTGATTTCCCCTCTCCATTGATTGGGTGGAATGCTCAGCCTCCACGCTGCAGGCAAATCAATCATAAGGCACTTCTGGCAGTCATTGTGCAAGTGAAACAATGTCACTTTGCTTTCATGTGTCTGCAGGCACACAGCCATGGGAGTTTTTCACTGGCTTTGGGCCCTCACTTATTGTAACAAATAACTCATGAATATGCGAAGTGAGCAATTCCATTTTCTTTTACAGTGATGAAAGTCCTCCGGATTTTCCCGAAACTCCGGATTTTTAAATTTTTATGAAAATTGCTCCGGAAAATTGAGGAAAAATTGCCTAAAATTAATCCGGATATTAGTTGACAACATTGAATGAACATGCGTTTGAGTTCATTGTTTTGCTATCTCGAGCGTAGCCATTTTGAGGCACTAACACTAGTAACAGTAACGCCCGTCCCCTCGTATTCTCTCAAGACGTCACTTATTTTCTGTGGTCTTGACATTAAGTTACGTGTTTATTTCATAAACGTTGTTCACTAAACAAGCCTGATCCAAAACAACTGGTATTCACCCAAAAACAGGAAATGCAAGTTAACCGTACTGAGCATGTACGGAGCATGTATGAAAGTGCATGTTCAGAACTGCTTCACGTAATGCGAGCGCATTTACGTTGAAAGTCATCAACATCATGAGCCGTGTGAAAGGAAAATCAGTTATACCAGCGGTGCTCAATGCGTCGATCGCGAGGCAGTGTGACGCCGTAAAAAAACTAAACAAAAAAACAGACTATAATCCACCTCGTCACTTGATTCAAGTGTGGCCAATACGTTCAGCGCATGCATATAAAGGCGTGTTCCAGCAAGCCGGCCTTCTATTTACGGCAGTCCCGCAATGCGTGCTCCCCCCAACCCCGCCCCACAACAATACGTCACGATTGCCGACAGGAATGTTTGTTCCAATGTATCCCAAGCTTGTTGCCACTAACGCCGATTATGTCTAACTAAACTTTCAGCATTTTCAAAACATTGTGAGTATAGACCGTTCGTGTTTATTCCTTGACAGGCCAGTGCATTTAACTTTTCTTCAGATAAAGTTTGTCAGATCAAGAATTTTTATTGAATTTAATTTTAAATACCGTTTTATGTCATGTTCTAATAATATCAGTTGAAATTGGAAATTATCATTTGAGTTTTATATTTTAGTTATGTATTTGTTTATTTTTAATTTACAGTTATGTTATATTAATCAAGTAAGTTATTTTAAGGCCATTCCTAATCACACCCGCAACTTTATTTGCGAGCATGACTGACCACACCCGTACATTTTTCAAACGTGAGTGACTCTGTGTGTGTAACAAGTTTGAGACTTAAACGTTAATACTAATTACTACAGATCAACTTTTTTAACATGTTTTGCTTTACGGTGTAGAAATTCTAGGATATATTTTCGTGTATATTCTATAGCCATACTATAATATGTATAATGTGGGGAAAAGGACAATTTTAGATGTCTTTTTACTGAATAGTTCACTTAATTCATTTGTCTTGAGATAAGATGGCATATTTTAAGCATATTTTAATGACAAATGTGATTTTGTGTTATCCAGTGATAGAGGGATAGGGGACAAAAAAATCTGGGCTTGGCCCTCGGGGAACTTCTGTCCATTTTTTTTTTCGGTCAGGACTTTTATTTAAATAAAAAAAAAAAAACTTGGATTTTACTTTCAATTTTTGTCTGAATTTTGCTCACAGATATCGCCAGAATGCACAACAGCCATCCATTTTTTTCAAAAATATGAAAAAAAGAACACTGTTTTTTCCCCCCTCCAAAAGGAAACCTTTAAATCAGGGTTGTCAAACTAATTTTTGTCACTGGCCACATATTAGTTACAGTTGCCCTCAGAGGGCAGTTATGACTGTGAACCCATAAAAAGATTTAATCGCTTTATCAAATAACACACAAAACGTATGACCTAATTTTGGTATCAGGAATCGAGCGTGATTGGTTTTTCAGCTATACCTGTTTGATAACACAAAAATGCTTCCAATATCTCAGTTATTATTTATGATATATGACAATTTGAAATTTGGATACAGATTTTCACAAGAATCATGGAAGTTGACCCACTAGATTTGCATTCGCAGGCCACATAAAATCATGCGGCAGGCCGGATCTGGTACCCTGGCCTTGAGTTTTTGATACTTGTGATTTAAATGATCCTCAAGGAGTAGTGATTGTATACGTTTTCCCAGGGGGTTTCATCTACTTGCGCATCTACCTATCCACTACCCCACCCACTTACTCATCCACCTACCTACTTTGCCACTTATTTACCAGTCACACTTAGGCATGTTTAACATTTATACTTTGCTTGCAGACTGGTACTTGGAGCCCCCAGAGGTGCAGCGCCAGCTTAGCCACCTGAGCCTCATGACTCAGAACGGCGCTAGTACCATGCCAGCCACCAGGCAGAATGGCAGCAGTGGCTTGTTCTGCTGTGAGAACTGCTCCTTCATTTCCAAGGACCTACCCAGCATGCGGCGACACTACATCAGTAGACATGGCAGGAAGATGTTGGCGTGCAAGGACTGTGACTTCTTCACCGGCTTAAAGTCAGTCTGCATGTTGTTTGTTACATTAACTGCAACTTAATTTTACACTACTGTTCAAGTTTCAAGTTTTCATTTTATTATCATCTCATATAAACAACAAAATTGCACATGCCCCTCTTCACATAAAACACAACATTCACTCATCAGCAACCACAGAATGACATTTACAAATGCTTCAGTAAAAATATATGTTCAATCCTCTTTGTGTTCAAATAACAAAGGTAATAGAAAAACACATTTGAACAAATATAAATAGATTCATTTGCCTGACATATATAATGTGCTGGCGACTATGATGTACAAAAGTGGCCAAAATTTTTGATAACATTTAATTTTCACAAACTCTACTACCCCATTTTTTATGATGGCAATTTGAATGTAATTTGGAATGTTATGATAAGTGATCAGATGAAATTAATTGCAAACTCCCTATTTGCCATGAAAATGAACGTCTTTTATTTAAATTCCTATTTATGTAAAAACATGTAGAGCCTGCATTTCAACAATAAAAAATGCATAAACCTAAAGCAACTTACCTTTTGGTGGTGATGCAATGACATCAGTGTCGAAGTTCCATGTAGTTTTTCCTCCCATTGTATATCTCAAAACAAAGAACTTAAATAATAGTTATTTTAAAAATGAATGAATGAATGTGATTATTTCAGTCAACATCATAAATCATCAGGCAAACACACAAAAAACAAATGGCTGAGGGAAAAGGGTTATGGTTGAAGTTCAACTTATAATTGGTGCACATTATTTTAAAAACAGAAATGTTAATTGAATGATAGTAAAACTTTGAAATAGTAAACTCAGTAAAAAAAAAAAAAAATCCAACATGCAAAGAGGACAAGAAGTAGCTTCTTCTTTTATCTGCTGCCATTTAAAAAAATGTCGTTTTTATGAATGGAAATAGATCCCACATTTCAAAATAAATATCTTCCTGATTAATTTTTTAACAGAAAGTAGTGTAGTGATAGATATTGACTACCACTTGTCTGTTTCTTAGAAAAGCCATGAAAACGCACATGGAAACGGATCATTCCACCTTCCAGAAAGAAGCTCCTCTGCAAGATGGCCTGCGCTGCCCCTTCTGCCTCTACCAGACCAAACACAAGAACAACATGATCGACCACGTCCTTCTGCATCGCGGTAAATACGCGTAATATTTCTAATGCATTGACATAACAGGTACAAGTATTCACTAAGTTTTATTTATTTTTTTAATCATATTGTAAGCTACAATAACATCATGTAGAGCTTAAACATTGACACTGCACTTAAATATAGTTGGGGACTATTTGAATTTTAATTCAAATAAATCGTATAGCACATCAAATTTAAATAAAAATATGGAAAAAATAGTTCTTCAGGCTTAACTGCAGGTGAGTTGTACTAAAACGTTAAATACAACTCAACTGTACTCAGGCAGTGATTAGTTCACAGACCATTAAGGAGAGTCTGTGGTCATGAACCACACTTTGACAATCACGGACACGTATTCAAAGCTTTTCTTTTTTCTTTTTAAAATTATTATTCAATAGTTTATTTAATACAGGGTTTAAACACTTTTTATCAAATATTTTTATTGTGGTACTTAAAGTGTGGGTAACATCCCTATAAACATTCTAAAATAGATATTGTAATGAAAAATACATATAACAGTATTCATTTCAATGTCTATACGAAAAAAAAAAGTGAGCGGAGGGCGCGTCATCCATGCACAAAGTTGAACAATTGAGTGTCCCTCGACATCCAAGTGGTCGCCATATTAGTCGCGTCATCTGTCCTTGACGTCATTGTCACTTCCGCCGTTGAAAACGCGCAGTGCCTGCTACTATGGAAGCCGAACAACAGAGATATTCAGATTTTTCCAACGCCCCTTCTGACACGAAAGCTCTTTTCGAAAAGGACAACACCACACAACCAATTGAAGTTACCGGGGCAATATTACACTATTGTTTCGAGCCCTCAGAGCAATATTACACTATTGCTTCGAGCCATATTCAGATGATATGCCATCACGGCCAAACCGCATCCCGTCCAATCCACTCCCGCGGCAGAGATGAGCCATCGCGGCTCATCACAGCTGGCCGGTGTGGCTTATGACGGAGCCAAGCGGTGCTGCTTTGTGTTCACCGTCGAGCCGGCGCGCTTCATGCTCGCATGCGACTTAGTAACGCATTCTCGGCTGGGTTCTTCAGAGCCGCCCCCGTCGCAAAGCCCGACGCGCAGCCTTCGCGGAAGATGTGACCACCGAAGGCGGCGCCTCAGCCGGTGTGGCTGAGTTTGGCTGGGCGACGTGCACGTCGACACATTTCATACGCAGATCTTCTGTCACGTTATGAGAGAGACCGATTACGTGGTCCGCCCCAAACTATTTTTTTTTTTGTAGCTGTATACACACCTACCTGTTATTTGGAACCCACGAAGCTCTCATCCTTTGCACCCGTGCAATCCATTTTTCACAACAAACTGGGTCTCTTTCAAACTTATGAAGGGTAATTCCATTCTCCTGAGTGTTCAAGCAATGTCCAGCAATGCAATGAGCCGGCATTTTGGCTAACACGAAGGAACAACGAGCTACCTTCACGGAGGTAAGACTAATGGAAACAAACGAGTCCACGAGGGGGTGCCTCTGTCCTGTACGTCACTTCCTGCTTCTTCTCGACAACAAATTCCTGAGAGGATTTTCATGGCGGGAGTTACAAAAAGCTGTATACGTCAAAATCATGTTTTTTGGTGAAAAAACACATGGGACCATATTGGCTGTGGGTTTTTCATTAATAATATACCAAAAATCATCCGTTTGACGACACTTGAGCTTTAAGTAGTACCTTGATTTGCAGTTTTAATTTGTGCCATAGCTCATAACGAGGGCACTTATTTACCTTCAAGCAGCGTGGCCTAGTAAGTGATGTCAGGAACTGGATTCATTTGACTGTGAGTTTTGTTCTACATGTGCTCCTTGTGCTTGTTCTCATTTTGCATTTCTGTTTTTGACTGCTTGTCCCATCCAGTAAATGGCTGCCACTTCATATTCAACCACATATTTTGACATTCATGCGTAAAATTAATGTTGGTCCAAATCCGCAAATTGCGGAACTCGAAGGTCATTGTTACGATTTGTAAAATGCCATTTGTCTGCAGAGGAGCGCGTGGTTCCCATGGAGGTGAGGCGGCCCAGGTTGTCGCGCTATCTGCAAGGCCTTGTGTTCCGCTGCCACGTGTGCACGTATACGAGTGCCAGCGCCGACAACCTGCGCTCGCACGTCGCCAAGCATGAGCATATCAAGCCCTACCAATGTCGCCTGTGCTACTTTGACTGTACCAGGCTGGCTGACCTGGAGGCCCACCTGTGCGCTAAGCATCAGGTGAGTACACAATATTGTATGTTACACATAGTGTATCCAGAAACTGTACACATTCTTCTGTGTGTGCGTGTGTGTTTTTTTTTTTTTTATATATGACGCCTCAAACTTAAAAGACATATCTTTGGTTGGTTTTCCCTTTCCTTATTCATAATGTATTAATATTCAAAAAGTGATGTAAAAGGGCTTCTGCATTTGCTTCATTCCAAAATTGATTAAACTCATTTTATTCCTTCAAATTTCACCCCATAATGATAAATAGGTGAATGATGAAATACTTTTTTTTTTTAAGATTTTTGCAAATTTATTTTTTAAAAATTGCTTATGACTTCCAAAATATTTGAGATTTCCTATAAAATTTTGTGTTCATTGTATTGTAATCAAATAGTAATACTATTTTGAAATACTAATACATAAAAAATACATGATGTAAGTAAGTTTCTTTCGGCTTTTCCCTTTTGGGGTTGCCACAGCGTGTCATCTCAGATGAAACGCACATATATGTTTGGCACAATTTTTACGCCAGATGCCCTTCCTGACGCAACCCTTCTCAGAGAGTGGAGGCTCCAGTGGGATACGAACCCACAACCCCTGGGTTACCAAACCAGTGCTCTAATATATATACACACACACACAGGTTAGTTAATGGGGAGCAGAACCCACTGCGAAATGTGGAAAAACCGCAAAGTAGGACCCCAGTTCACGGTGTACCCTGGCTCCTGCCTGTTGACAGCTGGGATAGGCTCCAGCGCTCCTATGACCCTTGTGAGGATAAGCGGCTAAGAAAATGGAATAATGGAATAATATAGTGGATCCCTGCTCGGCGCAGAGGACATGGGCCTGGCCCAATTGCGACACGTGCAAATCTGTCAACAAGTTATGGCCTTTTCAGTTGCAGTATTTTATTTTTTCTTTTGTTTTTTCACCCCAACCATTCTTGAATAAGTGGGGCTATACCAGCAATCAGCGTTTTCCACAAAAAGTATGGCGTTAGTTCTCTTCTCACAATATTCCTACTTTTTTATGTCGGTGCAGGTGATGAGGAACCACGAGCTTGTTGGGCAAGTTAACTTGGAGCAACTGGAGGAGGTGAAGCTCAAAGAGAGTCCTGAAGATGAGGTGAACGACGACAACAACAACAAGGAGGAGGAACAGAGATCCAAGGCCGAAAACGCCGAAGACCTTCTCAGCCACTTGAAGGAGACGGACACTAGGAAGCCCACAGAGGAGGAGGGGGAGGTCAGCAACCGTGAGGGAAACCTCCCCGCGATGGCCCTCGTTAAATGGGAACATCAAAACAGCGCTGGCCCATCTGAGAAGAAAGACGATGACAATTCTCAGGTTGCTCTGGGAAACCATGAAGAACAAGAAAAAGAGGGGATGGTGGTGGAGGAGGAGCAGATATCCAACCCAGAAAATGCCAAAGACTTTTTCAGCCATGTGAAAGAGACAGACACTACTGGAAAACTCACGCAGGAGGGAGGCAACAACTGTGAGCATCGCTTGCCCGAGATGGATGTTGTTAAACGGGAGCATCAAAATGGCACCAGCCCGTCTGAGAAAGACTGTAACAATTCCCAGTTAGCTATGTCGAGCCAAGAAAAAGAGATGGTGGTGGGGGTGGAAGACAGGAGTTCCATGGAACAAAATAGAAAACACCAACTTTTGAAACTGCAGACGCTGAGCCTTGAAGTACACGAGGAGGAGAAGAACCTGCGGCATAATCATGAGCCGGACGAGGAGAATGGGATGCAAAGCTCCTTGCGTGGGAAGGAACTTCACGCAGACGTCTTGGAAAGTTCTGCAAAAGCGGCCAAGAAAACACTCAAGGGGGAAACCTCGAGCCATCTTCTGGCGTTCTCTTTAGAGCAGCTCAGAGAGGACAACACCCACAAAAGGAAGCTATGCGAAGGACTTAAGGAGGAAGGTATGAAGGAGGAGGAAGGCCAAGATGGTGAAGGGCAGAAAAAACGGATCAAGGTGGAGAATAAGCGCATTCAGCAAGATAGCGATATGTCTGAGCTCAAAGGTAAGGAGAAACGGGCAGGATTTAACAACGATGCATAATGAAAGGATTAATTATGTCGATGCATAACGAAACACCACTGAACAAATATGTTAAGAAAAGTATATACAATGGTACCCTGAATTATGGGTTGAATTTGTTTAGTGACTACATACAGTTGTTTTATTATGAAGAGTGAAATGGGAAATGGATCAGTTATACATTTTCTGCATCCTCTTTCATAGTTATCATACAAGGAGAAAGGTACACAAAACTGGGCTCCCCCTTGTGTTTGAAGTAGAATTTACTGTAACATGGGTGATAATCGTATTAGCATCTGGAAGCAAGTCCATCTGCTGGTCACTTTGAACATTACAGTTTATTAACTATTACAGTACACCAGCATCGCAGCAGTGATTGGAATGAGAGTGCTCAAAACAACTTTTTATTTTTTTGCCCCACTGAAGAGTGGTTTACTTAAAAAAAAAATTCACTTGATGATTTTTGGCAAGGTGGAAAATAGGGAAATGTGATTTGATATAGAAAATGATCATGATCTCTTTCGCATGTTTTAATGTCTAAAGCATATACAATATCAAATGTAATGTTTTTTGTTTGTTTGTTTTTTTTTTGGGTGACATCGCAGATGCCGCCAAAATATTCCCTTGCAGCTTGTGTGGAAGAAACCTCCAGAGCGAAGCGGCACTGCAGAGCCACGCCTCTCGCCACGGAATGTAGGCCACCAACATTTCAGCAACATAACACTATCAACACAACTCACATTTCAGACTCGATTCCTTGGAGAAAATAAAGTAGAGAGATTTTCTACATTTTAAACATTTTCTAAACGAGCGTTACTTGTTTTTTGTTACACAGCTTTGTTTTGATAGCTTAAATAAAGCTTTGGAAACGGTCATTAAACGTCTGAAATTTTTTCGCGGGAGCATTTCTTCATGTGAAAAACACTTGTAGTACTACTGTATAGAAAAAAAAGAAACGCTTTATTTCATGTTTAGTGTTTTTGTTTTTGTTTTTGATGGACCAAACAAAACAAAAATATAGCATTCAAGTGCTGCAGGACATTTTGGCTTCTTAGTGTCTTGTCTCACATACAATAAAACGTTTCTTTTTATTTTTAATGATTGATGATTTGGTTTTGATTGAACTGTTTCATGTATGCAGGATGGATGAATAAATGTAAATGTTTTTGTATAGTTCAATACTTTTGTCTTTCTCTGCTCAGCTTTGGTGTGTTCTTTCCATTGAAGTTAATGAATGATATAATTGTGTAGATCGATCGATGTGATTCAACCTTTCAAGGACAAGGACCTTCTTTATGCGTCCTCACAAGTACCAGACAGCAAATTAAATTCAGTCTTAGCCTTTTGAATATGCGTGATGGGAACCTTATGAAGGTGGAAAATCTTTTTCATAAATGCCACATTTTGAGGGGACACAGTGGTTTTCAAACTTTTTGGGGGAGACCCCACTCGCACCCTCTTTTTTGTTTGTTTGTTTGTTTTTGAGACCACTGAGGTACACTGACTTTTAAGTGAGTTAAAACGTGTTTTTGGGTAAATCTGGGTTTCATGAAAGGCGCATTTTGAACGTGAACGCCAACAGTAGTTCGTCGATTATCAACTAGGTTTACGTATCAGAACACTTACAGTTCTGCTTTACTCTAGACGTATTGCACGTAGACCCCCCCCCCCCCCCGCCTTCTTCAGTGTGAAATGATCGGATATTTGGATATTGACTGTTTTTTATGAGTCTTCCGTGACAATGTGGAAAATTGTTTACAACACAATTTCTTAGTACTGTGAAAAGTCTGCGGTGTTATATTTACTTGAAGTTACATATGTACATGTACGTACAGTGAATGCGCAAAAAACTAATGGCGATATGGTGAGGAAAGACACCATACAAAGCATTTGGCATAAAGAACATTTGCAAAGAAAGATAAACGGGTTAACAAAGCGATGTTCGATTCAGACACAGGATAGAAAAAAACTACGTAACGCTGCAGACGATATCAAATATAAAAACGGTAAAAAATGGGAATAAAATGAAACTGAATTCATGGGTCACAATGAATGTCGGAAAATCCAAGGTTTTGTGAACGTCGCGTTGCTAAAGATGCCGATTTACACAATGGTAATTTTCAAATCTTAACTTATTCCGAACATCGCTTTTCGATGGGATGTTTATGAAGTGTTAAATTGAAAATGTTACTTTTTGCGAGCCTCCCAATGCAAAAGTAGCACGCGCGTTACGATGGAGTCGACGCAGAACTCTACGGTAGGATCCTCAAAATTCCTTGGTTTCGTGAATGGCGCATTTCAAGAGTGTGCACACTGTTGGAGTGTCGCCCGAAAGTAAAACCGACGGCGCTTCCTGGTGCGGAGTTTCCTCATCATAAAAGACAGGGGGACACGGGGAAACTCCAAAAGTTAAGCTCGGGTCGGGCCACGGAAGCGGTTGTCGTCATTTTACGTCGATAGTGTGAGTATTAAGAGACTCTCATGGTTGTTTTTGTTAATGTCTTTTTGCGTGGTCCGAGTACTGTCCCCGAGATGGGGGATGATGCTGAATGACGTCGGAAAACAAATCTTTGAATATAGTTCAGCTCGCTTCATAATCAACTCCAACCTTTTATGAACATTTGCGATTTTTTGTTTCCTGGTACAGCAGAAATTGTTCCGGATCAAACGCCTTGCTTCTACTTTTTTAAGTCATTTCAAGTTGTTCAGACAGGGCAGTCATATTTTTGCGATAATAACATCTTAACAATGGAGGAATATTCTGAAAAATTTGTGTTTCTTAATAGAAGTAACGCCTGTGTATCTTCTTGTATGACTCACACAGAGCTGTTAAGAACACGTCGCCAAATTTGAATTTACATTTGAATTAATGGTGGTCAAACCTAAACAAATCTACCGTGTTAAACCATTTTGTTCACGAGCTTCGTGGTCAAGCTTCATTTTTGTCAAGTTTGAACATTAAATGAGGTGCATCTGTCGCATTTTTACTCATAGAGGTAGTTAACATTTTTACACCTGTAAAAGAGTCGTTGTTGAAAAACAATGCCTGTGCATTTATAAATAAAGGTTTTTGGAATAGTAATATATGAGTCACAAACCATTGCTTGGTTGTTTTAATAGCGGTATTTATTTTGTGTTGTGAGCCTGGCGACCAGTTCAGGGTGTACTGCGACTTTTGCCTGAAGGTAGCTCAGATAGGCTTCAGCACATCCTCGACCCCACTGAGGATAAGATGAATGAATGAATGAATGAATACATGAATGATGTGAACTAAAAAATTGAGTATGAGGCAGTTTATTGAATGGGAAAAACAATAAACACATAACTACAAAATGAGAATACTCACAAAGAGGGTTAGGGCTATTAACGCAAACCCTAATCCTTTCACACTGCGCTTGCTCAGTGTGACAGGTCCTGGCCTCAAAGCGCAACATCAACGGCCACGGGTCTGTGGCCGTTGATGTTGCGCTTTCGTGACTTCACCTGAAAGGAAGTTGAGAGGCTTTCTTCACTCAGTGGACCTCAACTCAGCAACATGTATTTTTTGTTGTTGGAAAATATAGCCCTTAACCTTGTTAGAAAGAGGTGACGTGAGAGTAAAAAAAAAAAAAAAAAAAAAAAAGGTGGGGGGGCATGGGAACATACCATACTAATTTCACGGCAGCATTTCAGAGTTTAAACTCATTGGTGTGGTTTGTGTTTCCAGGAAGAGCGCCTTGAGGTGTATTTCTGGCTGAGCAAGGAGTTATGAAAGAGTTTGAAAGACTCCTGCAGAGATGTCTCAGTATATTATTTTTCTATTGGCCCAAAGTTCGGTATAGTGGGACACAGCATTTAATTATGCCTTTGCGTATTTCCCCCGTGCCATGTACAATACAAATCTAATAAAATAGCGCTCAGAAATAACCAGTAACCAACCAATAATGTGTTCCCCTCCCATTGGAGGAGCTTTTAGACACCGTGTCAGCATTCCAGAGTAGAACACTTTTCTCTCTGATGACATGATGATCAGTGTCAGATGCCCTCTGCAATAACGCGATGCACAGTGTTATGTCAATGTGTGCTGACGCCCCCTTAGCACATACACAATGAATGGGAAAGTTGACGGCATTAAACGCCTTGCAAAGTTTCACGAAATGACCTTGGTAACCAACTCCAGATCCTGATTTGACTCACTTGGGCTCATCCATTAAATGCACACATCCAACATGCAGGTGCTGCAGTACATCAGTAATTACACTTTCTAGAACCAGTTTATCACTATCAATAATTTTTTTATGCTTTCATACAATATATTCAGATCATACATACAAAAAGAATTTTGTTTTTGGGTGGATGTTGCAATCAGATTAAGATCATATCAATGGGGAAAATAATTTGATATTTGAGTAAATTACTTTTGAAATCTGGTCACACGAATTAAACTTGTAAGACAAGGTAGCACTGATTTTTTTTTTGTTTTAACAAAACTTATTCTTAATTTTACTGGTAACTGCTTATCTTCACTTCACGTTAAATTCAGGATAAGCAGTATGGAAAATGAATGAACGAATGTTTGAAAATCCTGAAATAAATCTGTGTACAAATCCAGCGTGAAGAATGTCAGAGAAAAGCAAAACGTCCAAGGACGTGTCCCCGTCCTCATCAAGGGTGATCTGCGTGGTCTTCGTCCTTCTGCTGCTGGACCTGCTCGGGTTCACCCTCATCTTACCTCTGCTGCCCTCCATCCTGGACCACTACGCAAACGCAGAGGTGGGTCCTTGTTTCTTGTATGCTGAACCCCCATTTAACGTGGGGGAATGCTCTCCAGACCCACATCTGTTGTTTTGACAGACTGCGTGAAAAACATACTTCCCAAATGCTGTGGAACAAAGCAAATGTATACTATTCGAACACATCTGAACTTACTAAACCAGACCACACATATTAAAACACACTTTTTTCCAGCATTAGTGCCAGTTCGCATTCTCGCCGGCAATAAACATTATATAATGTGTCATAGACAGGCTAACTGAAATTTGCGTGGATGTTTTGGTTGCTATAAACTTTCAAGCAACTGCTTAGGCACATGGAATAGCCACATACTATACAAACTGCACACACCAAAATAAACAGCACGCCAAATTGCCCTGTGAGAACATAACTACGATTGGAGCTTATCGTAGTAGGGTAGTTCAGACCTAGTACAATGTGGTACTGCGCTCAAGGTGTGCAAATTTCAAATCAGTCTTGTGTAGTGTAAAAACCCCACTAAAAATCAGTAATAAAGCAGAGCCGTGACTGATGAATGTGTCACCGGAACGCATGACGACACAAATTCGATATGCAGTACAAAAGATTACTTTGTTGTCTAGTTTTTCTACATTTGATTGGCTTCCATGCATTGCATGTGTGTGTCTCGTGATGATTTGTGCGACAGGATGCCACCTATCAATCGCTCCAGAGCGCCTTGGATGTCTTCAGAGAGCTGCTTGGCATTCCCATGGAAAAGAAGTACAACTGCGTCCTATTCGGAGGTATTGCGACAAAAAACTCATGCAGTGCAGTGAACACAATACAGTATTTGAACACCCTGCTATATTGCAAGTTCTCCCACTTAGAAATCATGGAGGGATCTGACATTTTCGTCATAGGTGCATGTCCACTGTGAGAGAGATAATCTAAAAAGAAAAATCCAAAAATCACATTGTATGATTTTTTTTTTTAACGATTTATTTGTGTGACACAGCTGCAAATAAGTATTTGAACACCTGTCTCTCACCTAGAATTCTGACCCTCAAAGACCTGTTAGTTCACCTTTAAAAGTCCACCTCCACTCCAGGTATTATCCTGAATCAGATGCATCTGTCTGAGGTCGTAAGCTGCATAAAGACACCTGTCCACCCTATACAACCAGTAAGACTCAAACTTGGAACGTGGCTAAGACCAAAGAGCTGTCCAAAGACACCAGAGACAAAATTGTACAACTCCACACAGCTGCAAAGGGCTACGGAGAAATTGCCAAGCAGCTTGGTGAAAAAAGGTCCACTGTTGGAGGAATCATTAGAAAATGAAAGAAGCTAAACATGACGGTCAATCTCAATCAGAGTGGAGCCCCATGCAAGATATGACCTAGTGGGGTCTCAATGATCCTTAGAAAGGTGAGGAATCAGCCCAGGACTACACAACAGGACTTGGTCAATGACCTGAAAAGAGCTGGGACCACTGTTTTCAAGGTGACTGTTGGTAATACACTAAGACGTCATGGTTTGAAATCATGCATGGCACGGAAGGTTCCCCTGTTTAAACCAGCACATGTCAAGGCCCGTCTTAGGTTTGCCAATGACCATTTGGATGATACAGAGGAGTCATGGGAGAAAGATTTGTGGTCAGATGAGACCAAAATTGAACTTTTTGGCCATAATTCCATGAAGCGTGTTTGGAGGAAGACGAATGATGAGTTCCATCCCAAGAACACCATCCCTACTGTGAAGCATGGGGGTGCTAGCATCATGCTTTGGGTGTGTTTTTCTGCACATGAGACAGAACGACTGAACTTTATTAAGGAGAGGATGACCGCGGCCATGTTTTGTGAGATTTTGGGGAACAACCTCTTTGCCTCAGTCAGAGCATTGAAGATGGGTCGTGGCTTGGTCTTTCAACATGACGATGACCCGAAGCAGACAGCCCGGAAAACTAAGGATGGGCCCTGTAAGAAGCATATCAAGGTTCTGGCTTGGCCTAGCCAGTCACCAGACCTAAACCCAATAGAAAATCTCTGGAGGAAACAGAAAGTCTGTGTTTCTCAGCGACAGCCCAGAAACCTGGCTGATCTAAGAAGATGTGTGTGGAGGAGTGGGCCAAAATCCCTCCTGCAGTGTGTGCAAACCTGGTGAACAACTACAGGAAACGTTTGACCTCTGAAATTGCAAGGAAAGGCTACTGGACCAAATATTAACATTGGTTTTCGCAGGTGTTCAAATACTTATTTGCAGCTGTATCACACAAATAAATCTTTAAAAAATCATGCATTGTGATTTCTGGATTTTTCTTTTTAGATGGACTCTCTCACAGTGGACATGCACCTATGATGAAAATTTGAGACCCTTCCATGATTTCTAAGTGGGAGAACTTGCAAAATAGCAGGGTGTTCAAATACTTATTTTTATACTTCTATATATATATATATATATATATATATCCTTTTATATTTTTATACTTCGATAGAATTAATCAATTTTATAAAATGATTGAAAAGTCACTCAAACAACAAAGCAAATCAAAAAATAAAAATCCCAAGATATTATGAACAAATAATAAAGTAAATAAAAATGGATAAATACTTTAAATAGCATCACATTCTTACCTCGTTTGTATATCTGTTTGTTTTTCACAGTTTTCTTTTCTTATTTGGAATTTTAATGACCAAGCTAAACTATTAAATTATTTTGCAATAAAAAATATATAGAAATATATTTTTCAAGCTAAAACTAAGTTGTATGGAATGGTGGACGACTGGTGATAACATCTGCTTCTCTCTTCTAAGGACAGGGGGTTCCGTACATGTTCTCCCTGTGCCTGTGAGGGTTTTTTTCTTTACTCTTTGCAAAAACATGCATGGTAGGTTAATTGAATTGTGTAATTGCCCTTAGGTGTGAATGGTAATTTATGTATGCTTATGTATGCGATATGCTGGTGACCAGTTCAGGGTGTACCCTGCCTCTTGTTCAAAGATAGATGGGATAGGCTCTAGCATGCCCGTGACCCCATTGAGGGTATGCTGTATGGAAAATGGACGACTAGAAACTAAATGGTATATTTCATGCTAATATCTTCTTATCGTTTTCTATGAAGTTTGTGCTTCACAAAAAAAAGTGAAAAAAATAAAAAATAGTCAAGCACAACATTGAGAGCTTCACGATCTTATATGTTGCATCCATCTGTTATCTGATCCGCTCATCCTCACGAGTATCGCGAAAGCACTGGAACCTATCCCAGCTATCTTCGGGCAGGAGGTGGGGTACACCCTGAACTGGTTGCCAGTCAATCGCAGGGTTTATAACAAATGTTTATGACAAATGTTTTCAATGTTTAAATACATTTATTAAGCATTGTATATTCCTTTATAGAGTTTGAAATCGAGTCTAGTAGAGAAGTTTTCTTGCTTGTGTAATAAGATCATCAACATCAGTATAATGGGTTCATTTCCTCATCGTGCTTTTCAGGTTTGATCGGCTCAGTTTTTTCCTTGCTGCAGTTCTTGTCATCTCCAATCACTGGCGCTCTGTCGGATTGCTATGGCAGGCGACCTTTACTCCTACTTACTACAGTGAGTACTTGTGTCCATCACAGTATTAATGAGGTGATATATTGATTATATATTGGTGTTTAATTGAAGTTGGTCATTGATGAAGGACTGCTTATTGCAACAGGTGGGGATCACGTCTTCCTATGTGGTCTGGGCTTTGTCCCAGAGCTTTGCCATGTTTCTTTTGTTCCGGGTAATTGCGGGCATGTGCAAGGGCAACGTCAGCCTCTGCACTGCCATCGTGGCTGACTTGGCTGACCCCAAAGCTCGGAACCGTGGGATGGTAAAAAAAACACATGCACACAAATATTTACACCGAGTCAAGTTTCTTACATCTGTACCTTTTCTTGTGTTCTCCAGGCCATGATTGGTTTGGCCTTCTCGGTGGGCTTCACCGTAGGACCTCTGATAGGGGCATACTTGGGCGTGACTTCCAAAACCGCCGGACACGTCTTTTTCCAGACGCCAGCGTTGCTGGCATTGGCCTTCAGTGTCGCTGACCTTATTTTTATTTGGCTCATGCTGCCCGAAACGCTTACAGAGCATGCCAAGGTCTGCTGAGGAAATGCAACCACTCAACCACACTAGTTTAATGAATGAACAAAAGTATTCAGACACACCTCATAATCGTTTCCTAGTCCATTTTCATAACCTGTTTAACAACACCTGTGTGAATCATGAATACCGAAATGGCTTTTGATTTCTTGTGTGTTTTGATGTAATCTATCTCAATATTTATGCTCCTTGGTTTATGATGTAGTTCTAATGATGTCATCTGAATTTATACAAGCGAGTGTGAAATTTTTGTAGACAGTAATATAAACAACTGTGGAACTAGTACAGAGACTTGTAGAACACCACCAGTATCTCTATACCGGGAGTCCTCAGTTTATGACCGAGTTCCATTCCTATGGCGGCAATGTAAGACAAATTTGGATTTAAGGTTTAAAGTGCCGTCGTCCATGTCTAACCAACATTAACATAGTAGTAAAATAGTAATAACAATAGTTATACGTACGACGGAATCGTCATAAAAAGAAGACTCAATGTATTTTATAGCAAATGTTTTTGTTAAAATCCGCTTCATGTTTTTCATTATGCTTCTATTCCAGGGTTCCAATTCTGGGTTTGGGCACTTTCGAGACCTGCTCAGCCCTTTGGCATTGTTCAGCTTTTCTGCTGTCACAAGAACCAAAGATCCACCCTCAGAAACAAGTGAGCACGATCATATGCACTCTAGGTGTGAGTTTTCTCTTCTTTCTTCTAGCAATGACAATAAAACTCATCTTTTTACTGTCTTTATGAGGGTTGGCTTTTTTTTTCTTCACAGCTAGTAGCTACTAGCTACTCGCCTCCCTGTAACTGTCTAGCTCCACTCCCATACTTAGCATTGGCCCTGCAGTAGAGGGCTCTTCCCAGAAACAGCACAACCCCTTAAAACAACCGAAGTTCTTCAAGGCATGATACATTTGGAATAATTGTGCTTTCATTCTGAATACTTGGGGTATTTTGACAAAAACACGTCACAGATATCGCTGTAACAAACTCTTCTTCTTTTCCATTTCGGCTTGTCCCGTTAGGGGTCGCCACAGCGTGTCATCTTTTTCCATCTAAGCCTATCTCGTGCATCCTCTTCTCTAACACCCACTGTCCTCATGTCCTCCCTCACAACATCCATCAACCTTTTCTTTGGTCTTCCTCTCGCCCTTTTGCCTGGCAGCTCCATCCTCAGCACCCTACCAGCAATATACTCACTCTCTCGGCTCTGAACATGTCCAAACCATCGAAGTCTGCTCTCTCTAACCTTGTCTCCAAAACATCCAACATTGGCTGTCCCTCTAATGGGCTCGTTTCTAATCCTATCCAACCTGTTCACTCCAAGCGAGAACCTCGGCATCTTCATTTCTGCTACCTCCAGTTCTGCTTCCTATTGTTTCTTCAGTGCCACCGTCTCTAATCTGTACATCATGGCCGGCCTCACCACTGTTTTATACACTTTGCCCTTCATCCGAGCAGAGACTCTTCTGTCACATAGAACACCAGACACCTTCCGCCAACTGTTCCATCCCGCTTGGACCCGTTTCTTCACTTCCTTACCACACTCACCATTGCTCTGTATTGATGACCCCGAGTATTTGAAGTCATTCACCCTCGCTATCTCTTCTCCCCGGAGCTTCACTCTTCCTCCTCCGCCCCTCTCATTCACACACACCTATATTTTGTTTTACTTTGTCTAATCTTCACTCCTCTCCTTTCCAGTGTGTGCTTCCATCGTTCTAATTCTTCCTTCACCTGCTGCCTGCTTTCACTGCATATCACAATATCATCTGCAAACATCATGGTCCAAGGGGATTCCAGTCTAACCTCATCTGTCAGCCTATCCATTACTACCGCAAACAGGAAGGGGCTCAGAGTGGATCCCTGATGCAGTCCCACCTCCACCTTAAATTCTTCTGACACACCTACAACACATCTCACCGCTGTTCTGCTGCCCTCATACATGTCCTGTACTATTCTAACATATTTTTCCGCCACACCAGACTTGCGCATGCAGTACCACAGTTCCTCTCTTGGTACTCTGTCATAGGCTTTCTCTAGGTCTACAAAGACACAATGTAGCTCCTCTGACCTTCTCTATACTTTTCCACAAGCATCCTCAAGGCAAATAATGCATCTGTGGTATTCTTTCTAGGCAGGAAACCATACTGTTGCTTGCAGATACTTACTTCTGTCCTGAGTCTAGCCTACACTACTCTTTCCCATAAATTCATTGTGTGATAATATAACAAACTGGTGTTGAAAAAAGTAACATTATGTTTTCCTTTGAAACATACGCTAAATATGATTCATTATGGGATACATTAGCAGCAATTTTAATTCAATACAGCAATATACCATAAGCAGTATTGCATTCTGGGATGGATTTGCGAATCAAGTGCGGAGATTGGCATATAAATACTGTAGGATACCATATTTATTTCATGGACACATCCATGCTGGGAGTCGGTAAAAAAAATTGTGCTCTAAAATTCTGGCAGGAGGCAAGATGGCGACACATCAGGTCAGTCAACAAAAACAGATCATGATTAAACAAGTGAACTTTAAAATAACATACAAATGTTGCCAATCCTGCTGCTGGTATTTTACTGTAAAGAAAGAAAATGTATAATAGAGTTTAACTCATTGAAATCAAATATTACAGTAACACTGTAAGGTTGAAAACCATAGTAGTGCTTAAAAATAACAGCTACGTGGCAACAGCATTTTACTGCAAAGAAAGAAAACAGTAGCACAGCAGTAAAAAAAAAAAAAAGACAATAACACTGCTGTTAGTATTCTAGTTTTTTTGTTACAGAATTCTTACGCAAGACACCTGTGCACCGTTTGAAATGGTAAAAAAACATGATCCATGCATCTCTTCAAAATTGTCTTCACAGGAATGCAGAGGCTCAAAGTGTTGGGCTGTGTTTATTTCTGCTACCTCTTCCTGTTCTCTGGCCTGGAGTTCACGCTGAGTTTCCTCACGCACCAACGCTTCCACTTCACTAGGTGTCCGCAGTATTGCACAGATGCTTGCACAAGCAATGCAATCTTTTTCCAACAACTGACTTTCTTTATATTTCATCAGCATGCAGCAGGGTAAGATGTTCTTCTTCATCGGCGTGACCATGGCGTCCATCCAGGGAGGATATGCACGCCGAATCAAATCAGGACAACATGTCAAAGCTGTCCGCATGGTAAATGGAGCTTTATTCAGGATGTCTTTAAAATGGCTTTTATTGTAGTACAAAGGGTTCTTTATTTACAATGAACACCATTACAAAGCTTCAAATGCAGCCCAATGATGTAGTTAAGGTTGAGAGAACAGAGCTGGCCATATCCGGCCCCCAAACCACAGTTTGCCCACTACTGAGCTAGCGTAAAGTTTCCTCTATTTTCCTGATATGCTCAAATTAGAGGATTTTTTTTTTTGTGGTAGCGAGCACTTCTTCTATTAGATAGAGCCTTTCTTCTGGTCAGGAATAGTAAATTGTTGATGCGTTTCTGTTGTGTTGCTGCTTTTTAGGCCATCGCCGCCCTGATCCCAGCATTTATTCTCATTGGACTTTCTTGGAACATCACCATGCTTTACGTGGGCTTGGCGCTCTATTCCTTTGGTGAGTTATACAAACAATTTTACCCCCAATATAGGACTTTTCCCATTCAATTTGAAGTACTGTATATTGTTACATGGATTGTTACAGGGGAAAACATGTGGTTCCACAGCCTCATGCTGTAGTGTGGTGCACCCATTTTGATTCACAATAAACCCCCAATACATTCTAGACTCAACCACAATAGCTGGAAAAAATAGAAATTATATTATATTATATTATATTACCATTTTGCTGTTTTTTTATTTTGGAAAAAGCTTAGTTTTAGTTTTCACTTGTTATTCATTTTTGTATCCATTTTACTTTTTAAATCCTGGTTACTTGTTAGGTAATTACTTACCAGTAAAAAAAAAAAAAAAGACTCAACAAAAGATTTCCATCCATCCATTTTCTCCGCGACTTATCCTCACAAGGGTCGCGATAGTGCTGGTGCCTATCCCATCTGTCAAGGGGCAGGAGGTGGGGTACACCCTGAACTGGTTGCCAGCCAATCGCAGGGCACATCGAGATAAACAGACGCACTCACAATCACACCTAGGGGCAATTTAGAGTGTCCAATTAATGTTGGATGTTTTTGGGATGTGGGAGGAAATTTTTCATTCGAACAGAAACGGTGTACACAGACTCTACTCACAGGTCCATGTTCTTTATCCTCTGCAAAAAAATAAAAAGACTAAAATAACTCCATTTTACAGTTGTGTAACTGTCCATATATCTGTATTATACTGTGCCCTGGTGGCCAATGCCCCCATTCCAGAAGGAGCAAAATGTGGAATATTTGACAGATAAATATTGTTTATGTTCATTTTAACTGGGAAAGATTATTTGAGATAAATGTTTTGCGTTACAAATGTGGTCACAGAACAACTTCAACTCATAAGTCATCTCACCGGTGTACATATTTTAAGATAAAAGACTGCATCTAGTTTAATATGCTTCTATTTCAGGTTACTGACCTAGCGCAGATTAATGCAACATTTGTGTTGTTCTTTCCATTTTAGCGGCAGCAGTTGTGGTCCCATCCCTCACAACGCTTGTCTCTGAACATGGTGAGTGGTTTTTGTTTTTTTTTTTTTTTCGGGAAGATTGGGGACAAAACTAGATTATCACAATTTCACTCCTTCCCCCAAGGCACAGCTAGTCAGAAAGGCACAGTGATGGGCATCTTGCGAAGTCAAGGCGCCCTGGCCAGAGCTCTGGGGCCTGTAGTTTCTTCCTCTGGTAACTACAAGCTGGTACTAGACACACTTGTGTAATGGCCATTTTATGATAACATTTTCTTGTAATTATATTTTCTTTCAGTTTACTGGCTAGCCGGAGCACTAATCTGCTACCTTGTCACGTCGATCTCCTTTGTGGTACCTCTGATTCTGCTGAGCACAGCCTGATGACAGCCCATACTACTCATTTTGGTTCATTTTGACACTATGGATGTCTTTGTGTTTACTCATTTGTGAGGGAGTTCACACAAGATGCGAGAACAAGTCCAGCAATAGGAGAAGAGAGTGTGTGTGTGTGTGTGTGTGTGCGTGCGTTAAGGTTTTATACTGTAATATTTTTGTCACTTTAAAGAACAAGCATACTGTTTAGTTGCCTTTAAAGTCTATTTTCTTATTAAAATGAGAGAGCATTTGTCTGCTTAAAGAAATGTATACTTTTTACTGTAAAATGTATCTCATGTAACTATACTGTATTTAAATCTAAATGTGAATTTTACATGACTTTTTTTTTTTAATTTCCTAAATTTTCAAACGTATAATCTATGGAGAAATCTCACACTAATAGCTATCTGTGTCCTGCCCCAAGTGGAGGAGTTCAAGTATCTTGGGGTTTTGTTCATGAGTGAGAGAAGAACAGAGCGGGAGAACGGCAACCGGATCTGTTCATCGTCTGCAGTGATGTGAACTTTATATCGCACCGTTGTGGTAAAAAAGGAGCTAAATCGAAAGCCAAAGCTCTCAATTTACCGGTCGATCTATGTTCCTACCCTCAAATATGGTCACGAGTTGTGGATCATGTCCGAAAGAACAACATCCCTGATACCATAGGCCGAAATGAGTTTTCTCGTCCTGGCGAGGGGGGTGGGGGTTTGGGGGGGGCGTCTCAAAGCAGAGTCGCTGCCACTTTCCATTGAGAGGAGCAAGATGAGGTGGCTGGGGCGTCTGATTTGGATGCCTCCTGGACACCTCCCTGGTGAGGCCTTCCAGACACATCTAACTGGAAGGAGATCCAGGAGCTGACCCGGGACATGCTGGAGAGACTTTGTATTTAGGAATGCCTCAGGATGCCACGGAAGAGCTGGATGAAGTGGCTGAGGAAAGGGAAGTCTGGGCGTCTCTTCTAAAGCTACTGCTCCCTCGTCTCAATCTTGGAAAAGCAGTAGAAAATGGATGGATGGAAGGATGGGAAAAATCATGCAAATGTAATGAAATTTCTCAAGCCTGGGGATTTTTGTTAAATTTAAATTTCCAACTTCAACGCATTCAATATAACCCACTGAATAACGTTAACATTCAACTACCTTTTGGTTCATTTGTGGGAACTTTTGTCCAATGAAAACTTTTTTTTTTTTTTGTAATTGCTTGTTGGATCATACAATTTGGGTTAAATGTGTTTATATACTCAAGATGTGAACATTTTATTTTTTAATGTTTTCTAACAGCAACAATCTTTTTTTTTTTAAACAACAGGCACAATATTATGTAATATTCTAAGGTAATGCAAGAGATTTAATGACTCCACTCCATCCATTGTCTGTACTGCTTATTCCCACGAGGGTGGCAGGTGTACTGGTGCTCGCCTGAGCTGACTTGGAGGCTTTAAGGATTTAAAAGTAAAAATGACAAAAACGGATTTTAGTAAAACACTTAAAACAGTAAGAAAGGTAACAACCACAAACTGAAAGATGGGAGTATACTAAATAAGTCGTGAATGTTAAGCATCTTATCAAAATATTGATAGACTTTTATCCTACATAAATTGCAGGGTAATACAAAATCAATCAAAGCGTTAATATTCCTAACTTTTGACTACTTTTAAACTCTGCAACCAGTCACTTGTGTAATCAATCGGGCATGGCTTTTCCTTAGGTGCTGCAGTACCTGACGCTGCCTTTGTGTGTCGCCATCCACCGGCCAAGTAAACACGACGACCGCTTTGTCGCAGCTCCGTTTATATGCTAACTGGCCCTTTGCGCAACTAACTTACTTTTTCTATTTACGAGGAAAATGACAGTATCGCAACGGACTTCGGGGGATTACACGTCGACGTGACTGCCTAAAGGGACAAATCAAACGATGGAGAAGGTAAGGAAAAGAAGGAAAACAGAGCAGTTACGGTGAGCTAGTGAGTTAGCTTGTAACTAGCTATGTCGGTGCCAAGTTTTAAGGGCAAAACGAGGAAAGACCATCGGAAAAAGTGAAACTAATGTAGCTTTAGTTTCTTTAAGCGTGGGATTGTCTCAATTAAGGTCATATTTAAAATTTCCCAATGAGGCTGAGTTTAGTTGCTGTCAGGTCGATAAAGTTTGGACTGAGGCTCATGCGGATTAAAAAAAAAAATACGAATAATATTGCTGCCAATACACGTCATATGTCTATGTCTATCCCGCCCCCTAATAATTACGTCTTCTATTTTCTCTTCTCCAGCTGGGCAAAGAAACACCTGCTGAGGCGGGGAGGAGAACCGAGTCAGCTCGGCAACAACAAGACAGCTCGAATCGTCATGTGATCCTCCCAAACCCCCGCCTGTATCAGCACAAGCCAAGAGGGTAGGTACACCCCAGAAAATTCAATTTGGTGGCAAAAGTACTCACACGCTGGACAGAAGTACAAGTATGCACACAATGAATTTAATTTAAACATTTTGAACAAAAATTCAATTAAATAAAAATTGCACCTTAATAAATACCTGGAAGCAGATTTCTAAAATTCTTAAATGCAACTGTAATGAACTTAAAAGTTATATACAACTGAACAGAACTGAAAAAATGTACTGTGTTGGAAAAAAGTTTAAGCCACAGTAACATTGTGAAGATGTAGTTCATGGACTGCTGCATAGAAACAGAAGGAGCTTGCGTACTATAAGTGATACCCATACCATACTTGTACAATCAATGAACTGTAAACAGTTTGAGGGTCAAAGTTCTCTCGGGAGTCTCTTCTGGAGCATGCATGCTGGGCTTTGAGTGATTAAAGAAAATATGGATTTAAATTTTATTGCGGTGTTACTGGTGTGAAGTCCTGCCCAGAAGGATTGACTAAGCCAAACACATAAACAGTAGAGCTACACAATTTATCTGTTTATTATTGAATTACTGACAAGAGAGCCTGAAATAAGATAAATGAGGAAGTTAATGAAGATGTGGCAACAAATAATATTTTGTAACCACAGTAACATTGCAATATTTCATTTGTTTCTCATTTTGTGCTGGCTACACACAATGGAATTACATTACTGATTGTTGTTGGTGATCCCATGTATGTAGGATGGGGCACGTACAGACAAATTAAAAAGCTATTCAAAGACAGTAACAGGTTGTTAACAAAAAAAAACAACATTTATCAGTCAGCAGGTTGACAAGTATAGAAATGAATATGCTTTGTCTATGCTAATTTTGAATTCTGTGAAATGTAAGCCCACGGAGCTAACATGGCGTGGCTATCGTCAGCACTTCTCGCCGTTCGCAAGCAAGTTAATGTTAGCTAAATAGGCATTTTCACCTGACCCATCACAAAGTGTCTTACATAACCTAAAATTATATTAACGTCTTTGGTGTTTGTTGATATCTACTGTTGAGGGCCAGGCTCACCACGGCTTTAACTAGCAACGGACTTCCTATGTGGGGGGAATTCAAACTCGAACGAATGCCAAATAACTCAATTATTTTCTTGTGTGTGGTCACAATTTCCTCAATTTTTTTAATTTTTTTTTTTTAATAATCTCACAATTTCTCAGCACCATCTTTTTCATTCTGGAGTTTTTTTTTTTTTTTAATCTCAATCCTAACACTGATCTGGATGACTATATACTGATCCTCATACTGTTACCTGAAGAGTGATTGACAGGTGACAGTCAGGCGCAGCAGCCTGGAAAGATGGGTGGGACATAAACATCAATTTCTGTGATTTTTGCTACCCAAATTCCAGATTGTCATATGAATAAATAACAATGCTGAGGGCACTGTACTGTTACCAAACACTTTTCCTACAAAGAGAACATGACAGAGCTTGAACAAACTACTACCCTTGTCGTCTGATTTCAAAGCTAGTTATCCCTCAGTTTGTTGGATAATGGTAATATAATTATTTGGTGATTTAAAATTTATATGGTTTCACTGTTTTAACGGCTATCTGAGGGAAATCATAACTAAAATGTGGCCCAAGGCAAAAATGAGTTTGACACCTCGAGAAGGCTGTCACAACATAAGGCCTACAAAATCATGATCCACCTACCCTTTAATTATTTACATTAATTTTTATTACTGTATGTTTTTGTAAAGTACAGTACTGTACAGTGTTTTTTTTTTCATAAGAAAAAACATGATCCCTTTTTTTTTATGGTGTATTTGAACAGATTGTAATTTCCATTCATTTCAATGAGGAATGATTTAAGATGTGACTGACTTACAAGTGTGGTGATGAAAGAAATTAAAATTGAAAATCAACTCACAGTATGTATTTTAGAAAATGAGACGTGGTATGTTTCATCAATTTAAAATGTATAGGAATAGGAAAGTAAGTAGTCATTGATGTTTTTGTCTTGCAAAGCGACGACCTACAATACCATGTCAAATAATCCCAAAAACATTTATTTGTAATGTTTATGTTGTATTATGCTTTGTAATCATAGTTCGGGGCATATTCATTGGCATTTATAAACATTTTGCTATTCTAATTCGTTAACTCGGTAGCTAACGGGGTTTGTTTTTGGTCAAAATGCAACAATCGCCTTACTTCCCGTTTCTGTTTCTCCATTTTGGATCAAAGCAATGAGTCAGGAGTCGGCCCAAAGTGGAGCCTTCCATCAGACATTCATGGTGGTGACTTATCCTGGAGACCAAAGGTTAGTTGTCCACCCTTCAATAGTGAAATTACACATGTCAATCGGTTGTCAGATTTCTATTTCCCAAAATGTGTTTGTCAAGTGAGGCCTTCTGAATTTTGCGAGATTGTACCATCAGTTTTTATATAATACTACACCTACTATGACGTTGTCCACCCATGACTTGCCAGCCAACATGGGCTAAGATCCTCCATTTTTCAAGCAATGGTCCAAAAGCACTATCATGTCAAAGACAAGAGCTTGCATAGCTACTTTGATAGCACAGATGATCTGTTTTATGATAAGAAGCACATACTCCCAATGCGGTGGCTAATTCAGTAAGCCAAAAAGGGGAATTGTTCAGGTAATAATATTAGGGAGAACACTTTGGACTGTTTTAAATGGTGAGTAAAATAAATACAACACATCCTTTAAATATACTGTACATTTAAATTCATTTAAACCTCCACAGGCGTCCAGAAAGAAAAATGAACCTCGGGTACAAAGCGGCATTGGGGGTAAAAACTCAGCGGACACACAAAGAAGAGGTAATCCGATAGATTGTTAATGTTGTTCATCCCTCCAATTATGTTGCAGGTCAAATTGACCCATTGTATTGTTCAAAACTCCTAAAAATGTTTGTTGCTATTATTATTAATATTTTCCTAATTACAGTATTATATTTTCCAAACCTTCATTTTTCCAAGATTTTATATCTTTCCTTTTGAAAACTCAGCACTATTTACATTTTTGGGCAAATATGGACAGACCTCTTAAAATTTGCAAATCCATCCATTTTACAAGCCCCTCATCCTCACAAGGGCCTCGGGAGTGCTGGAGCCTATCCCAGCTAACTTCAGGTGAAAGTTATTCATGATTATTATTAGATTTTCTTTGTTTTTTAGGGTAGCCTTTCAAAGTTGACAACCATTTGAAATTCACTTCAGAACAATTTGTCAGAATTTCCATATTTTCAAAATTTTGTTTAGAACATTACTGCATAACAGTTATTGTAGTATATTATGTAATGAGAAAAAATCATCAACCAATTAGCGAACATAATCAGGACTCTAAGCGTAATCATGAATAAATTATGGGTTTAATGTTATTTAGTTCTTTTTTATCGCTTTAATCTTGTAATGGTGGTTGTAGTATGTCATTTAGATGTGCCATTTTTAAAAATATCTGTCTATGGATTAACTCATTAGCTGACAGTAGTTTCCTGAGCAGGAACTGCAATTTCTCAGATTTTTTTTTTTTCAACCCCACAGAATATTATGTACCATGACGATGTAACAGCAAAATGACTAAAAGAAAGATCAAACTCTCTTCTTTGAACAGAAAAAAAAGAGTTTGTTTTAAGGAGTTTGTTTTTATCTGACCAACTGTAGTAATCATCAGTCAAATATAGGCTACTTATAGCCAGCTCAAAATCTAGAGGGGGAAAAAACAGAACAGCTGTTATGTGAAAGCAGCCACATCAAGTAGAACAATGACTTTTAACACCAATATTTTTTCTTTAGTGAAAATCTCAAAGATCTGACCATAAAACAACCTTGACAAAGTACTTTTAACCGAAAAACCATTTATTTAGAAGTATAACTATGTACAGAATTGACATTAGATGGAAATGCATGCATCGCTCAATAGGACTTTTTTACTCCAAATTCTCTACTGTTTGCACAGTAGTCCAGTATTTTAGTACCTTGCAGATAAAATCTAGCAGGATGTTATCCCCTTATGGATTTCATTCTTTGGTGGCAGTGAATGGCATCTTTTGCGGTTGTCATTCTCTGACCAGATTTTCCAAGGGTTAAAAAAAAAAACTTCACAATCCTAAAAGACGTTAAAATTGCGGGTGTTGAATTCCTGCAAGATGGACGAGCTATAAATGAAAAATTCAAATTAGTTCCATCAATAGAGATTACATTGTAATGCTAATTATTCAGACTAAAATGTTTTTATGTAGCAAGGATCGAAGCAGCACATTTGCTCGCTAAATGCACCTAACCTGCAGGAACGGATGTCAGTCGTAGACCGAGGACTCCCTGTATACTGTGGAGGGCGGCAGCACAGAGTGAATGTCTTTTCCGGAGCCATTGATCGGATCGGCGAATTAAGACATTAAAACCAATTGGCCCATGAGGAAAAAAAAAAAATGCCAATTATGAAACAGTTACAATGAGGCTGATAAAATCAGTGTAAAGTCAAGTTACCAGTGGATGATTCGACTCCTGCTCCATGAACAGGTGTCCAAGAGTCCAGATCAGCAAGGACCCCAAAACCCACTCAGGCCGATTTAGCCCCATTTGAGGTGAAAATTTCCGACTTCCCGCAACTGGACAGCAGCCCCGCACAAGGTCACAAAGAAAATTGGAGGCCAATTGTGACAGTGGAGAAATCTCAACTTCCCTCAAAGTCACTATCTCCATGGGCGGATTTACACCAGAAGGTACTTTAGATAATAGCTAAAAGCTTTGTTTTTTCACCAACGTATGCTCGTATAATTGTTTTTCTGATACACAGACATCCATGAGAGGATCCATAACTTTACCTGATCCCCGACAAACCGATGGCCCAACGCTCGCTTGCAGCGCAGCTGAACAAGCGGCGACGTCGTGGGCTAATGTTGCTTCTCAGCCACCAAAAAAAACCTTGCAGAAGGAAAAGACTGTCATGCCGGTTAGTGGGTACAGTACACAGTGTATCCTGAAAATTTTCAGTGCTTCACTTTTTCCATGATGTTTTACAGCCTTATTCATATAAATACAATATTAATGCCCAGCAGTTACTGCCTTTTAAAATTTCAAGATTCAATACTTCAATTCAATTCAATAATTTTGATGGGCTGGAATGGATTAATTCCCATTCATTTGTAGGAATGTTTTTTTTTTTTTTTTTTTTTTTTTTTTTTTGAGTTACGGCACGGTAATGGAAAGAATAAAACTTGGGTCAGCGTTACAGATGCCACATCTGCTCTGAAGGTAGCACCTGTGCTCCAGTGATGGTATTTAAAGCAATGGACAATCACACATTCACTCCTTCTTTGTAGACGGAGGAAACAGTCACACAGCAGCCGCAAGAGGAAATGGCGGCAGGGAGGAAAAAACGGAAGAAAAAGAAGAAGGTAAAAGAGGTATATGACAGCAAAGAAGATGAGAGAGAAGATCCAACAGTCCAACAAGAGCCACCAAAGTTTGGAGTAAATGCATCATTTTGTCTTTCATTTCAACACATTATGAACATAAGATGTTTTGGCAAATGCCCAATATGGCTGCAATGCTTTATCTAAAAAAAAAAAAAAAAATCTCAGATTTTCATTTGTAATGGAAGATTGTCTAAATGTTTTCCAGGATGAAGATGAGTTCCCTGGTTTGGCTCCATCACAGACTTGGTCTGATCGGTTGACGAGCAGCAGAAACACTATCAATAAATATGCAGTAAAGTCCACCACACACAAAATTCTCGAGACATTTCATACATTATTGGGACAAATTGAGCCAAATGTATGTTTTAATTATTTTTATTAAGGAAAACCAACAAGATGAACTAGCAGCAATCAGGCGGAAGAATGGAACCAAAACCCCACCTGTAGAGTCAGCAAAGAAAGGCCAGGTGAGGATTTTCCTCTCCCAAAAGAACTTCTCACATGTGAAAAGATGTTGATGTTGAATGCTAAATGCTAAATGTTAAAATATATTTTGATAAATGAAATAGAGCAGTATTTTTAAATTTATTTTGTGTATCAGATTTCTGATATAAATACACATCATTAGGTTACGGGTTTAAGTTTTTTTGTAACCAAGATCATAAGTCAATTTACATCTACATCAAATCAATTTTCACCTTTGAATTGAAACGACAATCCATACTTACTTTGGTATTGTGCTCCGTGTCCGACCAAGCACTTTCTCGTAATGTGAAAAACCTCAGTTATCAAACTTGTAAATCAGTTGTAAATACGTGTCGTGATTCAATGATTCTCAGAAAACTGAGAAGACCTCTGGGAAGAAGAGCAAAGCTCCTGTGCAGCTGGACATTGGGAACATGCTGTCCGTTCTGGAAAATAAGCAGCAATCTCAGAAAGTCAAGCAGACTGTGATATCAGGTGAAGTTCGTACGCCGAGTGTCACGTCACAACCTGCTGTGAGTGTCAATATTGCCCTCTAGTGGGTGGAGGACTTCCTGTCATTCACAAGCAACCGACAGTCCAGAAAAAGACACCCTGGCAGCAGGACAAAATTGCCCACAACCCGCTGGACTCCACCAGCCCCCTAGTGAAGAAAGGCAAGCAGAGGGAGGTTCCCAAAGCAAAGAAACCTACTGCTCTCAAAAAGGTTCTCTCAGAGTTTATCCTCTTTGAGTTTCTATTCATGCTCATCTGCATTCAACCTCTTTTCACTGTAGGGAATACATTCCAGACCATTGAAAATGTGGGATATCGAGCGATAATATATCTTTATTATAGTTTAATCCCTCCAACTCGCTTTACCTGAATGTAAACATATTAAAACACACTGCTTTAAATATATTGTAAATATATTTGAACACAAAGTTGCAAACATAAAATTTATAGAAAATAATGTGTTGTGTTCTCTGAATACCCTTAGATGACAGTCATGGCTAAGGTATAGCGTTCCATAGCTAGTTGTTATGTTGAGTTACAACCAGCAATTGAAACATTCATAATCTGTTTTTCCCAAAGATTAACCAGAAGTGAATGGTCAGATCGGCCGACAATTGGCATTTTTTGCTGATCGGACGATCGGTTTTGATGTCATAATTCGCCGATCCAGTCAGTGACGTCAGTGATCCGCTCAGAGTAAGACGTTTACTCTGCGTCCGTCGTGCACAGTATATCTGAATCCAAAAGCTAGTTTAATTTTATGTAGTATTTATATATATATATATATATATATATATATATATATATATATATATATTTGTCTTTTCAGCTAGAGCTCTAAATATCTGACAGCCAATAGTTATTTAATTTAAAAAAAAAAAACGACTATCGATGACAGAAGACGGCTGAGAGAGATAGTGTATTGTGCCGATCACACTACACGACATATACTCTTTCACGATTGGACTGTCAGACTGCTGCAATAAAATCTTGTATTACGATATCACTGCATCCCGTTTTTTTTTTTTTTGCTCAGGACAGGAGAGGACTTGTCCTCATGTAAGGCTTGCTTGAATTATGTTCACATACTTTTAATGCAACACAGCTCACAAGCTAGTGCTAGCGCTTGCGGTTTTGTGTAAACATGCTGCTATCCTGTTGAATATATAATTTGACAAAAGCTTTGAATTCAAACCTTTTTGGAACCAAGGCACATACTTTACAATTGAAAAATTTCACAACACACCAACAACAAAGTGTCGCAAAAAGTAGATATAATATGACTGGTCTGTTTTCAAAAGTAGCTATTAATTTGATGTATGTAATAATATGAGGTGATTATAAATTTGAGTTTAGTCACAATGGTAATCTGAGAGAAAGCATAACTACGATGTGGCCCTTGATAAAAATAAGTTTGAGGGCCCTTTTGTACAGGAATTATTTTAACTTACAAAGCTATAAAAACCCATAGAAAAACATTGCTAAATCTGGTTGAGTACATAAAAGCAGGGAAGCAGAAGGAGAAGCGTGATACTAGGAGGGGAAACACTTTTATATTCTGATTTATTTTGTCATCCTCAGGTCATCCTTAAAGAAAGAGAGGAGCGAAAGCAGCGCCGTTTACTGGAGGAGAGGGGTGTGGTGCCTGAAAATGAGTCCACGATTGCCACGCCTACAGCAGAAAATGAGCGGTGTAATGCGAATTTGACAGGTCAGTGCATGGCTATAGAATGGAAATGTAGTTAAATATCTTTGTGTCTGCACTTTTTTTTATACCTAATTTCACAGTCAAAATCAGAGATACAAAAATTTCACTACAATATATGCATTTTATTATTGGTTGAAAAATGTCAAATGACTTTTACATTTTTTTTTTTTTTACCCAAGTATATTAGTGTGTACTTTTTTACTTTTGCATAAGGGAGTGGCTTCAGTACTTTTACCAGAGTATCAATGGTATTAAGTACTGAATATCAGTACTGATGATACCTCTGCTGTCATGATAGAACACACAAAAAACTGTGATGGACTCATACCCAAAATTAAACAGAAAGTTGGGCATTTCATTTCGTAGCGCTAGCTAGAGGTGCACATAAGCAGTGCTAAATACAGGGTTCGCACGCGTCCCTAAAAACCCCTGAATTTTCGAAGGTGCATTTAGGGGCTCCTATAAGTCCTTAAAATCCGCGAAAGCCGGTCAAGCCCCTAAAAAGGCCTTAAATTATAAAAAATCAAAGGGAGGACCTCTACCGCCAAAATTCTCCCGAAAAAAAAAAAAATATATATCGATCTGTCTGGCGTCTAAAACTGCCGGAAATTGTCAACGGAAGTCACCGTGTTGACAACGAGTCGCCATCTTGTCGTCGATATTCCATTGTTCGTTTCCGTGAGTCGGCATTTCACTTCGTCTTCGTTACGTCTTTCATCAATCCAACTTGTATCATGGGGAAGTGCATTTTTCAAGATGCTTGGGTTGAAAGTAAGGAGTTTGGAAGCTGGATTCGTTGAGATGCAAAAGATCGGCACATGTTTTACTGCCATCTGTGCAAGCAGAGCTACCAGCTAGGAAAGATGGGCGTCAAAGCGCTGGAGTCGCACCGGAAAAAAAGAAGACACGCTGATTTGATGAAGACTCTCTCATCTTCCGTTGGTATGAATCTGTTTCTAAAATATCAAGATAGTGAAGCATCAACTTCAGGCAGTGGTACTAGCAGTGCATGCGCACCTACAGTTGTCCAGCCATCGACTTCAACCAGCCAGAAGTCAGGCTTTATGAACGTAGTTCAATACACGAAGGCGGACTCGTTAAAGGCAGAGATCGTGTGGACTTAAAAAGTGATCTGCAGCCATTACAGTTACAAATCTTGTGAAAATAATTCGAAAGTGTTTGCAGACAGTGACATTGCTAAAAAGTACCACTGTGGGGAAAGGAAGACTTCGTACCTGGTTACATTTGGCATCGCTGCCCACTTTCATCTCTACTGCCTCAAAGCCAAAAAAGCCAGAATAGAGACTGACATATCTACGCTTATTGAGAAGGCTGATAGGCTGTGTGAGGAGGCAGAAGAAAAGAGGAATCTGAGGTTTATCACTGAGGCCAATGCACTCAGAGGCAGAGCAAAGGACAAGAGAGCCTCTTTGGCACCTCTGCAGTAGCAAAAAGAGGAGGCACTGGGTAGGCTCAAGGAGCTAGAGTAGGGGTGCTGAGACAGACATCAGTAGAAGACATTTGTGTATATAGTTGCAATTGTAGTTAGAATCAGTTTTTCTGTATACTGTTATGTGAAGACGTTGACAATGGTCATATCAATGAGAACTACCACAAGGAGCGACAGGTGATCCCTGTCACAGGTACTGAGGTACTGGAACCTTTGATGAACCAAGAACAGCCGATGGCACCATTGGATGAGTCTTTTTTCCTTACTCTTGATTTCCCACGATGGCCCTAAATTTTTCGTGTCGGCCCTAAATTTTTTCCGTGTCAGCCCTAAATTTTTCGTGTCAGCCCCTAAGAAAGGCCCTAAAAAGCCCTTAAATTTTTTGGGTCCGACAGAGTATGAACCCTGTAAATAGTAAATGCCCACCCAATTCGATTCGAAGTGCAACGCATAAATAGGGCTCGAGTATTATGTTGTCGTTTACACACAACTCAATCAAAGGACTCAATCTTTTGAGTTAACATGTCGAAAAGAATAACTTCATGAACAAATAAGTTTTTTTCTCAGTTAAGTTGAAACTCAGCCTAGAGCCTGTGGCAAGAACGATTGAGTACCGCATTCATCGAGCAGTGTGCCAATCCCACACTGCGGGTCAAGGCTGATGCTTTCTTGAGTATCGCCCTTTGTGAGATCCCTCAATTTATTATGATTTTAATGTGAACCCCTGTATATAGCAGGCATTTTGGGCAAATTACACAGCTTTACATTTCAAGAGAGGGAGTGAATGCAAATAATAATATGATTGATAAACATCAGAGACATCCAATTCCACATGGTCTGCAATTTTTCTTCTCAGATGAAGACGACGGTGCTGTTTCAGGAAGTGACGAGCAACAGGAAAATGAAATGGCGAGAGTGGGTGACGGAGAGTCTGACAGAATTAGACCTGACGAGCAGCACAGTAATCAGCAGGATGTTTCTATCAATGCACTGGATCAACCCAAAATCCACAGCAGGAAGTTCAGAGAGTGAGAAGAAACCTGGTTGAAAATACAGTTTGTCCCTTGTGTAATGTATGTGTCCAGTCCCGAAATGGCCCACACATGTCATATGTGTGGGCCATTTAGGTACTGCAGCCAGATGCTGAGCAAAGAGGTGGACCAGTGTGTGACGTCGCTGCTGAAGGAGCTGGTCCGATTCCAGGACCGCCTCTATCAGAAGGACCCTATGAAGGCACGCATGAAGCGGCGCATGGTCATGGGTCTGCGAGAGGTCCTCAAGCACCTCAAACTCCACAAGGTCAAGTGCGTCATTATCTCGCCCAACTGCGAGCGCGTCCAGTCCAAAGGTATGACACTCACACTCTCTTTTTTTCTCTCTCTCTCACCCACCACACTGCTTTTATAACTCAAACCTCGTTGCCACCTGAACTCCTTTTAGTTCTTCCTGTAACTAATAAGAATTAATCAGACTCGGACCTCTTAAAAGCACTTTGGTCACCGTGACACTGCAACACAAAGACAAGCAACTGAGAAACAGGCCCATGACACAGGCGGAGTGATTTCTGTGTGATTTTTAGTGGACTCGTACTGTGGAAAATGGAGCGCTCTGATAAATGCAGTTCCAAATTTTAGAATACAAGACGTCATACATGCCGTGACATAAATAAAAAAACCACAGCGGTGGAAGGAGCTTGATTTTGCAAATATGAGAGCGCCATCTCGCTGAAGTTGTTGAGTTTCATACTTCTCCGTTGGGAAAACTTTATTTCCTGGTAGACTCCTACGACAGCATTCCCAAATTTTTACACTCTGGACCGTGGCACCGTGGTTGTTGCCACGGTGTTGTACGGTTCTTTCACAATGAGCAAGTGCATTGTGAAATGTCGTTAGACTCCCACTCACCCACCACCATAATGAGGACAAACATGCTAAAAAAATGAATGAATGTATGGATGGTTTTTCATGAATCTAAATAAGGAGGCAATATGGGAAACTATGCAAATTGGCAACACGGTCAGTAGTGAATCAAATATGAGCCTTGTTTATCCTTATTATGTGCGTGTACCTGATGATGATGATGATGATGATCCGTTCACATTACCAGGAGGTCTGGACGAGGCGCTTCACACAATCATCAACACGTGCCGCGTGCAGGAAGTGCCGTTCGTCTTCGCCCTCTCCCGCAAGGCTCTAGGGCGCTGCGTCAACAAGATGGTGCCCGTCAGCCTGGTGGGCATTTTCAACTACGATGGCGCGCAGGTCAGTAATACCTCGATTGCAGCTAACCCCAATTCTGTGCGGGGGATACATTCCGGATCCACCCACAATAGGTGTAAAAATGTGATTTCCTTGACACGAGTGGGGGTGGTTCCAAGATAGTTGGATATGTTATGCACAAAAATCTGGGTTGTAGCAGGGCTGTGCATGATAACCTGAGATATAGTGAGAGAAACAATTTCATGTAAGTGTTCTCTCCATTTATTGATGACTGCTTCCGAAATCACAGGACTACTACCACCAAATGATTGAGTTGTCCTCTGAGGCCAGGAAGGCATACGAGGTGATGCTGGCGAGCGTGGAGCGAGCCGTTCGGTCAGAGCGCGGCGACGCTGACTTTTCTGAGGAGCACAGTGCTGCCAAGCTGATTGAGGCCAAGCAGTCAGAGCCTGAGCTTGAGTCTGAGGATCTGGTATATAGTACGTAATTGAACAGACAGTACACGTCAATACTCGCAAAAAGTTGGACAAATTGGACTTTTGAGTCAAATTCCAGGATGAAACCTAAAATGTACTATAACCTGTACAGGTGAATTCAATTAGATTTTCTCTAAACCTGTTCAATATTTCAGTACTATTTGAACCATTTGCTGTTCAAAATCCACTTTAATATTTCTTCTGCCAGACCAGTCGTGGAGGAAGCTGCTGCAGAATGAGTCCAACTACAAGTCGTTAAACTTTGATGGATGGCCAAGTGAATGTCACCATGAAAATGAGAAGAGCTGACAGTGGCAACTCTGTGGTGAGGTTCTCAACAAAATATGACAGTGTAATGGAACGTTTGGAACGGCACGTAACACGTCACATCCGCCCACGTAGGTCATGTGACTCGCGAAAATCGCAGCGCCCCTGAAAATTTGTAATTGTCTATAAAAAAATCCTCTCAAAACACTATTAAATGAGAGAGGATTTAACATGACATTGTCAAGATACAGTACATATTACGTGACCTATTTGATACATTGTTATTGCAAACCACCGGAATTTACCTTTAAGCCCAGACGCTCACATGCAAATGAACCGGCCAACCCAATTTAAAAACCTGATTTTACTCAATAGCCTGTACTAGCTATGACACTTTTATGATGCCAGGTTTTTTCTGAACATTCTGAAATTGTTTGTTTTTGCACAATACAGTGATGTTTTAATTTATCAAATACATGTTATATTCATCCACCCATTTTCCGTTCCGCTTATCCTCACTAGGGGTTGAAGGCGTGTTGGAGCCTATGCCAGCAGACTGTTCGAGTGAATAAGTACACCATGGACTGTTCACCAGCCAAGCGGAGTAAATGTTGAATGTTTAATAAGGAAATGTTCTCTGGGTTGAGCCACCACTTGGTCATTTTAGTGGGAGAAAATGCATTATTTGAGTAATTTGAGTTTTGATCTTGCTCGTGGAATCAAGGTGGTCTCCAGAGTCTCCTCTGCACCCATCAAGTGTGAAATCACACAAGTCATTTTTTTCTCATCTGTGATACGGTTAAATTAGCCATGGTTGCCACTTGTTAGAGACACCAATAAGTGTTCTCGTACAATCTTGGATTCTGATAAACCACACATACTTAGTCATACCCGGTTGACTGCTGTAATGCTAGTTCCTTAGAGTATTTTGACAAGATCCCACGGTAAAAGAAAAATAAATGACAAACTGTCTCTTTTAAAGTAAAATTGGAACATGATCAATTAAAAAGAAAATGATTATGTGCATGATCACTTTTTTTTTTTAAACAGCCAACACGAGAGCCCACAAGATACCTACAATAATTGTGGCTCATGGGTCAAACCAGTAATAGTTCTTTATTACTTTTCTACCCGTCACAATTCCCCTCTGGGCAAGAACACTATTAATTTTGTGAAGGCTTTTTTTTTTTCCCTGAGACACCAGAGACTACAATGGCTTGTCATGTTATCTAGCACTTGCCATTATCTACTAATCTTTAAACTAGCTGGAAATGTCATCCAAGCGGGAACACTTGACTTTTTAACGAGCAACTGACTCAAAACACGTTTTCTTTCCCTGAAAGTTTTCAAACACATTTGTTTGTGCTGAAGACTCGGAGACTGTGTGTCTTTCAATGATTTTCAATTGAAAGTGTCTATAGGACCACACCAGGGGTTTAAAGTAATCCCACAATATAAAATGAATGACAAAAGTTTCGCTTTTAGTTGACTGAAAAAAGAGACTTACTTTGTGATTTTTATTTATTAGTTGTTGAAAAAATGAAAACAGAGCTATAAAAGTACAGTGGACCTCCGCTATTGGTCGGCACTAGGGACCTTGTTGGACTACAAATGGCGAAAATACGGAGATAACTGGTCCTTGTAATGCACTGAGAGTTTTATTTTATTTGACTTTTTCTGCCCCCAAAAATCTTTAAATAACTGGGCATAAACCATTAAGTGCTTTGGGGGTTGGGAGAAAAAAATGTATAAGAAATCTGCAAATAGGTAAATCCGCAGGGGCCGCACTGCTCTATGCGGAGCTCCTCTGTATTATGTGTGGGGGTGTACAGTATGAATGAAGAGAGAAAAATTGTAACAAACTATTTTCAATGATTCCTAATAATAAACTGAGTTTTGGGATAAAGGAATTTTCTTTTTCTCTTTCTTCTTCACACAAATGAATTGCAAACATGCCCCAAAACACCAATTTTTAGAAGTACCAAAAACAATTTCATCAAAACTCAGTAATTCCCCTTGAAGTCCAACTGACACCAAAAGCATTAGTATGTTCTTAATTAAAAAAAAAAAAAAAAGGCATCCATAATGGACCCATGTGTTTTTTCACCACACAACATGATTTTGACGTAAATGGCTTTTTGTAACTCCCGCCATGAAAATCCTCTCGAGGGATTTGTTTTCGAGAAGAATCGGGAAGTGACGTACATAGCAGGACCGCCCTCAAGTGGACTTGTTTCTTTCCATTAGTTTTACCTCCGGGAAGGTAGCTCGTTGTTCCTTCGTGATAGCCAAAATGCTGGCTCATTGTATTGCTGTAGATTGCTCGAACACTCGGGAGGACGGATTCACTCTTCACACTTTTCCAAAAGACCCAGTTTGCACAGGTGCAAAGGACGAGAGCTTCGTGGGTTCCACGTGACAGGTAAGTAAGTATAGAGCTATTTTTTAAAAAAAATAATAATAATAGTTGGGCGGATGACATAATCTCAGAGGTAACAAAAAGATCTGCATCGTTGAAGTATGTAAATCAGGGGTGTTAAACGTGTCGTCATCGTCAATCGCCGGCGGCATTGTTCATCACTGCTGCAGAGGTGGATTGGGCGGGGAGATGGTTTTGCGTGTGTGGGAGGAGAAAGGAGCTCTCACTCCCACTGGCACGGGTCCTCCTGAATTCACTACATACTGTTGGGGAGTCTTATTTGTTAGAAATGATCCACAGTTCATCGAAATATGGCTCAAAACGATAGGGTTATATTACCCCGGTCACTTCACTCGATTGTGAGATGTTCTCTTCTTCAAAAAGAGCTTCCGTGTCAGAAGGGGCGTCGGAAAAATCTGAAAATCTCGGATGTTCGTTTTCCATAGCAGAGGTGGCCTAGTGTCTTCTCAATGGCGACTGTCCCAGTGTGACAGCTGTAAATGATGTTTCAGGCAATATGGCTGCCACTGGGATGTCGAGTGAGACTTACGCAACTTTGCGCATGAATGACAATTCTCCACCCATTTTTTTCATATAGATATTGAAGTGAATAATATCTGTAATTTTCACAACATCTATATTGCAATGTATTTAGGGATGTCAGTGGGACTTAAAAGACTTGGATTATAAGCACGAAAAATTCATTTTTTGAATGAGGATTCTGCCTTCTTACAAAAAAAATGCATGCAATAAAAATGTAAAAGAAATCCCAACAATTCCAATTTTTTTGTGAACAAACATGCTTGAAAAATACATTTCATTTCTAATAAACTTTTTTTTCATTATTTAGCTTCTTTTCTTAAATCAGGTCGTCCAAATATATATATTTTTTTCCATTCACTTCATGTTTTATTTCTTATAAAAGAATGCATAAATTATATAAAAATACATCAATAAAATTTTCTTTGGTTTAAATGGTCACTATGGTTCCTGATTACATTTAAATTTTTTTTATTTTACAAAAGTCGTACATCTGATGTAGAAACCATAAGGCCCCTTGTCTTACAAAAACAGTTATGTGCATAATGTAAAATAAAAACTTGTATTTTCCTCAAGTTTGTTTGATTTCCTTTACTTTGAAATGCTCCCCGTTTAATTGCTTTTAAAAACATAGTCGTGTACAGCTACAAACATTTTTTTGCCACTGTTTTCATTTGGTGACATTTCCATTTTATTACTTTTTCTGTCTTTGTTTTTTAATTTTATTAAACTGTTCCCATGTTTCTTTTCTAACTTTTTTTTTCCAAGAAATGGGTCCCGTTTTCTTACATAGGAAGACATGCAGCCGTTGTAAAAAAAAAAAAAAAATTAAGCTTTCATCTCACTACATCGAATTTGCATTGCATGTCCTTGCAGTCCATTCTTTCAGTTAAATACAGTGTTGCCTTCAGGTACCTCCATGCAAACCAAAGTGTGTCTGGCTTCTCAAATACGAGGAAGGACTGCAAATGGTTGGACTAGGACTGGGGGCGGTGAGGAAGAAGCAAGCTTCTACTCGACCCAGGACTCCTTCTTGAGTCAAACACAGGTACGAGGACTTGTACCTCACTTTTGCAACCGAGATCTTAACGTGGTAGGATGATGCGTGCATAGACACGAAAGCTCCGCGGTTGACTCTCGGCGTCTTGTTGGTCCTATAGAGTGACTGTTCCTTAATTGTAAGACGATCTTTGCGAAGGCAAATGAACGCACGCCTGTAAACAACCAAGATCGTGTAGTAGAAGACAGAATGCTTACACCTGGACAAATACGCGACGAAAACCTCTAGATGCGGGAACGTTTGAAGGAGCGTTCAGGATTACCTCGCGCGCTACACAAACGCTCTCATGCACCTTAAAGACGTTTTTTTCCCCCGCACACTACTGAAAAGCTCTCATACACACTACTGACACTTTCCCCACTCACGCACACAGATGTTCTCCTACTAAAATGCTCGCAGATACTTCTAAAACATTTTCATTATAACTACTAACAATTCCTCTACTGAATTTGCACTTCTCATCCATACTCATCCACATTACTGGCATTTTTTCCCCCCCCCACTTATACGCCACAGAAATCTTCTCACACACGACTGATTTAGTCCTGTGATCCCGCAGATCAGGCTTTGGCCACCCCACTCAACAGCCACTCACAGATCTCAGCAAAGTACAGAAAAGTTCTCATGCGCACCATAGAAAAAGCCATGTTCCCCACTGAAATGTTCTCATATACCCTATTGAAACACCCATGCATATTACTGTAATTGTTATTTTTCATAGGAGTGGGTGATCCTTTTTTGGAAAGTATTTCAATTGTGTGTATGAGCTAATCCAAATTATCTCCCAGATTCACCTCAATTCCTGATTGTGTGTTCGATTTTTGCTGTTGCGAGTGGTCTTCACTAGGGAGACGATCTTTGTGGAGACCAAATCAAGAAGTAGGCGTGTCCGCATAATTTATTTATGTAATTCTTTCAGGAAATGATTCCACTTATCACCCTTATCGAAAATGTCTTGTTTTTCGTTTTTAAAAAAATCTCCCAAGAAAGAGCGTTTATGAGCCGACAACTTGGTGAACTTGGTGGTTCGACGCCATGGCGGAATCTCGAGAGCGCTCCGCCAAGCTCAACTCGCTGAAGGAGCCGGTGTTAAAGAAGCTGTGCGACGTGTTGGACCGAACGCCCGGCAAAGGATGGCGAAGACTCGGGGAGATAGTCGCCGGGGAGCGCCGCTTCAAAGTCGGGTAATGTACACTAGATGAAAAGGAAATACTGTACACTACAGTGTAGCATCTGTTTTTGGCAGCCGTGTCGAAACTGGAGCTTCTCTGTCACGTCAATAACGTGGTAATGAAAAGTGACAAAAGTACTCGTACTTTATATTTAAAAGCAAATATACTTGTGCAACGTTAAAATACTTGTTTAAAATCAAGAAAGACCTTGAGTACTAAAATAAAATATGCACATATATATATATATATATATATACTGAGGTTTCAAAAGTACTCAGACAAATACAGATACTCGTGTAAAAAATTAAAGAACAGATGAAACTCAGTTTAAAGCATTTTTAAAAGTAGATTGGCAAAAGTAATAGTAAAAGTAGTACAATAGCAGAGCACGATTATTTGTTCAGGTGTCAAATGAATCTGTACTTGTTTAAAAAAATGGCTCTGGAATGGCAAGAGAACTGATTCAACTCCTGTACTTACTGGAAGTGAAATTGATTTTTCCATCATCTCCCAATTTAAAATTCCTTCCCAGTCCAGACGACATGGAGATGTGCTCCCTGAAGGTCTTGCAGCCTGACGGCAGCCCCAGCCACATGCTGCTGAGGCTGATGGGAGAACGAGGCTGCACGTGCGGCCACTTGATGGACTACCTCCACGTGCTGGGCAACACGGAGGCCCTGCACTGCCTCAAAGCGCCAGGTATACCCACAACAAGCCTATCAACATTCACTTCAATGTCTATACGAAAAAGTAAATATGAGCGGAGAGCGCATCATCCATGCGCAAAGTTGCGGAAGTGTCATTCAACGACATCCAAATGGTCGCCATATTGGCTGCATCCCCTGTCCGTGACGTCACCCCAAACATTCGTTATTGAAAACATGCGGTGGAGCCTACAATGGGAGAAGAACACGCTCCTTCTGACAAGGAAGCTGTTATCGAAGAAGAGAACATCACACAACAGAGTGAAGTTACCGGGGCAATATTACACTATTGTTTCGAGCCCTCGGGCAATATTACACTATTGTTTCGACCGATATTCAGATGATATGCGATCACAGCCAAACCCACTCCTTGTCAGCCACGATGGCTCATCTCCATGAGCCATCGTGGCTGACAAGGCCGGCCGGGGTGGCTCATTTTCGGCGCCGAGGTGGCTTATCATGGCGCCGAGCCCGGCCCCTTTCAGCGTTCTTCATACAGTAGCTGCCGTCCGCGATGAACAACACCGTCGAGCCGGGGCGCTTTACGGCGTTGTCGTCGCACGCAGCTGAGTGCGGCATTGTCGGCAACATTCTTCAGAGCCGCTGCCGTCCGCGAGCCCGACGTGCAGGCTTCGCCGGAGCTGTGACCGGCAGACGCTGTGCCTCGGCTGGGGTGGCTCATTTTCGGCGTCGAGGTGGCTTATCACGAAGCCAAGCCGGGCTGCTTCACGGCGTTGTTCATAGCCGCCGCCGTCCGCGATGAACACCGTCAAGCCGGGGCCCTTTACGGCATTGTCGTCGCATGCGGCTGAGTGCGGCATTGTCTGCAGCGTTCTTCCTTCGCTGGCGAGGCGACGCAGCAGCCCTCGCCGGCCAACCCGACGCCGTCCGACGCGCACATCGACACATTTAGCACGCCTGTCATACCTACGCGGATCTTTTGTTATATTATGAGGGACCGATTACATGGTCCGGCCCAACCTATTATCTTTTTTTTTTTGGTAGCTGTATATACACCTACATGTCATTTGTCGTTTGCACCCGTGCAATCCATTTTTCACAATGAACCGGGTCTCTTGCAAACTTATGAAGGGTAAATCCAGACTCCCAAGTGTTCAAGCAATGTCCAGCAATGCAATGAGCCGATGATTTGGCTAACACGAAAGAACAACGAGCTACCTTCCCGGAGGTAAAACTAATAGAAACAAACGAGTCCACATGAGGGTGGTCCTGCCATGTACGTCACTTCCTGCTTCTTCTCGAAAACAAATCCCTTGAGAGGATTTTCATGGCGGGAGTTACATAAAGGTGTATATGTCAAAATCATGTTTTGTGGTGAAAAAACGCATGGGTCCACGTCGGCTGCCATTTTTTTCCTTAACATACAAAAAAATCGTGAATTTCATGACAGTGGCACTTTAAGCTCCCCAATTCACTTCAGCATAGTTCCTTGGTATCCAGATGCCACAAAATAGTGGAAGAACACTCCTTTTGTTCTGATTGAGCTCCTCACCACACTTTGATATAGTTCATTGGCACCGATATGTCACAAGACTGAGGCAAAGCACTAAATGTGTCAAAAGTAGGGGACACAAATATGGAGCTCAGGAAACATGAGATGGTACTTACTTGTGACTTACTGCCACCTCTGCAGAATGTACATACATGTTTGTATTTTTTTTTCCAGCCTTGCAGATCATCATCCAACCACAATCGGTGTCGCTGCTGTGCGGTCACAACCTGCGCCTGAGCTGCCACGCTGTGGGGCAGTCGCCGGTGCAATACCAGTGGTTCAAGTCCAAGGAAGAGGTGAGCCAATCCATGGAGCCTCCTCAATTGGAAAAATTGTGTTTTATTTGTAAAATCAACTGCTACAGACTCAATGATGATAACCTATGGCAAAAATTAAACCGACCCGCAACAAATGTAATTGTTAATTTTTTTTCTTGCTGATTTAAGACAATTTTGATGTGCTAAAAGATCTGTTGTGTACAAGTCCTCCTTATAGTATGTGAACCACTGAAGATATTGGAACTGAAAATATATCTTATGAACGGTATGAATGTACTAGCAAATGCTGATCCATTTATGCTTCCATTATGCAATGTTATTTTGTGCAAAACTTATATTAAAACCTCATAAAATGTTTAAATTCGAAACTTACAGAAACAAATTCATGCAAATAATTGATACAAAGGAGCTTTTTTTCAATTAAAAAATTAAATTTATTGCTGAAAAGACAAAGTCATGCAAAAAATATCAAATAAAAGTAAAATGTTTTCACAGTTTCTTTTTTATCTTGTGAAAAATATAGTGTAATATATTTTGCAAACACAATACTGTAAGAGTGTTGTCCTGATATTTTTCCACTGCAGGTGCCAAAAGGCTCGTCCCCTGAACTGACCATCAGTGGCATTCATGTGAAAGACGGCGGCTTCTACATCTGCCGTGTCAACTGCGGCGACTCCTTCCAGTTCAGCCAGTGGGCTCAAGTGGACGTCTTGAATGTGTCCACGTCATGCGGTGAACCCTTGACCAAATAAAAAGCAAAACAAAACCATCCATCCATTTTCTTAGCCACTTATCCTCACAAAGGTCGTGGGAGTGCTGGAGCCAATCCCAGCTATCGTCGGGCAGGAGGGAGGGTACACCCTGAATTGGTTGTCAGCCAATCCCAGGGCACATAGAGACAGACAACATTCGCACTCACAATTACACTTACGGAGTACCCAGGGAAAACTCACGCAGGCACGGGGAGAACATGCAAACTCCAAACAGGCATGGCCAGGATTTGAACCCATCTTCAGAACTGTGAGGCCAACGCTCTACCCAGTTGCACCACTCTTCCACCTATGGGAAATCAATTTTTCTATTTGAAATGAATTGAAATGCCATTGGCGGAACAGTGGATCAGCTGGTAAAGCGTTGGCCTCACAGTTCTGAGGTCCCGGGTTCAATCCCGGCCCTTCCTGTGTGGAGTTTGCATGTTCTCTCCGTTTCCTCCAGGCACTCTGGTTTCCTCCCACATTCCAAAAACACGCAACATTAATTGGACACTCTAAATTGCCCGTTGGTGTGATTGCGAGTGCAACTGTTGTCTGTCTCCATGTGCCCTGCGATTGGCTGGCAACCAGTTCAGGGTGTACCCTGTCTCCTTTCCATTGACAGGTGGGATGGGCTCCAACATTCCGTGCGACCCTCGTGAGGATAAGCGGTGAAGAAAATGGCTGGATGGATGAAATGCCATTGAAACTTTCCAGCCCCCTAAACACCACCTTTGTTTTTTGTTATGTTTTTAATAAAGCAAGAATTCACTGTACAGTAGCACAAATGTATTTCATACACATACAGTGAATTATGAGCTGGATTATTAAACAAATGAAACTCCTAAATCTAGGTGCCAGTGTGTGTAGTTGTTCATAAGTGGGGTGGAACTCCTGTCATTTGCCAGACTATGAATAGTCAAACACCAAAATAATTGCGTGGAATGGGGGACTTTTTTTTTTTTTAATAAACCTCCAAATTATCTGATAAGTCACCACCAATTATTATTTTTGGGTGAGATTCTTCCCAAAAAATGAATGCTAATAGGCGAGTCTCTGGGCGCCAAAATGTGTGTGCCCAGGGGTCCACTACACCGCCTCTAAGTACGTTTTATGCATCTGGGTGTGATAGCTGTTCTTCTCCCAAATCCAGGCCAGAACTGGCAGTCCTTGGATGGTCGTCTCAAAGTGGCCGTCCAGCCTTGCCCGCAGCAGCTGCTTGTCGGCGCCACCCTACAGCTGGAGTGTGGCGTTGTTGGGCGTCCCATCCCTCACTATCAGTGGCATCGTGATGGCGCACCTGTCCCAGATGCCACCAGGAGGAAACTCACCGTGAGCTTTGAGAGACGTAATTTAGAATTACCTCTCATCCACAGTACTGAAATGCTCCCATACACACACAATTGAACGCTCTCATACGCCCGACTGAAAGTTTTGTTTGTTTTTTGTTTATACTCACAAACATACACATGCATACGACATACTAGTAAAATTGTTCTACTTGCATACTGTGGACTACTAAAATGCTCATACAAACCTTTGGAATGCTCTCAATCACATAACTGAAATGCTGACATAAACACGACTGAAATGATCTCATTTGTAATGTATGTAATGCTCCCATTTCAAATTCCCGGCTCCACCTGTGTGGAGTTTGCATGTTCTCCCCCGTACCTGCGTGGGTTGTCTCTGGGCACTCCGGTTTCCTCCCACATCCCCCAAACATGCATTGATTGGCGTCTCTAAATTGCCCCTAGGTCTGATTGTGAGTGCGACTGTTTGTCTATCTCTATGTGCCCTCTGATTGTCTGGCAACCGGTTCAGAGGATAGGGTCCAGCGCTCCAGTGACCCTTGTGAGGATAAGTGGCTCAGAAAATGGATGGATAGTGTGGATGAGAGCATTTCAATAGTGTGTGTCTTTTAGTGGGGAGTGTGAAAGCATGTCAGTATTGTGTGTGTGTGTGTGTGTGTGTGTGTGTGTGTGTGTGTGTGTGTGTGGTGTGTGTGTGTGTGTGTGTGGTGTGTGTGTGTGTGTGTGAGACAGCATTTGAATTCACTTCCTTTGTGGATTTTTTTTCCTTTTCTTCCAGATTCCTAACGCCACGCAGGACCACCAGGGCCGGTATCGCTGCGAAATCATCAGCGGTGGTGAGCGGACGTGGACCAATGAGGTGGAGGTTGTGATTGGTATGTCAAAAGTGCTCTTTTAGACCCAAATAATTCATGACACCTAAATGCTTATGTGTGTTTTTTGGCGAAAAGCTCCAAGGACCCTGGTCCAGATTTCAGGAGCAATGGAGTGCTCTGAAGGTAGAGTCGGAAGGAAGCTACAGTTAGTCAGCATAGCTGCATGCTCGTTTAAAAGGAGACACAGAGTATTGTGCATTTTTTTTTTCGGAATTTTAGGCAGTTCTCAGGTATCATTCTTCATTTTAACTTCAGTCTTCACTGAGTAATGAACTCCTGTATGCACCACTTATCAGAAACAATTCGCAAACGCAAATCTGTATATGTAGGGAGCTATGGCTGACTCATGTTTTACCCTGGTGACATCAGTGCAACCCTCTCTTAGCACCCCTCCAAACAAATAATATGCCCAGCTGAAATGGTGAAAAAGAGTTCAAAACTATACATCAACAATGCAATCCTAAAGTGTTTTCAATATTTTCACACTTTCACAACTAACCTTCAACTTATTTAATGGATTTAGAAACACTTTAACATTTAGAATACAAAACCCTTTAGTGTGATTTTAAGCAATGGATATTTGAACACAAATGGTGCAACAACACATGTAGACATACACAATAACAATACTAACAGGCATCTATTCTCTAGCTTCTGCTAAAATAAAAGACTATAGAGTGTTATTTTCTATTTAAAAACCTGTTGGATTTTTTTTTGTGGGTGCTGGAACAATTTAGTGGGATTTTTTTATTCATATCAATGAAGACTGATTTGAGAAATGAGTGTTTTGAGTGACAAATATAGTCATAGAACAAATTAAATACATATGTCAAGGCACTATATGGGATATGCAAGTGTGATATACAACCAAATGCATAATTGAGAGCTGTTTATTTCCCAAAACGTGTCTCTAAGAGCTCTTCAACATTGACAGTTTTCTACGTCACAGCTGATTTACATGGTCCCTCCCCCACACCCGGTTTCTCTGCCCATTATTTGACAGCAAGAGCGAGCAAACATCTGTCATTTCCTGGCAAATCCTCCACGGACACACTATTATGTCAAAGCCAAGCTGAGCAGCAGTGTACGGGGTGAAGTTATTAAAACTCTTGGAAAGTGGTTTCAATTGTGAGGAAAATTGCATAATACTCATGTCTCCTTTAGAAACTTCTGATATGGTTTCATGTGGTCATGGACAGAGGTGGGTAGGAATGAGCTAAATTTACTAAAGTAACCTTTTAGATAAAGTGTACTTGTCAGAGTAATTTTAGTGAAGCCTACATTTTGCTTTTATGTGAGTATTACGTTAATAAGAAACAGCACTTTTACGCCATCACAATCATCTACACGCCACTCACTACATTTCTTCAACAATTGTATGATCTGGTTTTATACTTTAGTTTTGGATGTCTACATCATTTATCCCACCGTGATTACCACAGTGACGCTTGACTCAAGTTCACCAATCTAACGACGCGTCACATGTCCGCACACCAAGTCTTCAATTGGGCTTGAGTTTGAATCCCATCTCTTATATTCTGGTTCTAAAAGGGAGTGCATCTATGCAACCAGATGTATTTTTATTTTATTTGAACTTTATTTAATCAGGTAAAAGACCATTTTAAAACAGAATATCTCTTTTGCAGTGGTGACCTGGCCAAGAAGGCAGCTAAACGTCAAGTCCAAGTCCAAGTTATTTTCACCTCCACTTTGTAAAAGATACAAAAATGCATCAGTTGAGTTCTACTAATTTTAGATGCCATTAGTGGTGGAAAGTTTTATATTTTTTTTTATCATGGTCAGCAGTAATTATATGTGGGACTACTTTTTACGTTAACTTTAGTCGTATTGTTCAAAAGTAACAGTACTCTTACTTGAGTACAATACGTGGTTACACTACCCACCTCTCACCATGGATACACTAACCCAACACTCACAAAGGTGCATGGGATGAATGAGGGTCACTAAAGGGAAACAAAGTTGAATTTTTTGCCCGATGCCCTCCTGATTTGGCTGCTTAATGGAATTTTTTTCTGGCATAATGAGTTTCCATTATTTACTGATGATTGATTTTGCTTGTTAGGCCTTGTCCCTTTATTGTGTAAAAAGTGGTGGTTGGTAATCCAGATAATAATGATCACTTTTGATTTTCACTCGCATAAAGACATTTTGAGGACTATTCTTAATATTTCAACCCCCCTCAAGTTGAAGATGGCAGCCTTTTCCTTTCAGAGTCTGATTTTGACTACTTTCCATAGTTGTGAAAATATGTTCGTTACCCAGGTCTTAATTTTTTTTTGTTCTTATTTCTAGATGATGTTTATGCCATTGGAGGAGGTATTTCCATTCATCACACACTATTCTATATCCATAAGACATAAAGACAGTGCCTTTTGGCTTTACGTATTGCTGTTTGTGTTTTTTAGGTTCCACTGATTTCCTCCTAAACCGCATTCCTGAGCAACTCTATGGTAAGTTTTCTTACATGTACTGTATGTACTGTGAAAAGTTATTGACCCCTTCTCAAATTATTGTGTTTTTACAGTTTCCTCACTTTATGATCTTAAACATATCTTGAGACAAATGTAAACATCAGACAAATATAACCCAAGTGCTACGATTGGCTGGCAACCAGTTCAGGGTTGAGGGTCAAATTGTTTAAATGTCACAAAGTTTTTTTTTTCTTCAACTATTAACTAATCATTTACATACCCACCCTGTCAACCCCCACCAGCAACAGACAAAGTGGCACTGCTGATAGGCAACCTGGCCTACCAGAACCACCCACAGCTCAAAGCACCCATGGTGGACGTGTATGACCTCACCAATGTGCTGCGGCAGCTGGATTTCAAGGTGGTCTCCCTGCTGGACCTCACTGAGTCAGAAATGCGGAACGCTGTCCACCAGTTCCTGCAGTTGCTCCATAAAGGAGTTTACGGTACATTTCCAGAAGGTCTGGGTCTCACACTCATGATATCGTGGTGAGCTAAGGGTTTGTCTCGGCAGGCTTGCTGTACTATGCCGGGCACGGCTATGAGAATTATGGCAACAGCTTCATGGTGCCAGTGGACGCGCCTAATCCATACTGCTCGGCCAACTGCTTGTGCGTGCAGAGCATCCTCAAGCTGATGCAGGAGAAGGAGACTGGTCTTAACGTCTTCCTGCTGGATATGTGCAGGAAGAGGTGAGTCCCTGTGTCACAGCATGAAACGTGAACTGCAAAATAGCCGGGGGTCACTGCATATGCATATCTCCGACCGGCAGTGTAAATCCATCCGTACTTTCCAGGAATTTCCATGACGACAGCGCGCACAATGTCATCTTGAGGGTGACGGCCAACATCGTCTTCGGATACGCAACGTAATTTTGAAGACTGCTCCCATTCTCCCGTCTATTATTCTCACAGTGGTATTTTAAAACGTAAAAAATTGTTCTCAAAGATGTCAAGATGCTGAGGCCTTTGAGCTGAGCTCCAGCAGCTTCACCAATGGCGTGTTCGTCAAGTTTCTGAAGAAACGCCTGCTTGAGGACGAGAAGATCACTGTGGTTCTGGACAGAGTTGCAGAAGGTAAGAAGATGTGAATGAAATGTAATGATATGATACGAATGAATGACTGAATAAGAATCCAAAGTAATGAAAATTGAGAATATTAGGTACACAGTGCACAATGATGGTAATGCTAGCTTTTTCATTGACCCATTGATAGAAATGTTCATTACACAAATAGATAATTGTTTGTGAAACAGTACGTAAGTTGAAAGGTTTCTGTTATTCTGGTTACTATAAGAAGCCATACAAATGCATCTCTCAAAATTTGAATATGCTGGAAAAATCTATGCTTTGTTAAGCTTTGGGCACTGTGATAGTGTAAATAAAGTACTGTATAAGTGCAGTCCTTTTTACCATTTTTTTCAGGAGTTCAACTGAAAAAGTGGTATTTGCATTCTATACAATACTTACTGCAGTGAATAAAATATTTTATGATTATTTTGACGATTACAACTTAAAGCTAACTGAGAATCCACATTTCAGCATCTCAAGAAAATAAAATATTTCATATTCAGGGGATTGAATTGATCGCAACTGGACTGTTGTTTGTCTTTGAAAAAGTTTTTTTTTCCACCCGAGCCAGCTTCATCAAGTCCATGCAACAAGGCTTAAGAGACACTAGCCAGTGTTTAGGTGGAAAACTAAACTATTTATGCACCAATTTTGAGGGATGCCCCAGACGGTGTATGAAATAGTTGTTATGGAATGCAAAAACGGGCTTAAATAATTTAGCTGCCTGGAGAAGAGGTCCTTGTCACTCTACCAGAGTTGTTGGGTAGAATCTCTCCTTCATGTTCTGTTTAGTTGCAAAATGATTGTCGAATTACTAAACTGTCAAGGATTACTGTTTGTTGGAGGCAGAAATATCAAGTTTCTGTCAAATGGTTGAAAGAAAAGCATTGGAAATAGGAGATAGAGGTAGTTGTTAGATTGTGCAGGTGTACCAAATGTTATGGCTGGAAAGTATAAAGTTGGCTGAGCAGTTGTTCCCTGTGATATGCAGACATGGGTCAGTTTGACGCCACCAGGGGCAAGCAGGCCCTGGAGATCCGCAGCAGCCTGTCAGAGCGGAGGTCCCTGACTGACCCGATGCTGCCCGGTGCTCCTGATCGCCTCCACAGTCAACAGTGGGCCAAAGCTCACGGTGAGTTGCCATTCACACTATCTTCGCTCATTGCTTGTAGGCGTTTTTATTTATTATGTCCCACTCTCCACACCTCTCTGAATGTAGTTTAGTTTTTTTTTTGTTTATTTGCAAGTGGAATATAAAAATATGAGGCCAAAATACAGCTTTGGAAAACTTTAACCATGATTAAAATGACCTCACTTTGTGCTTCCAGAGCTTCCCGATTGCATGTATTTGGATTTTGAGTGTGGCACTCAGATCAAGTTGGGCTTCGCCGCCGAGTTCTCCAACGTCTTGGTCATGTACACGCACATTGTTCGGAAACCCCTCGACTTCTTGCGATGTGAAGCGCATGTCACTGATTTCCCACAGGTTGGGTTTTGCGTCCATGAACACAACTTTGTACAAACTTCTGCATCATCACTTCCTTTTTCAGGAGCTGGATGTGGAGCCCAAGGAGATGAATAAGAGCATTCCGGAGGACACGGGCATCTACCTGCTGTCCGGCAGCCTGCCGCAGCATTGCCTCTACACTAGACTCTGCTCACTGCAGAAGCTCAAGGTGAGATGACCACTTACTGTAGTGCTTTTTACAGGACATAATGGAGATTATGACGTTATAGAAGCATAAAAACTCCCATTACAAATCCGTATGTCATGATTTTTGATTCGGGAATGAGTGAATGATTGGTGATGATGGTGTTTGTTATGATGCCCTCTCGTCCTCTCCGTTGTCAAATTCTTTAGATTCCATTTATGTTATCATATCTTGTTATAAATTATAATACAGTGGACCCCTAATATTCACAGAGGATAGGGACTAGGCAGGACTGCAAATAGCGAAAAGATAGGATAGTTGTGGATAGTTCACGTCCATTGTAACTGCATTGACAAAAACATATCTATGTATTTTTTTCATTTTTTCAAAAAAACTCTTAAGTGTCAAAATCGTTAATCAAAGCAACACTGTTATGACAGTGAAGCTTTGCATATTGTTCAGTTTATTGTGGAAAGTGTTTGGGGCTCCTATGTCTTTGTGCCCAAGCTCAAGCCATGTCTCATCTTAAAGTATTGCTTTAGCGCCATCTGCTGGTGCTGGAATTGTGGTGTCAAGCACCTAACTAAGGACACAAGCTCAATTTAGTCAGGACTTACTGTAGCTTTGTCTAATAGAAAAAAAAGTGCTTATCCACCATTTTGTGGCATGTATGACAATTTACCAATTGATGAGTTATTTGTCATCCATCAGGATGAGCTGGTGTTCACTGTGTGCCTCCGGGGCACCACTGCAGCCATGGACCCCGACGACAGCGTCTACTGGTCCGAAAGCGTCAACATTGGCAAGCCGCTAATTGCCCGTCTGGACCTTCATGAAGTCATGCGCCCTGACAGCTGCCTGCTAACGTGCCCCGTGCCACACAGCGCCAACCCTGAAATCTACGAGCCTGAGGAGGTGGGGGCATGCGGATCAAGCATCCCCATCGAAGCCAGCGATGACATTCACGAGCTGCAGACAGCGTTCATCAACAGTCTGCAGCTCCAGCATCCTTGAAACGGCAGTTAAACCAGTAGGATTACAGTAGTCCCGCACTAAAAATGTTTCCAAGTGCCTTAAGTCATACAACAACAGTAATCTCCCCCAAATTCAAGGTTCATTTGTCACAATTTATCTATTCCCATCTTTTCTGTGGAACCCGACCTTAGCTCGTCGCTGAAAATTTCACTGCTTCCTGTACAGTTTTGATTTATTCATCACATTATATTGCAATATTGCATTATTTTCCTTTATTTGTGCAGGCCTAATACCCACTCTGGGATGAAATTGCTAATTGTTGTATGTTGTAGTCAGGTATATTATACTTATGAGTATACTGTACTTGACCACTTTCAAAACAGGCTAATTTCAGCAAGGTTGGAAATGTGGTGCAGCGTGTATACATTTTTGTATCCTTGGGGGATGAACATCTTTTTAAGAGACCTAACAGTTGTCTCTGTTAAATAAAGGAATAATAAAGGTGCCCACTTTGAGGGGAAGAGGCTACAAATCCTCGACGTAATTGGCGTCACTCCCTCTCGTGGCAGAGCCAGAGTGAAATATTAGCACATAAACACGACATTAAATTGTCAAAAGCTAATTGGAAGCCTACAGGACAGCACCTCCCCTCCCCAGCAGAGGAGCTTGACTCCGGTCATGTGAAAAACGGACTCGGGCTGCAGGCTGACATCAGCGCGGAGGCGTCACGGTAATGCAGCAAGAGGGTGGCGAGGGAGGAAGGACGAGATGTTCCCCCTTCTAAGAGAGAAGACACGCAATAACCGCATCACCGTCATCGTGATGCGGGCCTCCTGGATGCTTCTCCTGCTGGCCTGCTGCGGAAACGGCAACACAAGTAAAAGATTTTTGAATTCATGTTTAATCTGAATGTGACAATGTCCTGTTGTCCTTGCTGTCAAGTCATGTGACCTAGTAGAGAAAACACTGGCTACATGATAGCACACACAAATATACCTTTATTATTATTTTAAATATAGAGATGAATACTTTTGACATTATTATATTGTTACTCATGTAGCAGTCAAGGGTTATCAGTTAACTGCAAACAGTACAAATTCATTTTTATAATCAATTATTTTAGAGATTTTTTTCATGTTTCATAATTTTTTAACTTTCATACTAATGACACCTATTGGAGGTGATATTTTTAAATTGTAAAATGTAACAAGGTACTATATGGTATTGAATGCTTATGAAAAATGCTTATGATAATAGACGCAATGGTTTGCAATATTTTATTGTAATATATTACAAGGGCAGGCGGCACGGTGGGTCAGATGGTAAAGCATTGGCCTCACAGTTCTGAGGACCCGGGTTTGATGCCGGCCCCGCCTGTGTGGAGTTTGCATGTTCTCCCCGTGCATGTGTGGGTTTCCTCCGGGCACTCCGGTTTTCTCACACATCCCAAAAACATGCAACATTAATTGGACAATCTAAATTGCCCCTCGGTGTGATTGTGAATGCGGCTGTTTGTCTCTTTGTGCCCTGCGATTGGCTGGCAACCAGTTCAGTGTGTATCCTGCCTCCTGCCTGTTGACAGCTGGGATAGGCTCCAGCACTCCCCGTGACCCTCGTGAGGATAAGTAGCAAAGAAAATGGATGAATGGATGGATATATTTCAAGGCAAAATATTTCAAGTAAATTACAGATTCAATTGTCATTCATAAAAAAAGAAAAAAAAAACAGTAGTAATTACAATAAATACCAGACAACTTAAATGCTTTGGTATTTGAAAATAGGGATTTCATCCAGCTCTTCCAGAGGGATCCTGAGACATTCCCAGGTTGACTGAGAGACTACATCTCATGTCCTGTGTCGTCAGCTGGATCTCCTTCTCGTGAGATATGCCCAGAACACCTCACAGGAGGGGCACCCATGACTCATCCGAATCAGATGGCCCAGCCACCACATCTGGATCCGCTCAATGCCGAGGAGCACCGGTTGTACTTTGAGCCCCTCCCTAAAGGCCAACCTTCTCATCCTATCTCTGAGGGAAGGCTCAGACACGCTACGGAGGAAACTCATTTTGGCTGATTGTATTCGGGATCTTGTTCTTTCGGACATGACCCACAGCTCGTGACCATATTTGAGAGGAACTTAGATTGGCCGGTAAATTGAAAGCTTCGCCTTTTGATTTAGCTCCTTGTTTACCACAACGGACTGATTCAAAGTCCGCATCACTGCAGATGCTGCACCGAACTGCCTGTCGATCTCCCGCTCCTTTCTTCCTTCACTCGTGAACAAGACCCCCAAGATACTTGAACTCCTCCACTTGGGGCAGGATCTCATTACGGACCTGGAGAGGGCACACTACCCTTTCCTGACTGAGGACCATGGTCTCAGATTTGGAGGTGCTGATTCTCATCCCAGTTCCATCTCCCTAGAGCCAGCTTCTTTAGCCCGGGATCAGATTGCCAAAGTCCCTGCCTTCGGCCCCCGCCTAGCTCACACTTTACCCGACCCTTATGGGCCCTCCCATATGTGGCGAGCTCATGGGAAGGGGGACTGCCCAAAAGGATAAAGTGGGTGCAGGCTTGGCCGCCAAGCGCTCGCGTTCAAGCCCCACCTCAGGCCTGACTCCAGGGGGGCGGTGATCCGCATCCAGAAAAGGTAAACCTCAATCCATTTCTTTTTCATCATAGGGGTCCGATAGCCGTGCTTCATCTGATCCCTGACCTAGGACCTGTTTTTAATGGGTGACCTGAGCAGGGGCGTGAAGCCCACAACAACCAACTCCGAGGATCATTGGCTCACACAAATCCCTCTACACAAAAAGGTGACTGCTTCCTGGAGAGGATTTAGAGTGGTGTATAATGCAAATTGTGATGTTCAGAAGAGGTTGTATGTATTCAAATTCTTTATGTAACAATGTACTCTATAAAAAATCAGAAAAAAAGTTTTACATTAAAAAAAACAAAAAACTTTGACAAAATAATACTTTAAATAATTCATCCATTCATTCATTTTCTGAGCCACTCATCCTCACGAGGGTTGTGGTAGTGGTGGACCCTATCCCAGCTGTCATCGGGCAGGAGGCGGGGTACACCCTGAACTGGTTGCCAGCCAATCGTAGGGCACATAGAGACAAACACTCGCACTCACAATCACACCTCAGGGCGATCTAGAGTGTCCAATTAATGTTGCGTGTTTTTGGGATGTGGGAGGAAACCGGAGTGTCCGGAGAACATGCAAACTGTGCTGGGATTTGAAACCCGGTCCACAGAACTGTGAGGCCAACGCTCTAACCAGTAGCACCACTGTGCCTAAATAATTTATGAATAAGTATCTTAAAATAGGGAATTACTTGATGATGAACAGGGGAAATAAATAAATAAATGGACAAATTAAGAAATAAATAAAATTAAATTTAAATTTACCTTCTAGAGCCACCTAGATTAGATATAAATCTGGGATAAAGGGGCAGAGACACCAATGTAGTGGGCGGTCTAAACACTGAACCTCAATACAGCCGCAGTTGACCATACAGTACAATTGTTCCCAGAAACAGTCGGACAGTCAGCGCATCCGGTGGAGTCTGATGCTCTTCTCCCAGCAGATGCGCGGAGCGTGGTCCTAAAAGGTAAAAAAAAAAAAAAAAAAAACATAAATAGAAACAAATCAGCATTGTCTTATTGACTTATTACACCAGTATTTTTAAAAATGTATTCATTGTTTTCATGTTTTGTTCAATACAGGTAAAAGCCACACGGACAAAGTGGATGTGGCGAGCCCCATGAATCTGACGCTCGGGTGCACCTGGACAGGAAATGGGAAGAAGCTGCTCAACGTGACGGGATATTGGCTTAAAGATGGCCGGCCTGTTGACAACAGTCATGTGACGCTGCAGTTTGAGAACCAGCAGGTTCAGCTCAAAAGAATGTAAGACACTACAACACACTACACCAATGCTTTTCATGACCTTTTGGGGCGTGCCCCCCTTTTTGGAGATGCTTTTTTTCGTGCCCCTTCCGCTTGAAATCTTCTTGGCTAGTGGTGAGGGGAGGGGGGGGGTAGCCCTGAAAATTGTAAACAGGTGGGGGGAATTGAAAAAGTGTCGAAGTGGGGGTGAAACAATCCCCACCCTCGTCATGATGGCGCATGCACCTCAGTTTGAAAACCACTGCACTACAGCAAAAGGTTTTCAAACTTTTTACATTAAAAAAGAAAATATAAGGGCAAACATTCAAGCAGACGTTTTAGTCTTAAAAGTATATTTAATAGTTTAAGTGAAGGGAACACTATGCACAGTTGCAATATTAATGCTGTGCTCAAAATATACTGTACATTTGAAAATGGGAAAAAAATACTGAAATAAATGTTTGAAAACATACATTTATTCATTCGTTTTCTGAGCTGCTTATCCTCACAAGGGTCGCCGGGTTGCTGGAGCGTATCCCCGCTGTCATTGGGCAGGAGGCGGGGTACAGCCTGAACTGATTGCATTTCTGAAACACTGGTAGAACAGTTAAACATATACACACAATGCACACACTCACACAGGAGATGTCCACCACCGCTCACACCGTGACACTCACACAATGTCACACGTTGCCCTTCTACCACATACAGTACCTAAGAAACAGATTACAACACAGACTATTATTTTCATGTATTTTATGCTTGCATTTATTGTGTGCATTCAAATGCATTTACAATGTGTTTTAAAATGTTTTTAAATAAATTGAAATGTGGATGTGAGTCGTAGAATATATATTTGTTTAAAAACATTTTTATATGGCCTCTGTTTATCTTGCTTCCTGAGGTTCGTTATTAAAAACGAAGAAAATCTGGGAAGATACTCGTGCATGTTTGGCAATGAAGCAAAGGCTGATTTTATTTTGGCAGGTAAGTATTTTACAATTTGATAAACCCTCGTGATTATTTCATGTATTATTTCATATTTGTATTTGGATTGTATGCATTGCTTGTGCCTTCATATACATAACAATTCAATGACCGTATAATGCACATCTTTTATCAGTTGTCTAAATTTGTCATGGAGACCCACACAACTTTTGTGCTTTTACTACCACCAGTACCGCACATCGGGGACGTGCGGGACAAACCTGTGGTCAGCTACGTTGGGGACTCGGTGGTGTTGGTGTGCAAGATGGACGACAACAAGCCCAACCCCAAGACCTGGTTGTGGTTTCGGGCCAACGGCACTGATAAGGTGCGATGCCCTCATTCAGACACTCCTCGCAATATTCTGAACAGCCTTCACCGTCTTTTGAAATGAAATTCAAATATTGCTCGCAGTTGGAGAACTTCATAGTGTCTCTTTAAATGATGGTCATTTATAAATTTTTTTCTCATAAAGAATATCATTGCTGTCTAATGAAAAACATCTCCACATTTTTTTCATCTAGAAACCAGTATGACTTAAATGGTTTTAAAATTTGATGTACTAAATATATATTTTTAAATGCAAATGTTAGTACCTTTACATTTTAAACAAAATATGTAAATAATGAAAAATATATTACATTTGAATTGTTCTTTTCAAATAAGGTATGAATGATTACATTCATTAAATCATATTAAAAAATATTCAACATTGTATTCATTAAATAATCTAAAATATTACATTCAACTTGAATTTATTAAATGAAATCTTTTCAATAGTTAAAAATATGAACAGTAAATTGCATTTATTAAATATGAAAGGATTAGCGATCAAAAATTATTTTAGAATTGCCATATCCATCTATTTTCTGAGCCGCTTATCCTCACGAGGGTCACGGGAGTGCTGGAGCCTGTCCCGGCTGTCATCAGGCAGGACGGGGCGGGGTGCACCTTGAACTGGTTGCCAGCCAATCGCAGGCGCACATAGACACAACCATTCACACTCACAATCACACCTCGGGGCAATTTAGAGTGTCCAATAAATGTTGGATGTTTTTGGGGATGTGGGTGGAAACCAGAGTGCCCGGAGAAAAGCCACGCAGGCACGGGGAGAACATGCAAACTCCACACAGGCAGGGCTGGGATTTGAACCCCGGTCCTCAGAACTATGAGCCCAACACTCCACAGCTACACAAATTTAAATTTTTACGTTTCTTTTCCTTAACTTATGTCTGCATTTGCAGCTATAAAATGTAGATTGAAAAATTTTGCTGCTCATTTTCATGCTCTCATTCTTCAACCCTGTGTGCTACTTCCTGTTCTTGTTCTAGGAGGAGATCGCCACTGTGGCAGAACCGCAAAAGTACCAAGTCCAAAACGCCGGCAAGGTCACGAAGCTTCACGTGCACAACCTGACCCAGGACGACTCGGGTCTGTTTTACTGCGGCGCCATGTTCACCATCGGCATGGCCGTCAGCCACCTGGAGCTCAAGGTAAGCAACGTTGACTCTTGAGGGCTGATCTCAAGCAGGGATATTCTGATAGAAATAATAATTGTCATAGTTATCATTTTTTACAGTATGTCCTGTATTACAAAAAAACAAAACAAAACACCAAAGACCATATTTACAGTTATTCACGCAGTGTGCCTAAACGCACCTCATAACTGCGATGAGCCTGCCATGAAAGGCGGCTGTTGGCAAAAACAGTGTTATTCTCCACTGACATGTAATAGCTCGTTCAGACGGCTTTTGACCCAGAAGACCCAAACAAAACTGGCACTCTGGGACAAAGATATACTGATTTTCGAAAACTGTTCACAGGTCCATTGTTTGGGATTTTTCATGGTTTTTGGCTGGCCCGCAGTCTTGTATCTCACTCGGATAGAGTTGATCCTGCCCTCAGCAGATCTGCATGGAGCCACAAACGGTCCCCGAGCTCATGTTTGGAACCCCCGGTCTAAAATAATATTGAACTTGTTTTAAAAAAAAAAAAAAAAAAAAAAAAAGGTGATCACCATTTATGAGCCCTTGAAGCCCTTCGTCGCCATCATACTGGAGGTCCTCGTCCTCGTCGCCGCCATTCTGCTCTTTGAGAGGAGTCAGTCCAAGAAGGGCCAAGTACAAGAAGGTATGCAGTACACAACATTGGGTACGCTTGCACCATCACATGGCACTTCTGTAACACGATTGCCAAAAACTTTTTAGTATAAGTGCAGTATAATTGGGCAATCTCCAGTTGAAGTTGTTACACAGATTTTTTTCTTTTTAACTCTCACATTTTAACTTTTTTTTAATTGTTGTTCGTAAATTAAAATTCCATACCTTCACTTTTTTGTGTGTGTGAGGTGGGGGCAACGGGGATGGCTCGATCATAACCGCAAAAATCTCCTCCCAAAAAGAAATAAACATTTGGAGTTCACTGTACCTTTAAAGATTTGCACCAAAATTCCATCGTTCTAAGTATGTAAGTCTGTGCACGTCTGCGGCCTCAGGGGAGGAGGTGGCCAAGGCCGAGCCCCCCGCCACCAACGCCGAGCCCCCCGCCATCAACGTCGAGCCCCCTACTAGCACCTCGTCTGCCACGTGAGTAACCCAAAGCGTGTGACTGGGCCCTTTGTGGAGATACAGTATTGAGTTTGTGACGTCTACTTAGGCCACCGGGAGAAAGTCAGGGACTGGAAGAGACCTTGTCGGCCAGGCAACGCAAATCCTGAAAATAAACAATACTAATTGAGTTGATGTGTGGATTTGATCACTATAGCTCCAAATCCCACATACAGTATAATCTCTACCTTGTACGGTATTAGAATCAAGCAGCTTTTTTTTTTCAAAAGGTTGAAAGGCAATAATTGCACTTGAGTGCAAATCATGGTACTGAACATGTTGCACATATCACCATATTCGTTATTATATGTGATACAAAAGATTGTGAGCACTCACTGAAAATGAAGATTTTTTTTTCCCTGATTTTGTGCAGTAACGTGTACTGTACATGGCTGGATGTCTTCCTCTGTGCTAATACTGTGATTAAAACCAATGTATAGCAAACAAGTGTTGAATTCTGTATATACAGTATTGTTTGTTTATTTTAAAATCTGTATTATATACAGTGGAGAAAATTAGTTTTGGGTCATTTTTACTATTAGCATTTTTCATACATAATAGCTCCTTTGTACTTGTATTTCTTAATTTATAAATTCAGATTTAATGTTTTTAAAAATAAAATTTATGTATAAAATTACATTTTACTGTAAAACAGTATAGTGTTGATTTGTAGTTCATTTAAAATTATAGATAACATTTAAAAGCTCTTTTAGTAAAGTTTTAATGAATACATTCAATTTTGTTTTTTCAGCATTTAAATAGTTGTATCCATTTATTTCATAGCTTATTTTTAAACACTCTCTTAACATTTTGAATTGCCCATATCCATTGTCCATTTTCTGAGCCACGTGTTCTCACCAGAGTGGCGGGAAGCTGCATATATTAAAAATTCAAATATGTTGTTAAAGAAACTGCGCAGATGTAATGGACTGCGAACTACCTTTATTTGTTCTTAAATACAACATGGATTTGTCAATTTTGTTTTGCGACATTTCATTCAATTTGCGGCGCCCTCATGACCCGCCGAGGGGATCCTCTCGGGGCCGCTGGAGAAAGAACCGCACCAAAAGCCGTATGGCGTCGTCGTTGAGGCCGACCACGCGCTCGTCCTCCACGCCCTCGTAAAGGCGCACGCTCTCGGTGCCCCACAGGAGGTTCTTGCGGGGGTTGTTCACGTCCGTTTGCGTGGACAATGCCAGCGTGTTCAGCTGGTAGCAGAAGAAGGAGAAAAAGTGCCCATCGGTGATCACCGCCTGGGACACGAACGCTCTGCTCACGTCCTCGTGGTTCCAGAAACCTGCACAGTCGATACAAAATATTTAATAATGACGAAATAATAGAATAGTTAAAATGGAAAGTTCGTCATATATATTAAAGTTATTTTACATCAAAATTATTAAAAAAAAAAATCAAACAATTGCTTAAAATATTCTAATAAAAATTCTAAAAATATTTATTTGTAAAAAATGTAAATCTAAGTTATATGAATGTTACAAGAAATATATTTATTCTATTACATCTTAGTTAAATGAACAGAAATTGAATTCAACAAAAAACATTTTGAAATGTTAATGGCAAATATTTGAAATAAAGTTGATGAAAATATACATTTTAATATAAAATTTCTAAAATACAAAGATAAAACGACTGTTGATTGATGACTGAAAATTAACCAATTTGATTTTGCTATAAAATATTTAAGAACTAAATTTAAACTGGATAACTAAAATCATTTCCAAAATTAAGAAATAAATACACATGTAAATGTTTACAAAGGCCATTTTGAACATGGAATAAAAACCTTACAGGAGGGAGAAGCAGTATCCAAAACATTTCATGGATTTCATTCAAATTTGGAAGTCATTAGTTACTGTCAAAACGAACAGTCAATCAAGATTTACGGGGCGAAATAAATATGTATAACACGTAAATGTGAAAGATGATTTAGAAATGGTATTAAGTGTTCATTAAACGGTTGGCCAATAAAGCTGATTCCGATTCTAAGTAAAATTCATGTTAATTTTTTTAAATAAAAAAATGTGTTTAAGTACAAAAAAGTATTGAAATCGAGTTGAAAATAATTTTAAAATATGTTTTAAATGTCTAATAATCTTAAATTAATTTAAGTTATGTAAAATATTACGATGTAAAAAAAACTCAACTCTAATATGATTTTTTTTTTTTAAGTGTTGAAATGCTATGTAAAGATAAAAAATGGAGGTCTAGTGTATGCGCATGTGACCTTGATAGGACGCCTGCGCGGCGGTCCACGCAAACAGGCTGGTGATGGCGTTGGCCCTGAGGAACACCTCCACTTGATCCGACTGCTGGCGGCGGGCCATGCGATCCCTGTGGTAGCGGTCTGGCACCAGGTGAAACTGCGTGTGACCGTAGCACGCCGGGTCCGGGAACTTGCTACCTGTGGAGCGCCCCCACGTGAACATTTGATGGCCTATGGAAACGATTTAAATGCAAGGATAAGAGAAGCAAGAGGTAACCTGTGAAGATTGTGTTGGTGTACTGGCGCTTGAAGAGCGGCATCAGGTTGGGAGTGTAGGGAACGTCCGGGATGTCCGTGGCGTAAGAAGCCTCCATCGGAACCAACTACGTGGGTGCGCCGTAAATCAACGGCAGCATATTTAGCACATTGAAAGCAGTTGTAAAGGATGGCAAAAGTTCAGTTTTTTTTTAAATTATATTATTACATTGATTTCAAATATTTTTCATGCATTTAATTTCCTCCAAATCTCATCAATCACCTTAGTGCTTTCTTTACTTCATATTAGCAGAGCAACTGCAAACATAAAATCACTTTATCAGTTGTCATTGGCATTTGTGTCCAAGTCACGGGACAGATGCCACAGCCTCATCAATCAGAATGCTTTTTCGACCCAGGTTGATGTACGCGTACCAGTCACTCGCACGTTATCACACTTCATCAGAAGCAATGTTTCAAGTTTTGAAATCCTCATCAATCTGCTACAGTGCTTGTTGTACTTGGATATGTCAATATACCAAATACAGTATGAGCATGTTAGCTTTTGATCAGTACTCATAGCTGGCATGTTAGCATTTTATCAAATTATCATTACAAGCAGTACCTTAATACAATGCAAGCTTCCAAACCCCTCAACAAACTTAATCAATAGACTCAATAGACATAAGAAGTAATACCTGACTGCAGCCATAGTGAATATTTGGCCACGCATTAGCCATAACAACTGCTAATATGTCAGCATTTGATCAACACATATTGGAAATCGTGTAGAGGCCGAGGTTGTTTTTTTTTTTTTTTTTTTTTTAATCCGAGAACAAGACTGCATGTGAGCAGAAAAGCAACACTAACCGGCGGCAGCGGCTCGGTAATTCTGAGCTGACAGAGCGGCCGGTCGTCTATCTGGAACCTGGTGGGCTCGAGGCTGCCCTTCCTGTGCCCCCTCGGGATGATCCTCTCCCCTCTCCTCCAGTAGTAACCCACTTGGGGATTCAAATCTGACAGCAAACAAGAAACAAGCAGCAGTTTTACTACACCTCACAAAACGTTTGGGATATTCAACTAGATTTGACCATCTGTATACTTTTGAATGCACATAGGCTTAAGCATTTGCTTCTTATGGGACTCGATGTAGCTGAGCAGTAAGAGTCACGAGCTATAGCCATTCAAATTTCCAGTGATGGCTTTCTGTGACTCCTCTTGTGTACCTGTATCTCTGTCGCACATTGCTAACGACACGCTGTAGAACTCAAAACATGGGACGGGTAGTTGCCGCTGAGCTTACAAAAGTCATCAGCAGGTTTTGACAGAGAGAGAGAAACTGGAGGAGTCACAGAAAGGCATACACGTGGACGGCCATTTATATTTTGCCAATTAGCTATTTGTTAAATAACAAGCTGTGCATAAAGCAAAGAAACATTTGACAGAAGCAGTACAGAAAGTGGATGGATGGAAGTTTAAAGATGCTTATACATAGACGGTCAGAATGTTGCGTCCACTGTCAGTAGGAAAATGCATACCCAAGCTGGAATTGAGGAGCACCGGGTTGTATTTGCACAGGGCGTGTGTCAACGATGTGAATAAGTTCCTCAGAAATGGTCCCTCGAGGAGCTCCTGCCGTCTGTACACGAAGGGTTTACGTTTTATCAGGTACCAGTGCTCCTGCAGAATCACGCGAGTCACTAAAGAACGGATGTCCCCGAAGGTCTCTTCGTCAATGGTGAGGTCCTGTGCAGCAGGAGCGGGGGCGCCCTCCTTCTCCTCCTCGCCGGCGGCACTCGGCCGCACCGGGCTGAGTTTCTCCGGCAAGCCGGGGATGTACGCAGTCTTGGTGAAGCTCTGGTACCATTTATCCGCGTTACGCGCGAACGTTTGCGGGTAGACGACGTACTTTTCCCGCTCGATGCGAGTGAGTAGCCGGAGTTTATCCTGCAGCGGGGACGCTTTTATCCGCTCGATCTGTTCTTCGATCTGACGTGCCCGCGCCGATTTGCTTTTGGCCGTGAGAGAGGGCTTAATGGGCGGATAGACGGCTTCCTTTTGGACCGTCGCCTCTGTGTGGACAAGCTTATAGTTTGTAACCAAGTTCTGCGGGAAGCGAAAGGGCAGCCGTGTGCGGGCCGCCATGTTTTTCCTTCCTTGTTCTTTGTTTCCAACTCACACCAAACGGGCACAGGTCACAACAGCGCCCCCTAGGACACGTAAAATAATAATGAATAAACGTCTGTACGAGCATATAACCTCACTTAAAATGGCAACCTATTCATAATCCGATTCTCTCAATATTGGGGTGCATCGTATCACTTCTTTTCCATCTTGTTGGTTAACATCGTTCAACTCCTTGACTGCTCTTGAACACGCCCGCAAAGCAACGCTGGAAATGATGCGTTAATCTGTAAAAAAAATGTCGTATTTTTAGTCTTCACAAGACATTAAGAGGTCCCACACTTAGATTGTTGTTGATAACTATAATACTTGATTATCAGCCCAAACCGTATTAATTTTGAATAGTATAAACCCCAAATTTAGTGTACTGTCCGGTTTCTTCTGACGTCCAGCATAAAAGTAAAAACATATTAACAAGGCGCCTCTGAAGGCACCATTGACGTGTGGGATCGCTAGCTGGACGCATTTCCGAGTCGAAACTGAATCTCCTGTGTGTCAATATGTGTGGACTCCGTATTTTAATTTGAGAATAACGCCGGCAATGTCCTAGCCATGTTTTATGGTCATATTCTACGAACGTGCTTGGTCCCGAACCGAACGGCGGCCAAACTTGGCCGTTTGCAACTTGTTTGTCAAGTCGAGGTAGCGTCTCAGTCATATTTTTGCACGTTATTTCTAGTCATTGACATGATAATGTCAGTGATATCAAATTTAGATGTATTAATATATTCTTGAGATCGTGTTTTCATGCTAAATTTTCGTTCATTCAAATCTCGTCCTCTTGTTTAGAGAGGTCTTTGTACCGTAAGTGACGAAGTACGACTGGCAGAAGATGCCAGTAAGAAATATGGTCGCCCAGCTGCCACCATCTTCTCCAAAGTGATTGACAAAAGCCTCCCTGCAGATATCATCTATGAGGATGACAAGGTCAACTTGCGCTTGTCAGTAAATGGTTGAATTTCATTACAATTGAGTAATTGAGTGTTTTTCCCCTTTTCCCAATCCAGTGTTTGGCTTTTCGGGACATCAGTCCACAGGCTCCCATTCATTTCCTGGTTATTCCTAAAGTTCACATTCCCAGGATAAGTCAAGCGAGAGATGACGATGCTGAGGTGGGATGCCAGCAAGCAAATGTCAAATGCTCATCATTCATTCACATTCAATATTCATTTTGGTAAAATACTACTAATAAACAAAAAGTTGCAAACCATTTATTTAAAAAAAAAACAACTTGCAGCTTTGGAATGATAGCTCCATCCTTTCAAGGAACAAAAGAGACAATTAAATACCTGTACTAAATTCTACTGTTCATGATGCAGCTCCTGGGGCATCTATTGGTGGTGGCGAAAAAGGTGGCCAACCTGGAAGCCCTCACAGAAGGTTATCGAGTGGGTCAGTAGCATGTTTGAGCAGTCAAAAGTGTCCAAGGGCTATTGCGAATATATGTTTTTGTGGTTTGCAGTCATCAACGACGGAAAACATGGCGCTCAGTCCGTCTACCACCTTCACCTCCATGTGTTGGGAGGCAGACAGATGACATGGCCGCCAGGGTGAATGCATACTTAAATACATACATTAGTACTTAATGTTGACAACAAACACTGTGAGTATGTTTCTTCAACTTATGTGGCCTAAACAAAAATAAAAATAAAAAACCCTCACAAAATGTCCAAGTTTTTTCTTGTACATTTACAATATGAATTCAGTGCGATTTGTGTTATGTATATTTGTAATGATTTTTGCTAGAAATTAGCCAATTGTAGGGTTGGGAAAAAATTGAATAACTTTGCTAAGTTGTGGCACTCGGGATCTTCATAGTGCTGCAAGCATGCTGGGTGCAGGTAAATAGCATTTAAATGTTTTGTGTCAATTATTTCACGAGTCCTTTTCCAATTTGTTTTATTATTTGGTAGTTCTGCTATTCTGGTTGCTATGGTGTGATAATTTTAGCTTGGATGTGACAGCGTGAGCGTGTACAACATCGTTAGTCGACACAGCCAATGTGTGGGGCAATTTCAGATTCTTCTGCTTACAGATGTGAAGTGCAATCGTTCCTCACTACCTCGTGAGTGCCATCATATGGTAGCTTACATAACACAGTGAAGTACTTACTGGTATGCATGGCAACAGTGTAACCAGTGTGTCTAAGTGTTCTCTGTTGGACAAGTCACAAAACAACAGTAGCAAATGTTGGACCTCTGTTTTCCAAAGGTGCACCACATCGTAAGGCACCATGTCTGATGTGGCACCAAATCTATTTAGAAGACAATTTAAGACCTCTGCGATCGCGAAAATAGGGTGCATTTAAAAAACAAAAAAACATTGCGAGCAAAAGCCGCAAATGGTGAACTGCGAATGGGCAAGGGCACAGTCAAAACAGTTTCAGCTAAGTTTGTATGTTTTTGCCCTCAAGGAAATACGAGTACCATTCTCCAATGACTAAGGAAATTGCTTGATGACAGTTCTACCAACTTTACAAGTGTCTTATAATGAGTTCCCTAAAATGGATGGATGGATATTCAGAAGTTGTCTTTCGCACACACAAAAAGTACATCAAAATGTGGACTTTGAACGCAATGTCTTGTAAAAGATACTTTCCTTCTCCCTCCTGCAGTAACGTTAGTATTTATAAGGTGTCTCACAAATCAATCATTGACACACAAGTGTTATATTGGGTCACATGTAGCGTGATTCATTGATGTCTTTCAGTGTGCGTGTGTGAGTTGAGGTTACTGTGTGTCGCTAGGGTGAACTTTCCTCCCGTCTTGCCTCAAAATGGAGAAAAATGGAGAAAGAAACCCAAACCAGGATGCATGAAAATAACTTAATTTTAAGTTTTAAAGGATGGCTAAAAAACTACTACTCTTTGATGGCAGAGATGTATTGTTACTGTTAGTGATACTGATACTGATACCTACTGATAGTTTTGCACATATTTTTGGACAAACAAACCATAATAGCTGAAAGTATTCAATATAGAGACCCTGTATATTTTTTTGGGGTGGTGATTTTTGCCCTCTTGCACACTTTGAACAGTATAACCATGAAAACAGTTTTTATTAAAATCCTAAACTTTTTAACAAAAACAAAATGGATGAGAGTTCAAATATATTAATTATTCTTCAAGTATTAGAGTCTGTGCGAGTTCGATATGTACCTTTAAGAAGCGGGGGCCTGGTGTGGTCGGGTGGGATATTTGCGAGGCTTTGTGTGAGTGCCTGGGTGTGAGCTATGGTCAACAGCAGCTCCTGCATAAGTGTGCTCTTTTACTGGATATGTTTTACACGTCTCCTGCTGTGATAATGGTAATACTGTAAAATGTTTTATGTTGCCATCGGTGTGAATGCTTGTTTGTGCCCCTCGACTGGCTGGCGACCAGTTCAGGGTGTACCCCGGGGTCACCTGTGACAGGCTCCAGCGCATCCTCAACCATAATGAGAAAAAGCAAACAATATAAAGTTTTCTGATTTAAAAAAATAATTAAAATGTTTTATGTATTTTTTTCTCAATAAATCTGTGTTTTTGTGAAAAAATCATTCTGATGAATAATGCCCCTATTTTCTCATCTGGAAAAAAAGTTGTACCTTCTAGGAGGAAAAAAAAAAAGGAAGTCTCTTCTGTGGTGGCATCAAGAAAATGAAAAGTAAATGGTGGCCATTCCATCACGTGACGTAGGTTGATGCTGTGTCAGCAGTGTCAACATCAGTCAGGTGACCAACACAAACAAGCTTGCTGTCAGGTCTTCATCACCTCGGAGAGACGCGACCTTGACGCTGGATTTTTTTCAACAGGGCGGCGTGCCCTGCGAGGCAAGTTGGCTATGTCTAGGGGGTGGCATGCCCCGCACGCAGGCTTCTATTGGTTGATGAGCGAGCCCTTGGGAAAACCTTCACTGGCCTGCCGAACCTTTTTCAGGTTTTCAAGGGACTCCCTGCTGGAGGTAAGATGCCTCAGTGACATTCCTTCTTCCTTAGGCTGGACACTTAGTTTGGACATTTTTAAAATGTATTATTTTAGTTTTAAAAGATGGAATACATTAAAGTGGGATTTGTTTGAAAGTTGTATTTGTTTGAAAATATTGGAGTTTTCCTGACAAATAAACAGAATATTACAAGAATAGTCATGTTTTTCTCCAAAATGAAAGATTGGACTCAGTTTATCATCGTTGAAAAAAGTTGTATTGATACAAGAAAAAAAGTATTTTCGAATACAAAATTGTATTTTTCTACTTAAAACGCCATTCAGCGAAAATTACCATATTTGTCCCCGAAAAAAAGCAATATTACAGTCGTAAAATAATGTTTTAGACATATTTGTGTCTATTTTTAAAATCAAACGTTTTTATAATCTTAATGTCACAAGAACAAAATACAGTATTTTGATCATCTCTTTTTTTTCATTAAAAAACTATACGATTTATTTCCCATGCTGTCTTTTTTAAATTCAAAAGATTCAAATGTGTAATAATAAATATTTAAACTAGTTTTTATGGTTTTATAACAAGACATTTTATACATTTTCTTTTTTAAGATAAAAGGGACTCAAATTTGAAAAATTTCCTGTATTTATCCATCCATCCATCCATAGTGCCATCAAAAAGTATTCACACCCCTTCATGTTTTCCATATTTGGCTGTTACAGGCTTATTTCAAAACAGATTTGAGTCAAGTTTTCTTTTAAAAAAATCTACATAAAATATCACATAATCTCAAAGTCAAAACATATTGGCAGACATTTGTGTACATTCATAAAATATGGAAACATTCAAACATAAAAGGTAAATACACTTAAGTGTTTGAACTCTTGGTTTAATATTTTGTTGAACCACTTTTGGCAGGAATCACAGCCTCAAGTGTTGTGGTGTCTCTGTGAGTTTGGCAAACTTGTTGTGGGGCATTTTGTCCCATTTTTCTTCTGTCCAGATGTTCTCATGGTCAGTCAGGTTGGATGGGCAGAATCAATGGGCAGACATTTTTAGATCCTTCCAGAGATCCTCGACTGGATTCAAGTCTGGGGTCTGGGTGGGCCACTCAAGGACATTCACAGACTGTTCCTGAAACCACTTCTTTGTTATCTTAGCTGTGTGCTTTGGGTCATTCTTGTGTTGGATCGTGAATGAATTCCCTAGTCTGAGTTCCACAGTCGCACTCACTATCACATCTAAGGGCAATTTAGAGTGTCCAATTAATGTTGCATGTTTTTGGGATGTGGGATTAAACCGGAGTGCATGGAGAAAAGCCACGCAGGCACGTGGAGAATGTGCAAACTACAAAGGGAGGGCCGGTGTGACGGTCTGAGCGAGCAAAAGTTGATAAAAAAAGATATACACATTTTTGTACCTTTGATGTGTTCGTCTTTCCGAGAGGTCCATCGTGAACATGAACACTCGGCGACATGTTGTCGAATGGCACATGTTGAAGCATGGATGGGGATGTTTCAGACTGGCTGGAAGTTTACAAATATACGCTCATGCGCATTAATCACAAGGAGACTTTTCAGCACCGGGAACGATCAGACCCTCACACCGGGACTGAACTCCGGTCCACAGAACTGTGAGCCCAATGTTTTTTCACTGCCCCACTGTGCCGCCTACACACATCTTTATGTTTCAAAATAGTTTGTCTGAGACAAAAGTTTTTTTTTTTTTTTTTTTAAATAAAATTAGACCCCCCCCCCTATAATTTGATGTAAATATCACAATAAAAAGTTCCTTCAACGAGCATTCTCAGACAAGAATAAACTTGGTTCCAACTTTATTCCTTTAGTGCAGTCCTAATGGTTTTTACGTTAATTGATCCTTCGTCATAGCTTCAGAGTCCAGACAGACTTTGTTGTTGCCACACTCTGATGTTGTTGCTTAAGCTGTTTTAGCACCAAGGAAAACTGGAGCAAAGTTCAATGGAATAGACAAAAAAATGGACACTTACACGCATACACACACAGAGGTCAGACTGAGTGTGTCAATGTGTCATTGAATAACGTCGTCCACCAGGTAGAGAATTATTTTTATTAGTGTTTTTCTGCAAAAAAATGTCATTGAGAATCATGCCAATGTTTTCAAGAAAAACGTGATACATTTATCGGAAAATATTTTTGTATTTTTCTGCAAAAAAAAAATCCTCTTACTAGGAGAAGGAATCTTTTTTTTCCTGTTTAAAAATGCATTAAAAAAAATTCTCATCATGGTATGTCTTTGAGAATAATGGTGTATATTTCTTTTAAAAATGGGTAACATTGTGAGCATGAAGTAGTTTTAAAAAAACAATATTTTTAACAAAGTTTTATTGTAAAGAATTTTTTTCAGAAAAAAAGCACAATCTTTCGACCCCAGTGTTGCATTTCTTGTAAATAGTCATATTGATTAAAAGGCATATTATTAAAAAAATATGGAGACAAAGTTGGAATCTTTCAAGAAAAAGGGTATAATCAGATGAAACTAAAATTGCATTCTTTGCAATGCTTTTATTTTTTCTTTCTAAAGTGTATATCGTGGGAATTCATGTGCATTATTCTCATATGTAATTTCCCAAGACTAAAACGCTTTCTTTTTTTACAAGAGTAAAATCATATATTTTTTCAATATCCATCCATCCATCCTTCCATCCATTTTCTGAGCCGCTTATCCTCACGAGAATTGCTGGAGTGCTGGAGCCAATCCCAGCTGTCATCGGGCAGGAGGGAGGGGACGCCCTTTACTTGTTTCCAGCCAATCGCAGACTTTTCTCTATATATTTCTATATTTCTTTACTAAAAACACATTTTTTGATTAAAAAAGATGAAATATCACAAGAGCACACTTATATTTATTTTTTATTGTTCTGACATCTTCATGGCCTTCTTTCTTTGATCTCACCTGAGTTTGACTTGAACATGCTGTAGGACGTTCCCTGTGGGTGGCGTCATGTTTCATCTTTGTAGGAAATTTAAACACAGTAGTGACACCTTTTTGGCTCTGAGTCAAACTTTGTGTTTCATGTCATATGCTGGCTCAACATCATTTACTAGGCAAAAGGTAATGTAAAGCACGGGGGAAAAAAAGAAAAAAAAGTGTGTCCCAATGCTGTTTGGCTCTCATCCCAAGATTTCCACATGGACCCGGTCAGTGTTGCAATGTGAGCGCTATAAATGAACGTAGAGCCTCCTGGCCGCTTTTCAGTGGAGTTTCCTCTTTGTGTGTGCGACAGCGTTGAAGAGAAAATGGCCCACGCCGTCTTGAGTAACGGACTCACGGGCGTAGATGGACACCGCGTCAACAGGTACGCCCTTTAACTAGAGCATAACGTGCAATGCAGTGCACCCTCGACTTCTGGAGGACACAATTTATGAGTTTTTAGAGATACGAGCTGTTGTTTGCCTGCTCTCTATTTTTGCGTGCTTTTTGTCCGAAGTCGCGAGCAAAACTTAATAAGGAAAATCCATCCTCAGTACAGTTGGTTCTGTTTAGGGTTGTCAAAAAAAAAGACTTAAGTCTTGTTACTGTCAGTCCCAGTTGGGTATCGAATTAAACTAAAGAGGAAAAAAAAACATACCCCGTGGTTTTCAAACTGGGGGGCGCACCCCATAGGGAGGGCGCAGTGTTACAACAGGAGGATGGATGGCTCGGCGTGAGGCAATCATCAACTATCATGAAAACTTTTAAATTACACCCAGCTGTTGTTGATGATGTTTTTGTTGATTCCCAAGGAACAATGTTTACAAGTACATCAGATACTGCACGTACCTAACCAAAGCGCATGAAAATAATGTTTTAAGTAGCTGATTTGTCTTTGATGGAAAACATCAAAGTCCAAAAATTTATAAATTCACATAAACCTCCAAAATGACTTTGAAACACTATCAGTATTGATATGTGCTGTGTGCTGTTTCTACCACTAGATGGCAATAAAGCCAGGAAGACATTATGCTGTGGGGGGGGGGGCAAAAAACATAATGTAGTCGCATCAGTGTGATATGCATTCATCAATTTTCTTAGCCGCTTATCCTCACGAGGGTCACGGGGAGTGCTGGAGCCTATCCCAGCTCTCAAAGGCCAGGAGGCGGGTTACACCCTGAACTGGTTGCCAGCCAATCGCAGGGCACATAGAGACAAACTGCCGCACTCACAATCACACCTTTGGGCAATTTAGAGTGTCCAATTAATGTCGCATGTTTTGGGATGTGGGAGGAAACCGCAGTGCCCAGAGAAAACCCCCACAGGCATGGGGAGAACATGCAAATTCCACACAGGCGGATCCGGGATTGAACCCAGGACCTCAGAACTGTGAGGCCAACGCTTTACGAGCTGACCCACTGTTCCACGATGTGAAAATATATCATTTGCTTTTAATTTTGGATAAAATAGTCTCACATTCACTTTCAAGTTTATTAGACTCCAGTTCCAAACCAGTTCTATTCAGATTAACTTTTTAAATGCAATGTTTAAAATGGAACAATAGAAATTCAAATCATGTTTTTCTAGCACAGTTTATGGATGCAGTTATTCAAGTTTAGTAATTGAAATTAAATCCTTTTGGGTAAATATTTCAGGTTATACTCTTTTACATTACCTTTAATGTTATTACTTTATATTAAGTAAAATACTGCAGGAGTGCTATTTTTCTTGTAAAAAAAAAATAACATCACCAAAAGTTTCTTTAGGGGACTGCAATCGATTAATGGCGTTTTGATTAATTTGAGTTAGATTTAAATGGTTGTGTTCGTCACTACTAGTACCTCAAGGGCACCACTATATTATCTTATGACAGGCTACCCTACTACAACGCTTAGGTAGAAGTACAGATACTTGCGTTAGAAAAAGGTAAAATAGCCCTAAAGTCTGATTCTATGTGACAATGACTTGAAAGATGTTTGCTCATTAAACTTGGTGACATGGAGATGATTGCCCAAGAGTCCACGTTATTGACACATGTCATTCTTGGAGCTGACAACATTGGCTTTACCCGTTTTATCGTCTGAGGTGGTTGAATAACAAGAAAAGGAGGAGGGGATGCAGTTTTTAATCCCGTGCATGTCCATTCACAGCATCACAGATTCTTTCTCCACCCTCATCATTGATTCCACCAAGAAGGACCCACACGGGAGTGGACCCTCAGACGCTCCGCAACAGCCACAAGCAGGTTGGAGTCTGTTCGGGGGATGATGGGGGGGCTACCTACACCCACCCGACCTCACATGGCTACACTATCCATCCATCCATTTTCTTTGCCGCTTATCTTCACAAGGGTCGCGGGGAGTGCTGGAGCCTATCCCATCTGTTATTGGGCAGGAGGTGGGGTACACCCTGAACTGGTTGCCAGCCAATTGCAGGGCACATGCAGACAGACAACAGTCCCACTCACAATCAGACCGAGGGGCAATTTAGAGTGTCCAATTAATGTCGCATGTTTTTGGGGATGTGGGAGGAAACCGGAGTGCCCGGTGAAAACCCATGCAGGCATGGGGAGAACATGCAAACTCCACACAGGCGGGGCCGGGATTGAACCCGGGTCCTCAGAACTGTGAGGCTGACGCTTTACCAGCTGATCCACCGTGCCGCCTATGGGCAATTTAGAGTGTCCAATTAATGTCGCATGTTTTTGGGATGTAGGAGGAAACCAGGGTGCCCGGAAAAAACCCACACAGATACGGGGAGAACATGCACACTGCGCACAGGCTGGGTCGGGATTCAAACTCCGGATCTCAGAACCGCCACCAGAATAGAGAGTAGTTTTACTATTTTTTAGGAATGCCAATATAATTTAAAAATAAAAACTAATAAAAGACAAGTCATTTTGAGGTTTTTTTTTTTTGGGTGGAACCATTTTTTCCAAATATGGTTTGCTATCAGGTGACTCTTGTCTGCAGATCCTTATCAGTTGTGTCAGACATAAAAGCACACTCTTAAGAAAAAAGAAACATGAGCCCAATTCATGCAGTATTTGTATTGAGCTTAAAAAAAATGTCCTTTAAAGCTTTTACAAACCTGACTGGCAAGTTGACACGCACCTGCCCGCACCATCTCAGGTAACACGGAGACCTCGCCTCCCTGGTGTGACCTCACTGTCTATCTTAGTTTGTCTATGCCTACCATCACTCACTCACTCACTCACTCACTCACTCACTCACTCACTCACTCACTCACTCACTCACTCACTCACTCACTCACTCACTCACTCACTCACTCACTCACTCACTCACTCACTCACACTCACTCACTCACTCACTCACTCACACGTCAGGGTCCTGAGTTCGGCTGTTCACAATGGCGGCTAAATGCAACTGCCCCTGTTGCCTCTCAGAGCCTCCCGCCATAGCGGTAAGGCCCCAGGGGGGCCCCGCCGATCTGGCTCCGGCTGAGCGACTATGGAACACCAACAAGGAGGGGGCAGTCCGCTTGAGGATTGAGGAGTCGGGACCGGCCGCCGACACCCCGGTCACGGTGCACCAGATGTTCCTGGAGACGGTGGAGGGCTTCGGGGGACACCCGGCCCTGGCGTACAAGAAGGACGGACGGTGGGAGACCGTCACGTGGAGGGAGTACTACCAGCAATGCAGGGCAGCGGCTAAGAGCTTCATCAAGGTCTGCCCGTTACATTTGTTTCCTAACTTTAGCTTTGATTCATTGCCGTTGATGTTGACCAAAATGTGTAATTGAGCTGAGCTGAAGACTCTCAATTGTCTTTGATGTTTAGGTTTATGTATGTCAGACAAAATTGTCATTGATGTTGACAAAGGCATGTCCGGTATGTGCATTCACTTTGTGTAAACTAAAATTCCCTTTGATGTCTTTAAAAAGTTAGTTTAGGGTCAATGGGAGGCCCCGTAGCTCAGTAGTTAGAGCACTGGTTTGGTAAACCAGGGGTTGTGGGTTCGTATCCCACTGGGGCCTCCACTCCCTGAGAAGGGTTGCGTCAGGAAGGGCATCCGGCATAAAAATTGTGCCAAACATGTATATGCGTTCATCTGAGATGACACGCTGTGGCGACCCCCCAAAGGGACAAGCCGAAAGAAACCCACACAGTTTAGGGTCAATGGAGACTTCAACATCTTTGATGTTTTATGAAAACTCATATACAGAATTATATGAGTATCTGAGTCCAATTTATCTTCAAATAAAAAAATAGTTAATAATTATAATGGATGGGCTCTAGAGACGAAATTGTCTTTGACATAGACAACATGACATGGGCAATAAACTGCCTTTAATGTTTTGTGAAAACTGGCACATTTGGCTACTTGAAGGCAAAATTGTCTTTGCTGTTAACAGAAACGTACTTTAGCTTGATTGGTGACTGACTCAAAAAGACATTTCATGGCCTCTTTGAATAGTCCAAATTGTCTCCAATGTTGAGAAAAACACGTACGTGACGCTAGATGAAGCATGTTGATGTTTAAGGAAGCATTTTGTAGGTACATTGTGAAGACGTAATTGTCTTTGATGTTTACAAATGCATGACGTTAGGTTTTGTTGAAGAGTTAATGTTCGTTTAGGTGAAGCCTGCAAATTGTCCTCAACGCTGACACAATCTCAAACATTAGGTGAGCTGGGGACATAATTATCGATGTTTACAACATTGTATAGCTTTGATTAATGGGGAACTAATGTGCCTTTGATGTTTTGCTTTCGAGGCTTTCAAGTTGTCTTGACTTTACAAAAGCTTTCACAACAAGGGTAATTGTCTTTAATGTTTAGTAATAACACATTAGATGTACTTTCCATCTGCTGTATGAACTTTATTCATAACAGGATGCTCAATTTTATGTGGTGCATCTCAATAATACTGGCCCAGGTATTGATGTGTAATTGCTAAATGATTGGTTCCCGTTCCTCAGTTTTAGAAGCACCGTCTTAACTCGAGTCCAGTTTGAGGACAAAACCGAGGCATTTTGCCCTTCCGTGGCAATCTCTGATCAGGCGTCTCGCGCCTTTGTTGTGGCCACGCAGAACCCGTCCGGCTGCCTACACTTAAATCTCTCTTGGGGAAACCAATACTTGTAGCGTGGGCGTGTGAAATCTCCCATCTTGTGTTACGGATCTCATTTCCAAGACACTTTGGCTCACTGATGCGAATGTAGGTCAAAAGTAATGCATAACAAAGTGCCATCATTAAAAATTGGTGTTTGTGTGTAGCTGGGCCTGGAGCGCTACCACGGGGTGGGCATCCTGGGCTTCAACTCCCCCGAGTGGTTCATCGCCGATGTGGGCTGCATTTTGGCCGGGTAAGAACAGTGTTTTTGTTTTTGTATCCTCACTCACTATCATTTTTAGCAAACATGCCAATTGTCTTTCATATCAGCTTTAACGTGGGTCTGTGTTGATGATAAAGATACAATGTGCATTCCTCGCATAGGCCAGACAAGACAATAATAAGGTGTTTATCCTTTCGGGGATGTGCTTAGATTACACGATGTACATCTCGATTGTTTACATGCTTAAAGGTCAGAGGACCAAGATGTTGGATTTTTTTTTTGATAACTCCACAATCACATGACAAACCACATCTGCCATGTTGAAGTGATTATGTAGCAGATCTACAGCAGTTAAATGGACAAATATGATGCAGAATGCGCCTTCCGGTCTTGCACATAATATAACATAATATAAACAATGCAAATAGGAATTTTAACTGACTCAATTGCATTTTTTCCCTCTGAGTTTTAAAATAACAGCAAGAATTTTCAAGCAAATGTTTGATTTAGGCAGGGAAAATAAGAACAAATATAAAAACGAATATAGAATACAAACATCTCTCAAATTGCTTTCCTTTGCTTAAGTTTACTTTTTTTGGTGTTAAATACAGAAATGTTACCAAATGCTAATGGAGTTAGAACAACACATCATGAAAAAAAAACATTGCAAGATTGTTTTTTAGAGTGTTAATTAAATCCGACAGATACAAAGTTAGCAACAGAAACATCACGGAAATGTTCCATGAGTAAAGTTGTCATTTTGCAGGAATTTTATTTTCATTTGATAAAGAATATAATAGAAATGCTTGATAATAAAGTCATTGTTTTATGAGGAAAAAGAAAGCAATAACACGAGTCCATGAGAAATTTGTAGAAATACAAACATTTCTAAGAACTACAGTATCTAAAGGACCAAAGGATGAGACGCTATCGCACCAAGTTTATAAAAATTAAAACGCAACAAATGCTTTCATCTCCGTGCGTTGCAGGGGTCTGGCGACAGGAATTTACCCCACCAATGATCCTGAGGCCTGTGGTCACGTGGCCAGAGACTCAAAGGCTAACATTCTGGTGGTGGAGGACCAGAAGCAGCTGGACAAAATCCTTGAGGTGTGTGACACGGGTGAGACGTGGTGTGCACGGGCCCCGTACTTTCCTTAAAGAAATAAAAAATGTCTTTGGGCAGATTAAAGACCAGTTGCCGCATCTCAAAGCCATCGTGCAGTACAAAGGACAATTAAAGCAGAGGCTACCTTCTCTCTACACGGTATGTACTGTACTCTGTATGATTTATGGATATTATTTGGCTAAAAAGAATAGACTTGATTTTTTTTATACTCGGAAAATGTTGAAATATTGTGTGACTGTGGGTATTATTGCAAAAATACAGTCATAATTTTAGATGATTCAAATTGTGTTTATGTTAATAAAGTCATAATTTTAAAACTGAAAATTCTTGAATTGTAGGGGATGAAGTTCAAATATTATATGAATAAAATTGTACAAGAAAAATAATGTGGTGGTATGAGGAAAAAATAGAAAAGGTACATTCATAAAATTGTAAGTTTACAAGCTTTTTTTTTTTTCAATTCACGGGAAAAAATCACCAGTGGCCAAAAGTAGAAGTGGTATGTCAATAAATTCAGAATTTTAAAATTGAAAAAAAAACATTGTTATGAGGTAACAGTTTAAATATTACATGGGAATAAAACTAAAAATACAATCAAGTCAATGTATTTTGTGTGCAGTTGTAATTTACAAGAACAAAAAAAAAAACACCTCGAAATATTGTGTGAATAAATTTTTGAAAGATTAAATGCGACATTACAAAAATACACTTGTGCGTTTATGATGAAACAAAGTAAGCGAAACGGTTAAACAACTACACTGTGTGTCCAATACGTATGACCTAATTATGTGGATTTTATCTGTAGTGGGCAGAATTCATGACGTTTGGCAAGGATGTGCCTGAAAAGGTCCTGGATGACTCCATCGCCCGCCTCCGCGCCAACGAATGCTGCACCCTCATCTACACGTCGGGATGCACCGGCAACCCCAAAGGCGTAATGCTGAGCCATGACAACGTGAGTGACAATCGCCTTAAAATCCTTTTGGATAATTGTTATGAGAAAACATTTGCAAGGTGAATGTCTTCACATAGAGGAACCCTCACCATTAATCAGTTTCCAAGAAGTAGCTTTCTGTTTTAAAAAAGTTGGTTACCTCTGCTGTACAGAAGAAACCAAAAAGGGTACTTAAATGGAGCCTTGGGGAACTCCCAACATTCCTTTTGCTGTCGTGCAGATGACCTGGACGGCCCAGAGAGCAGGAGACGCGGTGGGCCTGCGCTACGCCGAGGAGGCGGTAATCAGCTACTTGCCGCTCAGCCACGTAGCGGCTCAGCTCAATGACTTGCACATCACCATGAGGTTCGCAGCCACCACATATTTCGCTGAAGCCGACGCCCTCAAGGTGAGGACAGAGCGCACCTTTTGGACCCTTCCCAACATGACGACTTAACTTTTTTATTAATAAAAGGGATCCCTGGTGACCACATTGAAGGAGGTGTCACCCACTGCGTTCCTGGGCGTCCCTCGCGTTTGGGAGAAGATGCAGGAGAAAATGCAGGAAGCCGGAGCCAAGGCCAGCCCCTTCCAGAAGAGCGTGGCCGACTGGGCCAAGTCCATTGGACTCACGTACAACTACAGCGCCATGCATAAGTGAGAGGGTGTCACCTGGATTTTTTTATCATTTTGGTTTCTATGTGCCCTGCGATTGTATGGCGATCAGTTTAGGGTGTACCCCGCCTCTCACGCAAACATAGCTGGGATAGGCTCCAGCACGCCCGCGACCCCAGTAAGGATAAGCGGCAGGGAAGATGAATGAATTAATTTGATGAGAATAGAGTCAAAATATAACAAGAATTAATGCATACTTTTTAAAAATAATTTCATGAGCATGAAGTCAAAATAGTATGAGAAAAAAATGCTTATTTTTTATTCAATACAGTCATCCAGTAAATAATTGTTGTTGTTGTTATTGTAGGGAGAACCGAGTACCGTGGGGCTTCACGCTGGCCAACCAGCTGGTGTTCAAGAAGGTCCGAGCGGCGCTGGGCCTGGAGCGCTGCAGGACCTTGTTCACGGGCTCAGCCCCCATCGCCAAAAAGACCCTGGACTACTTCATGAGCCTCAACATGCCCCTCATGGAGCTGTACGGCATGAGCGAGAGCTCGGGGCCACACACCATCTCCTCCAACGCCGACTACCTCATCTCCAGGTCGGTGCACTCCATGCTAATACGATGCTTACAGCTGGAGATATCCATTTCATACTGCTTTCAAATGTGAGTTCATTCAGTAAAATGTGACATTTATTCAATTGTATCGAACCTTTTTCATCATCAATGGGTAATCATTTTGCAAGCAATATTGTTTGAGTATGAATTTTACGACCCTTGTAAATTCAGATTTTTAAACACTAGATGTGATATTTAGAAAGTGTATTTCTGTACGCAATATTGTTTGAGTATGAATTTTACGACCCTTGTAAATTCAGATTTTTAAACACTAGATGTGATATTTAGAAAGTGTATTTCTGTACGCATGCCTGACTTTGGTGTAGGCAGCGTGGGATCGATTCCCGCTCAGTGATGGTGGTGATAGCTGGCCTGCGACTGACTGGCGACCAGTTCAGGGTGTAGTCCGCCTTTCGCCCGAAGCTAGCCGGGATTGGCTCCGGTTTTCCCGTGACCCTTGTGAGGATAAGCAACTTGGATAATGGATGGATTTCTAATTACGGCGGCACAGTGGGTCAGCTGGAAAGCGTTGGCCTCAAAGTTCTGCGGCTGGGGCTCCAAATCCCGGCCTCCCTGTGTTGAGTTTGCATGTTCTCCCCGCGCCTGCGTAGGTTTTGTCTGGGCTTTCTGGTTTCCTCCCGTATCCCAAAAACGTGCAGTAATTGGAGACTCTAAATTGCCCCTAGGTGTGTTTGTGAAGTGCGTCTGTCTGTCTCTATGTGGCCTGTGATTGGCTGGCAACCAGTTCAGGGTGTACCGGGGTACAGGGTGTTGACAGCTGGGATAGGCTCCAGCACTACCCACGACCCTTGTGAGGATAAGCGGCTAAGAAAATGGAGGGATGGATTTCTAATTACTACACAGTACCAATGCATACGTGGACAGCACGCTAATGCTTATGGCTCTTTGCGGTCGTAGTTGCGGGAAAGTGATGGCGGGCTGCAGAGTGAAGCTGGACAAACAGGACAAGGACGGCAACGGGGAGATCTGCTTCTGGGGGCGCAACGTCTTCATGGGCTACATCAACCAGGAAGAGAAGACCAAAGACGCCCTGGACTCGGACGGATGGCTGCACTCTGGTGACATTGGAAAGTTCCAGCAAAACTTCCTCTTCATAACTGGAAGGATTAAAGGTGAGCTTCAGGTGGAGTTTTTAATTTTGAAAATAACCTGAATTTGAGGACGCTTAAGTTTAGACAGTTAAGACGGTTGAGTAATTTTGGTATTTTTATGGGAACATTCAAAATATGAAAGGTTTCCAAATTTGAGGACAATAACGTGGCGTGCCGCCAGCCATCGACACTGTGAAACCATAAAAATCTTTACACATTTGCCTTCGCGAGCCACATAAAATCATGTGATGAGCCGGATTTGCCCCACGGACCTTCCGTTTGACACCCATACTCCGAACTAAAAAAGGACTATGAAAAAAAGATTTCTTACAAACCTGCGTCAGAGCGAGTGTGGCAACGATGAACTGCAATATAGTGAGGCTTTACTCTATGACAAGAAACATTTTTAAGTCTATATTTATTAGAACCTGCCTGAATTTTGCTTATTGACGTTTTTGTGCAGAGATTCTGATTACCGCCGGGGGCGAGAACGTGGCCCCGGTACCCATCGAGGACGCCGTGAAGGCGGGCGCACGCATCATCAGCAACGCCATGCTGATTGGAGACAGGAAAAAGTTCCTCTCGATGTTCGTCACGCTCAAAGTGAGCTCCCGATAAATGCGGGCGACCGGTCGCGTTTTCCCAAAATATTAACGACCGACGATTGGACAGTGCATCATGGACGAGGACGGCAAACCCACGGACCAGCTGAGCCCTGAGGCCGTCGGCTTCTGCCAAGAACTTGGCGTGGGTGCAACCAAGGTGTCGGAGATTATCGGTAAGAAGGAGCCCGCCGTCTACAAGAGCATCCAGGAGAGCATTGATCGATACAACGCCAAGGCCGTAGCCAGACCGCAGAGGGTGCAGACCTTTGTCATCCTGGAAAGAGACTTCTCCATTGCGGGAGGAGAGCTCGGTGAGTTGTGCTGCGAAAACCGCAGTCGCGCCTTTCTGTCCACGCTGGGCCACAAGTTTCCATTTCATTTCAAAACAAAACAAAAATCATTTAAGGAGAAAAGGGTCCTAATTTATGGGTATTTTGAAAAAAAAAAAATCTCATTTTTTCCTTTTTCTTAATTGTATCACTTTTTAGATTTTGACAAAAATCCATTCACCCAACCATCCATTTTCTGAGCCGCTTATCCTCACAAGGGTCGCAGGTGTTCTGGAACCTCTCCGAGGCATCAGTGGGAAAGATATTTATGAAACTTTGCTCATAAAATTATTTAAAAAATCACATTAAGATTTTTTTCATAATTGCATCAGATTTTTCAATTCATTTTATGGAGATTATTTCTTAATTTGATGTTTTTTTCCAACATGTTGAATTTCCTCAGCATCCCCCCCCCGACCATTTTTAATAATTTTTTATTTTACTAATAATTCTAAGATATTTCTTTTTTATGGTTTTCATAATGTATTTTTTTCATAATTGTATTATAATTTGGTTATTATTTTGATCATTCTCTAGTAAATCAGTTTTTCCCAATTGTGACAGAACAATAACAAAAAATATTTTGTTGAGAATTGTATTCATTTTGTTGGATTACTTCATAATTTGAATTTGAATAATTTGATTTCATAATTTCATTTTTTCATAATTTGAATTGGAATTTTACAAATAAGTTTTTAAAAATCAGAATTTTCAGAAAATCGTAACTTTTTTCGAACACTTGTAATTTTGAGGACGAGAAAGAGTTAGGCGGCACAGTGGCCAACGGGTTAGCACATCTGTGCCCCGCCTCTCACCCAGAGATAGTTGCGATAGGCTCAAGCACGCCTGCGACCCTACTGAGGATAAGCTGTTTGGAAAATGGATGGAATGAGTAAGTCATTGAATGGTAAGTAGTACTCTTACAGTGTGATCTGCGCATTATGTGTCGTCTGTCTCAGCCATCTTGCCTCTCCGACATCGTGTTTTTTAATAGTTTTATTAGCCGTCAGATATTTACAGGACTACTTCAAGACACATAAAAAACTATATAAATACAGCTAGTTGGATTCATATATACTTCGACGGCAACGCGGAGTAAATGTCTTTCATGGAGCCTACCAACGACGTCAGTGATCGGATCGAGGAATTATGACATTGACGCCGAACGGCTGATCAGCAAAAAAATGCCAATTATCAGCTGATCGGATCAGCCCGATAAAATTGGTGTGAAGTCCAGTTGTACATTAGTAGAGTCAAAATATGTAAAAATAAAGAAAATCCAAACTTGTCAATTCCAAGAATAAAATCATAGTTCAGTATAAGAATATAATAATAATATGTTTCTTTGTTGCTTTTCCCCACCATAACAAAAACATTTTTAACATTGCATTTCTACCATAGTTATGCTATTCTGAGAAAGAAGTCAACATGTGACATGAATGCATGACAAATTTTGATGGAATAAGCTACATTTGGGACTTGAGTAGAATCTGAGAACCTCTGAGATATGAGCTCGCTATCGAGGTCACTTGTCTTGTGACATACTAGCAGGGCACATTCCAAGGGAGTTTTGGACCATTCCAAAGCTGTTTGTTTGATTGCACGTGTGCATGTAGACGGGCGCCGTAGAAACGGAATGTTCTTGTCTTTTCAGGACCCACAATGAAACTCAGGAGGCCAATTGTCGTCCAAATGTACCAGGACAAAATCGACGAGATTTATGCTGATTAGAAGCAAACCAGGATGAATTATATTTATACATTAATGCACTTTTACCTTGTAAATAAAACCTCCTAATCATGGCCAAAGCTTGCCGCCGTAGGTCACGTGACGATCTAACGCTTCAGTGGCATGTGATTTACAGTATTTTCGACTGGAATAAAGAAAAAGTACATATATTCATGGCTCATGTAATGAAAGAGGATTGGCTAATATTTTGAGATTACTATTATTATCACTTGTATACTTTTTTTCTTGTAATAAGATCATCTTATGATGAGAATAAAATTGAAATATTTGAATTCAGTCATGTTTTTATTGGGGGAAATCAAAATTTCACAAAACCGTTCGAAATACCATGAGGTTATAGTAGTGATGTTATGTTATGTGATGATTTAAGAGTGTTACAATACAACAACAATGAAGTTGTACTTTTTAAGATGGCAACAAAAGTCAGTACACCCCGATGAGAAAATGTCCAGTCCGCATTGTGCCCAGTTTTTTCCGACTTTAAAACTCGTAAGACAGAATAGTTACAGGGAGAAGGGAAAATGGCAAATTGGGCCCAAATTGGGGATTTTCACTCAGAGGTGTACTCACTTTTGTTGCCAGTTGTTTCAACAATAACTTCTGTGGATTGGGTTATTTTGAGGGGGGCATAAATGTGCACTAGTATACAAGTGATACATTTCCTAATTTGCACTGTAGCAAATTGTCCTTTCTTCATTGCTGTCCCATGACCAAATCATAATTTATACAGTACAAATATGTGAGGGTTGTTCTCACATTTATGAGTTATCCTGTATGTTTCGAGGTTTCGTCTTACTTGTGAATTATTGAGAGGGTCATTCTACCTAAAGCATAAATCAGAGAGCTGTAAAACGTCATTATACAGAAATGACGCCCTATGTAACTGAGCCGTAGCGTGTAGGATTGCAGCAACTGCACGTCCAGTTGCATTCTTGGACAAATTCTTGTCTTTAAGTTTTCTTTTTAGATCACTGGCTCGCACTATCCGGGCATGTTATCTGTCAAGTGTTTTAACATTGCGTACCATCTATGAACCCATCATCTTGACAGCATGCTGTCACGCTTAACAGATGCTTTGATACACGTCCTGGAGCGATCGTCTTATAGAACCACAAATGACATTTTCAACTACAATGGCAGACTTGTGTCAACGGTAGGTGACCGAGGAAAGGGTTCCAAGCGCTTTTGAGTTCCTTGAAAGTAGAAAAGCGTGATACAAGTACAAGCCCATTTACCATTTTGCTAGGCTTGTTACCATCATTTTTTACTCAGTCATGGTATCAAAATATAGCAATTTACTAACAAAATTTCGTGTGTGTAGATTATTTGTCATTGATGACAAAGGTAATCTGTACAGATTGAATCGAAGCAATCTGGATCTTTTGCGGCAAAAATGACAAAACAGTTAAGCTATTTGTCAATATTATGTTTGAACATATTCAGCAAAAAGCGTTTCCTGGAATCCCACCCCAAAACCCTCAAACCTGAACTTTTTGTGAGTAGGCTGTGTAAAAAGTTCAAATCAAACGACCAAGAAACAGCAGTACGAGTACAATGTCTTTTATAGGTTCTGATTCCTATTGGCTTTTGCCTCCCCCTGTACGGCGAAAATGATCATTGCACATAGCTGCGAGAAGATGGACTGGAGCATCCATTACCTCTTATAAAAGAAAAGCACTTTGAATGATTAGTCATTGTTAGGTCCTCGGCTGTGTTAGTAGTGGCTGCCTCTCATTTGGTGGTGATGGCCACGCCTTTCTTCAACCAAGTGTTGCTGTTGAGGAGCGACAGCATGAAGCGAGCCACGTCGCCTCGTCCCATAGCGCTCCCTGCTGGGTACCCGTCCTGGCCGGGCACGAAGTACCCTTCGTGGGTCAGGAACTCCAAGGCTGGGGACGATACAGGTGGATGTTTTTTTTTTTTTTTTTTTTGATTTTGTCTGTCTTTTCCATAAAGATGAGACTAGAAGAAGTAAGTGCGAATTCTGCCAAGCAACAGCAGTGTGAGAAAGTCGAAAAAAAACATCCCAGTCACCATTATCCCCGATTGACATTAAATCTGGTACACGTGTTGCATGTGGACTGACGCACTAGTTTCAAGAACACATACTTTAAAACACAGAGGAAGTCAGGCATTTTGTTTTGTTGGTTTCAGCCAATCAGCTCCTTGCTTGCCCTGCTCTGCCTAAATCAAGTCTCAAATTGAAATTGACCCCTCCGTGGATATTGCGCAATCCGCGTCACTGACCAATCAGAGGCCAGAGATCTGCATAATCTCAGACAACGCTGGGTGGTCCAATATAGCTTCTGTTGGCGTTTTATCGCGTATTTGGGTTCTTTAACAATAGATATGGTTAAGAGGTGTAGTCACAGACTTTATAATAGTGACGACAGGTATCCTGAAAGGCTAGTTGGTGGAGTTCAATTCGTACCCTTTCCAAAACCGAAGACCCAGTACGAAAAATGTCTTTGATGGATCAAACTTTGTGTAAGAACGCATCATCAACTGAATCCATCTAAAATCAACCGGAACAGAAGACCAAGTACAAAAAATGTCTTTGATGGATAAAACTTTGAGGAAGACTGCATGATCAACTGAATCCATCAACCGGAACAGATATGTTTGGACGAAGGTAACCCCTAAATTTGATTTTCAATACATGTCTCATATAAATGAATTAGCAGTTCTTCGCTTGCATAACATAGCTACGTGTGAATGATTGACACACTTGGTCTGTGTTGAGCGATATTTTGCGATGATCTGACTGCACAAACGTGTTTCTGTTGGCGGCTACCGAGCTAAGCTAAACCGGACTTGCGAGTCCTAAAAGCCTTCGACGTGCACCGAGACACCAAGACTGAAGGAAGGATGTTTGAGGACACTAAAGTAGTGATTGTCGTACTCGGTCGGGACTTACGTAGGTTCGGCACTAATTCAAGAATAATTATTGAGGGGAGCGCGTGACGTTACAGAAAGAAAACGAGAGAAACAACTCGTAAATCAAGCCTCGCCTTCTTTTCCTTCATACGGTGGTTCACAAATGGCTATACAGATACATATACAGATTCTGCACACAAGTGTGATATGTAACACGAAAATAGGAAACTGTCAATGACGAATTCGTCTTTGGGTTATAATATATTATATTATGTGGCTTCTCGGTCTTCCTCTGACTCTGGAAAGATCTCGCGCTAATATCGATGGTTTCCCCGTCGATATGCATGGAAATACCATTGAAATACCGCTCGCTGAAATACTTGAAGCCCTGCTGTATGCTTTTCAACGATATTTCACTGTTAGCTAAGAATGCGAGTGAGAAATCAGCCGGTAAATCGGACAGTTTCGCTCTATTCCTTTCTTGCTGCGCCTATATTTTTGCTAATTGTTTGTCTGACGTCAGCGCACGTGGCGTGATGTCACTTCAGGAGGCGTGGTTAAGTGCCCTGTACGGAGGGCTCAATTGAGATGGCAGTGAAGCTTTATGGCACTTTTGGATCATATTCTTAACTTTCATTTGAGTTTGAAAAATAAATGAACGACTGCTAATATTAAGATCCTATGGAGTCAAACTAACAACGTGTAAGTAAGTTTCTTTCGGCTTGTCCCTTTCGGGGTCGCCACAGCGTGTCATCTCAGATGAACGCACATATGTTTTGGCACAATTTTTACGCCGGATGCCCTTCCTGACGCAACCCTTCTCAGGGAGTGGAGGCCCCAGTGGGATACGAACCCACAACCCCTGGTTTATCAAACCAGTGCTCTAACCACTGAGCTACAGGGCCTCAAACTAACAATGTGTGACCGTTGGAAAAATTCTGCCCTTGCCACCAGTATGTCTGATCGACAAATATAACGGAGCCAATTAGAGAAGCGCAAACTACATTAAGGAGTCAAATTTAATAAGCTTGTAATACAACCAATCGTGTGCTCAGGCTGGGCGATTGCCTCCTGCATTTTCTAGACAAAGTGTCCGTCTGTCTTTACCTGAGGAAGGCAGGTTCTTGAGACCAGGCGGGCGCACCACAGTCCAGTTGATGTCGTCCACCTGCTGCAGATACTGCTCCATTTCCCACATGTTACTGAGCACGCTACGGATCAGGGGCAGCAGCAGGAAGCGGATCAGGTACTGCGACTGAGTGCCAGAGTTAGCTAGGAAGAGGGAATATAACAATATATTCCATTATTTAATGACTTTAGGATTAGAAATGCGTACTAAAAGCTACCCAATATTAGAGGGAGGAATAATACACTAAGTTGTGACATAAATCTGACCTTTTTGTATGACTAAATGGGCCATAACCGGCGCCCAGCTTGCTTGTTATTGACCAGGTGCTTATTCTAAAAATAATACTGTATATCGTGGACAAAGCACATTCACAAATTCTGCCTAGCAACATGCGAAAACATGTGAGCAAGTATTGTTTTGTATTTGAAGGTGGCTCTTCTTTTATTGTTATGTTTATTGTCACGTACGTACTTCAATTGTCAACTTACGGTCCGTGTACCAGGATGTGATGGCGATTATCCTGTTGACCTCCGCCACCCGCATGGCTTCGATCACGGCCCTCATGGAGCGGGTGTAGCCCGTCACGCCGGAGAAGAAGGAGATGGGGAAGCCCAGGCAGGACACCACCACATCCGCTCCCTTCAGGTGAGACTTGAGGCCGTCAACTGAGAAGATGTCAGCCTCCACTACCTGTGGGGACAGCATAGCAAATCTCTCAAGCCACCTGTGCAGTAACGGCGAAAAAAAAAAAAAAAAAAAGCAGCCGGACAATTAGCCCCACCCACTTTTTTATTAGACAAGGCAGTGTCTGGACTCAATGAAGCTCCTGCCCGCACTTAAACATGAGCAAAAATCACCATATGGGTTAACTCGCGAGCAGCGAATTGCCAATGTGTGGGACTGTGCCTTGAGATACGATAATTTTTCGAGTTACACGCCGTTGCTCAATTTCTTTCTTGGACTAGCAAGCCAACATTTCAGATTCAACTGTTGTATAGTGGTAGTGAACTCATTATGTCATTAATGTGTGTTTTATTGAAGATACAATATTTACTACACCTGTATACACATTTTTACCATCCTCTTTGAAAAGCTCTAACTAATGTCATTTCCATTCATTTCAAAGGGGAAAGATATTTTGAAATACTCAAATCAACTTTATTTACAGAGCACTTTATAACAATGTTTTGAGTTACGAGTGGTGTCACAGAACTAATTAAACTCGTATCTCAAGGCACCACTGCACTTCAATTTCAATTTTATATTACTATATATACACTAGGAAACGGGACCAAGTCAGAGAATCAGACTTTGAAAACCTTCACTATCAAAACGGTGAGTAACTTTATTTTGGTTTCAAGATGGAGTGGAAAATTATTTTTGTGCTTGTATGACAGTTTGGAAAGATAAACTACTACTGGAAAATTTGAAGGTCGGAACTATTTTGACCTTTGGTGCATGTGCGTCCTTTATAGTGTACGGTAATCTTTACATTTAAAGTGTTTAAAGTGTCATTACCTTGAGGTTGTCATGACGCACGGTGAGCTTGTTCGGGTTCCGGACCAGGGCGGTGACAACGTGGCCTTGCTGCAGCGCCTGGTCCACCAAAAACTGGCCCGTCTGCCCGGTGGCTCCCAGAACGGCGATCCTCATGCTGACACTGAAGACGTGGATCACCGCACGTACCGAAAGCGTTCAAGATGGCGCCGCCCACGTTTAATAAGGTCACGCCGTTACTAAGTGATTAACAGAGTGGCGTAAAAGGAATTTGGGTTTTTACACACACTAAAAGACACTCATGATGTGTTTATGTCATGAAAAAAAGACATTCTTCCCAGCCTACAGAGGGCGACACCTAACGAGTGCAAGTGAAAAGAAAAGCTCACTTGTTCCAATCGGGGAAGTGGATGGCGAATTAGCCGATGGCATTTAACGCTGCATTTCTTCTCAAATTGATTACTTCTTGAAGCCTATGCTGCAACCCCCCAACCCTGCAAAAAAAAAAAAAAAAAAATCCTTGGTCCAATTTTAATACCATTGCAAAATCAACAAAATCAGAAGGACTGACCTGCAGTGGATACAATAAGTCTAAACACCCCAAGTCAAATGACTCCAAAAAAAAAACAACAGCATAATTAAATCTTGCATAGATGTGGGAAAATGTGTTGTGATAAAACCAAGGTTGAAGTTTTTGGTCAGAATTGCAAAAGGTACCTTTGGCTCAAAAAAAAAATAAAAAAAATAAAATACTGCCCATCACCACAGGAAGACATACCTAACGGTGAAGAATGATGGTGCCAGAATCATACTTTCTTAGCTAAAATTAGGGCCTTAGACAAGTTCCAAATAGGAGTTCGAGTTAGCCCAAAGCCTTCAGGCTTTTGCTGGAAACAAAAAGAAATGTTAGGACAAAGGCTTTACAGTATTTGGAAGTTGTCAAAGGCACTCCCAGCGGGAGCAGGTGTGTGCTATGATAGGTTGATATGAACACTGACACGTGCCCTGTTATAAGGGCGTGTGCACACTTATACAACCACATTATCTCAGTTGTTTGGTTTTACAAGCTCTCTTCAAAAGTTTTTTTTTTTTTAATAATTGAGATGTACAGGTTACAGATCACATTAACGATGTAAAATTGTTTATTTTAGTCTCATCTGGGGTGTGTAGACTATTTAAAGCCACTGCATCATTTTGCCATTAAATTGTTAATTAATTTTCCTCAATCTGTTCTCCATATTGCAGAATTGCTCTTGTCTGTACTGCTTCCAGTACAAGTGGATGTGAATTATTATTATTTTTTTTTTGGTCCAATCAGATTTCAACTTCCAAATAGTGCCATGTCAATTTAATTAGTCAAGGGCCTGCCTTTGGAATTCGTCCTGCCGGCCAATGTCACTTCCGTTGGATTAACAATGGGACTGTTGAACCAATCAGATCCCAAATGTGCCCTCCCACAAAACGATTGGTCAAGCAAAACTTGTTCCAGCCAATTTCAAAACACTTCTGTGGCGATCTGTGCGTTTTTCATATTTGTTTCATGTTATTACAATAGATAACCACTGATTTTAAATTGTTCCAGGTGATTTGTGTGACACAGTTCTATGCTGTTATATTATATTTCTGTATAGTATTCATGACACTTATGACATGATAGTAATGGTATGTAGAGGTGGAATGAGTCAGAAACGTCCACTGATTTATACAATAATAAAAACATCATTATTTCATTTTCCTCCAAGGGCTGCACTAAATGTTAAAAACGCACAAGCAATGTTTGACTTATTTGAATATTGCCAATGTAGAAAGATAAGTTAATAGTGTAATACAACTACTGTACAGTGACGTTAAACTCCTGACTCTTTGAAGAAGGCAGTCATGACGAGGTAGCAGGATAACTAGCCTCGAAAGAGTGACCTTATTATGATATTTTACAGTTAAAGGTTATGATTCTAGTTACAAATGTGCCACTTTTATCCAGGGACTTTGGAGTCCCTCAAAATGGATGGACTTCTCAAATCCCTCAAAACTTTATACATCTTATCACTTACACCTTAGCTGTTTTATTTCCAGAATTACAGTGTTTCAGTAACCAACTGCATTAAAACAAATGCACTTATATCCGTTAATGTGTATTCATCTTACCCGTGAGCTTCCAATTTTGTTGCTTTTGGTTTAAGTCCGCTTCAGTGAAGCCTTCACCTCATTTACAAAACATCATTTCGATTCAAGTTGAACAGAACGGTCTCCTCACAAGTCAGCAAAAGGAATAAAGGCAATGATAAACTATTCGCATAAATAAATCCCCAAATATAACGAGGGTAAACGGCGTGAGCGTTTTTGTTGTTACAAAACACTTCCGCATACGCTCACCTTCGCACCCTTGCTCAAATTAGGGCGCAGTTCAAGAGCAGCGTCTTCCTAGATTGTTTGTCAACCGCACTTTCGCCAAATTGTGTGCGTGTGTTTTTTTTTTTTTTTTAAATAATAATAATCCATCCATTTTCTTAGCCGCCTATCCTCACGATGATCGCGGGAGTGCCGGACCCTATCCCAGCTATCAATAATAATCATCTATTTTTGTATTTATTCTTAAATAAACATCTTGCTTCTATGTGTGTTGGAAAAAGGCAAAGATTTCAGTGCTAAATATTGTATGAAATTAGTTTTTGTTAGCTATCAACCCCAGGTAAATTGTAATAATAAAAGGAATGTTTAAAAAAATCATAGATAATAATAGGCAATAATAATAAATCATGACTATGTAGAAAGCAGCACGGTGACTCAACTGTAAATGCGTTGGCCTCACAGTTCTGAGGTCCCGGGTTTGATCCCGGTCCTCCCTGTGTGGAGTTTGCATGTTCTCCCCGTGCCTGTGTGGGTTTTCTCTGGGTACTCCAGTTTCCTCCCAAATCCCAAAAACATGCAACATTAATTGGACACTCGAAATTGCCCCTAAGTGTGATTGTTAGTGCGGCTGTTTGTTTGTTAATTGGACACTAAATTGCCCCTAGGTGCAATTGGGAGTGTGACAATGGTTTCTCTCCATGTGCGCTGCGATGGGCTGACAACCAGTTAAGAGAGTACCCTGCCTACTGCCCGTTGACAGCTGGGATAGGCTCCAGTACTCCCCGTGACCCTCGTGAGCATAAGTGGCAAAGAAAATGGACGGATGGATGAATACACGTAAAATTTAAATATACATTCACAACAGTCATACACTTTCCTACTGTTTAATTAAAAAAAAGAAAAAACTAAAAAGGTTTCATTCTTATTATTTAATAGTAACGTCAACCTTTTTCAGTCATTATTTATGATAAAAATAATAATGAACAGAGTCTATCCCTGTGATGCGTTCCAAACATCTGCAATATGGTGGGACCATACAAAAGAAATAGTTTCACTGCTTGACTGGCAACCATTTAAGGGTGCTTGCCTTTCGCCTGAAGTCATATAGTCATCCATTTCATAATTAACTATTTATTTCCTGACTAGTACAGTATTTGCTATTTGCTCTTCAGAGACAGAAGCATGCGTCGGCCATTTTGACTTGAAGCGCCTTGGCCTGTAAAAGGCCGCAAGCGAATCAGACGAAATGTCTCATAACCCTCCACACATGCGCACGTTATCCTGGATAAACAAAAAGAATGATGCTTATGATGCTTTTGAGCTGCTTCCAGCACCACCTGTGCTTACTTCCTGCGGTCTCGTGCGAGTGGCCTGTCTCGTCCCATCGAGAAATTAGCGCCTCTAATCCACTTTTGCCTCGACGACCTCGCGAGGGACTAAAGAGCGAAGCAGCTCGAGGTCAGCGCAGAGCGGCAAGAGCCGCGCAGCGCAAAAGCGGAGACTTCCCTTTTGTCTTAGGCAACCTGTTCGGCTGACGAGATAAGTGGAGGATGAGGCGCTGCACCCCGGAAATGGTGACCGGATAAACCACGTAAGCTTGGACATTTTTCTATCAATGACGGGCTCAACCCCTTGCTTGTGGATAGTCTATAAAATATGAACGATGAATAATATTTATGGGCGTTAAAAAAAAAGGTGTACTTATTTTGCAGTTAGTTTTTTGTATTTTTGTCAATCATATACTGTGTAAAACATTTGAATAATAAAGTAATTTTGATTTAGAATTGACATTTTTTAAATTACGTTTATTTTACTTAACAGTTTGTTAGATTTAATATTTATTTAATCTATTATAATTATTATAATGCCTCAATAAGGAAATTGGTGTGCGGATATTTTTTTATTTGTGCAGTTTCTCTATATATTTTTAAACTTTTATACAAATAAAATCAACATTATTTAATTACAAATAACGGCAAATTTTGTGATGTAAAAATATCTACATTTTCATTGAATTTATGACATGTAACACTTATTTAGTTATTGCATTTATCATCATAATAATAATAATATAATGCTCTTAATAATAAGGTAAAATTCTGTTTACACTTTTGGTTGCACATGCGTTATTATCCATCCAGCCATCCGTTTTCTGAGCCGCTTATCCTCACAAGGGTCTTGGGACTGCTGGAGCCTATCCCAGCTGTCATCGGGCAGGAGTCTTACAAAAAAGAAAGACAGTAGAAAGTCCCGATTTGTCCAGGAAAATGTCATTTTGAAATGGTTTCTTTGAAACACATTTTAGTTTTGAACTAGCCAAGATACACATTTGCTCTGAAGTGAATTTCCTATTGGAAACAAATATTTTGTGCCATACAGCTGATTGCAGATCTGAGTTGAATTTGTGTGGAAAACGTTCTCCTGTCCACTCCCACTGATTCCACAGCTCCGGTTAAGGAGGTGGCAGCGCGTTAACAGGATTAATGTGAGCTTCCTCGCTGACTTTGTTGCTAAGTGGTTAAAATCTGATGCTAAACAAGTATCTCAGTGTACAGTGGTACTTCGACTAACAAGCGATAAGGTATTCCATATGCAAACCGTCACTCCAAGCAAATTTTCTTTGTCACTAGTAATGAGCAGAAATTTGAGTTACAAGTGCAAATTCTTCAAAAAGAAAGAAAATGCGTATTTCAAGCTGTTTATTGACATTACCAGTTGAAGTTTACTGTCAAACCAAAGATAAAACAAAGAGAATTACACACATTGTGTATTTAACCAACCCACATAACTTTGCCTTGGCCTGCTAGCGCCAGAAACTGAAACTAAAATCACTGTTGCAGTACTTAGAAACCTTCAAATCATTTATAAATGGTATCAACACATGGAGACATTTTATGCATATAGTCTTTATCCTCTCTGATAACTGCACCTTATTTGGCGTTTCGAATGTGATCACAGAATGAATAAAATAAATAAAATGTCAAAGGATCGCTGCTTGTAGTATGCAATTATAAATATATAAAAACCCTTTGTTCATAATTCTTGATCTTGCACGTTTCCAACTTTGAAGGCAACAATTTGGTGGAAGGCCCTTATCCGTTAGCAATGCACATAAGCTCCCAAAGGTTCGGTGCGGAACAAACAAGCCTCTGCTTCTCATCTCCGCCAACATTTTGCACGTCTCGTTTCACTGACTCAGGGTTTTTGTCCATTTCGCCCGTGTCATATTGATCTGCCACACTGTCTTCCATGTTCAACTCAGGGTTGTGATCCAATAATCGCGTCTTTGTGAAGCAGCATGTGCCTCTCTGTCCACGCTGGTTTTCAATTGTTGAGTGACTGTCAACAGTTGTATTTTTGTGATCACAAGACCACTCAAAGTTTAGTGTGCTGTGCATCTGATGGTTTTCTCATCTTTCTAGCAAGAAGTAATCAAAAAAAACCAACCCTCTTGATTAGAGTGTTTTTGATGGGGGTCGTTTTTTTTTTTTTTGGGGGGTGGGGGGGTGGGGGGGGGTTTAGGGGTGTCATTGTTGTTGTTGCAGGAACAGTCATGGGATGTGGCGTCACCAAGTCCAACCAGTTCCAAAAACACCCGGTAAAGGGTAAGCTTGTCAAGATGCACTTCCACGAAAAAAAAAAAAATCATACGCCACTGAACTATAAGGGACCTCTACTGATGAATAACTGTTTTCTTTTCTTCTTTCTTTCTGCTTTGCTCTTTGCAGGCATCACATGTAAGCCGCGTCTGTTCTTTGTTTTGTGGTTATTAGTTGGACGAGATGCATTGGATTAGTCGCTGTTGTAGCTTTGCTTTGATGACTTTTTGCATAATTATGTCGGAGACTGTTTTATTACAATACAGCTGAGCTGAAAATCCAGAGAGGGGTGTAGAAATACTTTTATAGAGGAAAATGTTTATTTATTTGTTGTACGATGAGAAAGTCAACAGTTGGTGTTACTTACTTTATAGCTTTCAATAAAGAAAGCAGTGTTTCCCAACCTCAAAATGTCACAAGAGGCATCTTTACTGGAAAAAAAAAATCCCGACCTCAACTCACTTGGCTCACAAATTGATTTATTGTGAAATGTGGCCTTGGTTACATGTAGTTGAACACAAAGTTATTGTTGTCTGGATGGTAGCTGGTTAATTCACAGGTGTCAAACTCAAGGCCCGGGGGCCACATCCGCTCTGCCGCATGATTTTATGTAACCCGCGAAGGCAAATCATGTGTCAACTTACATGATTCTTCTTAAAATGTGGACAAAAATTTCAAATTGTCATATCATAAATGGTAAGGTTGAGCTATTGCAAGCATTTTGGTGTTACCAAAAATCAGCAATAGTTGAAAACACGATTACCCTTGATTTCTGATTCCAAAACTAGCTCATAAATTTCATGTGTAAATATGATGAGGCGATTAAAGATTATGATTTCATTCATAATGGCACTCTGATGGAAACCGTAATTACAACATAGCCCACGACAAAAATGAGTTTAACATCCGTTAATTGTACCTTCCGCCATCTAGTGGAGGGGTATATATGATTGTTCTGCCTTTCACGACACGATCCTTGGATAGATGAACAACGAGAAAAATTAATTTAGGCTGCAGCACTCGTGATGATCTCTCACAGCACAGTGGTTGGGAATCACCGCACGGTGTTCAGGGATTCAATTTGAAGGTGGCTCCTGATGGTGTTGCTTTGGTGGTGCAGCAATAAGGGCGGCCGTGCTGATCCAGCAGTGGTACCGTCAGTATGTGGCACGCATGGAGATGAGAAGGAGGTACACCTGGCACATCTTCCAGTCCATCGAGTACTCGGGAGAGCAGGCTCAGATCAAGGTGAGGATAAAAAAGAAAAAATAAATTGTCCACTAATTACACTAATTTCCCTGATCGGCACAAAATTGGGTGAAGGATGCAAAAAAAAAAAAGGGCTCACGGATCCACAGAACACCTTGAACAGGAAGTCTGGGATTTTTGTGTGAAGCAGACGTTTTTGCTTTGAATGTTAGTGAACTTCTGCTAGAAAATGTGCCCAAATGAACCCAAATCCGAAGCAGTTATCCTAAACAGTTGGACAATGATAAGTCGACAAGCTTTTATGGTTACGTCAGCTACTGTAACTGGAGCACAACGATAATGATTGATCAGCATTTCAAAATTTCGTCCTTTGTTGCTTGCAATTTAAATCTGACTTCGGTGTGAATCATCAAACTCAATGAAGAAATGTAAATCCAGATGAGACGGTATTTCAAGGACCCCCTGGAAATGTCCAGGATGACCCTATAATCCCCGCCGGAAATCAAAATGGTAAACTTTGTGTGTCTTTTGAGACGTTTGGGGCCCCAGTCACTTCAATTTTCTAAATTACTGAGATAAGTAACTTAGGAGTCATTGATGGTGTAGTGGTACACACACATGCCTTTGGTGCAGGCGGTGTGGGATTGATTCCCGCTCAGTGATGCTGTCGATATCGGCCTTTCGACTGGCTGGTGACCAGTTCGGGGTGTAGTCTGCCTTTTGCCAGAAGTTAACTGGGATAGGCTCCAGCTCTCTCCCCGGATAAACTCAGAGGGGTTGCATCAGGGAGGGCATCCGGTGTAAAAACTGTGCCAAACAAATATGAGCGTTCATTTGCGATGATATGCTGTGGTGACCCCGAACGGGACAAGCTGAAAGAAAGAAATCCTAAAATGAGTAACTTCTCTTTTTGCAGCTTTATAATTTCCTGGGCTACCTCATGGACAACTTCACGCCATCAAGCAGTGAACGTAAGCTTTACACACCGCGTTTTGGACAACCAGGTCGATACAAAGACCAGAAGGATTCATGTGACCTCGCAGGAAACCTGATCTCGCACATCTTCCGGGAAAATGACGTGTGTCGCGACGCCGAGTGGGAACGTTACTTCTGTTACAAGAACATCGAAGTGCCTGAGATCTACTCGGGACCTCACCTGTGCTTCCCTCTGACTGTGGAGCAGGCCATCTGCCTAGTGGAGGCCTTCAGGAACAAGAAAGTACGCGCTGACTGCCATTGAATTCCTTTGTTACTTGAAATCCTTGTGTTGCGTTCAATAACACTCGAAATCTATATGGATTCGCCACGTTCCCACTAACGCCGTCTCTCTGCCAGCAGCAGCTGCACTCGCGTTACGTCCTGCAGCTTCTCCTGGAGACGTGGAAACTGTTGCGCATGTTGCCCAACATCAGCCGCATCTCCACCTGCCACAGCAAAGAAATCACCATTTGCGGTGAGTGTTCATTTCTGAGCACGAATCACTGCTCTGTATTAAATATAAACACCTTACTGTTGTCATGTTGTATTCTCTTTTCTTTTCAGGCGATTTGCACGGGCAGCTGGAAGACTTGCTGTTGATTTTCTACAAGGTAAGCTTGTGTGTGTGTGTATATATATATATTTAACACCCAAATACTTTCATAAGGCACTGTATATATGTTTTTGGAATGTAAAAGTGTCCTCGTTTCATAACAGATCCCAACTTTATCAAGGAGAAAATGATAAGGGCAGCCAAAATTGTTCTCAACTAAACCACAACAAAACTGAGAATTGCTTTTAGTAAATAGCTGGACTCACCTACTCTAAACACCAAAGACCACATCCGTAACTTGGTGTTGTGATAGATTCTGACCTGACTTTCTACAGTCATATCAAATCAATTACTAAAACGGCCTGAAGAATGTATTCAGAGTTCGTGTTTCAAGCAGACCAGCAGAAGCTCATCCATGTTTTTCCTTAAGTAGACCTGACTATTGTAATGGTCTTCTGACTGGGATCGACTAACTCAGGTGAAATAGTGCAGAGCAAAGTCCAAAGCAAACATGGTGAAGCAGCATTTAGCTATTATGCTGCACAAAAATGGAATAAGTTGCCAACAGAGACGACATCAGCCCCAAGAGTGAATCTTGTTAAATCCAGGTTAAAAACTCTTCTCATGCATTTCCATCATTAAATGTATTGCTTGGACTGTATGCTGTTTTGATTGTAATTTTTTTTTACATTTTTTACGTCTTTGTTTTTTAAATGCTTTTAATTACGTAATGCACATCAAGTTACCATGTATATGAAATGGACTATAAAGAAATTAGCTTAACTTTGCTTTGCTTCGAAAATTTTACTCTACTCAGCTGTGCCACAAAAACGTAACAGCTTCCTCATTTGTTAACAGATTCCAACTTAATCAGATACCAAACACAGATCTGATTCTGCCTAAATATGTTACCAATTAAAGTCAGAATCAAAATCATAGACCGAACCATAATTGTCACCTAAGATTGTCTCCATCTCTCAATGGATTCCAAATTAAAGTACATGTGTCTTGTTTTGGTCAGAGGTGCTACTACTTTTCTCAACACCCCCAAAAAACCCATGTAATGATAATAAAGACTTTACGTTTTCAAACAAGAACGGAATGCCATCCTTGGAGAAGCCCTACGTATTCAACGGCGACTTTGTGGACCGAGGCAAGGACTCCATCGAGATACTTCTCGTCCTCTTCGCCTTCCTGCTCATCTATCCCACCGAGGTGCACCTGAACCGAGGCAACCACGAGGATCATATCATTAACCTGAGGTAACAAACCCATCTCCGCCAAGGCCATGTGAAAAATATAGGTAAACAAAATATTTTATTTGTGTGACCATTGCAGGTATGGCTTCACAAAGGAAGTGCTGATGAAATACAAGGTAGGTTCCCTCCTTTGTTGTCCCCGCTATTTGTCAGCAGCACATGGCTGCCATTGTCACTCCTGCGCACTACTTAAGAGGATTAAAGTTCATTCATTGGAATGCCTGGAGGACATTTGACTCGACTTTGGCCTCTCATGAGTCATCCAGCCCGGTTCGAACCGTCATATTTTACAGGGGCTAAAATGAGGTGGTCCATATCATTTTTTTGTCATTTTCAACATTAATATAGTCATTCAGCCGGCCCGGTGGGTGACAGGTTAGCACATTCGCCTCACAGTTTTGAGCACCTGGCTTTGAATCCCGGCCCCGCCTGTGTGGCTTTTGCATGTTCTCCCCACGCCTGCGTGGGTTTTCTCCAGGCATTCCAGTTTCCTCCCACGTCCCAAAAACAAAAATGGTAGTTTAATTGAAGACTCTAACTTACCTGTAGCTCTGATTGGTTGCTTGTTTATGTGCCCTGCCATTGATTAGCGAAATAGTGGATGACTAATTTGATGAGCGATTAGTTTTTGATGAATCCATTAATTATGAGACCCGTGCAATCCAAATGACCGGTTGTCAAAAAGTACAAATGAGAATGGAGGACATGGATGTGGATGAAGTTGTTCACTTTTCTGCAGATGCACGGCAAACGGATTCTCAAGCTGCTCCAGAAAATCTTTAGCTGGTTGCCACTGGCGACGGTGATCGACCAGAAAGTTCTGGTCTTGCACGGTGGCATCTCAGATTCCACGGACCTCGGCGTGTTGGCTAAAGTGGACCGACACACTGTGAGTGAGCAACTGATCCTCATTTCAGAGAGGAAAAATGTTCTGAACTCGGCCTGCCGTGTTTTTGTCCAGTACGTTTCAGCGCTGAGGCCCCCCAAGAAGAAGAAGTTCCAGAGCTCCACGGGCACGTCTATCGACTCCGACATGGACGACGACTGGGCCAATCACAGGCTCCTCCAGCGGCGGGCTTCCCTCACGTGTGTTAAACCACTGGGCAGCCGCGATAGCTTCCTCAACCGTTCCCTGCAGGACTTTTCCGATCGGCTCAAGGTCAACGTGGAGGATGAGCTCAAGCTCTGCCAGCAAAGAGCCGCACTCGTACATTTGGGAGGTTTTGGTGTGGAAAAAGAAGGCCAGGCCTCCTTCGACTCGGTCGCTAGTGACAATGCCAAGGAAGAGTGGAAGCAGGTGCGTGAGAAGCAATCGTTTGAAGACAACTTTTTGTATGGATCTCTGCATAAAAGTTTATTTCGTGGCCACACGCATCAACATTTTCCATAGGCTTTAGTTTTCACCATAGACCGTTATCCCCAAGCTGTCACAACAACGTCATTTGGTCAGAGGCCATAACCTTTGTGCCTGAAGCGCCCTCACCGTCGGTAATCAACGCTCAGGATCAACGGTGCTTGCCTGCACATCTTGGTTTCCTGATACGCTAATCCACGCGTCATTAATCCCCACCAGCCTCAATCTTCCTTTCCAGCTCTCCGTCATCACCTTAAGTCGCAGCTGTGGAATGGTGCCGTCTGATCTGGTTCAGTTTCAGGCAGGCACGCCTGAGCGGGTCAGTCACGCTGATGGTGCTCCGTGAGAAAAGTCAGCAAGAACACGATTCCACAACAACCATCAGAGTTTTGCACTATTTATTTGTTTGAATGTGCAACACGTGGCAAGGAAGTCTTGCGGTTCTTGGTTTGAGTCTCCACCCTGGGTTTCTACTGGCACTCCAGCTTCCTCCCACCATCTAAAATTGTACATGTACTCTTGTACTATAAATTTCCCACATCTATCTATCTATCTATAGCTAGCCATCTACTCAGCCATCAACCTACCTTAGCTAGCTATCTAGCTAATATCTACTCAGCCATCAACCTCCCTCCCTACCAATTCATCATTACTCTTTACCATAATTTCTAAACACTAGGCAAATAGGTAGGTGGATAGTTGATAGTTAAATATCTATGTAAGATGGTAGATTGGTGAAGGTAGTTAAATACTGTAGATCGGTAGTGATGATAATTTGATGCCTCAGTAGGTACAGAGGTAGGTCGGTGGCCAAGTAGGGCATTACTGTAGGTGCGAAGGTGTGTGAGTAGGTTGCTATTTGGCTAGGTGGCTCAGTAGGTTGAGATCCATTCATCTATCTATTATGTTCCACTTATCCTGTACAGTGCAACGGGTAAGCTGGCGTCTATCCTAGCTGACTTTTGGGTAAAACCTGTACTGACTGCCAGCCAAATTCAGGGTTCACAGCGAGAGGGCCACCAGTCACACTTACCAAAAATGTCCAAACGAAGGTAGACAGTCAGTTTAACCTACCGTTCTGGTGTTTTCCAGATCTTGGACCTGCTGTGGAGCGACCCCATGACACAGGATGGCTGCATACCCAACGAGCTGAGGGGCGGCGGATGCTACTGGGGTCCCGACGTCACCGAAGACTTCCTGAACAAGCACAACCTGCAGCTCATCGTTCGCTCACACGAGTGCAAACAAGATGGCTACGAGTTCTGCCACAACCGCAAGGTGATAGCTGTGTCGAAACCTTCTTGCCTTGGGATTTGGATGCTGGGCGGGGAGGTCCAGCGAGACCTCCTTTGTTGGCTTAAATGCTATCAGAAGCACTGAGCTACAGTATATTTTCAATTTCTATTGGCTGGACAGACTACACATTGTATATGTGGAGAGATTTGGTTAGATATGTGGTTTGATCCCCCCCTCTAATAAGATTTCAGTCTCCATGTGAAACTGCTCAGGGCCTTCACAATCCAGCGATGCTGGGCCATGTTACGGGCCAAATTCACTTAACAGTGGCCAGCAAGCTGGCCGACAACAATGCCGCCATTTTTAGGTCTTGTGATTGACTCATCAAAGCAAAACGTCTGTAGAGATCTGCATGTATGGGTACAGATAATGTATTATGTCACATTTTTAAGGCTTTTTTTCGCCCCCATGTTATGAGATAAATATTGATCTGAGCTTATCTAGATGTAGTGACCACAGACTTGTCATCGAACTTGACCATGTACCATAGACTTGACTGAAAATTAACAATAGAACATAGACCTGACCTTGGACTATAGAAATGGTGATTATTAAATGTAAAATTCATTAAGTCAAGTACCATGGCTCCGGTCCTGCCTCTACATTAGAACAGAGCAAAAACTGCAAAAGTGACGAGCTTCTGTCATTTGACCCAAGGTCCTCACGCTCTTCTCGGCCTCCAATTATTACGACGTGGGGAGCAACCGAGGCGCATACGTGAAGCTGGGACCAAACCTCGTGCCTTATGTGGTTCAGTACCGGGCCAGCAGCATGACCAGAGAATTGACTGCCAGACAAAGGTACCATACCATCCCAGATCTTTTCAAGCTCCTTGGGTCCAGGGACTGCTAACAGGGGAGCTCCAAGGACACCTAAATAAACAGAACTGCAATTGGTACTACTAAATTCCCTTGGAATTAAAAAGTTGAAAGAAAGAAAAATGTAGTGAGGTTTCAAAAATGATAAACCTACGAGAATCACGTCATACTTTTTCAAGAAGAAAATGTAATAATCATGGCAACAACGACGAGTTTTCTCAGGATAAAAAAAATTGTCCTCTTGTGTAAATACAGTCATATTTTCGCAAGATGAAGGGGAAATACTATGATAAGAAGATCCTTTTTTTGCCGTGCAATTGTTGTGTTGCAGCGTGGGTCAAACGGAGCGCTCGGCCCTCAAAGTCCTTCGGGAGCAGCTGTTTTCCCACAAGTCGGACCTCATCTGTGCCTTTAAACGTTTCGATTGCGACAACACGGGTGAGTCTCGGCGAGGAGATCTTCCCTCTCAGCTATCTAGATAGATAGATAGATAGATAGATAGATTGGTAGGTTGGTTGATTGACTAGTGGGCAGTAGGAAGCTAGGACGCATAAGTTGTAGCGGTGTGAGTGGGCCAAGTCAGAATGTGGGACTTGTGATCGCGCTGGCCAGGTACAGTGTCCGTGACGGACTGGGCCTCGGCGGTGGAGAGCGTGATGCGCCTCGGCCTTCCCTGGAGGATGCTGCGCTCTCAGCTGGTCAGCGGCAAGAGCGCCGACGGCCCCATCGACTACCAGCAATGGTTCAACGAGCTCGCCATCAAAGGGGCCAACGCTGACGTAACGGCCCACACGCACGCCATATGACACTCAAATAGCCCAATTTGGAGATATTTTCCATATTGACCTCCTCCAGCTACATTTCTTGAACAATTCAAACCATTCCAACAGGAGGTCTTACATTGTCCATTTAAACACTTCAATGAATTATGCAGTAATTCAGTGCACTTTCATCTCATCAGCATTGGCGTGTTGTGATGATATCACAGCGGCGTGTTTCCTCTTGCAGCATATTGACCAGTGTCTGCTTGAAACCTTGTACCGCCATCGCTCTACACTGGAGACCATCTTCAGGATCGTTGATACGGATAATTCAGGTAACACGTGCCCTCATTTCTACACCGTCGTGGCCGAAGAATGGCAACGTGGCTGCCGTAGTGGCAACGCAGCTGCGTCATTGTGCAAAATGAACTCAGAGGAATTTTGTGAATAAATTGCTTCAATTTGGGATGGGTTAAAAATTCAGAAGCAGAATGGCACTATGTTAAGGCCTATTTCGTGGTGGATGGCTACGTAACCGGAAGCTTCCGCGCACTCCTGAAGTTCATTTCTGTGTTTTGAGTACGTGATCCAGCCGCTAAGCCAGCCAAATACAACATGGAAAGCATACGTTGCAAATTAATGAACATTCCATTCTCGCTCAACTTCCAGGTAAAAAACAGCAACTACAATGATGTGAAAAGGGGACATTCTGGGCATTTTCCAGCCAAATTATCATGGAAAAGTGACAAAAGCGCATCAAAGATTGGTTAAAAAAAAAAAAGGTAGTGTTACTTTTATATTGTGTAAAAAATACATTATTTAAACCTAAAAACAAGAATGAATTAATATTTTGTTGGTAAAATAAAACAATTGCATATAAATTAAACATTTGTAATTTATTCTATTAGATAACTCGTTGAGAAATTATGATGGAATTCATCTTGAAAAAAATCTAATCCAAAACAAAATTAGTCATTTCATCATTACAGTAACAACATTGATTATAAATATTGAAATGAAAAAGTTGAGTGACATGTTCTTTTGTAAGAAAAAGAAAACAATTTACATACACACTTGAACTACTTTCTATTATTTTAAATGATTGGTTCATTCATTATAACCAAATTACAAATAGCAAATGGAAAAAAATGGTGGAGTTAATTTTAGTTAAATTATGAATAATTTAAACGTGCTAATTAATTTTAAAAATGTATAATTATTAAATGACATTGCATAAACAGTCCATTTAACCATGTTCCTCTGTTTTATTAAATAATTGCTTATTAATTGTTTGATGAACAAGAGTTAAAAAACACACGTGTGTCATGCGATGACATCATCACACGTGTGTCATGTGATTTGTTGTTTGCCAACATGTGACATGCTAATCTGCCCGTGACATCGTCCCGATTAAAACAAGATTAACCCACTGATCTACTGCTCTTCACTTCCTCCACTTTTTTTTCTTTATTTATTTTTTGTCCTCTCAAAAACATCTTATTAGATGTATTTTCCTGGGGGACGGGGGATAACATTTTTTTTTTATTTTTGGCCCCCATTTCCATCATAAACTACCTGGAATGTTTTAGTTCGTGGTACTTGTAGTTTGCAGAACTAAAAGGTTACTGTAGGTAGAAAAGTAAATGAGTAGGTAGATGCAAATTCCTTAATTTTTTGTTAATTTTCTCACTTTAATGTTGAAGATAAATAAATGTAAATATCAGAGTCATATAACCCAAGTAAATGTAAATTGGAGATTTTATTAAGGGAAAGAAGGTGTACCAATTTAACTGTCCCTGTGTGAAAAAGCAAATGCCCCCAACCCTAATAACTGTCTGGGCCAACGGTCTTTTATTGGGTTGAGGTCAGGACTTCACTTCATCCACACAAGATTCTGTCATCCATGTCTTTATGGACCTTGATTTGAGCACTGGTGCACACTCATGTTGGAACACGTCGGTGCCATGGCCAAACTGTTGCAATGACTTGTCGAAAAGCTCTTGGTAAGCGGAATCCTTCATAGTTCCTTTCACTGGAAGTAAGAAGACTCTGGAGACATTTTGGATCCCATGCTTCCCATGCTGCAACTTTGCAATAGGAACACTTCTTCCATTTCTTACATGGATGTGCATCAGTGCACAAAACAAGGTCATTAAATACTTATTTGAGAAAGTTTGATATGGAACACCTTGACTGGCCTGCACGGAGTCCTGACTTCAACTCGACTGTGAAAAATTTGGGGATGAATAGAAGCGGGGCCTGAGAGCTCTGAGAGAGTTTGTGACCTCACAAATGCACTTCTGGAAGAATGGCCCAAAAATTTCCATAAACAGACTTTTCTAGAAGAGTTTCTGTTAAATATGATGCCTTATTATGGATTGATTGAGTGATCAATTTCCCCTCTCCCCCCGGGATGCGGCGTTCAGGCTTCATCTCGCCATCGGACTTCCATCAGACGTGGAAGCTGCTGAGCGTCTACCTGAAGATGGAGATCACCGACGAGGCCATCTCGGAGCTGGCGGTGGCCATCGACAGCAACCGCGACGGCGCCATCGACATCGATGAGTTCATGGAAGCGTTCCGTCTCACCGACAAGAAAAGTCGGCTGGAGAGGGGACGCAGCATGTTCATGGGAACCGTGACTGACCTCGCCGGGCTCGACCAGTGCGAGCACATCTGAACGAGAAGAACAAATCGGAAACGTCAAGGCGCAGGAAGCGTTCATGGCTATTGGTAGTGTCGATTTTTTTTTTCTTTTTGGGGTGTAAACCTACAAAATAATCCACCCATCCATTTTCTGAGCCGCTTATCCTCACTAGGGTCGCGAGTATTTGGAAGCCCATTTCAGCTATCTTAGGGACACCCTGAACTATCTCCAGCCAATTGCAGGGCAGACCAAATAATAAATAATTATTTTTATTCTACCTACATTTTTTAGGCCACAACATAACAACAGTAAACATCATGACTTGATATAAAAACATCCAGCACTGTTATATATTGTACATATTTTAATCTCAATTTGTTACTTTCATGGCGACACCTTAAACTTAAATTAGGTATTAGAAAAAAAGGAATATTTCTGTGCAATGTTTTTTAAGTAAAATAAAAATCAATTCTATTTATTTGAAAAATAAATACTTTATTACTTAAGAGATATTTTTCCCACAACACTTAATAAATAAATATATTTCTTTTAAATACGTGTTATATATTTTTTTGTATTCAATTAAATAATTTTTGGGAAAAAAATATATACTGCAGGCGTTTTTAACCATAGAATTCATGATTAAAACACACAGAGACACGTACACTTTTTCAATGTGTATTTTAATGCATTACTTTGTATTTTATATTTTCAGTGATTAAAAATATGAAAGGCTTTCATTCCGTTCAATAGATTTTTATCCATATTACATTCTCGAGTAAAATGTGCACCACTGAAATTGATCCTCCAAATCAGGAAAACCCTACGTAATACCCATGTTTTTGTTTTTTTTTTTTTAATTTCTGAGCAATGGCATCTTTTCACATATTTTTACTAATACTGCAGATTAACTATATACTGTAGTAATTCTTTGAAATACAAGCAAGTGTGAATGAGCGTGCTTTGTTTTTGTTGTAGTCATAACGCGTTTGCTGTCCATTTTTGGGGCCCTGAAGTTCCCGATCCGTATTTGTTTATTTTTTCTGTGTTTATGACATAAATATTTCCTCTGTTTGAAAGTGTTCAACTGCACTTTGAGCATCAGATGCTCTTTGTGTTCATTTGACTGAAAATGTAAAAAAAATAAATTAAAAAAAAAAAGTTGCACTAAGACATGCACTACCTTTTTCAGGATGTTACAAATAATTTGTGTACTCTTTGTTTGTTTTCTTATTCGGGCACTGAATGTAAATGAAATGCACAAAAGTATGCACAAGATGCCTTAGTTAGCAGTACAGCACAGTATTGGAATGGATAGTATTGCGACATCACAATGCGGCGTTTGGAGTGAGCGCTTTGTGTCTGTGCCATGCAAGTTTGTCCTGGACCCCAAGATGGAACTCAGCAAATTATATATACATAGTTCATACCACATAATGCTTACTGTATGTAGTACATGATCCAAGCTGATGTTTTCGATGACTCTTTGGTTGTTAGCCTGGTAATTGTTTGTTTGAAAACTCTTGTGTTAAATGTGTCAAATTTAAGTATAGAGGATATAAAAAGTCGACGCAGCTACTAGCTACAAAGACTACTTACTGGAACAGCTGAATTTTATTCTTGTTAATCAGAGGCAGCTTACAATGGTGGCAGGCGTGCGATTGGTTCGATTCAACACGAGCTTCTATGTTGAAAATTGTCAACGTAACCACCCATCACGTTGAAAGAGGATGTTGACACTTGTGCAACCACATGATCTCAGTTGTGGAATTGAATATGGGACGTTTTTTTTTTTTTTTTTTTTTTTTGGAGTGGGGGGGGGACTTTTTGAGAGCCACGGTATTCATATACATGTGTACAGTTTGTGTGTTGCATAAAGTTAAGTTGACTTAAGTAACTTGTGAATTTTTGTACTGCTTTTTACTTTTTTTTCTTTAAAACATAAATTTATATATTTGTCTACATTGAATGTGGGAATATAGAGATTCAAATATGAATAATATTTTACCTATATGGCTAAAGCTTTTTTTTAATGTTTAACAAAATAAGAATATACATTCATGTATATTGTACTGAACAGAGACATATCTTTACATAACACTGAACATAAATAGTGAGGTTTAAGTATTACACTTATACTGTATAATGTACGTCTTTATTTTAAAAATGAATAAATGTATCTAGAAATACATAATATATTTTAATTTTTAACTTCACATTTTATTTTAAATCTATAATTAACATATATTAAATATAAATTCCTAATCTAAAATGGATATGATGTGAGATTTTAATATATTTTCATTTATTTAAAGTACAATACTTGATTTACGTTTGACAGTAATTACATTTTTGAATGTATATCGGTATGCGAAGTTTGCCCAACGACTACAAGCAATACGTTAAAGCTTCCACCAGAGGGCAGTAAAGACCACCGTTAAAAACATTTGAATGAAAGGTTTTGGACAACTTAATGTTACTTGTGTATTGAATATTATGAGTTTATGCTTGTGTTATATGGGCTACTTTCTCGAAAGGTTTTAGAGTCCAATTTAGGATTTTAATGTGCCAAATGTGAAAGAGATGACGATAAAGAGATAATAGCCAGATGTGAAGTGTGTAAGCAGCAAAACATTGGGGCTTTTACTTTTAACAAGCATTGTGCAGTGGACCTAAAGAATAAAATAAAATACATATAAGAACTACAAAATAAATACTAGATACAAAAATGTACAAAGATTTCCTTTGAACCAGTTTGATCATCCGATTGTTAAGCCACAACCATTTTTTTCTAACTAAATAAGATGCAAAAATACAAAATACAATTTTGAAAAAGTAGCCATATTCATTATCCCCCCCCCCCAATAAAGTTAAATGAAATACAAACTGTAAAAACTATTACATGAAAAAATGTATATATCAAAACCATTTTTAAAAAGTACAACACAAATGAAGGAATCATCCAAACAGAACAAGCGAGCCTTCATCTTTATCTTCTTCTTTTTCTTTATCTTGTCGCCTCCGTTGACATCTGAGATGGGGGGAAAAAAAGTGGCGGCGTGGCGTCAGTAGGGACAAAGCAGTGAGGGCCGCTCATTGTTTTGGAGAGGGCCGCCACCAAGGGAGCACCGCGGGGGGGGGGGATCGCGGGGCCATTGTGTGCGAGCATCTTCGCAGCTGCTCTGACGCAAAGTTGATTGGGGAAGAGGATCACCGTGTACGCGAGAGCCAAAACGGACTCAGCCACGAAGTTGGGACCTCGAGCAGCGTTCGGGTACCAGCATTAGATTAGTCGGCAGGGATTGGCTTTGAGGTTAGTCAGGCTTTCAAGACAGTGCTCTTCAGTGGTCTTAAGATAAGGTTCAGGGTTCGGCTTTCAAAGGATGGTTTCAGTCAAGGGTTTCTAGCCGGGGCTCAGATTTCAGATTTTCCAATGGGACAAACTGTCAAACACACAAATCCAGAATGAGAACACGCACGAGGGGCCTGCTGTAGGCCACATCTCACGCGCAAATGCTCACACACAGATCGATTTCCGTTTATGATGGCGCCCCTTATGATGCCACACCCCTTAAAGGCACATGCCCAACACGCAAATGCCACAATGCTTTATATCTTTCCAATCTTTTTTAGGATGTTACCGTACAGCGTTATTCTTTGTCATCAAAAAGCAAAGACACGAAATAAGTTGAGGTGTTTTGTGGGTGACTGCGACATCATCGCGGTTGATTACAATACAATAAACTGATTTGTCCTTCGAGTCAATTGAGCGATGAGCTTGCTCACCGCTGCACTGTCATTTTAATTCCATTTAACGATCAATCTGATTAATCTGTGCGGTTTTGTACGCTTTGTCCTACATCGACCCACATTGCGACAGTCGTACCACACGCACACACACACAGTTTGTTTGATTTGATTTAAGGTTGCAGAGTGAAAGGTTGCTAGTCCAGCCGCTCGTTATTACATCACATTTAATTCTTGACAGAAGCGCAAAAGAGCCAAAGCACACAAGTCAGGTCCAGTGCTGTTCATTTTAAAGTCTCCCAAAAATACAATACAGTAAATTAAAAGTTCACTTCATTCTCATTACTTTTTTTTTTCACAATTGTCAAAAGATGTTAACGGCATTAAAGATGAGCAACTAACATTTTTTCAAACATGCACCAAGAAAGAATAATACAAAAATGTGTAAATGAGAAGATATATGCAAAATGAAATGAAAAAAATAGATGTAAAATATATGTATAAATATTCCATTTCAGGTGCACATTATGTTATCTGTTCAATTTCTGTAATGTGCCTACCAGTATTTATGCCACATTTTCTTTTTGATCTTGAGTGTGGATTTTTTAAAAAGTCTTCATTATTGGAGTTAATTTTTTTTTTATCTATTGACTGAATGGTCTCCACCTTAAATTTTTTGTTCCACTTGTTACAGTGACAATTAAATCTCTAAATCTGAATATTTGTAACATTTTGTTCTGAAATCTTATTTTCTATTAAATAAAATGAAATTTGGGGGGGAAATCAATGGAATAGAACAAAGGTAATATATACACACACACCCACACCCACACCCACACACCCACACACACACACACACACACACACACACACACCACACACACACACACACCACACACACACACACACACACACACACACACACACACACACACACACACAAAATGCCTTGTGAAAGTTTTCAGCCTCCTTGAACTTTTCAACCTTTTGTCACATTTCAGGCTTCAAACATAAAAGACATAAAATTATTTTTTTTGTCAAGAATCAACAGCAAGTGGGACACAATCGTGAAGTGGAATGAAATTTATTGGATATTCTAAACTTTTTTAACAAATAAAAACCTAAAAAGTGGGGTGTGCAAAATTACTTGTCCCCCTTGCATTAATACTTTGTAGCGCCACATTTTGCTGCAATTACAGCTGCAAGTCGCTTGGTATTGTCTATCAGTTTTGGACATTGAGAGAGTGAAATCATTCTTCCTTGCAAAAAAGCTCAAGCTCAGTGAGGTTGGATGGAGAGCGTTTGTGAACAGCAGTCTTCAGCTCTTCCCACAGATTTTCGATTGGATTCAGGTCTGGACTTTGACTTGGCCATTCTAACACCTGGATACGTTTAATCTGTGAACCATTCCATTGTAGATTCGCCTTTATGTTCTGGATCATTGTCCTGTTGGAAGATAAATCTCTGTCCCAGTCTCAGGTCTTTTGCTGACTCCAACAGCTTTTCTTCCAGAATGGTCCTGTATTTGGCTCCTTTCATCTTCCCATCAATTTTAACCAACTTCCCAGTCCCTGCTGAAGAAAAGCAGGCCCAAACCATGAGGCTGCCACCACCATGTTTGACAGTGGGGATGGTGTGTTCAGGGTGATGAGCTGTGTTGCTTTTACACCAAACATATTGTTTTGCATTGTGGCCAAAAAGTTCGATTTTGCTTTAATCTGAGCAGAGCACCTTCTTCCTCATGTTTGGTGTGTTTCTCCCAGGTGGCTTGTGGCAAACTTTAAACGAGACTTTTTATGGATATCTCTGAGAAATGGCTTTCTTCTTGCCACTCTTCAATAAAGGCCGGATTTGTGCAATGTACGACTGATTGTTGTCCTATGGACAGAGTCTCCCACCTCAGCTCTTGATCTCTGCAGTTCATCCAGAATGATCATTGTCCTCTTGGCTGCATCTCTGATCAGTCTTCTCCGAGCTCGAAGTGAAGGTTTTGAGAGACAGCCGGATCTTGGTAGATTTGCAGTGGTCTGATACGCTTTCCATTTCAATATGATTGCTTGCACAGTGCTCCTTGAGATGTTTAAAGCTTGGGAAATCTTTTTGTATCCAAATCCGGCTTTAAACTTCTCCACAACAGTATCTCGGACCTGCCTGCTGTGGTCCTTGGTCTTCATGATGCTCTCTGCACTTTAAACAGAACCCTGAGATTATCTCAGAGCAGGTGCATTTATACAGAGACTTGATTACACACTGGTGGATTCTCTTTATCATCATGAGTCAACATTGGATAAGAAGAAGATCCTCACCGAACCTCTGCAGTGAGTTTGCTGCACTGAAAGTAAAGGGGCCGAATAATACTGCACGGCCCACTTTTCAGGTTTTTATTTGTTAACAAAATATAAAATATCCAATAAATGTCATTTTACTTCACGATTGTCTCCCACTTGCTGTTGATTCTTGACAAAAGATTTTAATTGTATATTTTGTTTGAAGCCTGAAATGTGGTGAAAGGTTGAAAAATTAAAGGGACCGAATGCTTCCACAGGGCAGTGTGTGTGTGTGTGTTTGTGTGTATATATATATATATATATATATATATATGAATGTAAATTAAATACAAAATACTGTACATATACAAAAGTAAATACTTATGTAATTTTATTAAATCAAATAAAGGCAAGATTATTTTTGTATGTCGCTCCATACAGGTAACTATAAATAAAACATTATCTACACATATGTTACGCAGTAGATTGTGAGTAACGCTAATGAAAAAGCAAAATGCGCTCACTGAATTGAGCTTTCGTGCATTTACATTTTTCTCTTTTTTGGGTGACTTTGCAGGTGTATATTTTCTGCAGATTCCGAAGCGCGTGACTTCAAAACAAAAGTTTTTAATTTTGTAGAAAAAAGTAATAATTTTAAACTCCGCAGTCATTCATCGTGTTGTTCAAACAAAAATGGGGAAAAATTGATGTAGTGTATTTTTTTTATGTTATTCAAGTTCATACTAGTGTTCAGGCTTTGTTACAGCGTGCTTTATTAATCGAGTCAAATAGTGTCGCATCGCATCCTTCCATGCATGCAGCAGCTGACGTGACGTATTTTCAAGGTCATTGACTCATTGAAGTGGGATGAACAGAACACTTGTGAAGAAAGGAAGTCAGTGGAAAAAAAAGAAGACAAAAAGATGACAAGCATAAAATGTTGAGCCTGATGAAGAACTTCTTATTTCCTTTTTAGATGAAATGTTTCGTTTGGCTGAAATGTCATAAAACAATTACAAAAACACATCACGCATGTACGGAGCCCAGAAAGGGACATGAGGAAACTTTCTCGTTGCAATGAGAAACAAGTTTATGATTTGTTTTTTCCCTCCCATGTCCCTTTCTGGGTTTCATACCATATAAATGAGATATATGTAAAACAACAACAACAACAAAAAATAAATAAATAAAATAAATACCAAAATTTACAAATCAAAGAAAATTCAAACTTGAGATACAAACAAGAAATAAAACATAATTAAAATTAAATTTTAAAAACTAAATGAAAAGTCTCAAAGAAATAAAATCACATAGTGTAGAGTGACTGGTGGTGTTGTGGTACACACGGCAAACCTTGGTGCAGGCGGCGTGGGATCGATTCCCACTCAGTGATGGTGTCGATATCTACCCAGTGACTGACTGGCGACCAGTTCAGGGTGTGGCCCGCCTTTTGCCTGAAGCTAGCTAGGATAGGGTCCAGCTCCACTGGGACCCTTGTGAGGATAAGCGGCTTGGATAATGGATGGATGAATGAATGGTGTAGAAATACAAGAGAAAAAAACTAAATACTACCAATGTGTGAATCAAATATTTGAAAAATACTTCTTGCATACAAATAAATGCATAATAAATGAAGTATAGTTCAAACAAAAACAAAAATAAAACTAATCAAATTGCAATAAATAAATATATAATAAAACAAATATGTATATACACTATATTATATGATTTATTTTATACATGGATGATTTTATTGATTTTCTATTTAAAGCAAATTTGAACCATATGTTATCTCATATAATATATATATATATATATATATATATATATATATATATATACATTTTGAAAAACATGAAATTTTATAAAAATATGCTTTTTACAGTGGTGTGCAAAAGTACAGCCTCCCTCTCAAATTCATACCTTTACAAAAGTTCCTCACTAATGAAAGAAATGTAAAGATTAGACCAGGATTGTGCATTTTTTTAATGAATCAAAATATTACCACGGAGTTGTGAAGACTCAGTTATTAAGTTATAAGAAGCACGTTATATAAAAAAAAACCTCGCTTCATTTCAGTTATTACAGCGGTATTACTGTACTTGTTATTCGGTTCAGGGACTATTTTCTTTTTCGTACATAGCCAGCAAGCTTTGAATTTTTTTTCCCTGATAAAATATCCATTTTATGTTTGGGTTATGTTTGTCCAATATCAATCAATGATAATCAATCAATAATAATAATAATGATAATTTCCGTGATCTGAGCCGCTTATACCCGCAAGGGTCGCAGGAGTGCTGGAGTCTATCGCAGCTATCAGTTTTGTACAAAGTCTTTAGGGAAAAATAAAACACAGCAAACCACATTGCACTTGTCGACAAGCTTTTATTTTATTGCAAATACACTAGAAATGTTTACAAAACCACTGTAAGAAAGGTGTGTGCAGTGGGAATTATCAAAACTAAAAATAAGTAGTTCTTGGAATTGTTTTTTTTTTTTTTTTTTTTTGCACCTCTCATGACAAGGAGGAGATTGTCATTGGGAAAACCAAAAGGAAAACAAAAACCACCATTAAACAAGCTCAAACAGAAGTGTTGGGACCCCGAGTAGGTTTATGGCACAACCGCTGGTCCCTGGAGAAGGAAGAGGAGGGAGGGGGGGCATCATTCATCTCATTCGTCATATCAAGATAATCCGCCTGCTCATCAAAGCCCTCCACTTTCACAATGTTAGCATCACGTATCATCGCTACATCTTTTTTTTTTTGAAAATTAGCTGAAATAGACTTGGACCCAAGCAAGAGCCAACATCACAAAAGAATTCCTGGGGGGGTGTTTAAAAAAATTTACATAAATACATGGCCCTGTAATAACAACCATTCATTTATACACACAACTCTGTATTGCTTTTATCTTACATCATAATAATAATAATACTGAGATTCATCCGGTTTCCGCACCCTTTTCAGCCTCGATGTTAAGAAGGCACAGCAGCAAATACGGTGGCACAAGGCAGGGGGAAAAAAAAAAAAAAAAATACGCTAGGCGGTGTTGGTTTGTGGCACGAGGAGCCAAGCCAGGGATGTCTTTGGTCATAAGGGTGTGTGTGTGTGGGGGGGGAGGGGGGTGTATGTTTCCACCACTTCGGTAAAAGGTTTATTTTTGCCCGCCATTTCTATTGCAAAATGCTCCTAACATGGAATTAACCAATCCAAATAAAGTTGTTTCCAGTCAGTTTTTTTTTGATACAGCATCATTCAGTGTTTCCATTATTAAAGATCCAAACTGCCCCATTTTTTTAGAACCCTTACATCTGCGTGGCAGTCTTGTTAAAGTTTCCTTGAAACGATAAAGCTCAGGACATGATATTTTTTTGCGGTTTCTAAAAATATTTCGACTACGATTTGTGCAGCAGAATCACCAAGTAAAATGATTTGGTCCACTTAACACCGACATAAAAGGGACTTTGGTTGAATACAGTAAGCGCAGTAGATGACCGTTTGCAAAGTTTAAAAAAAAAAACCCCAAACAATCAAATTGTCCCACTTTTTTTTTTTTTTTTTAGAACCATTACATTGGGGTGCCAGCCACATGGGGATCAAAGGTGATCTTAAGGTCCACCTCCCCCCCAAAAGTCATAATATCAGTAGCTCAGAAAATGGATACTTCAGTACAGTTGCAAATTAAAGGGTCCCAAAGTACGCCAGTAGCAAAGTTGTGAGTCTATTCATGTTGGGTGCAGACAAAATCCCTCCTTTCGTAAAGACAGAATTGTATGACAAAAAAAAATAATGATGCACTGTGATGAAATTATGGTAACTTGTTGGCAAACAGAATTGTCAGTTGCATAAAGAGCTGTCACAGTGGCAAGAGAGGTTAGCGCTTGCTTTTCCCCCCACAACTCTGAGGACCCAGTATTAGCAATTAATTACGTTGAGGTGCCAGATACAAAATGTTCCTGTAAGCGTTATGAGATTTTAAAAATGCTACCCATTGCCCAAATGTTGATGGAAAAGAATAGCTGGCGTGAACTTCTGACCACTTCAAAATTGATTGACGAATGAAGATAGTTAAATACGCACTGCATAATCTCACATTTCTTTGTTGATTTTCCTGACGAGTTAACAACCCAAAACGTACCGAACTGGTGGAAACCTTTCACAAAATCTAGAAAGAGCCAATAAGGGCCCTTTTGTTCAACCGCATTGATCACTACAGTCTTCTTTACTGTTGAACATGTGGAATAAATGTAACATTTTTCTTTCATTGTTTTCTAAGCTCTCAAACAATGTTAAGATAGATTGGCAAGGTGTAAGAATCTTAGGAAAAGCACAGGTTTATGGCCGATGCCTAGCAGCAACGAAGACACACACACACGTTTGAAATGTGTACAGACCGACTATCCGGTGCAGAAATGACAAAAGACCAAAAACAAAGATAAAAACACACTTGGCACATTTTTCAGGCATAAAGTGTGGGTGCGGGGGATTGGTGTTTTTTTGTTTGCTTGAAATGATAAGACAACGAGTGATTCAAGTGCTCGGTTTTGCACGTTAAAGTCTCTTTGACTCACGAAGGAAAGACAAAGAAGACCTGGTAGTCTCATGGAGGATCCTTTGTGGTCCCAATTGTGCTGAAGTAACAGTGTAGACGTGTGAACCGTCGTGGCGGTAAGGCAGAGAAAGTAAGTTCGAGTCTCCCTTGTATGTTCCGTGGGTGTCTTTGCCCCCCAATTGGGAAAAAGAAACAAAAAATGATGAGCCACAAGCATGGCTTAAACAGACTAGCTCGGAACTGTTTAGTGTTACAAGGGGGAGGGAGGAAAAAGGTGGCGCAGACACACTTTCACTACCAGCCAGTGTGTGAAACAAAAGGCAAGATAATTAAATTATTTGGCTCAGTCTTTTTTTTTTTTTTTTCCTTTGTTCCAATACTTTTGTTAATATGACAAGGAGGTTGGAGGATGTGTGTCGGAAGGATGACCAGTTTGGGTGCATGGAAAAACAAGTCGTAGTCAAGTCTTCATTGTAGGAGTCAACCAGGAGAGGAAGAAGAAGCCTCTCGTGACTGACTCAGGCTTGGCATGTGGGGGGTGCTTTTAAGAGGGCTCAGGGAACGTTCCCACCCCATAGAATATTAAGTCCGCCTACTTGCCCTTACCGGCCTCGTGGTAACGATACCCCCCTCAAGCCCCCTTTGTGAGCGCCAGACTAGGGGTATGAGAAATGAGAAGAGGGGGGTGGTGATCCTAGATCAACATTTCTGGGCCTCCACTGGCGACATGGCGATGTAGGAGCCGTTCCTCATCGGCTGGGTGGCAGGAGCTTCGGGGGACTCGTCAGTCTTGTCGCTGACCTGCGTGTACGCGGTCTCGTCTTTGGCCGTCTGGAGCCGCAAATTGGGAGAAAAGTTGACGTTAGTATCAGATGGCAAAGGTGCAAAGTCGCTGTACGACAAAAAAAAAAAAAAAAAACCTGAAGGCTTGAAATGATCGGCAAACTCCAGTGAATACGTCAGAACTGGTTGCAAAAAATGTTTCAAGGACTGATTTAGGTAATTTTTACAGGAAGTGTGTGTGTGTGTGTGTATGTAGATATTTACACACACGCACAGACACTAGGGAATTCAAATTCCTCCAAATGAGTTCAAATGGAAAGCAGGTATGGGTGTTAAAATGTCAAAAATAATTTGCGTACACTGTTAAATGTGTGCAATACAAGGCATTAAAGTTTCATGATTATTTGGAAGATCAGCTATGATTGCTGCTCAGAGACTTCATTTTTGTTATCAGATAATGGAAAAAAAATGTTGATTGTCTGACAGCGACTATTGAAATTTTTTTTTGACATGTCTACAGTGAAATATCCTCTTAATACTGTATTTCCTCATGAAGTGACCATTCATGTACAGAGAGGGGGCGGACCAGTTGCTAAGCGGCCTCTTTTTTTTTTTTTTTTTTTTTAAACAAACTAAATAATTACAAACTATTTTAGTCCACCAGAAAGAAATTTCCATTGAAATATTTTTAGACGTACTTTTTGTTTGACACCAGCCTTTCCCTTTTAGAAATGCTGATTCTTGATTAAAGTAACGCACAATAAAAATAAAATGTCCAACCCAAAAATGACATTTAAATTTACACAGTTAATATATATTTAATCTATTATTTTGGTTTTAGGGGGCAGTTTTCATCCAGTAAAACTGGTGTTATGAGATGATATAAAAAGGACTAACGAAAAAAAAAATGTATAGTACATGCTCTAGTGGGTGCTGCTGTTTTGGTTAGCCACCCATTTCAACTCTAAACAATGTCTATGAACTGAAGCAACAAACTGTTTCCCTAGTGGAAGGCTGGGGTGGGGAGTGGAAGATGCAGTACTATTTGAGGAAATACTGTAAAAATGTAACACTTAGGACAAAAGCAACAACAGGATAAAATGTGCATAACCGGACTAAATAAGGCAAACAAAACAATTAAGACCCAAATGAGCATGAAAAAAAAAAATACTCAAGATGGCCAACAAAATCCAAAACAAAGAACAACAAGGCAACAAAAATAGAAAAAGACTTACAGCAAAAGAATGAAAAGCCTCAGTAAAATCAATGCGTTTTACTTCGTTCTAAAACAGAAAAAGGGGAAAAAGGGGAAGGTTACAGAAAATTCAAACAACAAGGTTAATACAAACAATGCTTCAGTTGGGAAATAAGCATCTGCAAACTTTGTCATCATTAGCTATCAAACCCACGTTTGGAAAAACCTTTAAGCAGTACTGTATAACATTTATGGGGGGCTGGCTTGTTAGCTTACCATGTCTTACTACTCCGCAATGACAAACAGCATGTTGAGAATACAATTATTTTAAGTGAATGTAGCTCTTTTTTTGGACGCTAGCCATTCCAGGTGCTGGGCTAATCAGAATTCTGAAGATGTGATAGTTGCCGCTGAAAAATCAAAACATGACTTTTCAGCCAAGTGCAGACCAATTCTTCTGCTACCTTAGACCAGTTGTTTCACTAATAAGACTGCTAATGAGTTTTTCACAACTAATTCCGCTACTTAAAGCACTTTAGAAAGCAGCGCTATAATGAACTAACTAACACAAATAAAGCCTTTTACCAAAACATGGCGTTACCAACCCCCCCCCATAAAGATACAATTCAACACAAAATAGCAAGAATCACTGTTCATGCTGGTTTTATTGTTAGATATGCATGCAATGTAGTTAGTTGGCATGCGGCAAGTTTGGGGCTTCTAAATTTTCTCACAACCTAAACCTGGCAATCTATTCTTTTGGCTAATGACACAAAAAAAATCTAACAGGGACCTTGTGAGCTGATTACTAGATCATTATTGCTATAGGGTCAAGCCTCGGGGGTGGTAGCAGGGGATTGAGGGGACTCACCTTCTTTTGACGGTTTCGGCAGAAAAGGACTACCAGGACAAGCAGCAGGATGAGGCCCATGCCCACAATAAGCAAGGGGAAGTTGGACACCAGGGTGAGGATGAGGAGCAGCGTTCTCATCTGGGAGGCAGAGTCATCATCCACTGTGGCCGTCTGCCAGAGAAAAAAAAAAAAGTGTGTGTTACAAATGGCATAGCTTGACTTTGATGCCTTACTACGTTTTTGCAGCAGCTGTTCTCACCTCATTAACATACATGATGGGGAAAATGGTCTCGTTGAGGAACATAGTGTCACTGAAGGAGGAGGTGACAAGTTAGTCACGTGCTGGCAGCAGAGGGTTAAAAAAAAAAAAAAAGAAAAAAATAAAAAAATAAACCTTACGGAAAGCCCGGCACTCTTTTCACGATGACATTGAGCTGAGCACGCTTGCAGGCCCGAATGGGAACACCTGTGGTCTGTAAACACAATAGACCTTATTAAAAACACAACTAATGTTCCAGGGCTACAGCTGCGATGCGTATCATAGAACTTTCAGAACTAAAAATCAATTAGGACAATTGGAAGCTTCTTTAAAATGTAATTGTGGATTTTCAGCAGTGTTTTTTTTTTTTTTTTTTTTATAAACTTAAGTGAAAAAGCAAAAGCGGAACCCGTAGATTTCAGGGTGGTCTGTACCGGCTGAAGGTCGAGGTAGGTCTCGTGCTCGTCCTTGTTAGGGTTGAGGCCTTCGATGGCGTTGATGTATTTGGGGTCAGCCTGGTAGAAGTGCGGGAAAGAGACCACGATGGGGGCGCCTTGAGGGAGGACACAAAAGTAAAACAAACAAGTCAATGACTCCTGTTAAACTCCACAAGTAAGATAAGAGAACAAACGTGAGATACGCTCAATGTTTGTGGAGCTATAATTGCTGTATCGCTGTAGATAGTCCAGGCATGTGTTTTGATGACATGCTGATGTGGCCAAGACAAACATCAACTCACATTTACCCAGAAACCCTTTCATAAGCTCCAAGACTTAACATTGTGTGGGTTAACAAAATGAGCCTGCTATACTAGAGATAAATATAATAGCATTTGATGTTAAAAAAAAAAAAAAAAAAAAAAACAACCAAAACATCCTGACAACTACCAAACAGCGTAGTGGCAGTGTGATGGTCTGGGGCTGCTTTGTTATTTCAGGACCTGGCCTTGAAAATCCAACAGGCAAATTTCTGGTCATTTAAAACATTCCAAAATGCAAAATTCAACAAGCTATGGATATAGAATAGAAAGAAAGGGGAAAAAAAGAAATAAAATCAGTAAGTACTTACTGATTTTAAGTATTCAGGAGTAAAAAATGAAAAAGAAAAGTAATTTTAATGCAATTTTAGTATTATGTATTTCCAATTCATTTAGTTAATTGAATTGTATTATTAAAGGCTGTTAGTCGTTTCTGCATAGGAATCCTATATGCCAATCTAAGCGGCTCAAGTGGCAGATAAAGATGATGAATGGTTAAAGGAATGCAAACACCAGAGTCCAGAGGTGAGCGTGTGTCGGGGATGCTCCTGGCGCTCTTATCGCAGCAATCCCTCTCCATTCAACAGTCAAATAATCCAATCATTGCGACACGCGCGCTGAGTACTGTTAATAATTCAACCACGCGGTCAAAATGGAGAAGGAAATACCAGATTGTGCTGGTTGAGAGGGTCATTAAAGGGTAGTGGGGGTGTGGAAGCGGTATTTTGTTTTGAAGAACCAAACTGGACACATTAAGGGTTTATTTCTAAAGTCTAACACAGTAATAAATACATAAAAAAAAAAAAAAAGAAATTGAGTTCAATGTAAAATGTAACTTAATTGTATATATATATATATATATATAAACTTTCCTCGCTGCATGAGGTATTTTGTCTTTAAATTCAGTTTCCTTTCAAAATATGTAACTTGCTTCCCTTTCAAAAAAATTTTTTTATATGACCCGGCAACAGATTATGTCCAGTTTTACATGTGGGGTTTTGATTTGAGTTTAGGTTGTAGGAAAAACTGGATTGAGTGTTGAAGAAATTACTTTTCTTATGCCTCTTTTCTTCACAATATAAAGAGGCTTTGTGATGGAAGTCTCGTGTTTCTCCAGTCCAGTAATTTAATTATGGTGACAGTATAAAATAGTACAGAACATGTTTAGCTTTTCCCAGTACAGAAATTCTTCTTGAAATTTTTAATTGGACATGCTGCATCCCGTGATCTCAAACTTGCTTTTACTCAGTCAACAACCACAAAAAAAACCCATCATATTGTTTTGAGCTAATGATTGACACTGAAAGCATATTTCCCTGTAATAACTGACCTAAACAAACACATTGGCTGACATTGCAAGCTTGACTTTGCTGTTACTTTGTTTAAATAAACTAAGTGACGAAAATCTCGGCCATGAATGATGCTTTTAATGTGATCAAATGTGAGGCTTTTTGCGGTTTCTCGATTGGCTTCGGTAAGTATTTATCTTATCTTACCTTGTCGACAAACGCTGACTTTGAGCACGCCGGTGCCTAGACACTCTCCGGCGGGCACGCAGAAGCCCTCGTTGGCGGGGTTGTCCACGGGGCTCATGAGCACGTCATTGGGGGGTGCAAAGCGGTACGCCTGGATGCCTTTCACCTCCACGTCCTTTACGTAGGCCAGATGGATGGACCTGCGATAAAGAAGCATCACACTCACTCAGTTTGTGTACCCTATGCTCTCCAAAATAACTTCCTGTGTATCATCAAGCCTACAGGGCGTGTCCACTTTTCTGACAAAATCCTTATCAGTCCTCCATGGGAAACAAGGGCGGGAGAGCACACAAAATTGGAGCTCGCATACCTGCAGAGATCAGCGGCGAAGATGTAGAGCAGCTCGTTCCTGCTGATGAGCGGGTGGAAGACAGCGCCGTCCGTGCCGTTGATCATGTTGCTGTGGTTGGACGACCAAAATGTCATCGCCCTAGTCACAAAGAGAGAAAAAAAATAACATGTTTATTTTATGATTCTTGATTTGACACCAAACATGGAAGGAATGCATATTTCAATGTAAAATGCAAACAAAGTGCTGGTCTAATGAATCAAGCACAAGCATATATACAAGCAATATTTCGAAATTCCAGTCGGAATAATGCATGATTCCATTTAGGCCAACTGGATCTGAGAACCTGGGTTCAAATCCAGCCTCGCCTGTGTAGAGTTTTCGTGTTCTCCCCATGCCTGCATGCATTTTCCCTTGATATTCCGGTTTGCCCCCACATTCCAAAAATGTGCAAGGCAGGTTAATTGAAGACTAAATTTTCCATTCGAATGAAAATTCTGATTCAGCATTCATTTTTGTTTTGTTTTGAATTTGAGAATTTCTGCAGCTCTAGTAAATTCATTGCCCTACTTTCCATTATTGAGCAGATAATGAGGTTATATGCATGTGTTTGATAAATGTCAATTATTTGCTTTTTAATATCCTGAACTTTACTGTTGCTTTGTTGAGTGGCGAAAGTGTTTATGGAGGAAATTTATGAGATTAGGGCATGTTTTTAATGAACTACTCCACAGTCAAACAGCTTTCCCGGCTATCAAGATGTGACGTGAGGAGGGATCTAGTCTAAGCTTAAATGTATTGGTGCTGTCTCAAACCCGCAGACCTGGACCCACTCAAAGTACAAAGTCACAACGGATAGCCAAACATTCATTTTGTAACCATGTTCCACTTTTAAATGCAGGGAGCAAAGGCTTTTCCCGTGAACCCTACTCAAAAGTTGTGTAACTGAGCAAATGTTGGGAATCACAGGTCTAACTGTGACCAGAAGGACAAATATTGTATATTACCGGTAAATTTAAATTAAAATTATCATGATTGCAAAAAATAAAAAGGTTTTTACCTGAGTCCATTCCATGTGTCGATTTTGCCGTAGTCCATGTAGTCCTGCTCGCCGGTGTGGAACACAAACTCGCCTTCGTGGGTTCCATTTTTCTGCCAAATGAGGAGAGAGGGAGATGGGTTGAGACATGAATCGCATGCTGGCGAGGCACTGAATCAGAACACGTTTGCGTCGGGGTGCTTAATGAGCGGCAGAAAGAAATGCCACCTTGTGCTTGAACACAATAAAGCATTAACTGAGCACTAGGAATGCTCATAATTAGACAATGGGATGGCGTACAGTGATTTTGGTAGGATGCAGTTTTGTTGTTTTTTGTTGAAAAAAAAAAAGTCTTGGAACAAGTGCTTTGTTATCCTGAAAGTAGAGGCAAAAGTTTAAACCACCCCATCATGTAATAAAGGAGAAATAAAATTTTTATAGTGTGTAAGTACTGGGTGTACTGCAGTATTTGTGCACTGGCTGTGTACCTTTAAGTGGTGTGACCTAATGAGTGAAGTCAGGAGATGTTGAGTCGGCTGCCTACTCTACATGTGAGCATCTCGGCGTGTGTTGTGGCCTACTGAAGATCCTTGCGAGAGTGGCATCATTTTTTCATTTCACTATTCCCCCCCCCCCCCCCCCCCCCCCCCCCCACCGTCATGTTGTGAGGGCATTACAGAAACTTAATTGCTCCACCTTTTTTTCACTTCACTGGAAATGGGCTCGTAAATCAGAATTTAGCTCACAACATGAAGCTTAATCAAAGTAATGATGTATTTGTATGGATAATGTCCCAATAATTTTGTCCACATCGTGTCTTCACCGGCATGGGAATTCAGTTTACTTCTGAGTCAACTCCCCAACTGAGTCATCCAGCTAAGACGTTTGTCTTAGCAGCTGACTGCCTCCCCACAAGATTGCAGAAGTCACAACACACAGTGAATAGGAAGTTGATAAATTCAAGTAATTACGTGGCCACAAGTGAACCCTCTGCGTTTACCTTCCACATGAGCCCGAAATACTCGTCCACATCCGGCTTCATGGAGTGGATCTTGGTCAGGATTGGGTCCTTGAAGCCCCACAGGTACTCATGTACCGTGCGTGTAGTAAACAGTTCGGCGCCCAAGGACTTGATATAGACTGAGATGAGGGTGCGCAGGATGTAGTAGTATGACTTGAGCTCATTCATCACCACCTGGTAAGGGAGGGTGAGTAGGGGGCACATTGAGAATGTCATTTTAATCACATTTATTATTTAAAAAAAAGGTGAAAAAATATGCAATTTAAAAAAATATTTTTAATGAGCGGCAACGTAGTCCAACTGGTTAAAGTGTTGTCACAGTTCTGTGGGCCAGGGTTGAAATCCCAGCCCCGCCTGTGTGGAGTTTGCAAGTTCTCCCCGCGGCTGCATGGCTTTTCTCCGGGGACTCCGGTTTCCTCCCACTTCCCAAAAACATGCATTCATTGGACAGTCTAAATTGCCCCAAGGTGTGATCATGTTGTCTGTCTCCATGTGCCCTGCGATAGGCTGGCGACCAGTCCAGGGTGTACCCTGCCTCCTACCCGAAGATACAGTTGCTGGGATAGGCTCCAGCACTCCCGTGGCCCTTCTGAGGATAAGCGGCTCAGAAAATGGATGGATGGATATTTTTTTTAATGGAAAAACATTTTACTTGGTGTATTCCTGAAAATCTATTACAAGTTTATAGAATGAAGAGAAAAATAATTTAAACATTTAAAAAAACATTTTTAATGAAAACCTGTGATAAGTGATTTTTTTTAAATATAGTTTTTAAAAAATGAAAACATTTCATTTTTACAATATTCAATTAAACAAATTAGTCATGATCCACTTTTTTAAGATATTGTATTTTCAACTTTGAATTTCATGAAAAAAAGCTATAAATTGAAAAAAAAAAAAAACTTTCCCCACAATAAAGTGATAAAATTAACAGTCTCTTAATTATATTTACAGTACACCAACATTTATACATTAAAAATGTTTTAAACATAAAGTATCTATTTATATTTGTTAACTTTCCCCTCGACTTTATTTTTAAAATGTGAAAAAAACAATTGTTCTTCCCATGAACGATTGTGTCCAGAATGATGAAGATATATGATTGGTCTCTTACCACTAAAGGAATGTTGATGGTTCTGAGGATGTCCACTTCAGGGTCACCCACTGACTTCTCCGGCACGAACACGAAGGTTTTGGGGTTGAGGGCGTACACTTTGGTGCCGTTCTCCAAGAAGGTGACGTTCACCCTGGGCCGGTACTCCCTGGAGCAGGCAATGAAAGGACCTGGGTCAGACGACACGAGAAGAATCCGGGGATCCGAGGAGAGGAAGTTGGACTACCTATAGGTGTAGGGTCCGATCTGCTGGACGGCCGCCTTCCCGCCCGCTAAGAAGACCTCTGGGTTGGTGACATTGAAGAAGTAGTACTCCATGTAGACAGGTGGGGGAGGGTTTTTCCATGACTCAAACATCTGACTCTTCTCTGTCAGGGTGATTTCCTAAACACAAAGTAACAAGTAGTTAAAGAGCGAGCTACCACCAAGTTCGAACACAATAAAAGCCTTGAATGTGTGGTGCATTTGAGTCCATCTGGTATGATATTTGGCCCTGTTACTGGACTTCTTTTGATAGCAGGATGTTTCAGTGGACTAACCCTAACCTAACCCTTTGTGAACAAAGAACTTTGATGTAGACATTCTCCGATTGGTGTGGTGCATTTAAATCAATTTGTAATATTTGACGCAGTTACAACTGCCCGTTTTTGTTAGTGTAATGACTCTCAAAAAGCATTTTTTTGTGAACGAAGGATTTTTGGTCTGGAGGGTGGTGGACAGTGTGGCAGGTTTGAGGCCAGACGTTGTAATATTTGGTGCCAAATCCAGATTTATTTTAGTAGGTTTCAACTTTTTTTGGTTCCCATTCCTTTGGGCTTGACCGGGACAAATATGGTTGGTTTCCTTTACTTTTTCAATGTAAAACGAGGATCAGCCTGAGGGTCCTCACACACGCACGCACGCATGCGCAATAGGAGGCAGGCAATGCGGACCCCAGCAAGCTTAGACTAGAACCTGTACAGGACCGGCATTGCCTGTAAATGTTGGCATAGTGATGAAATCATATGTGACTGCAGTGAACAGTCAAGTCACGTCACAAAGGCAGGGTGCTAGAGTTGTTCTTCGAAAAAGTAACCGGCCATTAGTAGAAACTGCAGATACAAGGTTTCAAAAGTAGTAATCAAAAGTAAAACATTGTCCGAAAACATACGCAAGTACTGAAAGTCTGATGGAGTAGCAGTATTTGTACTTGGTGACTTCCCACCACTCTTGTAGATAGAGCTCAAAACTGGTTATTTTTAAGGATGTGCATGTAATTGACTACACTTCCTCCTTCTTCCAGTTTTCTCGAGAACCTTTGTCCGCTGGATATTCACCATTGAGGAGGTATTGTCACATGTACATTGTCACACAAGCACTCGGGGTTGAGCTTGAGGGCTGCGGCCGCCGGTCCTCTGCCAAGAGACTTTTCAACGTTAGCAGATGTTGATGGTCTGCATTGTTGTCCGTTGAAATCGTTCGCATCCCACGAGTCTTAACACAAACAAAATAATCCAGGCATGTTTCCTGAAAAATTATACGACTTTCTTAGAGAGAGAAAAACATCTAGTTTATCCATCCATTTTCTTAGCCCCTTATCTGGAGCCAACCCCAGCTCTCATTGGGGAGGAGGCAAGGTACAACGTGAACTGGTTGCCAGCTTATCACAGGGCACATAGAGACAGACAACAGTCGCACTCAGAATCCCACTAAGGGGCAATTGGAGTGTCCAATTAACGTTACATATTTTTGGGATGTGGGCAGAAACCAGAGTGCCCAGTGAAAATCCACACAAGCACGGGGAGAACATCCAAACTCCACACACGCAGAGCTGGGATTTGACAGTCTATGTAAACTTCTGGCTTGAACTGTGTCCAGCAGAATTTTCTGCCATGCAACACAAGTATGTAGTTTGTTCAGGTATACCAAAAAAATGACAGAAAAACAATATGCAGAAAACGTGACTCCCTTGCGCAATTATTTTTGCCAAGTGGCACTGAATACATTACACGAACAATGCTTGCAGTTTAGCCAGCTCCAACAACAATTGTGCAAATTATGGTAACAATTCAGGAACATGCTGTGAGAGCCAACTTCAAAATAAAAGCCTCAAGTACAACTTTATCTTTCTTATTTTACACCGTTTAAACATTTGCCCGCTTTTTGGAGACTTTGAGGTAACAAAAACTGTCAAGAAACCTTTGAAACTCAAACTTATTTCAATCAAATTCTTACAAGATTGTGCAAATATGTGTATTTGATGCATCAGCTGTGTGTTTTTATTGTCAGCTTTTTTTATTTATCTGCTGCTGTAGCAAGTTTGGTCCGCCACAATAATGAGGAACTCAATATGTTATAAAGCCTCAAGTATCTCCACAGCACTGTGGATCATTAAAATTGCTGAAGTGGAAGGAAGATGATGTCACACAATTTTAAAATCAAGTTCTCCTTTTCTGCGATATTATAACTGGTTGAAGCAAACATCTTTGAAGACTTCCAAGGAGTCCTTGATGCTTTACCTGTTATTTGGAAAGCATTTATCAGTGGGAAGGCCATCAGTGCTGCCAACAGAAACACAGCCCAGTGACATTCGTTGAGGTTGAAGAGAACCGGTCCTTAACCAAACAGCAGCTTTGGAGGCGCAACGTAAGCAGCACGAGATCCGGTGAGAGGAAAAAAAAAGTAAAAGTAAACCAGCCCCAAATACAGCGTGAATTTGTAGAAACGCTTTCTCCCTCAAATATGCCACCCTTTGGATGGACGATATTTAAATTTTCCTGGGTGAAGTGAAGTGAAAAAGAGAAAAAAAACAAAAAAATTAAAAACATGCCCTTAGGGGTTGAAGAATGAAAGAAATTCCTCACATGATTTATGCTTCCATCCACACCCTAAAGCAGAGATTGGAAGACTTCCCACATCCATCCAGGGACTTTTCTACATGGGAGAAGTCTGCTCCAAGGGACCCGTATTCTTCCTTAAATTTAACTGCAATTTTTGTAACCATAAATTTGAAGTAACACAATTGAATAAGCCATACGCCCATTCAGCATAACTATCACATGCACCCTTGAATGCCTCACGGATTAAAAGTTGCTTATTTGACAGCAAAAGAAAAAATGTTATGATGTAATTTTGAAGAGAAAAAAAAGTGAAATGGGAGTATTTTTTTTTTTTAAATAGTTGTAACCTTTTTGACCGTAGAGTTGTATTCTGTCTGAATTAAAAGTTAATTATCAAGAATAACGAGAAAAAGTTATAGTATATTAATGTTAAAGTCAAAGTTTAATGAGGGAAGAAAGTCATTGTATTTTCCGAGTATTTAAAAAAAAAATACAACTTTATTCTCATGATATTCATTTTTTTCCTGAAAGTCTTTATTCTACCTCAAAATTGGACTATATTCTCAGAAAAATGTCTTTTTGCACTAAAAAAAAAACAACTTTCAGTAATATGCGTCTTTTGCACATAGTCACGTGAGAGCTTTTATTTAACGCAAAGCTAAGGCAGCAAGGAGTAATTACTGTCTTGTGTTTTTTATTGACATTGCTCACTACTTAGAGAAACAAGCGCTTTTCTCAATGATAGGGTATAATAATTTACTGAAAATTATTTCACAGACCTTCGTTTGAGAATGACAGAGCACTGAGGTTAGCGCTGACAACTACTCAAAAAAAATATGCCATTAGACTATTTTTCTCCACCATGAGCCACTTGAGGATTAGCTGTTCCCCCTGCTAAGCAACTCCTCATTTGGAGATTCTCAATGGAGAAAATTAATTTACACTAAGGAGTAGAGGGAAGCTGGCTGTCTGGCTGGCTTCCTCCCTAAGTAATCCAGATGAGTTGGCACGGAGCCCCCGAAAATGCTTGCCACTGGTTCACGGCAGCAAGCGGAATGCCGACAATCCCAGAAAGGTCAAAGGCAATCGCAGGTGTGGCCGGGTGCGAGATATAGCGCGTCCGCCGCTGCCGCCCCAAACTGAGTTACTGAATCCTCAGTTGTATTAAGATATTGAGTCAAGAGCTAGCAATAGTATTGTGGTGTGTTCCGTTTTAGTTTCTTTTTGTTGTGTTCTGACCATTAAAATTGTTTTTATTAAGATATTTTATTAGCCCACATAAGTGGTCTCTATATGCCTTATACAAAAAATTGACGGAAAAGTGAGCTGGACAGCTCAATAGATTTTTTTTTTTTTTTTTTAAATTAACACTCATAGGTGGCGTATCCAGAGGTTGAATTAAATAGTGACCAAGTACTAATGTTGCTGTAAGGTGTCTGGCTAGCGACCAGTTCAGAGCTACCACGCCTCCTGCCCGAGGTTAGCTAGGATGGCCTCCAGCACTCACACGACCCTTGCGAGGATAAGCGGCTCAGAAGATGGGTAAACATCTAGCCTCATTTTTGTGGTTTGAATCTTTCCTTCTTTTGATGGTTTGGACCCATACATAGCATACACAAGTCATGCTAAAACTACTGACTGAATTGTTAGAAATTTGCTCTGTGATTATTTTCAGTTCAACCCACGAACATTTGTGGTGTACGAAACAAACGACGCAATTGGGACCAAGCCTGGTTAGCCTATGAAGCTAACAAGCTGCTTCCACAGTTGGAAGTGACAAAGTGATCTAAAGATTTGCTTCTCGCGACACTAAAGTCACAAAACGACGGACCGCAAACACGCCCACACAAACCCTGAAGGTATTAAAAGAAGTCTCACCCATAAACTCCCTTCCCCCATCACAAGACAGATCCCCACCCCACCCACGCGAGCCCCACCCCACTGCCGCTGTCACTGTAGGCGGACATAAATGCATTCATTCATTTTCCATTAATTATTAAAATCAGTAGACCTGCAGGGTTCCCCCAAACTTATTTAACCCTCCTGTTGTGCTTGTTTCTTCAACTCAGATTCACATTCACAAAAAGTAGCAATTTTGTTGTTCGTGAATATTGGGAAATAAAGTATATGAATGTAGGCCCCTTTTCACTTCTTAAGTCAATATATTTAATATACAATGCAAATAAAAATCTTCAAATATATACACAAGAGCCAAAGAGAACATTGTGTACTTTTTATGTCGAATTCCAGAACAAAACTTCCATTTCAAACTTCTTCAATTTCAACCCCCCAAAAAACAAAAAAAGAAACCGCAACCTGCTTAGGGGCCCCCTAAAATTGTAAAGCTCTTTCAGGAGTACGCGATACCCTAAAATGGTGCTACTTTAGAACTACACAAACCTGAAACATTAAGTACTTCTATGGAGACCTCTATATTTAAAATACCCCATAAATAGAAAAAAAATGGCATGGCTGCCATGTTCTTCAAAAGAATCTCTTTTTAGTAAATCTAAAAATGGCTAGTTTACTCAGCCATTAGCATTGTATTATCAACACTTTTAGATTGGTCAATAATCTAATGGCTCCACTTACAGACTGACCAGTATTAGTTTTTTTAATATAAAATTGAACAAATTTGGACATAGGTTTGAGCCCAACAGTGACAATATATGATAAAAGAAGAACAAGGCCTGCTGTAGTTTAATCCTTGTCTTAGTTCCTTAAAATAACACAAAGTCAATTTTGAAGTAGACAATTTCTGCACATTAATGAATAAATTAACTAAATAAAAAAATGTTTTGGTCTATAAAATGACAATACAGTAGATGATTGCTTAATAAGGGAACCATCCATTCATTCATTTTCCAAATGGCAGCTTATCCTCAGTCGGGGCGATCGCGGGAGTGCTCGAGCCCATCGCAGCTGTCACTGAATGAGAGGCGGGGTACACTGGTCACCAGCCAATCGCAGCAAAAAACAGAACTGTGCAACCATTTTGTGGTCCACGGCCCTTAGATTGGAAACTTCTGCTTTCGAGCTACTTGTCACTGGGGGTGATTTCTATTTCCCGATAGATACATAAAATAAATTGAAGACCATATAATGTATTGTTAAAATACTTTTTCTTGCACCTTTTAAAAAGGTCGATTTGGGTTGTGATACATGACATGATACATACATGGAAGTCAATGAATGGAAAAAAGTCTTGAAGACCTCAGCAAAGGAGGACCTGCCTTTCATTTTGGGTCCCCCACCACTAAAATATTGGGATTCTCTGCTCCCTCAAACTGAACGACGTGTGGCCCCTCCCCCAGACAGAAAAGGTACAAGTAACGCGTGCAATCACCTTGAGGTACATTGGAGTACATTTAACTTCACTGTCGAGAATCAGGGAAGATTTTAAGGGCACTAACGTTGCAGAGACGTAGTTGAAATGGGAAGACATGGTAAAAGTATGAAGGAATGTGTCAGTGGGTCATGCTGCATCAGCCGGTCTGAGCCTCAGCGACATGCTTTTCAATGGAGCGTTTTTAATGGCAGTTCGTTGGGAGTAAAGAAGGTCGAACCGAACTCACCTTTTTCAAGCGGTTGTGTATGGTGGTCTGGAAGACTTGAGCCACCACCAGGACGATCCCCACGACGAGGAGGAGGGCGCATGCAATACCGGTGGCATAAATGGCACACGATCTTCGGGTCATGCTGCCAAAAAAAAAAAAGAAAATGGCACAAAAACTGTAGAAACTGTCGCCTTTAAGCCTTTTTGAGGTGGAAAGTCCCTGAAGCGAGTGGCAAGCGTGTTGCGTTCGATTAGTTTCCGCAGGTCGACTTCTTGGAGAGGCTTTTCCTTTTCCTCTTTCAAGCGTCCCCGCAATGCTCTCGAGGTTAAGGTGGCGATTTTAGCAGGGTGAAGTGTCTTTTTGAAGTGTGTTGATGACGAGGAGGAGCCGCTACTTCGGCTGAACTGGAATGAAGCCGGTGAGGCGGAGCACCGCTTTTTGGGGGCTGAGCCAAGCGAAGCGTCGCGTAGTAAAAAAAAAAAAAAAAAACACCCACTGCCTACTATTTAAACGGACGGGAAGCTGAATCGTCTTTTCAAATGTCTCATTACTGCCTCCAATACAACCATATGGCCCATCCCACCACTTTCAAGCGACTTATTATGCCATATTTGTAAGCTCTATCAACTTCCTTTCAATATTCTTTTCAAACGTTTTAGCACGTTCACTTTTCACCGTCGTTGAATGTAAACCGTGTAGTAGCGTCACGTGACTTACATTTATGTTTTTGGACATCTGAAAATGTCATTTTTCTTTTCTTTTTCCACGAATGACTTGAATGCCTCCTTTTTACCCTCTTACGCAAAAAAATCCCCCTTCCAAATGGCTAACGGTCGTGACGTCACTGACCCCGTCACCCCAGCTCCCCATTTTTCCTCCCTCCCAAACCGCATGCGTCAAACCTGGACTCTCATTGGTTAGTGTTCGCCCGGACCACCGTCTCGACACCGGCCCCTCTGCTCGCTGATTGGCCAGAAGCCGGTGGGCACGATGTCGAATTTGATCGACTGATTTCGGGGCGGGGCTGGTATTTAAATGCGGGAGCCAAAGGCGAGGACGCCGCTAGTGAGGGAGAGTGCGAAGGATGCGACGAGGTCGGCACCCAATGTTGCTTGCGGATGGGTGGGGGGTGGCTGCTGAAGTGGCTGCAATTCGGTCAATATGTGTACTGTTGTGCAAAACACTCGTTCGTGAACATTACTTTTTTTTTTAATCAATAATGGACATCTTAGGCTGCATAATAGTGCCTCACTCCAACGACATTTAAATGTAATCATTTTATTTGTGGGAGTTTGCGTGTTCTGCCTGCGTAGTTTTCCTCCCACATCCCCAAAACGTGCATTCATTGGGGACTCTAAATTGCCCTTCGGTGTGATTGTGACTGCGGACTGTTGGTTGTCTCTTATGTGCCCTGGGATTGGCTGGCAACCAGTTCACGGTGTATACCCCGCCTCCTGCCCGTTGACAGCTGCGATTGGCACTCCTGTGACCCTTGTGAGGATAAGCGGCTCAAAAAATGGATGGATGGAATTTAGCTGTTTGGGAATGAGGTTGCAGCACGTGGTATAGTGATGGCTTGTCGCCCAAGTTTTTTTTCCAAATTTGTTCCTTGACACAGTTTTAAGTTGTATAAGAATTAAATGTTCCCCTTTGGTGCGCCACAGTGTATCAGCTGGTAAAGCGTTGGCCTCACAGTTCTGAGGACCCGGGTTCTCCCGATGCCTGCACGTTTTTTTTTTTCTAGGAACTCCAGTTTCTTCCCACATCCCGAAAACATGCAACATTAATTGGACACTCTAAATAGGTGTCTATGGTGTTTGTGTCTATGTCCCCTACGATTGGCTGGGAAACCAGTTCAGGGTGTACTGTCCCTCCTGCCCATTGACAGCTGGGATAGGCCCCAGCACTCCCCGCGACCCTCGTGAGGATAAGCGGCAAAGAAAATGGATGCATGTCCCCCTTTGAAATTCCATTCATGTTTCCAGCTCTCCCAAACTCTTTGTTTTGTGATTTGAATGAAGACAAGGAATGTAAATTGTAATAGCATTGAAATTGATTAAAACCCCCCAAAATACTACCAATAAGCCTTTTTTGGGGGTCGGTTACTCCGGAAAATGAAAAAAAAAGGGGAAAAACAAACAAACAAGTGAATCGTGGTTATGCCACAGATGGGCCGAGTCTACCAGCAAAATATTTGCGCTACTGCAAGCACTTCCGGGGCCCCACAGTTGCCATGGTGTCAGAGTACGATTTTTGTAAACACTGTCTGCCAGTCAATGCTTTAGCATAAGCTTCAGACAAAAAAAAATGAAACAGCTCAAGTTCCGGTGAACATAAAGCACTGCTGTTGATCATTATTGTGTCTTTGTGTGAGAACGAGAACCACACAGAACACGTCACCGCTGAGACAAGCATTGGGCAAAATCAAGAGCGACAAGGATAACTTTTTCGATGGTGTCAAAAAAATATTGCTGCACATTGACAATTTTATTTTGGTCCTTCTGGATGTTTTATTTGCTTTGCTCAGAATTGTACTCGTTAGCCTTCACCCTCAATTGGTTCTGGATCTGAAGCACATTTGTACCACACGTTTTGTGTCGCAACACAAATCAAAGAAATCAACCAAGCGACAGACTCGTAAATTGAGGTATTACTTTATAGGCCACGAGGCAACCTGTGGATACAGGAAATTTAATATTTGGGGATGTTGTGAATTTTGTTGACATATTGTTTGTTAACAAGTTAGTAGGGCTTTTCGCAAAGGGTTGAGGCAGAAGGCCAACGTACAAACCACTAAACTAACTATGGATACAGTATATTGTTTTCATTTTTGTTGACATGGTTTTTTGGTAATGTTCTCATCTTTGTTGGGTGATTTAGCAGGACCGATGACATTTTGTGGAAGAATACAACAGAAAGTATAGTACAACCTGTTAAATTTAGGCGCAGCTCTAAGAAATAGTTTATTTTGGGGGGTATTGAGATTTTCATTGTCATCGCATTCTCATCGCTACTTGTTAGCGATTCGGGAGGACGTCAGTGATGTTTTTTGGAAGGATGCAACACCGGCCAGGGTGCAAATTTGGGTGAAGATCCGGGAACATGTTTTCCACTTCTTCTTGGCATTGTTTTTGTCTGGTGACATTTTGTTCTCTTAGTTTAGCGAAACTTTACTGACATTGTGTGGAAGGATGTGACACCAACCAAAGTACAACCTTTGAACTTTAGGTGCGGATCAAGGAAACATTTTTTTCCCCATTTTGGTTAACCTTGTCATTTTTGCTGACATTATGCTCTCCTTGGTGTTTGTTAGCCGGACTCCGATGATGTTTCGTGGATGTGCCACAGTCCAAGACAGTACAATCGGTTAAATTTAGGTGGGGATCAAGGAAATAGCTTTTCCTTTGGGTTGACAGTGTGAGATACCAACCCCCCCTGATTTCCTGACAAGTCTGAAAGATGGAAATCACGGTGACTTCCGATGGAAGTCCAGACAATCCTTCATATTCCAAAGTAACAATACAGACTTTGTGAGCTATCTTTTTTTCCCCCCTCACCACATACCACTCTTTTTTACGTTGCCTTTAAAAGCCAACATTTTCCCTCCTTTTCCCGTACTGGTGCTGTTTGTATGGAAAAAGGTGGAAAACTGGGGGACACATTACCTGTTTAATTTTCCAATTTCGGAGCTGTAACAGAGGCGGTCGGGTGACAGGATTATTGTTTGAAACTCACTTGTGTCGAAAGCAGTTGTCGCTGTCACTGATGCCGTGGAATGACGGGACGTTACACAGTCATTACAATGTCCCGTCTTTGCTGGGTTCTGGGCAAATAACCAAAGTAGACAAATAACTCCTCCATAGCAGAAGGGTTACCCTAAAACAATGATTCCAAAACAGTGTGCCGGGGTACATTAGTGTGCTGTGAGCTCTCTTCAGGTGCGCTGTGGGAAGTTATCCAATTTTATGTAATTGCTAAAAGAAAAAGAAAAAAACATTTATTTACAACAAATAATGTATCTTTATTCATCTACTTATGCCAGTGAGGCACAATGACAGACAGAACAAAAAAAAATCCTCTTCTATTAGATGGCAGGAAGTACATCCAGTCATTAATGGATCCATTTTTGATGACATTTACTTTTGTTGGTGTGCCGTGGGATTTTTCAATTGTAAAATATGTGCCTTGGCTCTATAAAAGGTTGGAAATCACGGCCCTAAAAATCTAAAAATGATCTTTATCACTGCTAACGCAAACACAGTTGCAACAGTATGCCACTTTTCCTGGATTTTGTGTAAAAAGTAAAAGCAGATAAATGCTGTGTGGTTTGATGGGGCGACTTTGTAAAATTTCTGACCCTAAACATTCTGTTTGTTGCCGCATTAAATATTTTGCCTTTGCTGGGATGTGTGAGAGAGACACTGGCAAAAAACAAAAAAAGACCAGAATATTATGATGCAGCTACTTTCAGGCATCCCCAAATCAAGAAGCTGAAGGACTGTCGCTGGGACAGTAGTGGGACTAAAATATTTTGCACTCACACCCGGCCAGCTTCAGAAAACATAACCAATACACCCATAAGTCACTGATATAAGCCTATACATTCTATTACTTAACAGAGGGGGGTTACAACATCATCTATCCCCTACTTACAATGCTGTTCTTTTGTCCATTTTGAAGAAACTCAGTCATTTTCCCTTCAACAAACAACACAGCCTCCTTGAGAATTAGGTAATGCCACCTCACTGCAGAATCTACAACTAAATGTAATACCAATGATGGAGTTTCAACAGAGCAATTCAAGTGGCAGGACAATGGCTCTCCCAATTTTTTCATTTTTTTATTTTTTGCATTTCACAGGAATGATTGTATATGTGGTGTGGGATATGCCTCTAAGTTGGTGCATAAACAGTTGACCTTCCCACACAAACACTGGTTAGTATGTACTAAGCCTTATTATTGCATGAATGGATGAAATGTCTAAAACAATCAGAACTATTCAGTTACGATTGATTCATGGCCCTGAATGCACAAATACTGTACAGTTTGCATATTAAAAGCATTTTTAAAAAGAATCAGTGTAACCAGACACAAGTAAGTTTCTTTCGGCTTGTCCTGCATGAGTGAAAGATCTGTGAAAAAAATTGCGCTCTCTCTCGTGCCCCTAATTTGATTAGAAAGAAACCAGCGCGCCCAAGCAGAAAACAGTGAGAGAAGGCATGACTGATGAGGTGTCAATAATTTGCGTGCACTCACAGACACAAAAATAGGGACACCCTCGTGGCCTTGTGCTTACCTCGGACTTCAGGAGATTGGCTGAAACTATGGCAGGATATCAACCTTAGGAAAAAAAAAAGTTCATCCCACCTTTGCTAACAAATGGGCACAAGACTAGCAAACAGAAGCACAGCAAATTCAGACGCAATGCGAAATTAGCAACATTTCTGCCGTGGCGAACGTCTGCTTCTTTTCAGTGCTAATGCTAGTTTAGTTATGCTAGCGCTCCGATTTTGTTCAACCGGAGTATGTATTCTCTGAGACTGTGTACCATGACCACGCACTTTCCTAATTATCTTCTATTATGACTGGGCATGTTTCAAAATCAGGCTCATGTACTTTAGAAAGCGGCGTGGCTTTTTTTGAGACTGGAGGGATGGGAGGCATTGGTGAAGTGAGGCTAGATTCAAATCTTGCTCGCAGCTTTAACGCTGCAACTCAAATTTTAAGTAATTTTAGGTATCTGTACATGAGTCTATATTTTTGACAACTTTTTTGATTGTATACATTTTAAAACAGGTGTCTCTACTTTCAAGTCTTTACTATATCATAATAGATGTTACTTTTTCAACTTACGTGATGACAACACAACATAAAAAAGGGAGATGGAAGGTCTTCTGCGGTTGAGAAATTAATTGACTGAGATCTTGGGGTCTTATAAGGTGGGAACAACGACATGAAAGAATGTACACAGATCCCATAAAATTGCAGGTGAAAAGATGTGGGACGCCCCCCTATGTCACTCACACAGTTTTAGTACAACTGATACGTTACGAGATCCATTTGCATTGTGCAGCTTGGAATATTTTGTCTGCCTGTCTGGAGGAAATGGGACACTGGACACTTGGGAGAGGCCCACACAGCAAAGCTTATTTACAGACAACACCAGCTGCTCATCTTTGCGTCATTTTTAGACCATATGGAAACCTCGCACATGAAATACTTCAACAGAGAGTAAGATGACTTCAAGGCTGCGTTCAGGAAAATAGCCCAGTCCCAATTTGAAGGCCCATGACTTTGCAGAGGAAGAGGAAAAGCAGTCAAATGTGACCCATAAGACTACGACTCGTATCTTTTGAGGCCTCGCGTCAATAGTAAACAAAAGCCAATGCAAGAATGCTTTCAATATTATTAAATATATCAAATAAAAAACAATGAATTAGGATAAATTACACAAATATTATGTAGGAAGTATGCTGATATGAGAAAATAAAAAAAAAGAAAGCAAGATGGCTTTTTAACAAAGCTTTAATGAAAAACATACAAATATTAGAGAAGAATAAATCTAAAACATACAGGACTTCTCTGAAAAAATACAAAATAAAAAATACTTAAATATTATAAAGAAGGAGTCACTGATGGTGTAGTGGTACACACGCCTGCCTTTGGTACGGGCAGTGTGAGATCGATTTCCCCGCAGTGATGGGGTCGATATCTGCCCTGCGACTGACTGGCGACCAATTCAGGGTGTAGTCCGCCTTTCTCCCAAAGCTAGCTCGTATAGGCTCTACCTTTCCCGCAACCCTTGTGAGGATAAGCGGCTTGGGTAATGACATGGCACTATATTTGAAAGGCAGCACAGTGGATCAGCTGGTGAAGTGTTAGCCTCACAGTTCTGAGGTCCCGGGTTCGATCCCGGCCGGCCCCGCCTGTGTGGAGTTTACATGTTTTCCCCGTGCTTGCCTGGGTTTTCTCAGAGAACTCCGGTTTCCTTTCACATCTCGAAAACAAGCAAGCCCCTAGGTGTGATTGTGAGTGTGGCTGTTTGTCTCGGTGTGCCCTGTGATTGGCTGGCAACCAGATCAGGGTCTATCCTGCCTCCTGTCTGTTGAGAGCTGGGATAGGCTCCAGCACTCCCCGCGACCCTCGTGAGGATAAGCGGCAAAAGAAAATGGATGGATGGATTACAAAGTACATGTATTCAATAACCCATCCATCCGGCGCTATAGCCTGTCACAGCTGACTTTGGGCGAAAGTCAGAGTTCACCCTGAATTGATCGCCAGTTAGTCGCAGGGAACATGTAGAGGCCATCACAAAATGGGAACTGAACCCACGCTGCCTGAACCAAAATCTGGCGAGTGCACCACTGCGCTGTCAGTCACCTAATATATTAGATACACAATTGTACACTATTTGAACTGTTTAGTCAGCTCATTGGTTTATTTATTGCCTCACGCATGACCTTTGAAAAAGAGTTTGGGAAGGTGACGTTATCAGTCGTTTACTTTTATGAATTATGAAAGACTTTTGTGTCTGGTCAGGGTCTGGTCTGTCATACCATTACATGAATGAAAGTGTAATAAATTGGCATTTTTTTTTTGCATATTGAATTGTTGTGTTGTAGTGCAGATGACAACAAAATAAGATAATACCACATTGAATGATGTACTTTTTAATAACTGAAGCAAGATGCCGTTGTTCTTGTTTTTTTTACCCCTGAAAAATGATTTTGTGATGATAAGCATCTGATTTCTTTTTTTTTTTTTTCCCAAAAGATACAAAACCATTGTACTGTTACATATACAAGTTAGTGCTCCTATCAACTCTATTATGTAATGAAATTTTCACCCCCCTTTCGTTTTCCACATACTGTATGTTCCCCTAAAAGAAAGCACCCAAAGATGAGAGCGGTCACCGCCTCTTGTATAAGGGGCATTCTTAAATTAATGTCCTCCATTTAGTTTTAGCAAAGGAAGTGACACGCAGGGCGGCCTTTGAAGTGTCCGTCCGCCTCTTGGAAAGGAACCGACTGGGCGCTGAGTGTTACCTCACCGCGCTGGGGCCGGTCATTCCAGAGGATGGAGGAGGAGGGAGTCCGGCATCTGTTAAAACAAGAGCAATGCAGAACAGAGTCATTGGCGTGGGGGGAAGGATAATAGTTGGAGTAATTTGTCTGGAAGAAAAGGGTAAAACTGTTCAAGCGCTCGTTTTATTGTGTTTGCTCAGCAGAGCGACGCTGACGGCTTTTCTTAGAAGCAGACGCGGCATTTTGCCTTTCAATGCAGTGAACAACGTGTGGATCCTTTGTTTTTGAATTAAAATTAAAAAATGGAAAAACGTGATTGATTATTTTGTTTTTCAAACTGACCCACCCCTGAAAAAAAATAATGCAAGATGAAAATAATTGGGTTGATGTGACCTGGAAGTTTGGTAACAAGCATTAATAAAGCTGTACTGGTTTAAACTGGCTATTACATTTTTAGAATAGTAAAAGAGTCAGTGCTTTTTACATTTTTCTTATTTTTATTTGCCGACTGACAATATTTATCATTTTTGTAATCCAATTTTTTTAAACATTTTGTGACCAAAGGACTTCAGATGGGCTATGTTAACTTTTGGTGCTCCCTGATTGCCAGCTATTTGGATGACTATATTTCTGTATCTCTGTGACTATATTTGTATTCACTGTATCCCTGACGCAATTCACACACTGCGCAACAAGGAAACTTTATTCCATAGTGGAGAAAATCATTTTTGGGAAAAGTACCGATGAATGCCAGTCCTTGTCCCTGACAAATCCGCCCCAAGGGATGTGGCGACAGCTTTTGACCTCACTACAAAATGTTCATTCATAAAAAAGAAACAAAGAAAACATCATCTGAATCTGCCAGATGGTGCCTACTCGTTGGCACAAGTACCTGCCTTATAGGGCACATCCATCCATTTTGACCTGTGCCAGTGGCATGGTAGATGGAGTTCCGATCAGGCCGGGAGAAAGTTGAATGTCAGCAATGTTTTGTGGACAAAGGATTTTTGATTGCTTTGTCGTCTTCTCCTATTTAACTGCCAGCTCGACAGCCATCAAATGATTTTATTTGGGTATTTTGTTGCTGTTTTTAAGTTTATTTTGGTAATTTGGTCTTGTATTTTCCCCTATTATGTTGGTCTGAATTGTATATGAATTGAAAGCAAGTTTTTAGGAAAAAAGGTCTTCGCCAAGGACACAGTTATACTGTATACTACTGGGCGATAGCAGAATAAGAATCCTCTTTACCTTCCTAGTATGTGAAAAAGACACAAGGGATTTGTCTCCCGTAGTTGGAGTCGGTCTTGTATGACAGAAGACATCCATTTCGACAAAAAATAATTTTGAGACATAAAAACACACTTGCAATATAATAGAAAAATGGAAGAAGCATTTGGAATGTTTAGTTTGCACTGATCGATATCGCCTACCTGCGGGAAGGGGGTGGAAGAGGTGGTGACCAAGATGTGGAGGGTCAAAGAGGATTTTGCATGCACTTGTCATAGTTCTGGCAATTTCCAACTATTCAAGGATGGGTAGGAGGGTACGGATTATCTATCTGGCAGTCCTGATTTTCTGTTAAAGTCGTCGCTCATCTCTAACGTGTTAAGTGTGTTCCGCTCCAGGTTGTATCAGCCGCACCAATTTCCTGCCAAAACCCAGACTTGTCACCATATTCTATGAGGCCGATAACTGCTGTGTTGTCTGCAAACTTTGGACGTTTGACAGCCAGGTGCCTTGAGGAGCAGTTGTTCAGGATGTTGTTCACGATGTTGTTCACAAAGAAGAGCAGCAGAGATAGGACACATCCTTGGGGTGCTCCTGATCGGTATCTTGGTTTGCGTCCCGTGTTGAAGGGAAAATCTAGTTTGTACTTTGGGTTTCGTATATGTATTTTACAACAGCAGTCAGTCCTGGAACTTTCCAAACGCATATCTTGGTTTGGTTTCATGGACGGATGCTTTGCACTTTTTGAAGGTTAAGAAAACAAAGCAGACTATTTGCAAACACTGAGTCATGTCAGCAGGAGGACACTTCAGCCTTGTAGTTATGATTTTGTCATACTACAAATAACACACCGAGGGTAAATAACAGTTTGAATGGAGGCATTGAAAGTTCACAAGTACAATACAGTTTGACAAGAAGGAGTGTTTTATACATTATCTGAGCTGCTTATCCTCACAAGCACCGGGGGAGTGCTGTAGCCTTTCCCAACTATCTTCAGGCAGGAGGCGTTGTACATCCTGAACTGGCCACTAGCCAATCGCAAGGCACATAGAAACAAACAAAAAAAAATTTACAGTCTCCAATTAATGTATGTTTGGGGTACGTGGGAGGAAACTGGACAACGCAGAGAAAACCCACTCAGGCGGTGCCGGAATTTGAACCCTTATTATAAGAACTGTGAGACAGATGCGCTAACAAGTCATTTACTCTGCTGCCCGAGTTATAATCATCAACGTTCGAAGAAATAAACACTCGAAATAAATCTCTGCGAAATGAATGCAAGCTCCACTTTTTGAATGAAACTACTGAAACCAAACTATTCCTGATGTTCGAATGATATGCCCAGCACCTGTAACTGTCAAAGGGGCATTTATTGGACACTCATGACGAAACCAAGGTTTTTTTTTTTTTAATTAATTTGATGCACCAAAGTAAGACTGGAAATAATGCTACTGGATTCCAGAGATCCGCTGGTAGCCTAGACTGCCCCCATCCTGGCCATTGTGAGGAAGTGGACACCGGTGGCTGCAACTGAACAGGCAAAGGCAGTACTCGGACACAAGGACATCATTGGCCGAGTGCAGGAGGGGAGGAGTTGCCTTGGGCTCAGTGCCAGTAGACCAGTATGGAGCAAGGCCGATACTGCTGAGCGGCGCAAGCTGGTGGTCCAGGAGGTACATCGAGAAGAGGAAGAACAAAGGCTGCAGGCCAAGCAAGGGCAGTGGTTGGCCTGGGAAGGAGTGGAGGCAAGGAAGATCACCAGGAAAGAGCTTTAGGAGATGGAGGCATTCAGGGCAAGCTTTGCCATCAGAGGTGTATATGACATCTTGCCTTCTCCCACGAACCTAAACCAGTGGTATGCCAAAGATCCCAAGTGCCTGTTATGCCCAAGTCCTGCAACACTGAACCACATCCTGGTTGTTTGCAAGACCAGCCTTACTCAAGGCCATCACACCTGGCGGCACAACCAAGTGCTGAAGTGTCTCACTGGTGTTCTGGAGAACCAGCGGATGAGGGTGAACGCCCACCCACCTTTGCCAGCCAACTGGTAACCAAGGCTATTTGTTCGGGAGGGGGAATGTCAAACCGGCCTCACCAACAAGCCACCAGACAGCGGACAGCTGGGCAGTGCACAAGACTGGAAACTGCTGGCAGACCTGGACAAGAAGCTTTGCTTTCCAGTTGAGATTGTAACAACCACCTTATGACCAGATCTAGTGCTTTGGTCTGCCTCTCTCAAACTCGTCTACATCATCAAGCTCACAGTGCCCTGGGAGGGGGCAGTTGAGGAGGCGTGTGAGCGGAAGCGGCGGAGGTATGTGGGACTTGCGGCCGAAGTGCATCAGCAAGGCAGAGGTACGCCTGGTGGAAGTTGGCTGCAGAGGGTTTATACCCTCCTCATCATCCAGGCTATTCAGAGAGATGGGAGTCCGAGAGAAGGCCCATTGGCAGGCAGTCAGAGATCTCTCCAAGGCAGTGGTAAAGAGGAGAGACCCCAATTAGGACTTCAGGAGAATTGACCCCTCCGTGGATATTGCGCAATCCGCGTCACTGACCAATCAGAGGCCAGAGATCTGCATAAACCAAAGCCCATTTTTGCTCCCGCCATTTTCTCAGACAACATTGCATGGTCCAGTATAGGTTTAGTTAGCGTTTTATCGCGTATTTGGGTTATTTAACAAAAAATATGGTTAAGAGGTGTAGTCACGGACTTTGTAATAGTGACGACAGATATCCTGAAAGGCTAGTTGGTGGAGTTCGATTCGTACCCTTTCCAAAACCGAAGACCCAGTACGAAAAATGCCTTCGATGGATCAAACTTTGTGGAAGACCGCATCATCAACTAAATCCATCTAATATCAACCGGAACAGATATGTTTGCATGAAGGTATGCCTTATATTTGATTTTCAATACATGTCTCGTATAAATGAATTTGAAGTTCTTCGCTAGCATAACATTGCTACGTGTGAACGATTGACACACTTATTCTTTGTTGAGGGATATTTAGTGATGATCCGACTGCACAAACGTGTTGCTTTCTTGCCGGCTCGCGGCCGAAGCTTAACCAGACTGTGTTTGCACGAAGATATGCCCTATATTTGATTTTCAATACAAGTCTCGTATAAATGAATGAGACGTTCTCCGCTAGCATAACATTGCTACGTGTGAACGATTGACACACTTATTCTTTGTTGAGCGATATTTAGCAATGATCGGACTGCACAAACGTGTCGCTTTCTTGCCGGCTCGCGGCTGAAGCTTAACCAGACTGTGTTTGCACGAAGAAATGCCCTATATTTGATTTTTAATAAACGTCTCGTATGAATGAATGAGACGTTCTCCGCTAGCATAACATTGCTACGTGTGAATGATTGAATGAAATCAGAAGCATGGCGTCTCTCTCAGTTAAGAATGTATTGTATTTAGAATTTATAATATATCGTTGATTTGAATGAAATCAGAAGCATGGCGTCTGTCTCAGTTAAGAATGTATTGTATTGTATTGTATTTGCCATTTTTACGAATTGTTTGTCTTACGTCAGCGCACGTGGTGTGACGTCACTTCAGGAGGCGTGGTTAAGTGCCCTGTACGGAGGAGTCAATTGATGACACCTAGGGGGTGAACCTGGGACGCTGGGATTCACTGCTGAACCCTCTCAAGAGTTTTGTGGGGCTATCAGCAAAACCCTTGATGGCGGAAGGAAGCCCACTTGATAACCTGTTGGGTGCCATCACTTATTTGAACATCCCACAGAGCCTCGTCGGAGCCAAAATATGCGTAAATAGAAGGATATTAGAGAGAGGGAGAGCGATATTAGAGGGATCTAGTCCGACATAATACATCTGATACTTTTACTTTAAGTCCATGTTGGGAGTCACTTTATGGAGGGTTAAACACCCAAAATACGGGGCCTTTAACAATGAGATATGGGAAATATTCATTTTGTTACTCTTGCTCTTTTCAAAACAAATAATCCAACAATATGTTGTGCAGTGGATCCCCACAATTTGCAGGAGATAGTGACAGCGGCTTGACAGTAAATTGTAAAAATCTGTGACAATAACCTTTCACTGTCCCGGGCATTTTAAGCCGTGAGAAAAATCCTACAAAACAATAATTGTATACTGTATGGTAATATGGGTGCATATGGCCTCAAAAATAGTACTTCAGTGTAATGGACAATCGGCAAAATCAGTCGACTCCGCAGCCACTATTAACATCTCCTTTAGAGTATCCAACATGAAATCCCACAGTCGGGCCGCACCACAGCGGAGCCTGGTACCACACATTAAGTCTTGCCTTGCAAAGGCCCCCGAGACAGGCTGTCTAAGTCGAGGTGGAGTGGGGGCCAGGTTGTCAAGGCGAGGGTGGGGGGAGAGCCGGGGCCTCTTCAGTAGAGGTGATAGATGTGTGCCAGGCTGGCCATTAAAGGTGCAGTCCAGTCAGATTTATCTACCAGGGCGAATTCCTGGTTTCCTGGGAGAGAAAAGCAGAGGGGCAAAAACTTGTGCTACCAGTGCTGGAATGTAAGCTGTCCTTCATGGAATTTAAAGATTAGTAGACTTTATTTGTGGAAAATTCAATTTAATACTTGTAAGGGACACAAGTTAGTATGCATTTTTTTGTTCACAATTTAAAGTGTTCTAAAATAGTGTCATACTTATGTGTCTTTTAACTGAAAAATAATGAAAAAAAAACAAACACTTGGTTACAGAACACTCTAAACGAAGCAAGTAAAAGTATTTACATTTGGGTCCACTCTGCAAAGGTGTGAACTTGAATCACAAGACTTGGACTTGAGTCATGAATTTGATGACTTTTGACTCAACTCGACAATATGTTCAAAGACTTCCAACTCTACTTGGACTTGAACAGCAGTGACTCATGACTTCACCTAGACTTGAACCCACTGACTTGACAAGACTTGCAACTTTGACCAAACCTTTGAAAAATCAATACTTCATAGCTTTCTCTATCTACAGCTGTATGTGAAACACTGTGCTTTTTATATAATTACAGTCAACATAACGCTGAAGATCGAGATGCATTGTTTCATCCTTATTTGTTAACAGTTCCCACCCCGTTGACCACACCCTGGTCTAGGAATTGACCAAAATGTGAGAGCTAAAGGAATTTTACCATTTAATGCATCTCGGAAGCAAAGGACTGTTGCGATAGTACGTGTCCTTAATTATTTAAAATGATCTTGTACCCTTTTTCTGACGAATACATTAAAAAGTGGCTCGCACAGTAAAACGTGACAACAAAAATGTCAGGAAAAGCCTACTAGAGCATCTTAACTTTATCTGGGGTTAATCAGAGGCCCTTTAAATGGTGGCCAGGGAGTCTGAGTCCCATTTAACTAATTTAATTTAGTTTGAAGGTTAATTTTGAACAGTCACATCTTGAGCTATAACAGGGTGTGCACACTTGTGCACATTATCTCAGTTATTTTTAACTCTCTCGCCAAAAGATTTCTTTTTTTCTCATGACTAATACAGGTTGTACGTTACAAAAATGGTGGAAAAAGTTTTTAAATTATGTATCTTGGTCACATTATCACAATTGCTGAAATAAGTATTTAGCATATCTAAATTTTTCTCATTAAATATATTTCTGAGGGTTTTATTGACATGAACATTTCACCAAATGTTGGGAACAACCCAAGTTATCCATACATACAAAGAATGTAGAACAAATAAGATAAAAAAAATTAACGTGTGTAATAATGTGAAATGACACAGGAAAAAGTAATCAATTAATATTTATTTAAAGCTTTTTACAAAAGACTTTGTTTGCAAAGAAAGTTTCAGGAGGCCTCCTGTATGGAGGAACTTGTCGCATGGATTGCTTTGGTGTGATTTTGGTCCATTCCTCCTCTTAAGCAGTATTCAAATTTTGAAGGCTCCGTGGGCTTCTTTTATGGACCTTGACTTTGAGTTCTTTCCTTAAATATTCAATTGGATTCAAGTCAGGCGACTGGCTGTGCCATCATAACAGCCTTTTTTTCCCCTTTGAAAACAATAGAGAGTTTCCTTGACAGGATGTTTGGGATCACTATCGTGATGAAATGTCCACCCGCATATCATTTTCATCAAGGTCGTAGATGGCAGCAGATTTTTGTCAAGATTGTCTCAGTACATCTGCCCATTCATCCATCCATCCCTCAATACTATTTTCTGAAACGCAGCCCCACCCCATTGTGGTATGGTGTTTTTAGGGTGATGTGTGAGAAAGAGTGAAGAGAGAGAGTGAGAGGGAGGGAGAGAGAGAGAGAGAGAGAGAGAGAGAGAGAAGAGAGAGAGAGAGAGAGAGAGAGAGAGAGAGAGAGAGAGAGAGAGAGAGAGAGAGATTTGTTCCAAAGGTTTTACGCGTAATTAATCCAAAGCTAAAATCAGGTGGAGTAACTGGTTTAGTATGTTTGTTTTATTGCTGTCCCTGTCCCGGTGAATTTTACTGGAAATTTGTGAACCCCAAATTTATGACTCATGGATCCATGGGAATCCACCCAACCCCTAGTTTGGGTACCACTGCCCCAGAACAAACGTGTCAGGGATAAAAGGAATGTGTACATCTGTATTTCAAGATCAAGCCCATGTGGTTTATTTCCTCAAAAGGCATTAAAGTGATGGGCCCACCATAGGATTGTTTTGTTCTCCGAAGGTGTGGTTCATTTCCCACTATTCAACCCCCACGACGGGTTTTGAAAGCGGACCCTGCGGCTCATTGTTTCAACGTGTTCATTTAAGATGTTAAAAAAGCGCCACGTCACAATGGCAGTGAAAATAAAGCACCGCGAGAACTTTGAGGTTCTTATTTTTTTTTTTTTTTGGTATCAAAAACTGTCCGCGGTGACCTGAGCTGGACCGCAGGTCTTGGATGGAGTTATACAACAGCAAAGCATTGTGCGCCATCACAAAGCCTACCACCCGCCAATTTGCTACGCTCCATTAAAGGCTGAAAAAAGGCTGTTCGTGAGCTCAGGTCAACAGGCATCAAAGGACAGTGTGTGTGTGTTTAGTTTTTTTCTTTAAGTTCTTTTTTTTTGGGGGGGGGGGTCCCTCCACAAAGGGTGATAAGAGAAGATGTGAGGAGAATATACACACTAAAAATGAATAAGTCAACCATGTTCCCTCACTTTATGGCAAATTTTATTAAGACAGTGTTGCCTTGAGACATTAGCGACCAGACTTCTGAGGTTTTCCAGATAGGAGCTGGCGTCCGGACGATTTTCTGCTTGGACTTGCGAGCAAAAATTTGAGACACTATCATGCCTGGCAACAGTGAACTCAACTCACGTTGCAACACGCAGCACTTGGGCAGATAGTGATCAATTCTTCAAAAAGAGGCTTTCAAGAATTAAACATGTACTTCAAATAACCACATGGCTTTGCATTAATAAAGTCCATTTCGCTTCACGCTAGAAACAATAAAAATACCATAGAGACACTAACAAATATTATCGGTGCCAGATAAAAGCAATCGTCTTTGTTTGCCAAGTTTGTCAAAAACACACAACGAATTCATCTCTGGTATTTGGAGGAGTTCAAAATATACTTTTAGGACATAAAATCACAATATGGAGAGTCATTGCGCAATTAAAGGTTACCAAAAATCTGATAATGGTGGTACAGTGACAACTGTGCAAATGTTGAGTCCTCAAGAACTTGAAAGCAGTTTGATGTGACTAACAGAGCAATAATACGGTACGCAGACTATTGTGATATTTCTGACTTCAAAAAAAATGTAAGCAGTTCAAAGTGACTAGTGGTGCGATAATCTGGAACAGTGACAATTGCTACTGGATACTGTAGTTCTGAAGGACGTGGGAGCATTCTTGGTCAACAATAGATATGTAAATAGTGCAGAGTGGTGAGATTAATACAGTGAGTCCACAAATAATGTGGTAATGTTACAAGAGAGATGTGGGAAATTGTAAGTCACTTGTTTAAGAATTAATGGCAGGAGGGAAGAAGCTGTTGGAATGTCTGCTGGTTTTGAGTTGCATTGTTCGATAGCGCCTACCTGAGGGAAGGAGCTAGAAGAGGTCTTGACCAGGATGTGGGACTTCCAACAGGATTTAGCATGATCTTGTATTAAGCCTGGCAGCGCGCAACTCCTCCAGAATGGGCAGGGGTTGGACTGACGATTATTTTTTGGGCAGTCCCGACTGCCCGATGTAGTTGATGTTTGTCCTTTGGGTTGGTGGGTTGAGGTGCAGTCGGAGAAGAGCAGCAGAGAGAGGAGGCATCCTTCGGGATCTCCGATATTGACGGTGCAGTGTGGATGAGTGTGAACACAAATGGCTCAGAAACACATGTACAAAGACAACATAAGCATTCTCACATTCTTTATCTCTTGCAAAGAAAAACTAACATTACTTTGGCCTATTGAGAAGCGGAGACCATCGCTATGTAGATCTGTTCCCGAGTGGGCAAAGTGCATACACCAGTGCAATATCATGTTGCGCCACAATATGAAGGGGCAGCACTGAGCTTGACTGGAAAACATGCAGTCAGAGAAGAAAATGAAGAAGAGACAGATAAGGTCCTAAATTACTCTAAGCTCCTGTCATATTGTTACCAGAGCAGAGAGAATATATGCCTGTGTTGCTGTCGTCTCATTTTGCTTGTGGTATTGCTCCATGTGTAGTTCAAGAAGCTGTTGAAGCCCACTTCGTCTCTTATTTGATAACTAGTTGAACAAGAGTGTTTTTATATCCTCGAAATGCTGTTCCAAAGCCGTCTCCCATTTTTCGACTGTGAGAATGTGAGATCAGGTGCAAAGGAATCCTTTAAAATGTTTTTAAATCCCTTTAATATGTTCCAAGTGTGTGGGAGAGGTAAAACTATAGTTTGTAATATTGTCTAGCAACATATATATATATATATATTTTTACTGGGCATGGGTGGGGCTAGAATGTATCCTTTGCTATATTTGGGAGTTTTGTTAAGGTGGAAAATTGATTCCAAAGGAACGTCGCAGAAGGGATGTAGACCTTATTACTATATTCCTAATACTGGGGTTGTATTTATTATTATTTTTTTTTTTTTTTTTTTTTAGCATTTACGAAATGATAAATATGGAACTATTTGAATGAATGAATTTGCCTTCCCCTGGCAGGGCTGTTGCCCTCAAAAAGGGAAACGTGTTACACCTCTGCAGCACAACGGGAGGTTTTTGCACATCCTCTGTGGTGCTTTGTGTTCTTTTCCAGTTGCCGCTCGACATCCTTAAGAGCGGCTATTAAAAATGGCCATCAATCTCCTTTGAGTGGAAAGTCAGGGCACTGCCAAAGCTGTGATTTTTTTTTTTTTGTATGACCATAACAAAAACATTTCCTGTGTATCGCACCAGTTTCCCTCGATTGTGCTCCTCCTATGGATAATAAGTGTAAAATCTCTGGAGGCAAATTAATGTTTTCCCGTGACCTTTGCTTTTCTTCATTTATTTCAATGAAATTACATAGAATAAATAAACTTAAAAGAGGAATCAGTGTGCACGGACTAATAATTATATATATATAGTACCTCTTCACGACAGTTCTGAGGTTTTGGCCTCAAATCCATAGTGGGGGTTTCTCCTTATTTTCAAAAAAGATGCATGGTCGGTTCACTGAAGACTATTCGTTGGTTCTCATACGAGGGCTTTTGACCATCACCACTGCTGCTAAAATTCCCTACAAACTCATCTGAAGAAACCATACGAATGGAAATTATCGTTTCACCTTCTTTTTTCACACCTTTTTTTCAGGAAAAATGACTAGATAGGCCATGACTTTAGGAAGGAGACTGGTGTGCCACTGAAACAATCCAAGCAAATCAATTACTCCTCCCTGACAGTTTTGTACCTGAAAAAAAAGTTCACGGGCTAGTTCATATTTTGAACGAACAGAAACTCAAGTTAGTTCATTTCTGCCTGGTGAATGATGGTCAGAACACACATATTCTGGTATCAAGAGTGCCAGATTTTGGGAGGGACTTCCAGGAAAAAACCCATCCAAACTCACTCCAGATGAGCCTTGATATGTTGAGTGATTAATGCCATATTTACCAACCAATTCAGTCCGCACGCTATTCATTCCATTAGGCAATCACGTCGCAGCTGTGTGAGTGTGCGAGGTGTGTTTAGGGACGCTGTTTCAATGGGAGGGCATGTGCTCTTTGGTTCTTTTGGAATGCAGTACATAAAGGATTCCATCCATCCATTTTCTGAGCTGCTTAACCTCACAAGGGTTGCGGGAATGCTGGAGCCTATCCCATTTGTCATTGGGCAAGAGGCGGTGTACACCCTGAACTGGTTGCTAGCCAATCGCAGGGCATATAATAATGGATTCATGGGTAAATTGTTATTTGTATCAGAATGTTTTAGCACTGTGTGTTCACACTGTCATAATATGGAATTGAATTATTATTTAAATTATTTCATTAATATAGTGATCAAAAGGTTAAAAAAGTGCAATGTTTTCAATGTCCTTTCAACATTGTTCCTGTCATACTTTGTCATGTGTTTTTATTTGCACAGTAAGGAGAAAAGTCCTGTTTTTGTTTTCATTTCTCATTTCAAAAGCAAAAGCAACAAGCAACAAGTTTTTCCTCATGTTTTTGAGATAGTAGTGTGAACGCTGCAGCTGGCTACTCCTGTGGACTGAATGGGTGGCAATACTACGGGGGTAAGGAAATGCTAGTATTTTGAGGTCAATAGCCCGTCAGCGACAAATTGAAGGGGAAAAAAATGAACTACTTTGAATTTTTAACGGTGAAATGGTTCAAAATTTTCAATGATGAACTACGAACTGAACCAATACATTTCTGGAATGATGAACTGATCTTTGAAGTAATCCGCTTAGAAGATGAACTTTCCAGACTCGGCCCCATACTTTAGCTTTGGACAAATTAAAAGCTATGACGTGACTGTGATGTTACATCACACAAATCTGACATTCCTGCATAAAAAAAGGAAACTGTGCTCATGTCAACCCACTTAGACTTTTCCGCAAACCTAACCCTGAAAAACGGGAGCGTTAAATGTCAAAATGTTCGACTAAATCACATTATTTCATCTCAAGCTTAATGCTAACATACAATGAAATGATATTAATGTACTTATAAATTGAACATGTTCTACTTTAACATACGTGTAGCACCAACCCTAAGCCCCCAAAATAAAAAGAAAAAAAGAGAGGGGTGGGATTGTAAGCCCAGTCACACCATTCTCGCGAAACCATCGAGAGAATTGTTTGCGGACAATGCCTCGTGTCACAGACTGTTCTGTTTCAATATTTATACACAGTCCGTGGCATGCAAGAAGGACATCCTCCTAGAGCGGAACCAGTGCTACTGTACACCACATTAAAAGGCCCTCGAGTCAACATTTCCTGACCTTTTTCCCCGCTCTGCAATCAAGAGGGAGAGAGTAAAAATAAAACTTATCGGCCCGCTCATCTTCAGCAACACGCCACGAGTGCTCTAATGTAAACACCAACTCCAAATATGTTACCTCCTCCAAGGAGGTTTGTTTGTCAGCAAGATCACACCACAATGACCTCAACGGGTTTCCAAGAAACTTCGTCAAGGGTTGTGAAACAGGCCCAATGAACAGCACATTCGCTCCTTTGCTGGTGATCCAAGATTTGTTTTCACGCTTTTGTGAACAACCTTCCTCAATGTACAGTTGCCACATGCGTCGAACACTTACTGACGATTATTCATGCTGCCTTTTTGTTCACCTAAATGTGTCGTGACTATTACTCCTGTACAGCTACCATTCCCGTGTACATTTGTAGTGTTTGCTACTCATGTAGAGTGCCTTGTGAAAGTATTTGGGCCCCTTGAACTTTTCAACCTTTCGCCACATTTCAGGCTTCAATCACAAAGATATAAAATTACAATTTTTTATGTCAAGAATCAACAAAAAGTGGGACACAATTGTAAAGTGGAATGAAACTTATTGGATATTCTAAACTTTTTTAAAAAATAAAAACCTGAAAAGTGGAGTGTGCAATATTATTCGTCCCCCTTGCATTAATACTTTGGAGTGCCACCTTTTGCCGCAATTATAGCTGCAAGTCGCTTGGGGTATATCTCTATCAGTTTTGCGCATCGAGAGACTGAAATGCTTGCTCAAGCTCAGTGAGGTTGGATGGAGAGCGTTTGTGAACAGCAGTCTTCAGCTCTTCCCACAGATTTTCGATTGGATTCAGGTCTGGACTTTGACTTGGCCATTCTAACACCTGGATACGTTTAATCTGCGAACCATTCCATTGTAGATTCGCCTTTATGTTCTGGATCATTGTCCTGTTGGAAGATAAATCTCTGTCCCAGTCTCAGGTCTTTTGCTGACTCCAACAGCTTTTCTTCCAGAATGGTCCTGTATTTGGCTCCTTTCATCTTCCCATCAATTTTAACCAACTTCCCAGTCCCTGCTGAAGAAAAGCAGGCCCAAACCATCAGGCTGCCACCACCGTGTTTGAAAGTGGGGATGGTGTGTTCAGGGTGATGAGCGGTGTTGCTTTTACGCCAAACATATCGTTATGCATTGTGGCCAAAAAGTTCGATTTTGGTTTCATCTGAGCAGAGCACATTCTTCCACATGTTTGGTGTGTCTCCCAGGTGGCTTGTGGCAAACATTAAACGAGAGTTTTTATGGATATCTTTGAGAAATGGCTTTCTTCTTGCCACTCTTCCACAAAGGCCAGATTTGTAGTGCACAATAATTGTTGTCCTATGGACAGACTCTCCCACCTCAGCTGTAAATCTCTGCAGTTCATCCAGAGTGATGATGGGCCTCTTGGCTGCATCTCTGATCAGTCTTCTCCGAGCTCGAAGTGAAGGTTTTGAGAGACAGCCGGATCTTGGTAGATTTGCAGTGGTCTGATACTCCTTTCATTTCAATATGATTGCTTGCACACTGCGCCTTGAGATGTATAAAGCTTGGAAAATCTTTTTGTATCCAAATCCGGCTTTAAACTTCTCCACAACAGTATCTCGGACCTGCCTGGTGTGGTCCTTGGTCTGCACTTTAAACAGAACCCGGAGATTATCTCAGAGCAGGTGCATTTATACAGAGACTTGATTACACACTGGTGGATTCTATTTATCATCATGAGTCAACATTGGATAAGAAGAAGATCCTCACCGAACCTCTGCAGTGAGTTTGCTGCACTGAAAGTAAAGGGGCCGAATAATACTGCACGGCCCACTTTTCAGTTTTTTGTTTGTTAAAAAAGTATAAAACAGCCAATACATTTCATTCCACTTCACGATTGTGTCCGACTTTTTGTTGATTCTTGACAAAAAATTACAATTTTATATGTTTATGGTTAAAGCCTGAAATGTGGTGAAAGTTTGAAAAGTTCAAGGGGGCCGAATACTTTCACAAGGCACTGTAAAGTTAGAAAATACAATGCCGCCAACCGTTCCAGCTACCTTTTTGTGCGCATTCAAGTCTGTATACACAGTATGTAGTCTTTATTAGTCATGTGCAGTTCACAAACACAGCACAGCTGATATTCCTGCTGCCAAACAAAACACACATGGTGCCCTTCTGTGTTCTTGTGGCATCACGGACGCTCTAATGACCACAGAATTTCAACACGTAGTCAACAAGGGTCGGATGGTCTAACCTCGACACTTGGCCGTCACCCATTACCACCGACCTAGCGGGCCGTGTGGGCGAAAGCTGGGACAACAAAATGACTGCCACATACCACGTAGCGTTCCAGATTCCTCACAGTGGAGCTGTGCGGCATGCGACTTAAATGAATAAGTGGATACATTCGAGGTGGCACGTAGCTGCTGTCTGTGCATCATGCTGATGCTGTTCTTGTTGTTCCCTCTGTGCGGTCCTGTGACAGCACGAGGCGACTGTCTGCGAGATAATAAACAAAGACTTCACAGTCATCGCGGTCAAAGTGAGTTGAAGTGCTGGCAATGAAAAAGCCACAGCTATCACGGTTAATGATTTGCGTCCCTGTTGTATAGTACACTATTAGTCAAGCAATTTTTTAAAAAAAGAGGTTTGACCTTATTCAGGCAAGTCAAAATTTACAGTTGCGAGTCTTTAGTGGAGTGCTACGTTGTGCCACAACATGCTGGTCAGCAGTGAACTCTACCAGATGCAGATGCACTGTAGCGAAGCGCAAAAAGAAGAAAAGGTCAACAAACGTGCCGTTTATTACACCAAGTACCACCTCAAAAAATACTTGGCACTCCAAGTACCACCAAAATGTTCATGAAAAAGAAGGCATCATTTTGATTCCGAACAAGTATACTAAACATTACAGTAAGACAGTTATATTATGCAGTTTTAACACTGGACTTCAATACAGAAAAAAAACATAAGAACATGTAAAAAAAAAACCTCAAGGAGATTAAAAGGTCTTGCACGTAAAGTTTGTAAAACCATTTGAAAATCTATCCTACTCAAAAAAGTGAAATCCAACTGAACATCCATTCATTTTCTATGCCGCTTATCCTCACGAGGGTCACGGGGCGTGCTGGCAGGTGGCGGAGTACACCCTGAACTGGTTGCCAGCCAATCGCAGGGCACATCGAGACAAACAGCCACACTCACAATCACACCGAGAGGCAATTTAGAGTGTCCAATTAATGTTGCATGTTTTTGGGACGTGGGAGGAAACTGGAGTGCGAGAAGAAAACTCACGCAGGCACGGGGAGAACATGCAAACTCCACACAGGCGGGGCCGGTATTGGACAGGGTACAGCCGCCAGCCAATCGCAGTCCACATAGAGAGAACCAACCAGAAGCATCCACAATCACACTAATTTTGAGTGTCCAATTAATGTTGCATGTTTTTTGGGATGTCCAAGGAAACCGGAGTGCCCGAGAAAACCAACGCAGGCCCGGGGAGAACGTGCAAACTCCACACAGGGAGGGCTGGGATTGAACCCGGGTCCTCAGAATTGTGAGGCCAACGCTTTACCAGCTGAGCCACCGGCAACTGTACCATATAAAACATACTTGAGGAAAATTTCCAAGAAAAACATTGATGTTATGTTAACATAAAATACATTTGTCACATTTGCAACGGGCAGCATGGTGGGCAACTGGCTGGGACAGCTTTCTCACAGTTCTGAGGACCCGAGTTCAAATCGAACCTTGTATGTTTTCCTTCCATGGATTTTCACCAAGTACTCTGGTTTTCCTCCCACATCCCAAAAAAAAAAAAAACATGCATGGTAGGTTAAATGCCTGCCAGTTCAGGGTATACGCTGCCTCTCACCCGGAGTCAACTGGGTTCATCTCCAGCACACCCACGACCCTAGTGAGGATAAGCAGTACAGAAAATGGATAAACAATTTTGACACGTAATGGCATTATGGTATCGACACATACTTGAATGCAAGTTGCATTTCAAGTTCTAGTTTGTACTTTCTAGAGTCTTTCGGGCAAATTGATGATGTAAAACCGCGTACACGTTGACCCACGAAACAATGTTCACATTCATACACATTCGGCACACTGTGACACTTGGAGCTCATTCAAAGTGAATTTGTTACTATCAAAGGGGCTAATCAGCAGTCAAAGTGAAACCTTGGTGTCCCAGAAGTGTTTTTCCTGCTCCAGGGACCTCCCCGCCCTCCTCTTCATTAAACTGAGGCTGTAATTAAGGTCCCCAAAAGGGACACTATGTAATAACAGAGACTAAGCAACCACTGGTGTAGTATTGTCAACCAACTGTTACATAAATTCTCTGTCAACCTTTGGCCACTTTGGGAGGAAACTAGTGCAAAAACATTTTTTTTAGGGCAGTAGAGCAGATTGTTTGACAAAGGCCAATAACATTTGTGGACACAGCATATAAAACGACAACCAACTTTTGTCTGTCATAATTTACCATTACTTATCACCACTTTCGAGGAGAAGAGTTGAATTATCCATCCATCTACCCATTCCCCAAGATGCTTATCCACACAATGGTCACAGGAATGCTGGAGCTTAACGCAGCTAACTACGGGTGAATGGTGGACTAAACCCTGAACTGGTCGCCAGTCAGTTGCAGGGCACAGAGTTGAATTACTTCCGTTTAATCTGCAATGCAATTGTTTTTAAACCATCCATCCATCCATTTTCTTCGCAGGTTATCCTCACAAGGATCGCGGGGAGTGCTTGAGCCTATCCCAGCTGTCAACGGGAGGTGGGATACACCCTGAACTGGTTGCCGGCCAATCGTAGGGCACATTGAGACAAACAGCCACACTCACAATCACAACTAAGGGCAATTTAGAGTGTCCAATTAATGTTACATGCTTTTTTTTTTAATGTGGGAGGAAACCGGAGTGCCCGGAGGAAACCCACGCAGGCACGGGGTGAACAGGCAAATTCCACACAGGCGGGTCCGGGATTGAACCCAGGTCCTCAGAACTGTGGGGCCAACACTTTACCAGCTGAACCACTGTGCTGCTATAAAATATATATTTAATTAAAATAACGACGCATTTGCATTGTTCGGACATGCACAATAAATAAATGCAAGCCCATAGTTTGCTTAGAGTGATGTTTTATAATCTTCCAATGCAAATACATGAATGTTTATTATCACCGACTAATCTACACACATCCCAACTGGACAAACAAGGAAGATAAAAGCAGCCTATAGAGTAGACAAAACACCGACGTGCCGGCAACCTCCTACGTGAGGATGAAATAGCAACGCACTTCCTGTTCAGACATGCTAAAGCCTCGCGTGACCCTTTCCGCCAGACGTGACGCTCTGGGCCTGCAGGCCACTTCAGGCCCACGCAGCAATTTCATCCACCCTGCAATTTGAAGACAGTGTGACGGTGGCCTGCACACCAACATCAGACAAACGCACATAATCTCATGAGAAGCGTCTTCTTATTCAAATGAACGATATAATAGTCACTGTTTGAGGTGCGTGGGTATGAAACCCACCCAGTCAGGTGAAACCGCTGATATTTTTTGCAAACAGTCGACCACCTCCCCCCCACCAAGGATGGATTCTATACTGCCACTGAGTCTTGCATTGGGAGATGAAGATGCGCGGGTGGCCTGGGCTTTTAGTTCAGCGGTCAGTCAGATCGGAGTACCAGTTTCAAAGCCACGTGTGCTCCGTACCGCTGATGTATTTTAACTACCACTAAATGTTAAGAAATTTTGGAAGTTCTGTTTGCTGTTGATCCAATGAAGACACAGTGCTGTAGAACTAGTTATCCAACATTTAGTTATGTTTATACAGCAAAAACACGTACGAGTAATAAAGATTAGGCAATGAAACATATCGTTTCACAGTCAGAACAGAAAGACCTCTGAGGGAAACTGTACCAATAATGTGGCTGGTAACAACGATGAGTTTGAAACCTCTGCTTTATACCAATCATGTCACGTTTATGTATTTGCTTTCCAGTTTTCTTTTTTTTAAAATCTCAGTACAGTACAGATATTAACACAAACCCACACGCACGCTTAAGATGACAACATCCTCTCCCGCTTTTTGTGTCGTCTCATTGGCTGTCAGCACACGATGTGCTGAATGGGAGACGGTCTTGTGAACTGTGCTGGCCCCTAAATCAATATGTTAACTGCTTATATTTTGATAAGACATCAATTGAATACAGCTGCAGTGCTGTGTAAAAAGTGGGATTTGAAGGACGAGCAACAGGCGAGCCGGGGAAGCCTTGGGGATGTACTGGCGTGTGAAAACATTGGCGTGTAATAGTGTCGTCATTTAGTGCAGTGTTGTGAAAGGTAATTTTCTGAGCAAAGTATAGTTCATAAACAATCCTGATTTAGTGGCCATCAAAGGACAAAATGTGTGTGACATGAAATAGTAGTGTACTATTACATTTTCTCAGTCCAAATGCTCAAGTCAATAAACAGAGTGATGCAGAATTGGGCGGCACGGTGACGCAGTTGGAAAGCGTTGGCCTCACAGTTCTGAGGACCCGGGTTCAATCCCAGCCCTCCCTGTGTGGAGTTTGCACGTTCTCCCCGTGCCTACGTTGGTTTTCTCGGGCACTCCGGTTTCCTTGGACATCCCAAAAAACATGCAACATTAATTGGACACTTGAAATTTGTGTGATTGTGGATACTTCTGGTTGGTTCTCTCTATGTGGGCTGCGATTGGCTGGCGGCTGTACCCTGCCTCCTGCCCGTTGACAACTGGGATAGGCTCCAGCACTCCCGCAACCCTTGTGAGGATAAGCGGCAAAGAAAATGGATGGATGCAGAATTGCCAAATCTCATACAATTTACACACTGCACTTTTTTGGGTGATTATTTCAACGTTGTGATTGTAAGTTCACCTGTCTTTTGGAAACCTTTGCACAGTTAATTCAACTTTTGTTCGTTTTTCCAACCCAAATTTTGTGAGAATTCCACACGATCCTATGTGTGGACAAGGGTTGCAATGTGTCCTGCGATTGCTCTGATATGCTGTGTTTGATTCTATTTGATCACAAAACTGATTTTTTGATTTTTTTGGGGGCATTTTTGCACGTTTATTTTCATCACATCACTCACTTGTTCCTTTTAGTTGTAATGATTACAAAATGGACAAAAGCCAACGGTGACCACTGACTTGGTCAAACTACCTTGTTTATATTCTGGAACTTGGATGCTTTTTTTTTTTTTTTTTTTAAATAACATGTTTGTTTTCAGTCCACAGCTGCATGATGAGGCATTATCTGTTGTCAAGCCCAGACGTGTACAAACAACTGCCTCCTTCGCTGGTCGAGGAGGAGGACTGCACAAGATTCGAGGAAAGAGGATATGGAGGTGTGTTAGGTTTATCACCTAACTTGCTGGAATAGTTGCACAAATAACGGACAAGAAGTCGTCTTTCTTGTGATCAGGAGGACGTGAGAGACAGGGGGAGGACTGCACAAGATTCGAGGAAAGAGGATATGGAGGTGTGTTAGGTTTATCACCTAACTTGCTGGAATAGTTGCACAAATAACGGACAAGAAGTCGTCTTTCTTGTGATCAGGAGGACGTGAGAGACAGGCCAGTTACAGTCTCCAAACACGTTCTGAACCAGCCTCTCACTTACTCTTTTTTTATTATTAGAAAACACACAAAGTCAAAAGGAGGAGTGAACAGATGAAATGAACAAAGGTGCAGTTTTGGTGATGATGTGGCACATCGTAGGATGATGATTTAGCACATTCTTTGGTTATGATGGCGTTGCCACTTGTAGGAAGATACTGTTGCATCTGTGTGTAGGAGCTCGTCCTGTGAACAAGACTCTTCGAAGCAAGGATGATACTTTGGCTTTGTTGCAAGTCCATAATAAATGTATTAACGATAACTCTAACAAGGTGATAAAAAATGAGAAAAATCTGCTCAAAGAAATCTCAGCAGAGATCACAATATATCTCAGCAATCCCTATATACATGTTAGTGGCTGTGCACAGCATGTCGCGGAGAACATCAAAGTGACCTGATAAGAGGAAGACATGCCATGAAATCGCTGCTTTTACAGTCATAATCTCAGATTTTGATCTTATGTTGCACAAAGAGTCCAATAGTTTGGAAATGATAAGCTTCTTATATGAGAGGATAAAGCGGTACAGAAAATGGGTGGGTGGATGGATCCAAATTACTCGGGAGAGGCTTCATTATGGTACAAGACAATGTCCCACAAACGGCCACCACAACAAAGGACTTCATCAGGGTGAAATAGTGGAAGGTCTTAGACTGGCCAAGTTCAATACTGGACCTAAACCCAACAGAGCATGGATTTTTATCTCCCGAAGAGGATACCGAAGGGAGAAACCCCAGAAACAAACAAGAACTGGAAAAGCATTTCAAATAAAAAAATCCAACAGTGAAGTCAATAGGTCACAGCTTGATGCAGTAAGTAAGGGTTTTGGTTTCGCCAAATAGTAAACGTTATTTACTTTAAGTTAATTTAATGTCTGTTCCAATACTCACGTGGAAAGTGGGTGCCTTCAAACAAAAGGTCCTCTGTCCTGAGTTGTTGAACACATTTAGCTATGAATGGTATCAAAGGAAAGGTTAGGAATTCTGAACTTGGGTCTCATTAATTTGTCATGATCCGAAACCCAAATGTCTTCATTAAACAAAAAAAAACAAAAAACAAAAAACAAAAAAAAAAAAAATCAAAGAATTGACCTTGCAGTTCCAATACTTTAGGAAGGGAATGTATATTTGTATCTGTATTTTTGTATATTTTTATATCCTATATCTTATAACAGTCAGACCTTAATAGTTTTAGTAGTTTTATACTATGCAATGGGGTTTTTTCAACATACAATTTATAGTATTTATTTTCCATCCATCCATTTTCTTTACCACTTTTCCTCACTAGGGTCACGGGAGTGTTAGTTAGAGCCTCTGCCAGCTATCTTTGGGCGAGAGGTGGGGTACACCCTGAACTGGTTGCCAGCCAATCGCAGGGCACATAGAAACAAACAACTCACTTGCATTCACACCAATGGACAATTTAGAGTTTTCAATCAATTGACCATGGATGTTTTTGGCATTTGTGAGGAACCCGGAGTACCAAGAGAAAACCCATGCAGGCACGGTGAGAAGATGCAAACTCCACACAAGCAAGGCTGGGCTATGAAACCCAATCCTCAGAATGCCTGTGAGGCAGATGTGAAAAGAAGTCGACCACTGTGCTGCCTTTATTTAATTTCAATATATTATTTTATTTATTTTGAAGTATATTTTCCCAATATTTTTCACATTGCATTTTATGTCACTTGCAGTGTTTATTCATGCTTTTGTGCCACCTATTTATAGATATTAAGTATACTTGAAAGTCTTAATGTGGTGTCTGTCCGCTGTACATGTATTTTTGTATTGTATTTCAATTATATTTTTAATATGCTTTATATCTTGTACTAAACAACAACCCACAGAACACACTAAACCAACCAAAAGATTTGGAATGGAGAGACAATTTATTTAAATTAGGTCTTGCAAAAGTATACATTCATCACTTTCTTTTCAAGACGAGACCTGATTATCATCTTGCTTGGGAATCAAGATTTCTGCAAGACATTATTAAAAAGAGCAGTTACTACATGCTTGTTATAGTGGCCTTTCCTCCACCTATTTCCATGTACTCAGTACACTTTGACCATTTACTTACTGTGGCATCTGTTAGCTTAGTCCTGGTTCAGAGGTGAGAAGAGCGTAAACAGGTGACCTCCGACCCGAAGTCTGCCGCCACGGGTACAAAGCGTTCCTCGTCATGGTCACCGAACGTGACCGTAGGTGACCTGGAGTAGCTGAACGTGCACCTTGTTACAATTGTCCACAGTTTATAGAGTAAAATAGCAATGATTCCTTGCACTGGAGTGTCTGCGGGAGGTTTGCTATTAAGAAGGCAAAGTGTACCATCAGGTTGGAATAACATAGCTACCACTCACTGTCTGTTGTCTCAATCTCGCTGTTTAGAAAATGAAAAACACACACAAAAAAATACAATGACGTCAGCGGCTTGCTCAGTCGTGGCATAGACAAGAGATCACAGGTGCTTGCTTACCTGGCCCATATCATTCGCTGGGGGGCGGCTTTGGCCTGTTCAAAGCTGTGGCGGAAATAAAACAGTAACATATCAATAGCATTTTCGCGAAAACTAAGTACAGTAGACCCGTGTTTCATTAATTCCGAGACCAAACAGTTTATTCATACATGCAATTTTGTTTTGTATGATGTTCAAATATATAACACTGTATTTGATGTAAAAAAAGAAAAAAACTATCAACTATAATGTGAAGAAATAAACTGGTTTCATCATGTATATTTACTGCACATTCTGTTGTAGCATTCTTGTGTCTTGTCGTACAGCAAAAACGTTGAGATTGACAAAAATTTTGCTAAACAGTCTAAGTCGCACTTTAATTTTTTCATTTTTCTTATCGACATATATTGTCATTTTCATAGTTTTTCCCCCCGTTTTAAATGTTTTATTTTTTTGTATTCAAATCTTTTTAATCATGTTAAGCACACAGTTACTTTCTGTATGAAATGTGCTACATAAATACATTTGCTTTGCACACTGAGATTCCACAATCACTTTCATACAATGACTTTCTCTCTCCTTTACTCTGCAGCCTCGTCTTTTTTTTTTTTTCTTCCCTTTGGCCTCCCGGCTAGCCTGGGAACAAAACTAATCCTACTAGCGAATGTAACGGCGGGGTGGGGTGGAGGTCGAGGGTGCGGTACAATGCAGTTTTTGTGCGTTCTTGTCGGTACGGACCTCTTCCTCACCACGGCGTTGTCGTTGTGTGGTCCTCCAAGGTTCTGTGAGACCTGGTCCCGGGCCTGGAACAAAGGAAAGACAAGAGACAAAGCTCAGGTTATTTATGTATGACAGACAAACATAAATACAGTAGATAAACAAAAAGAGAGCGATATGGATAGATGGAGTGAAAGTTATTTGGGTGGGTGGGTGGATGGAAAGATAGATTGATAGTAACTCCCAATACTCGAATTTCAGATCGCGTTTCACCATTAAAATGAATGAAACTGTAATTGTCATGAGCAAGACTTGGCCACAGCCATGAGGGGCTTGGTCAGGCCACTGCTCTAGGCGGTGACACCAGTCACCTGTTTCACATTCGGACTGTGATTAGACAGGCATTTAATGGTCAAGTGTAATCCCTATAAACAATCTAAAATAGATATTGTAATGAAGAATACGTATAACATTATTCACTTCAATGTCTATACGAAAAAATAAATATGAGCGGAGAGCGCGTCATCCATGCACAAAGTTGCGGTAGTGTCATTTGACATCCAAGTGGTCGCCATATAGGGACTTTTTTATCCTGTCCTGTTGAGTTTGATAGTTTCCCCCATAGTCATCGGACCTTGCAGTATGTCTTTTGGATCCTGCCTAGCCTAGCGTGTCTGTGCCTCTGCCTTGTCGGACTGCTACACCGTGTATGACCCAGTTTCCGGAATAAACCATATTGAACATTATGCCTCTGCCTCGAAGTCCCGCATTTTGGACTCCCCCCGTACCGGAGGTTCTTGACAGTAATCTCTTCTAGTCCACCCACCCAAAAAGTTTTTTTTGCTATATGTAAAATGCTACTTGCGAGTATTTTACTTTATAAAGACATAAAGGTCTAACAAATGGAATGTTAAACAGTTGGTGCATCATGATAACTCAATGTACATTCTGTATATTAAGTCCATACTGCATGATTATCTGATGAAACAGAAGAGCACCATTTCAATCAAGCTGCAGCAATATTTCTGAATGTGCGAGTAAATTATATTTTAGGAGAATTAGTAAGGAGGAGGAACAGATGTGCTGAGTCATTTGTCAGCCAAGATAAACAGCAGACACAGATATGGAAAGCGTTACCTTGATCTGGGCGTTGCGGGCGTCCCGCGTGGAGGGATGAGGATCAGCGAGTACAGTTGATGGGATCAGGGAGTCCAGTCCAGGTGGAGTTACATTTTCACCTTGGAACTCCTACAGAGGAAAAAAAAAAAAAAAGTACAGCATTCTTCACTAAGTCCAGATGGGAGAGTGTTTATTTACATTACAGTGTTTCTTTTGCAGTACCCCACAAGGGTGAGGCATCACTATTCTGTGATATATGAGCAGAAAGCATCTAACTGTATCAGGGTTGGGTGGGATTGTCCTCCCTGTGAGCCTGCGGCTTGTCAGTAAATTGATTTTAATGTGTCTCAAAGATCGTTATTCTTCCCATTACATGATGTTTATAAATTTCTGAGTCATGAAAATAGGACATTTATGGACACTAGTGCAGAATGTATGATAAAAATGGCTTATTTGACTTAATTCCCGAATAGGAGTTTGTCAAAGTACAGGCGCTAAGATTTACCCTAAATGGCAATTTCAAACCATAATGGCTGACATTTTTTTGTTCACTTTGAGTAGAGGGGGGCTACAATTCTACAAAATGCCGGGAATGATTTCAAATTAACCACATACCCATAAAAACTACATTTTTCAACATCATTTTTCATTTAGAGTTGGCTTCTCTTGACTACTGGCATATATTAGGGGGAGGCTATAAATGCCTTTTTGGAGGAAAAACACCCGGGAATGAGTTTAAAAAAGCCTTTATTGTACATGAAGAAAATATCTAAATGTTATTTCTCTCTGTGATTTTGCTTCTTGCGGCTACTTTCATTTTATGAAATACATGACTATATCCTTAAAATCGTTATTTTGCAGAAATATTCAGTATGCATCCTTGTATGTCTGACACATGTCAGGCTATTCACATTCAGCTATTGGATATAGTGTAAGGGAAGTTGCTCCATGGCCAAACAAAAGTCTGACAGTGTAACTGTAGATCTGTCCTTGGTCTTGCCTAACAGAACCTTAAGATTTTACCAAACTGTTCAGGAGTCAGCATCTTCCGCTTTTGACCTTCAGTGTTGAACATCCTGAAGACATGGCTTGTTCTGGGTCGTGACACTGAGGTATCTCTGGCATATGTTACTTCGGCTTTCATTCTCTTGGTCTTTGTCTTTAGGTCCTCTGCTGTATTCTGAAGGTACTCATCAACATGTTCAGCTGCTGTGAATGGTCCGCCTTGGTCCTTCAGTCTGTCCAAAATATTTAGTTTTCTGTTCTCAACGTGCAGCAGATTAGCTTCCTTTTTACTAAGCCCAGCAGCTCTAAGATCCTGCTGGCGTTTGTTCCAGTCTGCAGTAATATTATCCATAATCGTGACCACTGGGCCCATTTTATGGAAATCACTTGAAGCATCTTTTTGGCGCAAGTCTTTAATCAGCTTTAGTATATTGCCCATCAAGCTCAACCATTGCCTGGTAAACCTCATCTCTCACCATTCTCTCGGATCTTCTGATATGCCAATACTACTTAGGCAATGGGTCATAATCATCTTCATGATCCTGAAAAAATGAAGGAGACCTGCCCAAAGACTGTGAGCGGGTTAATGTGTGGGTAACACTCTTTGATTTGGTGTCTACATATTTTGCCCGCTTGCTTTGTGATGGAGCAAACTCAAAGTAACCAGCTATAGGACTGTAAGGGTTATACTCAGGATCTGCAGGGTGTATTGTGGATGCATCCTCTTCACTTCATTCATCAGTCAGTGCAATTTCTGAAGAGGAAACAGCAGCAAAGGACTTCTCACAAGACTGACGATCAACATAGAGGGCCTCACTTTCTTTTTTCTTTTCTTGATGATTATGCCATTCTTTGTCAACCTTTGCCTGACATCTTGCTGAGCGATCAGTTCTCATTGACTGAGGTACTGATAGTCTTCTTCTAGCATGGGGATTCCATATTTTGCCTGAAGTTTAACCCTCTGGTGCTCATTTTCACAATATATATCAAAGAGTTTGTCCTGTTTGGCCATTAGATTCTGAAAGCCCTTCTTCCATGTCTCACCCTGCTTGCTTTTGAGAGTTTTGCTGATGTTACGAAACTCTGTGACTTCTGCCTTCAGTTTCGTTTTGATCATTGGCCTAGAAACTGTATGTATGTTTCTCAAAACCCAGTGTTCCAGGAGAAAAGAGGATACATTAGAAATAGCTTCTTCATATGTTTTTTCCTGAGCTATGTTCCTCACTAGCCCTATGACTTCCTTGTACGTTGGCAACTTCTCCTTTTTAAACTTTTTAACAAGCGGATAAACTTCTGAAATATCAGTGTCATCAACATTGCCTCTGCTTCTTGGGGCTTTTCTCGTGTTCTTACTCTCCATGGTATTAAATTACCTGAAAATAAAACAAAAATCAAGTTAAAAGATGTCAAAGAATGAATGATATGAAGTAATTTAAAGCACATTTTCAAAAAAGTGACAAAGAGTAAAGATTTAAACTACCTACCCTAAGTGACTGCTTCTTTTGGTATGTCAATGTGGTCAATGTCAAAATCAATGATGCTGCAAAGCTAATATGATGTTCATGGTGTGACCTGCTTGGAGAAAAATAATAAATGGAAAAATATGGTAACTTGTTCTTGGTACCGACAAAATGTTTAGACAATACGGTTAAACACAGTCACGTGTGACTTACATCAATGCAAAAATTATACTTAAGGATATAGTCATGTATTTCATAAAATGAAAGTAGCCGCAAGAAGCAAAATCACAGAGAGAAATAACATTTAGATATCTTCTTTATGTACAATAAAGGTTTATTTAAACTCATTCCTGGGTGTTTTTCCTCCAAAAAGGCATTTCTAGCCTCCACCTACTTTGAGGCATGAGTCCTTGCACGTTTCCTTGTGTCATCCTATGGTAGACATGTCCACCACGTTTCACAGTGCATGGTGAAACTGGTATCTCGGAAATTCTTTTTTAACTTTGCAAGGGATGCTACCCAGGCAGTTTTGAGGTGTTGTGTTGAGAAGCCCTAATATATACACATTTTCATTGGGATACACTCGCTTCAGAACAGTGCTGAGTTTTAGGGCTCACTTGAAGTACCCTCTTCTTCTTCATCGCCTACTGTTGTACATGATTCCTCAGACGGCATTTTCTATTCACGACCAGCTTCCTCAAATAAGGCGATTTGTTCATCTGAAGCTTAATAATTTTGTCAGTCTAGTCAGTACACGTCAGTATATTCCTGGTTCCGATCAGACCTTCAATTTGGGAAAATTTCCTCCAAGAAGTACTGGAATTGGAATTTGTCCAAAACGAGTCTTTAAAGCGTTTTTAATGCTGTTAAAGCAGACTCCAAACAAATTTTGTGTTCATCAGTGAATCTGGTGTCGGAAGCTCAAATTTTGAAAGGATGAGTATCCTGGTGAAAATGAATAGAGCATTTTAAGGGTACCCAACACAACTCCAGAGGCATCCCTTGGAAAGTTATAAAACAACTAGCCTCCCAAAAGAAGTTTTGTCTTATCAACACAAAATCGGGTATACGTCAACCATAACATGATACACAAAAAAGATTGAAGACCCATGCCAAAGTTCAGACATTATGGTTTGAAGAAGCGTTGTTAGATTAATTCCCTTGCTCAGACTTCAAACTCCTACTCAGGAATTTACTCAAATGAGCCAGACTTGGAAGAAGGTGGAATTTGGAAACCAGGAAGTAAAATTGATAATATACTGTAAATGTTTAAAAACAAACCTTTTGTAGAGAGAATACAAATGTAATTGGACAATAACTCATTCACCTACCACTAAAAGGAACCCAAATAAATCACACTTTGAGAATCACTAGACAAGACAGATAAACAGTTCATGGTATAAATAATAACAAATCAGTATAGTACTTTTATAAATGTGTTAAAAATGCTTTGAGAGACAGACTAAAACATAGTATACCCCAAACATTGTCAAATAACAGTAAAGCCCCAGGCAGTGCAAGTACCCAGCTTGCCCGACATAGATCAAGAGGACTGATGTAGAATGATAAGATGTAGGATAAGAGTTTGTCAATGACCGACAAGCTAACACAACTTTGAGTCGATTGGTAAAATCTTGTGAAGGGGGCTGATGTTTTAAAACACTGAAGGGGGTGCTACTAATCGTTACTTGTGTATATTGAATCAGATTTCTACCTTCAAGTCTAAGAAGTGTTTGAGTTTGAGACGGAGGAACTCCTGTTCATTCAGCTGGATGAAATCCTGAAATTTGGTGAAGCACTTGGTCATCTTTAAAACAAAGCAAACATCAAGAGTGAAGTCATTTGAAGCTGAAAAAGGGCATCTTGGATCACCACCTTGTGGACGATGGTCTCCAGCTCGCCAATCTTCGCTCTAAAATGTTTGTCCTTGGAGCGGACGGCATGTAGTTCACGGGCAAGTTGCCTCTTCTCCTTTCTGACGAAGGCTAGCTCCCGTCCCTGACGCTGGGTTTCTGCATTTTGGTCAGCCCGCTCCTAAGAACAGACTCAAGGAAAAAAAAATTGTATGTGCGTTTGTTGGGCCTCCTCTCAAATAAATGGCTGGTATTTTCTGCTAAATGAGGAAATAAACCTAGAGCTTGATTTAAGGCATAATACTTTTACTTTTTGTCATTACAGTCTGCTTGCATTAAGGCGGCATTGAAGAAATTGAGCTGCACGGTGACTTGTCACTCGTTGAAAATATGTAAACGAGTATTTTCCTCTTGTTGTCACTGCATTCCACTTGTACTTGGGCCAGGGACAACAACATAAACAGGCCTCCTCACAAATAAAATGCAAGTACGGATTTCAGATGAGTAAATCAAGCCGCTTTCACTATTTAACGATATAAATGTAAGATGCTTTTATTTTTTTGTTAGTTCACCAGCATTGGTGCCAGAGACAACAGACGACTTTCATATTAATGTCTCATACACTGTTATTTGAGCATTTAAACACCCCAACTCAACCTATTTGATGAGTTATTTTAATTTGTCCTCGCTATTTTCATGTTTTATCATTAAAGTTTACTTGGATAGGGTTCAAATACTGCCAGGACAAATAAAGGCCTCTTCTCAAGTAAATTCCCTGTACTATCGTTAAGTGACACTGAATGACAGTCTGACTCTTCAGTTATTTGGTTTTGGGTCTGCTTTATTCACCTGATCCACTTTCAGAAGCATCTTCTCTAGGTGTTGAACTCGGGCCTGAAGAGTGTCTGGCTGCTCCCCCTTTAAGGTCCCAAGGGCACCCCTAACCTGGTCCACCTCCATCTGGGTGCTCTTCAGCTCGCCCCGAAGCCTCAGCACGGCGCCGCGGTACTCATCGCAGGCACAGCTGTGGAGGTCCTCTGAAGAGGTACCAGCATTAAAAAAAAAAGAAAAAAAGTGAATCACAAACACAAGGAGTTTCTAATCAGCACAAATAGCCTTTGTTAATCAAGTAAATATAATTATTTTGTTTGCTAAACACAGCCCGGAAACATTGATTATAAAAAGAGACGTTTCCATGAAATGTTTATTTACATAGGGACAGACAGCCATGTAGATATTTGAGGAACAAATTGCATCACAGATAACCCGAATTTCCAAGGCCTCGTTCCTTTGAGTGCTTTAAAAATAATAATAAATTAAAATCAAAGTGTCACATTACAAATATGGGTAAAAATATTTAAGAAAAAAATGGACGCATGCAGACGGCACGGTGATGCAGCTGGTTAGATCGTTGGCCTCACAATTTTCAGGACCGGGGTTTAAATCCCAGCCCTGCGTGTGTGGAGTTTGTATGTTCTCTCTGTGCCTACATCGGTTTTCTTCAGGCACTCTGGTTACCTTCAACATCCCCAAAACATACATAATATGTACATAATTGGAGACTCCAAATTGCCCCTGGGTGGGATTGTGAGTGCGACTGTTGTCTCTATGTGCCCTGCGATTGGCCAACAACTAGTTCAGGGGATACATTTAAAAATGTTATGATTTTGTATTGCTTTAAGGTCAGTAGGCAGCTCATTCCATGTTTCTGTTCCCTGAACTCTACAAGATGCCTGGGTAAAGGTTTTTTTTTTTGTAGAGTATTTGACACTTCCCTGAACCTGCATTTCTTGTACACATGCCACATCATTATCATCAATAAATGTGGAAGCTGCCATCTAATGGACAAATGTATTGGGAGACGTGACTACAGGTAGCATATTGCAAAATTGGAAGCATTCATTCACCATAGTCCTTTTTTTAGCATTAAAGAAAATGTGTTCAGATTTTTTTTCACAATATAGACCAGTTCTCAGTCTGTGGGGGATTAACCCTCGGGAATATGGCGGAGTCATCGCCCAATACAAATAACACTACATCAACAAAATTCATAAACCTACCAGTGATGGCAAGTTGCTGCTTCTCTAAGCTCTCAAGGTGCCCAACCTCGAGCTGCTTTGTCTGGATCCTCAGGAGGGCGTTCTCCTGGTGAAGGCCACTGATGGTCTGATCGCTCTTTTTCAGCTGACAGCCGAGCATCTCAACCAGCTTGTCTCGATCCTCTAGTTCAAGCCTCAGGCTCTCTTTTCCAGTGAGAGGAGTCCCACGGTCTCTCTGAGCTTCTTCTAGCCGAGAAGGTTGCTGGAAATGTTGGATTCAATCAGTTGTCAAAGAGGTGGCATCATTCATGGCCCATGACAAATGTGAACACCTGCACTGTCTATCATGAGACTAAATGAGCAGCATTATTATGATTTATAAACCTTTACAGGGATCTCGTTTGATGTGCCTCCCACTTCCCTGTTGCAAAAAGCTGATGACAGACAGAGAAAGGTTTGCGAATGTGAGTCCACTGAAGAACAAAATTGCTTACCTACATATGTGTGCAGGGCTCAAATTATGTGGGCTCACCTCGCATTTTCCATGTCAAACTTTGCATTTTCTCGATCGGAAAACGTGTTGAAAACCGACCAAGCCATTGTGGCAAGCCTAAACACAAACTGTCTAATCATATACTGTGTACACACACACACACACACACACACACACACACACACACACACCACACACACACACACACACACACACACACACACACACACACACACACACACACAGCATCAAGTCCAAAAGCATTGGAACGGCAAGGTCAATTCCTTTGCTTTCCTTATATGCTGAAGACATTTGAGTTTCAGATCCAAAGATGAATATTAGATGAAAGTTCGTAATTTAAGCTTTTATTTATTGGATTCACATCCAGATGACTTAAATAACTCAGGGTGGAGCATCTTTCGTTTGAAGCCCCCACGCACAACAAAGGAATTGACCTAGCCATTCCATTGGTTTTGGAGGGCACTGTGTGTATTTACCTATAACTTAAAAAAAAATTATATTTCATTATTACATTTAGGTAGATGTTTTTAAATTCATGTCGGACAGTGGTGACCACATTTCCCTTACAGTTTGAGTCGGGCCTTCCTCTCTTCACGTTGATGTGCTTTCTATGCTTGCATGATGTTTGTCTGACTACACCAGCTTAAAAAATATAAATATAAAGTTCATTAAAGACTAAATTGTCCATTGATCTGAATGTGAGTGGTTGTCTTTCTATACGACCTGTGATTTGCTAGCAACCAGTCCAGGGTTTATCTCACTTCTGAGAAAACATTAGATGGAATTGGATCTAGCTAACCCATGACACTATGAGAAAATGGATGGATGGAAAAAAATGAGTACCTATCTTTACTGACTGGCTGGCAGAAATTATGTTTCTGAATGCCTCTCAAAAAAAAAAAGATTGGCTGTGCAGCTGTGCCTAATATACCTACAAATATCCTGGTTACATGTTTGGTGTTGTGGTCATTCACCTCTGGCTGGGATTGTTCCCTTTCTCCTCCTGGGTTTTGCACCTCCTCCTGGGGCCTATAAAACTTCAGGTCACCTGTTTTCTGGATGAAGAAGAAGAAGCACAATGGGACTCACCACATGAAATCATCTTCATCACAGCTGATCTTTATAGCCTGATCAGGTTAACTGAAGTTCACTGACCAACTGCTGCTGCAACGACCTCCTGAAAATACAATTTTGTCTTTAAATACTGAATCAGCCGGAAATAAAAATTACACCATCATGTGAAAATTGACCTTAGTAGTTCCAGCTTGGTACTGACGCGAACTCCGCTGTCTTGAGATGAGTTCAGTTTATGGTTCAACATTGCCACCTCCTGGTCAAGACTTGCAATCAGTTCATCCATTCTAAGATGAGAGGTTATTTTTTTTATTTACACCACTTGGACTTTGCCTTAAATACAGTGAATGTGAAAATCCTAAATACCACTGGTTGAAACACCAGGTTGAAAGATCAATTGTCAATTCTCAATTTTCAAGAAAAGCCTGCAAGAAGAACTGAACTTTGCTTGGGGTTAATCAGAGGCACTTAAAACAGTGGTAGATGTGTTGTGACTCCCACATAACATTACTATGAATGGGATTTGTTAATTGTGAATCACATCTCCACTTGTAAGAAAGTGTTCACACTTGTGTAACCAAATGATCTCATTTGTATATTTTTACTTCCCCTATGGAAAAGTTTTTTTTTTCAATTACATTTTACAGGCATATTTTTGGAATGGAATATTTTTTGAAATGGTTTGTCTTGGTGTCAATGTTTATCACAAAATTCTGGCATTTGAAGTGGGGTGTGTTGAAATTAAATCCATTGTATGGAAATATTATAGGTTGATGTTTACCTGTCATTCAGCCCTTCACTGGGGTCTCTATGCTTTTTGTGTTCTACTGGCTGCAAGAACACAGAAGACAAGTGAAATCATTCAATCAACTGATTATTACATCTAAAGATTACATTTTACTAAACCAATAAAATTAAATTGAAATTTTTATTATGCTTTAAAAAAAATACTAAAAATGTACATTTCTAATTCACCAGAATCTTGGGGATGAAGTTAGATTTAAAAACTTGAAAATACTGTCACAGTTTTTTTAAATGACAAAAGGAATTTAAATGAAAAAAATCAGATTAAATATTTAAACAATAACAATTTCAAATTAAATTTACAAGTGTCTTAAGTTACAAACATAAAATTCACACAAAACTTTGCGGTAAATGAAAATAAGAAATACCAAAAATACTTAAAATTCTAAATTTAAAAATTACACAATTTTTATCGAGTAGTATTTTTTTATTTAAATCCTATTTTTAAAACAGTCAAATAAAATAACCATGCATGATAGCTTATCAAAAAGTTTAATTATATTCATATAAAACAGTAAAGTTAAATTTAAAAAATAAAATTAAATTTCACTATTTGGAATTTGACCCAAAACTTTGGGTAAGATACATTTAGTGAGAACTAGAAGTTCAAGTTAAAAAAAAATACATAAAATGGTACATTACCTTAAAGATTTTTTTTAATTAAACATGACAGTTATGATTACATCTAAATATTTATAATTTAATTTTCTAATTATTATTCAAATTGTTTGCCGATTATTAATAATAACAATAAACAGTTGTTGTTATTATTATTATTTACACTCGTGTGACAAGAATTAAAAAAACAAAAAAAGCACACCTTCCACACTACGTCTTTGTGATTAAAGAGTACTTTAATCTATTATTTGCTATGAATTTATTGGACTTATTTTTTTACACATATGACTGTTACTTACCAAAACAGACGTTTCCTGTGGTTGATCATTGAGACAGTGGAAAGTCGCAGCTGTGATAGAACTATGATGTGTGATGTGTGTTTTTTCATAGGGCAGCAAGGTTTGGCTCAAGTCCTTTACGGTGCCCTCCAGTGCCTCCAATTTTTTGCTCAACGCAAAGGTCTCATGCTGGGCTTCCTGCAGATTCACGTCACCTGACCTCTTGATAACCTGGAGCTCCTCCAGCAGACGCAGCATCTTTTCCGTCTGATCGACGTGTCTCCTCAAATCAGTCACTCTAGAATGAAAAGGAAACATCACAATCTCGAAAAACTAAATATGGTGATTCGCAAGTCTTTGTACCATTGTATATCATTTTTATTTATCTATTTTTAAATTGACAAACATGTGACTTCAATTTTTAAGTGCAATTTGTGACCTGAGATCAGATAAGATGTCCCTCTCAATCTGGACTCGCTGCAGTCTGGTCTGCAGGGTTGACGCTGTCTTGTCTTGATCATGTGGATTACACATCTGTTGGATAAAATACATTTTGTTTAACATTCTCGTAGGATGCCTTACACTCGTCAAATTCGTTACACTTTTGTAAATGAATTGAAAACTACATTTTTTAAATAAATAGTGGTTTGAGTCAGAAATGGACCAGAAGATTTGTAAAAAGTTTTTAATTTTTTGTTTTTATTTACATAGACCAATAATGAAATTGACAAAATTAGAAATAACCCGAATTTGAGGGAAAACTTTAAACAAATATGTCAATAAAATTGCATGATCTGGAATTCACCCAAAAGTTGTATTAAAAGTTATATTAAATCCAGTTATATTAAATCCATCCATTTTCATAGCTGCTTATCCTCACAAGGGTCGCTGGAGGGCTGGTGCCTATCCCAGCGGTCAACGGGCAGGAGGCAAGGTACACCCTGAACTGGTTGCCAGCCAATCGCAGCGCACATGGAGAGAAACCATTGTCACACTCCCAATTGCACCTAGGGGCAATTTAGTGTCCAATTAATGTTGCATGTTTTTAGGATGTGGGAGGAAACCGGAGTACCCGGAAAAAACCCACGCAGGCACGGGGGGAGAACACGCAAACTCCACATAGGCAGGGCCAGGATTGAACCCTGGACCTCAGAACTGTGAGGCCGTTTTACAGCCACATCACCGTGTCGCCTTACATTAAATATTACGAATAAATAACATTTTCTATCAGACATCCATCCATTTTTCATACCAGTCATAAATCACTCCTGTAACACTAATGATTATCTGGAATGTCAAAGCATGACTGCTGCTCTGTTCATCTTTTCACCAATAAACTTTATTTATAATTTGATTTATGTTGTTGTGTTTGAGCAGAAAATTGTAATGGCACAGCTGCGATACGCTCCAGTACTCCTGGAACCCTTGTGAGGATGAGCGGTTCAGATAATTAATGAATGTCCAGAATGACACACAATTTGTACTTGGGAGTTGGAATCCGCTAAGAAATAGTGACACTTTTATTTGACAGTTGTTGTTGTGTTCATAACTTCCTTTTATTATTATTGCTATGTTTTTGTTTTTGAGGCAGACAGTTTGTCCTGAGCAGGAATTTCTGGCGAAATTGTGGTGCTACTGCATGCCAATAAATCAAGCAGCAGGAATTCTCTCGCTCTTTCTCCAAACCTCACAAAGATGCATGACATCATCAGAAAAATGTTGAAGATGTGCTGTGTCCTGGGCCTTTATGGTGAGCCTGACGTCCCTCTGACTCTGCTGGTGAGATGAATCATCCAAAGATTGATCTGCAAAAGAAGGAACGTTTACAAAAAAAGAAATAGCCACAGTTTGTGTTTCATTTTTTCATTCCAGTCGTACAAAAGTGTTTGGATACATAGCCAATCTTCTCCAAAGCGGATTTGGTTGCATGTTCCACCTCCTCCTGAAGCCTCTGGGTTTCCTCTGAGCACCTCTTGAGCTCCTCACTGGTTCAGACATGAAACATTGTTCTATGTTATCAATATAGTCATCGTATTGTTAAATGCAAACCATAATAATAGCCCAAAACGTTTAATGACAATACTGCCCAAGTCACAAAGACAATCATGGTCAGATTTGTGGGCAAAGTCACAATTACTGTACGACGTAAGGTCGAAAGCACACCATACACCAAGCGATGCATCTGAACTATGAATGAAATGGAACAATCGCCAACAAATGACACTCAGTGACTTGCCTGTCGCACACCTTCCAACGATCCCAAACTTTCTGCAGCAAAGAAATGCAACCCATGGCATTCTTTTCAAACTTTGTTGAAGAGGTAACTAGATAATTTTATTGGACAACTAACACCATAATGTGATTATTCAGGAAAAAGCAGATTGCCTTGGCCAATACATAGTAAAGGGAACATTTATTAGACTATCCTTGTTTCTTTAATTTCTCGTTATTAAATAAATACATGTATCTGATATCACTAACTTATTACCTGAAGAATACACTGGACGTGATGAAAAAAATCAGCTTCCATAATACTTTATGTAAAGGCCAAAATTAAATTAATCCCTCACACGTTTTTTATTGTCTGTATGAGATGGGTTACAGGGACAAAATTAGCCAATTTCACATCATTTACTCCAAATCATGTATCTTTTTTTTAAAATAACTCCCACTAGTACCACACGCCATCATTCTTTCAGTATGTATATATGTTTGTAATTTTTTTTTTGGGTGGTCTTCTATAAAATATTCTATGTGCCTTGGCTCAATCCAGTTTGGCCGAGAAAGCTCATTCAATATGAAAAGAATAGGTCACAGAAGGTGTGAATTAAAAACGGGAAAAATAAAACACAAAATATGAGCTACCTCAATTCGTCCAACGCCACACTGTTGAACCTCAGCCCAGAAACGTCCAGAGCGGCTTGAAAAAAAAAAAGTTGAACACGACTAAATGTAAACAAAATAAGTCATTGGCGGCTAGGCTAACTAGCCAAGTCAACTAAACGTCATGAGCTGAGCTAGCAACTTACCAGCACCTGTTTCCTCTCGACCCAAATCCATAACGTCATGCCGCGATGCTTTGATAATTGTATGTTTTGAATCTAAAATATGAGGTTTACCTTGTGTAACTGTGCTAAACTCGAGGCTACGACAACACCGTACGGCTACGTTCCATCACCATGGCAATTAGTGGCGTCTTCATTGCTTGGTTACGTTTTACAACGTAACATATGCCAGAATGCGGTTAGTTTACACATTATTGTATTTTGTGTTTTATCATTTTAATTTTATGACGGTAACTAGTGAAGTTAAACTTGTAGCAGGCTCTTATAATCTTTTTTGGCTGTTTATAATGTGACGCCGCCAAGCGCACGCACAACTGCACTGCCATTTTATGACAGAAACTGGACTGGCTTCTTAGTGTTGCTTGCTTGAAGCCAGGTTATGGCCTTTGATAGCACATTTGTCTGATTATGTTTGGATTACATGTTATTTTGTGTGTGTGTTTCATTTAATTAAAATAACAACAAAGCCTAACTTTGATGGTAATCTTCTTTTGGAGTATTAATGACTTCTCTAAATGTTCAAAAACTCCAACACCATTTTGTGCAAGGAATTCCCAAGTGAAATTATACCAGCCTGTATGTCATGTTGAAAAAAAAATAAAGGGATAAAAATTCAAACTCATAATATTTATAAATTACTTAGCACATAAATTACAACAACAGGCCTGAATGCTGCAAATCTCTCGACGTTTCATTTACCTTTTTTTTTGTAACGGCGGTGCATGTTGGGTATTGTAGTTTACCAACCTATCGGTGGTTATCTTGCCCGGCCAAACCTTCTCACGAGTTACGCCCATAATGGTTTTATTACGGTGCTTAATTTTTTATTTTATTTTTTTTACGATACACGTGTATTCTCTAACGTTGATGAGTGTTTACAATTGGAGGTGTACTTAACTCAGGTAAATAATTGAACCTTTTGATAATTTGACAACCCATGAAACTTTGCTTTGAATAGATAATATTTATGGTTTGCATTCGTTGTTTTTTTCCCCCTCCTTTTCTAACTAACAAGTAATATGTAGTAATCAGTATGTTTCAAATGTGTTTTGAGGGCTGTGCGTGTTGTGCATATATTTTCTGCTTTGCATTTGTGGTTTTGCCCTGCAGTAACAAGCAATATGTAGTAATCAATTTGTTTTGAGTGTGTTTTGAGGGTGTGTTCAACCAGTGATACATGACACCTCATTCAGCAGGTGTGGCTCATGCTCACAAACACGTCCACACGCTTCTGTGTTTTTCCATGAATCACATTCACAGACTTAGAGTGCTCTGTGAAGGATGTTCTCCAGAATGAGGGACCACAGGGGCCTGGACAAGGCCCTGGTGAAGGAGCTGAACGCCTGCTGTGCGCAGGAGAGCAAGTTTCTTCCCAACAAGTCTGGTCTGAAGATGATGGAGTCCTCACAGGTGACCCACTAACCCACTTTTTTTCTCTTTGGTGGTATTTGGCCTTCTTAGAAATGCAAATATAACCTCAACTATTCAGAGCGGCGTCTCGGCCAAATGCAGAGATGCCCGAGTGGAGGAGCTGTGGGGTCTGACAAACTTCTTCGGGTACAGCACGCAAACATTTGTCCGAGCAGTCAATCTGATGGATCGATTTCTTGCCGGTACGAAGGTAAGAAGGTTGAAAGTCCCTCTCGAAATAATGGGAACAGAAATAACTTGTACACGTGTCGAACTGGTCCATTGTAAAACTTTTATGACAATGCTTTGGGTCACATTTTTACCGTTTCTCACTATTGTCAAAGTGCAAGAGTAAAAAAAAAATGACTTAAAGCTCTAACCCTTGTAAGACTGCATGCAAAAAAAAAAAAAAAAAACTTTTATAAGCACATTGTGTATGAACAACAAATAGTGAAGCACTAACATCTTTAAGAAATGCAAACTGCACCAGCACAACATTTAATGTGCCTTAAAGTATGGCCACTAGATGAGGAATAGCGAGAAAGCCAAGATTCCAAGTTACTCATTGTGCAAATTATGATAGACACTACTCACACTAATTCAGGTGGAGGCAAGGTACAGAGGCCCAGTTTTGTTCTTTAATCTAGCTAAATGCCGACAGAGCGTTTACATTAAGAGTCAGTGAAATTTTGTTGCATTAATTTTGCTGTTGTTGATCTCATGGATTGATTGAATATACAGTGGTCCTTCAGGTACAAATGCATTTTGTTCTGTGTCCACGCTTGTTTCTCAAAACACAAATCATTTTCCTCCAAGTGAAATGAATGAAATTCAATTAATCCATTCCAGAATCCCAAACATATGTTACATTTGAAAAATCTCACGGCACACCAATAAACAAAAATGTCACAAAAAGTGGATACAGAAGACTTGCACGCAACTCAAACTAGGTGCAGAGCGGTCAGGATCCTTTCGGATCTTCCGCATCCTGGCCAGAAGCTCGTCCGCCTCCTTCCGTCGGGAAACTGCTACCGATCAAAGCAAGTCAAAACTAGCAGGCATTGAAAGTTTTTTCCCTTTGGCAATTACGGAAGTCATGAAATTCTTGATCAGTGAACCTACTATTTTTCTGCCTTGTGTCATGTTAGGACACACTCACATCCCGACAGTCCAATCAGTATGAGTATTAGTAATATATTTTGTAGACTATTGCACGATTCGTCACTTTAAATTGCTTCCTTTGCACAATTGTCATTGCAATGGTCTATAACGGGAACCGCGAATGGGTAAAGGCACTCTGGACAACCTTAACACAATGTGGGATGTAGACACACTCTTACCTCTTACCTGTTCTTGATGAAGAACATTTTACACCTTGCACGACTCTTATAAGGAATAGTTCCTATAAACAGAAACGTCTCTTGTTCTTTGTTCTGAATGTCATACCAGGGCAGCACCGACTGCCGGAGAAAAATCCCTTGTGTGTTTTTACACACTCGGCCAGTAGAGGTGAATCTGATTCTGATCATGAACTTTGACATCGAATAGAAGAGCAATTGCATTGCAGTAGTTGTTCTCGATGTCTTTATTTGGTCCTGCCATGGATAGAGGAATAAAAATCCATTTGTTATAAAAAAAATAATACCATATTTTGACTAAGTAAGTGAAATTTGATCATTTTATACATTTTCTGAATAACTTAAGCATTAAAGTTTGGAAATTGTGTAAAAATATAAGAATTTGAGAGGGGGACCAAAACATTTTTAGAGCACTGTCGGGACACACCCACAGAGATTCACAAGTGACTCAGTGAGGTGCAGTAATATTTGTCCATTTTATCTTTAGTTTGACAGTAAACAGGCTGTGACATTAAACAGCTCAAATCCTTTTGTAAAGAATTGTTCATAATTTGACAAACTCGTGCTTGTTGTGAAGTTGTCCTGCCACCCAACAGTGCTCTTATCTCAATGTTTTGCTTGCAATTCTCAGCAAAAAAATCAGTTGAACAACGGCTCCTATCTGCAAAAGCTCGCAAGTCGAGCCGCTTGTACCTCCAGGGACCAACTGTAAATTATTTCACTTTTCATGATACTTCCTAAAAGAGCTGTTTGGTTTTGCGTGAGCTCACGAGAGTGCCTCTGTGGGGACTGTGACAGGCGAAACCCGAACACGTGCCTTGCGTGTCCGTGTGCTGCCTCCACTTGGCGGCCGGTGTGACTGAGGAGGCCAAAGACGTGGCGCCCGTCTGTGAGCTCATCCGCATTAGCCACAGCAACTTCGCCATGTCGGACCTCCGTCGCATGAAGACGCTCGTAGTCCAGAAACTGGGCCCCGAGACCCCCGCGGTGACCGCCTTCACCTTCTTGCGCCTGTACTACTCGGCTTTGAGTGCAGTGTGCGATGATGTCAGGTAAGGACTCCCTGCCCCCTCAGTTTTCTACAGAACACCAGGACACGCACTTTTTGGTACCCAGAATGCAATGTGACATGCAATGCAGAAGTTTTTTCTTTTTTTCCTTCCACATTAAGGATGTTAATTATTATGGTTTAAATGTGTTTGTTTCCCCACAGTTGAGTGAATGTGTCTTAGCTATTCTTTGGGTTAGATATACATTGCATGTTATAAACATGCATTTGTGACTGTGACTTGCCAAATTATGGTTGAATTATCTGCCATATGTAAGGAATTCCTAAATGGTGAAAGACTGGGATGTAATTTTTCTGCTTCGAGTGAACATTTTTTTCAGATAGTAGTTCCTTCCTCCCTGTCTGGTCAGTCCTTCCTTATCACACAGCGCCTTATCTTTTCTAAGATTGAATGTCATCAGCATTTCTGTAGTGCAAGTGTGGGTGTGGGTGTTTTCATTACATACTGTGGTCAGTTTTAGCAAACAAAAGCGAGTGTAAAAAATGGCTGACCTATAAATCTCAACAAAAGTACACAAATAATAGCATTTTTTTTTTTGACAGACAAAGTGACATGTACCAACATAATATAATGTTAAAAACAGAAATAAATGCACCCAATGAGTTATTCCACTTAATGTTATTTAGGCATTTTGGTAGTTTTATGCCATCTGAGAATTGTTTTTATGCACGGGAGTTCTTTGCATTGGAAAAAAATGACAACACTGTATTTTTTTCCCCCCATTTGCTTCAAAGCGCTTTTTTTGTTGAAAAATGGCTCTTTTATAAATACATTTGAACAACAAACATACTAAGATACTGTGATGTACATACAGTACATTGGTTCAATAAAAACCACATTTTGGCACTTTTTTCTTATATCTGATTAGGAAGTCTGCGCAGTCCCCCCTCATCATTTAAGTTGCCTATCCCTTGTATGCATCTTACATCAATCATAAAATTTTATACAACTGCTATTTCAACACATTCAAACACATAAATGAGAGCTCAGCTGGTAAAGCGTTGGCCTCACAGTTCTGAGGACCCGGGTTCAATCCCGGCCCCGCCTGTGAGGAGTTTGCATGTTCTCCCTGTATCTGCGTGGATTTTCTCCAGGTACTCTGGTTTCCTCCCACATCCCGAAAACACGCAACATTAATTGGACACTCTAAATTGCCCCTAGGTGTGATTGTGAGTGTGGCTGTTTCTCTCTATGTGCCCTGCGATTGGCTGGATCCCAAGTTCAGAGGGTCCCCTACCTCCTGCCTGTTGACAGCTGGGATAAGCTCCCCTCGTGAGGATAAGCGGCAAAGAAAATGGATGGATGTTTAAACACTAAAATGTGCAACTAAGCCACTACATTTCATCTAACAAAAGGCCGCTAGAATCATGCTAACTTGTTGCGCTGAACGCAATAGACAGCCTAATGGAAGCGTTTGCATACATGTTATAGTAATTATGAATTAACAAGCAACTGCTCCACAGAGAAGCAACACATACTGTACAAACAGAGCATAAAATACTGTGTATTATCTTGTCTCTGTAGTAACTATACCGTGATAGAGTGGTGGTTCGCTGCACTTCTTTGTATTACTCAATTGATTATTGATTACCTTTGTTTTTAAAGGACAGAGATCCCAAGCGTCATGACGCTGGAAGCTCAGCTGAAAGCCTGCTTGTGTCGACTTGTTTTCTCCAAAGCAAAAGTAAGGCTCTTCACTCCTAGTTTGGCTTTATCAGAGCAGCGGTGAGTGACCCAACGCTCTCCTCCGTAGCCATCCCTACTGGCCCTCGCACTGGTTGCCTATGAGATTGAAAGCCTGCAGTGTGCAGCCGCATCAAAGATGATGCAGCAGATGCAAAAAGCCACAAAGGTACCCCCCTGCATGATGGTAGCGTTGGTAGTAGACCACATTGGACGCCACATTCGTGGCCATTCTCATTCTTCTGCAGGTGTGTGACGGTGATCTACGCCATTGGCAGTACATGGTGGGCAAGCGGATGACGGAGTACCGCTCGGCTCAGTGCCACAAGCCCAACGGTAGGAAGCTGGTGTGGGCAGTGTCAAAGTGGACTGTGCAGAGTACGCACGGCACCCTCTGCACTGCCCCCCGTTTGCCCACCATACACGAGGACGCCTGGGATCACAGCCTAAGGTATTACAGTATATGGCCAGAATCTGCCTTGCAACATGTTTATAGGTTGTGCTTTTTATTGTTTTTTATTGTTTATTAAGTTTCAAAATAAGACTATACTCGTGGTTCATGTTTCATAAATTGACAGTCTGCAAAAACTACCTTTTTGTGGGCTTTTGTGTTAATACTTCACAGTGAGGTGGACACAAATAGCGGCGAGGATAGCCCTTGTGGCTCTCTGGGCAGTGTTGGTGAAGGATCCTTCTTCCCTTCCTCCTATTTGTGAATCATCACCACCTGTTTTTTTTCCTTTTCCATAAACTTGGACTTGCTTCATGCCTAGAAAATTTGAAAACATGAAGAAAAAAAATGAATATTTGTAGTGGCTTCTTTGTGGCTTTTGTGTCCATTTCAGTAAGACATAAAAATAGTTGCTGTTAACTCTCGCATAACATGCTGCCGAAGAGGATTATGACTATTATGTTCAAATGTAAAATTTCTATGGGAATGTTCCAGACTTAATATGCTGCATTGTCCTATGAAGCTCTTTTTCTTTACTTTTTTTTTTACTTACTGTATTTTTTACCAAGCTTACAGTATGAAAAAAAATATATATACACTTGTACATAATACCTTGTAAAAACGTGGGACGAAATGCGGTTTTATGTATTTCAATGAACTAGAGGAATGTTTATACGTTGTGAGATTGAAAATAAAATATTCTTTTAATGCAGTTTTGTTTCTGGCTCAGTGGTTCTCCAAGTCTTCATATCAAACAGAACAAAATAAATAAATAAGGTCTTAGCTCTCCAAATCCCCCCGCAATGACCAATATTAAAATACCACTGCTGTGGTTCTCACCCTTGGAACCATTGTCCACTTTGTCACTCTGTCTGTCCCCTAAAACCGTTTTATGTCTGGCTGCATTTTCAATAAATATCAGAATAGCTAAATAAACAAACAAACAAAACAAACAAATAAATAAATAAATAAATAAGTAAAATAAAATGAGAACATATGTCCAATTCTCCTGTTGCACAGCAAAACTGTTCCATCACAAAGCCATACAGGCATTCACAAGGTATTCTACGCATATGAACAGAACAGATTAAATACATAAAAATAATCAAGTTAAAGGCATTTTTTAATTGAAGAAAGTGTTTTCTCCCCTCCTAAAATGTCAGTTTCACTGTAAACAACTGTAAGAGCACAGTTTGACATAGGAAAGTCAAAACTACTGAAATAATGACTGTTATTGCACACGAACGTTCAATACAACTTGTACCTGAACATTTCTTTTCCTTTTGAAAACCAACAGTCATATATGACTTCAAGTACTGTTTAAAACGTTACTTTACGAAAGTGTACGGAGAAGGACGGATCATAAAATAAGCACTGGAATTTATGCTTTAATTTTTTCCCCTAAATACCACTAGGGGGAGTTCGCTCTCCACTACTTCGGCAAAGAGCTCCATAGATTTACAAAAAGACGTTCTATTGAAGTGGAGTTAGTAGTTCGGAATAAATGATCAACTTTATAGGCTTGAATATATGATAGCACATTAGGTACGCCTTCACGAGATATAACACATTTTAATTGTAATTTGCGATTTTTAAAAATTGTATTTATTTCATTTTGTAAATATTACGTAATAATTATACACCATTATTGACGTTTTAATATTGTTAAATAAACCCCACAGATTACATTTATAGAAAAAAATTCCCATTCTTTGATTGTCACTCACATTTTGAACATTTGTGTATTATATGCACTCCTTTCCACTTCCATATTGTTCTTGAACGAGCTTTCTGCGCGTGCATTTATGTGTGCGCGCGCACCCTTGCTTCATCTCCTTGATGAAGGCTGCGGGAGGAAGAGGAGGAGGAAGAAGGAGGGAGGCAGTACTAAAGGGGAATGACAACCGTCCGAGCTCCATCCCCACCACCATCAGCAGCAGCAGCAGCATCCGCAGCATGCATCCGAAAAATGGCACACGCAGTCGGCGATGAACCGCCGCGGATCGTCGCCGGGACAACAGCAGAAGAAGACGCAGCGGCGACGCCGGTGATGCGGACGCTCGGCCGGACGACGACGACGACGACCCCCGCCGAGTAAAGGCCTCTCTCCTCGCCAAGATGGTCCGCGTGGCGCGCGCCCTGGGTCTCATCATCCTGTGCGTGGCTGTGCTCATCCTGTCGCTCATCAGCTACGTTTCCCTGCGGAAGGACAGCCTCTTCGGGACGCCCGTCGGGGGCCCCAGGATCATGTTCCACGCCGGCTTCCGGTGAGCGATCAGCGGGGCTGTCCGTGGGGAAAGGTGCGGCCAGGTGGGTGGGATGCAAGATGGACGGTTGATGACTGCTTGTCAAGCAAGTCACGCCGCACTAGTTAATGTCACAAAATACACTGATAAATGTTACGTTTTTTTTGTTTTTTTTTTTTTTGTTATTTGTGGACGATATTTCAAACTGCTACCACTCCTAGGGCTGCTACTTTAATCCCGTCACCCGCAATGTTAGGTACACCTGAAAATTCTCATGAGATGGATAAATGGCACATTTTTTAAACATGTTTGTTTCGACATTGGCTCAACACAAACATTTATTTACAGTTTGTTACACTCATTGTCATTCCTCAAGCAGGATGCGGCATTGATCACGATTTATTACTTTCAAAAGACAGATAGATAGATAGATAGATAGATAGATAGATAGATAGATAGATATAGATAGATAGATAGATAGATATAGATAGATAGATAGATAGATAGATAGATAGATAGATAGATAGATAGATAGATAGATAGATAGATAGATAGATAGATAGATAGATAGATAGATAGATAGATAGATAGATAGATAGATAGATAGATAGATAGATAGATAGATAGATGTGGTATGCTTTGACTCTCGTTACCTTCGTACATAATTAGATGTATATATGGATGGATGAGGGTGGCACAGTGATGCAGCTGGTAAAGCGTTGCCCTCACAGTTCTGAGGACCCAGGTACAATCTGGGATTTCTCCGGGCACTCCGGTTTCCGCCCACATTCCAAAAAAAAAAAAAATGCAACATTAATTGGACACTCTAAATTGTCTCTATTGGTGTGATTGTGAGTGTGGCTGTTTGTCTCGATGTGCCCTGCAATTGGCTGGCAACCAGTTCAGGGTGTACCCCACCTCCTGCCCATTGACAGCTGGGATAGACTGCAACACTCCCCGCGACCCTTGTGAGGATAAGCGGCATAAGAAAATCAATGCATGGTTATGGATGGATGATATGTTATGGCTTGTATTATGAGTTGCTGCTTTCCGTAGATGGATGAACGATAACTAAACGGCACATGATGTGGCATGCTTTGGATGGCAAACTGTTGGATTAACAAAGGGGCGGCTAAATGGCACATGATTGAAGTATTAGAAAGAGCACGAGGCATATTTTTTTTTTGATGCAGCTCTTATACTGGCTTTCGTTACACTTTTTCAAAAGTACCAATAAGTCATCAGTCTTAAAGATGGCAGCAGATAAGGAAAGGACTAAGCCAAGCACACAAACACTAAAAACAAGCACAATGGCGATTCTGTTTCCTTGTCAGATCTCAGTTTGCCATGAATTTCCTGGACCCGTCCTTCATCCCACTGACCACTGCCCTGAACGAAGAACTCCAGGGGAACCCTTCCAAGTGGAAATTCAACAGGACCGCCTTTTTCCAGCAGAGGTAAGATAAAGATTTGGCGTCTGTTGGGGAGCAGGATTGGTGGGGGGGTTTTGATTTAGAGAATAGTTCACTGAGGCCAAAGGAAATGAGAAAGATGTGAGAGAATTCTTTGGCTGAAAAGTACAAGGGGCAATTCCAACTTCAGACCTCTTATCTTGGTATTTGCTTTCATGTGGCATAATCACGGATATACAAAAGTACGGAACCTTGTGGCCATTTACATTACTTTTGGTGAAGAATGTAAACATTTCAAATGCATTTGCCTTTCCTCAAATGATTGTAAGTTGTTGTTGTTAAAAACTGCTTGTGAAGCGAGTGAAGGAGAATTCACTCCATCCATGCAGCATTCCAATCTCAAATATGTATTGTCACTGTTGGAAAAGAAAGCCTTACCTTTGTTCATTTTAAGGAATAGGGGATGACGCGGCAGCAAATTAAAAAAGAAAAAGAAAGAGAATGTGAATATGTCATACTCATTTCAAAACAGGAAACAAGCACTTGTGAAGCAGAGAAAAGACGGATAAAGTCAATGTGAAAGAGGGACATCTTTGGGTGAAAAATCAGGGATTAAGAATCATCTTGGTTTCGCTTCAGTTTCACAATTGCTTGTTTTTCACCTGTACATAGCGTGCTGATTTTCATGATGGTTACTTTTCTCATCTTCTCCAAACTTCACACTTGCTCTTTTTTTCCCACCCATAGACAAATATGTGAATTTTAGTCTTGGTTACGATGCTCATCTTTTTTGAGCTTCACAGTTGCATTGTTTCCCACCCCAAATAAAAAAACAAACAAAAAAAAACCCGACTCACTCTTCATGCTTTTGCTGACAGAGTGTAAATGCAGGGCTAAAATCCTTCCCTGGAGGGTAGGGGGGGATCAATAAACACAAAGTGTCTGTACTTTTGTGTCAGGAAGGACATCTTCAACTACATCGACATTGCGCACAACTTCTCTCTGACCAAGAGCAGTGTCCGAGTGGGCCAGCTGATGCACTTCGACTACTCCAGCCACAAGTACGTATTCTCGATCAGCAACAACTTCAAGTCCCTGCTGCCCGACGCTTCGCCCATCCTGGACAAGCACTACGGGACGTGTGCGGTGGTGGGCAACAGCGGCATCCTGACGGGCAGCCACTGCGGCTCCGAGATCGACCGCGCCGATTTCGTCTTTCGCTGCAACTTCGCACCGACTGAGTTGTACGCCAAGGACGTGGGTCGCAAGACCAACCTGACCACCTTCAATCCCAGCATCCTGGAGAGGTACTACAACAACCTGCTGACCATCCAGGATCGGAACAACTTCTTCCTGCATCTGAAGAAGCTGGAGGGCGCCATTCTGTGGATTCCTGCTTTCTTCCTGCATACATCGGCCACCGTCACCCGCACCCTGGTGGACTTCTTTGTGGAGCACAAGGGCCAGCTCAAGGTGGAGCTGGCCTGGCCCGGAAACATCATGCACGATGTCAACAAGTAAGACTGCAAGATTTTTATCTGTAAATATTATACGATATTACATCAGTGTTGTACAACGATGTAATATAATATCTGTTGTTGTGGATAAGTCCATTGCCTTAACCACTCATCCACAAAAACCTGTAGCATCGTTTCTAGATGCAACCATTAGAAATAAATTCAGACCTGCTTGGAGAGACCACAGTTGATTTCTTGATTTCACAGTTGATTTCGATTGTGAAGCGACTTTTGGTTATCCCTTCAGTCAATCCCACAATCCATCTTGAAAAATAATGATCAACGGTCAAAAGAAAAGAAATAACGCACTGTGTTGTGGTGTGGTGTGGTTTTTTTGTTCGTCCCTCGGGTAGATACTGGAAGACCAAGAACCTTTCCCCCAAGCGACTGAGTACGGGCATACTCATGTACACTTTGGCGTCGGCTATGTGTGACGAGATCCACCTGTACGGCTTCTGGCCCTTCGGCTGGGATCCCAATACGGGCAAGGACCTGCCCTACCACTACTACGACAAGAAGGGCACAAAGTTCACTACCAAGTGGCAGGAGACCCACCAGCTTCCCACCGAGTTCAAGCTGCTCTACCGACTGCACCGCGACGGCGTCAGCAAGCTGAGCCTGACACATTGCACGTAGAAGGGAGTCTCCACAGGAAGGGGGTCGGGAATCACACCGCACCCGCATTTCCCGTGCCGAGTGTTCGTGCTTAACGTCCACATTGCTTGATTTCCCACAAGGACATTAAAGTCAAACCTCAAATTATTCCGTTTCGTCATAGGAAACAACAAAAATGGCACGACGCCATATAGCAGTCACACAGAAAATGTTGGAAATGGAACTTTGCAACAGATTTTAACACCACAAAACTTTGCCCACAAGACGTGTCGTCTGCCTGTTCTACCAGACTAAAGTTATCCGCCCACTATACTTTACCCATGTTTTTAATGTCATCTGCAGCCCTTTTATGTCAGCAATATTTGTGGCCGAGGTCAGTTCATAAATGTGGACTCAAATGTATTTGAAGGGCTGGCTTTTCCTACACTCAAAATTAAGCCCCTTTTCATGGCTCCTTGACCTGATTCCAAGAATGTTTAAGGAAAGATGGCATAAATATTTGATTAGAATCCAGCCACCTGCCTAAGGTGATCCGCCCGCCTGTCTAAAGTCATCTGACCTCTACACTCCACCCACAATTGAAGTAACCTGTCTAAATCCATGCACTCACTAGACTCTGCCCCATCAAAAGTCATCCACCGAGTAGACTCAGTCCACCTTTCTGGTCTTCTATCCATTGGACCCTACCGACTGGTCCAATTTCTTTCAACCACTAGACTGTCCAATTTTTTTAATTCCTCCACCAATGAGACACTGACCACTAGACTCAGCCCACCTATCTTAAGTCATCCACCCACTATACTCAAAATCCTCTAACTAGACTCAGTCAACCTGTCAAAAGTAATTTGCCCATGTTACTCGTCATCTACCCATTAGAGTCTACCCACCTCTCTAAAGTCATCTCTCCATTCCACTCTTTACAACCTGGCATTTATTTGGAATAGATGCGCAAACTGTTAGACTTTGGAGCTTCCACCGTAGTCCAAATAGTGTTTTAAAAGCCTTGCATTTAGTAAAAAACTAAATCACTGCCTAATCTCAGGGAAGGAGTTAGATCAGTGTTTTAAATGCCCATTGGATGCGTCCAATCAGATACGCTTACTCTCTTTGGCCACAAGATGAGTTGACACACAATCTGTGCTTCTCTTGTTTACAACAATCCCAACAAGTCCCAATTCTCTAACTTTTGGATCAATAAGTAACATTCCAAACCCTAACCCACACACACACACACACACACACACACACCACACACACACACACACAGGATGTTGTTATTGTACTACTGAATATCGTCAAGTTTAGTGTCACTTTCTAAAATATAAGTCGTCTTCAGCCACGCTAGCTAACTTAAGGAATAATGTCACGGTAAGGGCACAAAGTAATACCACAGGCAGATTTTCCCAAAAACAGCTGCAATACTGTAATCATAAAGTTGTAGAATAAAGTGGCAATGACGAGCAATATGGAAATATTACAAGGGGAAAACTATTTTTTTAGGGCAAGAATAAAGTCGTGATTTTAAATAAGCAATAGTATTTTATTTTATTTTTTTGTTGTTGTTTCTCCATAACTTTTCCTTGGTAAAATTCAGACTTTTTTGTGACATCATAACTTTACTCGTGTAACTTGATGACTCTTGTCTCAAATTATTTTTCTAACTTTATTCTTATGAAATGATGAGCTTTTTTCCTCCTAAAAACACAACTACGCTCATAGTATTCCAACTTTTCTTCTGTACAGTTTACATTGGTATAAAAAATTGGGCAAATTTTTAAAAACATAGGATTATGTTTTTATTGCTATAAACTGTAACTATTTTATTTTTTCACAAAATTACGACTTAACTGTTGTAGTACTCTGAATTGTCAAATAGTACAACTTTACTATTGCCACATTAGGTCTTTTTTTTTTTATAAAGAATGTAATTCTTTAAATCTGAATACTTTAAATTTGGATTACTTATTTTCTTGGAAAGTACAACTTTATTCTTGTAAAATTAGGATGTAAGATTTAAACTTTTGTAAAATGTAATATTCAATCTTTTTCCTATAATCACAACTTTTTTTTTCTTGTATAAAATTCCTCCATTGTGCTGCCCAAGATTGAACAGATTCAAATATTTATTACTTTGACTTTCACCAAGGCAACCTTTAACTACAGTTTACACATAAAAACAGACTTTTATGATAGATTTTATTGCCTCATGTCATAAAGCAGATGACTTGCTGCATCTTGTTATGAGATCATGTTCTACTCGAACCTCATATTGCATGCAAGAGGCATTAACAACTTTTAGAATCCTTTAGTGCAGGGGTACGTGTCAAACTCATTTTTGTTGGGGCCCACATTGTAGTTATGGTTTCCCTCAGAGGGCCGTTATGACTGTGAAACCATTAATATTTTAAACAGCCACATCATATTTACACCTGAAATTTATGAACCAGTTTTGGAATCAGAACTCAAGGGCAATGTGTTTTTCAACCATTGTTCATGTTTTGTAAGAAAAAAATGCTTGCAATATCTCAACATTATCATTTATGATATGGCTGAAATTGTGGTACAGATTTTAACAAAAATCATGGCAGTTGATAAACATGATTTGCATTTGCGGGCCACAGAAAATCGTGCAGTGGGCCAGATGTGGCCCCGGGCCTTGAATTTGACACCTATGCTTTCGTGGAACCTTTTTTTAAAGGGGGCATCTTGCTTTGCTTTCGTGGAACCTTTTTTTAAAGGGGGCATCTTGCTTTGTATAGTTAATTGCAATATTCCTCAAGAATATCAGCTGTGATGATAGTGAATAATAAATTGCTCCTATGGAAAGCCGTTTGAGCAATAATTCCATATCCTCGTATCGTAAAGTCAATGTACTGCACAGGTATACTTTTTGTTATCAATTGTCAGACAATTGAGTGCACTACCAAAAGAACTAGGCCACACTAGTAGGACAACTAGTTTTTTTCTCACCACTATATGATATTTTAGCACACTAGTAGGACAATTTTGAAAAACTGGACTACTAGTAGAATCATACGTCGCGCGTGTACTAGGGGTTGAACCAACTACGCAAATTTACCAATCCGCAACGAGGATTAGAGCTTGAGCTTTTACTATTAGAGGCCAATCATAACCTTTGGCAACATGGCGCCTTCCTGACTTCAACAGATGTTGGGTTTTGTGCAACAAACTAGCATGGGTGACCAAAAGTTACATACTATAGCTTTTAAATCAAATTTAAATTTGAATTTGCCCTTAGCATCGAGCACAACACTGCAAAACCAAGGGACTAATAAGGATTTTATTAATAATCTTATGTTTTGTTGTCAAGCATTCCCATAATTCAATGTATTTATTATGGTAAGTAAGGTAGACATGGAATGCACATTTTATTCTGAGGAACAAAAACATAGCAGGAATGACTCAGAGTAAACAAAACAAAAAAAATGTTGGTGGGTGGAGATGCGAGTGGGATTCTATTATTTTTGCACAGGATTCTGTTCAATCTATGTGGAAGTGGGATTTTTTTCCCCAAAAAATTCTGGATTGGATAGAATTGTTTGAAAAATGTTTTTTTTTTAAACACTCAATTTTTAAGAATTTTTTTAAACACCTGGAATTGGGAGGGAGTGGGAGCGATTTCTGTGGGAGGAATTGGGAGGGAGTGGGATCAGCCGGTGTTGGAGTGGCAGGGAGCAGGAGTCAACATCCACTCCTGTGGCAGTCTCCATTGGAGAGCTCCCCTGTCGTCCCAAGTGGAGGGTGGCAGTGTGGAGTCCCGTGACAATGAGATCCTCTTTCCCTCTAGTAGCTCGATATGCAACCTAATGTGGGTCAAATATGGGTGGAAGACAGGATGTGATGTGATGTGATGTCTGGCCAGTTTCTCAAAACACTGGTCAGTGGTCTCACTAGTGAGAACTAATAGCATACTGGTACCCGGATCTTAAACTAGATATCAAGGATTCAGAAAAAAAAAAAGACTAAAGCAGCTTTCCGAGTATTTCTGCTGTATAGTTTGAATGGAACCAAACCTCATATAGTTCTGCTTCATTTTGCCACATTTCTTTTCTCCAAGTGTGTATTTATCATAAACGGGACCAGCCGAGCAAGTCATTGGTGGTCTCTTAAGAAGCTAGAGGACACATGATCGCGTGCCTCATGACTGTGCGACTTATCACAGGATGTTACGAGCCTGCTCAGATTGATTTTTGGCCGTTCCTGTTGTTCCCAAACAAAAGTATTTCTTGTCATATCAGACTAAGGCTATTTTGTGTATTACTCTGTGTAATTGATGTCACGTGTATGAGGCGCTAACCATGCATGTATGTCTGGAATGTGTGCCAAAAAGAATGTTTGAGGGAAATAGTCCTGGATTAACTCTTAAATGCCAAACTAAAATGTCATCAACCCACGAATTACATCAGCCAAGTCTGAGAGCACAAGCGTTTTTTTTTTTTTAACTTATTTTAAAATGCCATTAAGATTTGGTGTTGAAAATAAATACAAAATTTCTTGAATTTGAGCAGTACTTGAGCAAATCTTCATTTTTGTCATTGAAGTCCACTTGCACTGGGCCCAAAAATAAAAAGTCAAAACTAATGCCCCCGGCTACTATTTGAGGAAATATTCACTTTTGCCAGTCCGCTGGCATTGGGACCAAAGACTACAAAAGAAAAATGAACACCTCTTAAATAAAAGTCCCCTGCCATTATTTGAAGAAATTTTCATCTTTGTTGTTCCAGTCATTGGGCCCAAAAGCAAGATGTAAATATTAATGGCTCCTCTCAAATAAATGCCCCTGGCCACTATTTGAGGAAATGTTAATTTTTTGTTGCTACAGTCTGCTTGCATTGGTGCCAAAGGGGGTGGAAAAAATGTCCTTCTCTCAAATAGAGCCCTTTGTGTTGAGGACCGATGGTGGAGTGTTCAGGATGGTTGCCCCTTGGCAGCAGTCTGTGCTCTACTGAGGGCAGTTCTGAACAATCCCCCCCCCCAAAAAAAAAAAAACAAAAAAAAAAACATTTGCTGGCATTTTAAAATGATCTTCGAATGTTTGTTCACGATAATCAAACTGCTAACGATTGTATTTCAGACTGAAATAGGCATACCTTACTTTTGGTGCATTACAATTGAAGACAACGCATGTAAGGAAAAGTAAAATAGTGCCATCAATTTGCCACCTGTCTGTACAGAAGTGCCACAGAAGCAACTTTATTCACTTTTTGGGGGTTCTTTTTGCATGGCTAACGTAATTACATTGATGCTTATGGACGTGTCATATATATATATATATATATATATATATATATATATATATATATATATATATAGTCATCAATGTCTGCTGGGGTTGTTTTGACCCCCCCCAAAAAAATTGTATATTAAAATGTCTTATTCTATTGTATGATACATATGTGCCTGCATACTCATATGTCCAATAAAAAAACTATTTTTTTCCCAGGCGAAACAAAAAACAGTTTTACATTTAAAAAAAAAAAAACAAAAAAAACCCCAAAAAAACCTAATTACTGTATGATTCAAAAGATGTTGAAAAGATGGGTAATGGCATTTATCCAAGGTAGTAAATGATTCAGTCACTCACATTTGAAAAATGTACGGGTGTGGTCAGTCATGCTCGCAGATAAAGTTCCGGGTGTGATTAGGGATGGCCTTAAAATAACTTACTGGATTAATATAACATAACTGTAAATTAAAAATAAAATACACAAAACATAACTCAAATAGAAAACAAACATTTAAAACTCAGAAATGATCATTTCCCTTTTCAACTGATATTAGAAGAACAAGGTTCTAAAACGGTATTTAAAATTTTTCATCATTAAAAATTCTTGATCTGACAAACTTTATCTGAAGAAAACTTAAATGCACTGGCCTGTCAAGGAATAAACACAAACGGTCTATACCCGCAAAGTTTTGAAAATGCTGAAAGTTTAGTTCAACATAATCGGCGTTCGTGGCAACAAGCTCGGGATACATTGGAACAAACATTCCTGTCGCCAATCATGATGTATTGGCATAATCTGGTGTAATTTACGGCGGTATCCATTGTCAATCCATTGATTAAATCTAGCGGTAGATGATCTATATCTTCCTAAAGCATGTAGAGGGGAAAAGTTTTCAACTTCAAGATAATGCGTACTATGAGGAAAATGACCGTTAGAACTTAGATCAAGTCAAAGTAAATCACAATCATACTTATTATAATTAGATACTGAGACACATCCTAGAAATGTTTTCAATGTAACTCAGGGGTGCCCAGATTTTTCTCCCCCCGAGATCTACTTTTCAAGCAGCCAGCCTCCTGCGATCGACCAGCGGTGTGGGGAGGGGGGGTGCATGGCCGCGACTGCTGTAAATAGGAGGCCAGCTTGCTAAAACGCGCCTTTATGTGCGTGCGCTCGACGTATTGGCCACACCCGAATTAAGCGACGAGGTGGAGGATAGTCTTTTTTTTTGGGGGGGCAGGCCGTCTCACTATCAACCAAAACTGCCTCACGATCGATGCATTGAGCACCTCTCGTGTAACTGAATTTCCTTTGATATGGCTAATGATGTTGATGACTTTTGACGTAAATGCGCTCGCAGTACATGAAGCAGCTCGGAACATGTGCTTTTGGCATCACTTCCAAACATGGTCAGTACGGTTAACTTGCATTTCCTGTTTCCTGGTGAATACTGATTGTTTAGGAGCAGGCTTGTTTTGTCAATAACGTTTATGAAATAAAAATGTGAATTAATTTCAAGACTACACAAAATAAGTGACGTTTTTCAATATCTATTTTTTCTACTCATAAATTTTATCCATGTGATTTGCTCGTCGGTGCAGATTTGCAAATCACAGTGACTGTAGTTGTAAACTATTTTTCAAGATTCCTTTTTTTGTCATCCAACAAATCCAAATTCAACCACAGACAAAAGTAATTGAAAATCATTAGCCTTTGCCTCGATGCTAACTAGCTCTGGTAACTACAAAGCTAGTAGTTGAAGAATACTATAAAGTCTAGATATTATGAGAATCCAAAGAGAGCTAATTATGGTGAAGTGATGATGTCACTTTCAGTTTGTCATCCAACAAAATTTCAGGATAATTTAATTTTAAGAAAGCCACCTAATAGGAAAGTATAAAGTATGTTTCGGCATGATGGCAATGAGCTCCGGCATCTACGAAGCTAAAAGGAGAACAGTTTTATGGAATGCAGAGATCATGCTATAATCCAAATAGCAGGCTGACTGCTTTTGCTTTTGTCATCTAACAAAAAGTCAGGCTAATGTAAATATCAAAAGAGAAATCCAACATGGAAAAGCTATTAGCCTTAGTCAAGATGGATGGATGGCTGGCTCATATTTCAGCAATACTTCATAGTCACTGGCACACTTTTTTGGCAATTGGCTGGCGACCACTTCAGGTTGTTCCCTACATTGTTTGCCAAGGTTTAGCTATGTTTAAGTCAAAACTCAAAAATATTCACAGCCGTGAATGTGTCTATGCTGTCCATAGCGATCGTGCACTTACGTCATAAAATCATGTGATTTTTGGTTACGTTGCCATATTGCTGGTCAAACAAAGCAATGTTGAAAGTTAATTCCGTTGCGACGAAACGAAAATGTCTTATTGCACAACACCCAGAGTTTGTCTGATACCGTTAAACACTTAGAAGGTGATAATAAACAAAGGTATGTGGAAAAATTAGGGACACTTGGCATTGAGGATTCATATTTAATGTCGAAGTCGATGTTTGTGCAGATAAGAAATTGGACTGTTAATTCACCGTAAAAACGGTGACGTCACATGCACAATCTCTATATGTGTTCTGTGATTGGCTAGTGTCTAATCGCTTCAGTCAGCTGGAATAGGCTCCTCTTGACCTATGACCTTAATGAGTACAAGTGGTGTAGAAAATGGATGCCTATTGATATATACATTTTTATTATTTCACTGATATTATACAGTTAAAAAAAAGGCAAATTATCTTCAGTAGGTACACTTGCACCATCCTATGCAACGCAATACAATAAGCATTATTGTTGACACAGATCTTGTATTTTCTCCAACTGGATGGCATGTAGAGAAATGTAAAAATGTAATCAAGTGTCAGGTGAAGTCAGTTGTGACGTCAGCAGGCGCACCTCCTCCAGAGGCAGACCTCATGCGCTCTCCCCGTGGGCCGTCTGCTGCCATTGCACTCGGCTTCTGGCGAACTCTGCTCCATTCGGCTCATCACCATCTCCAGCAGGGTCTGCACTGCCTTGTCCACACCCAGGCCTGTCATGGCGCTCGTCTCAAAGTAAGGGATGCTGGGAAAGAAAAAGGGAGAAAACTATGGGGGTTTTTTTTTGTTTGTTTTTTTAAATACACTTAAAATAAATAAAGTTCAACACAGTTGTCTAGCACACTCTTGTGGTGAATTGAAATAACACAAAGATGGGAACCGGCAACAGCGAGAGAGGCCAATATGGAAAGTCGCTTGAGCATTTATTCGACAAGCCCTTTAGCCTCACTAGTAGCACATTTCGGCATGCAACCCAAACAACTACGCCTTACCAGTATTTATTTATTTATTTTCACTAAGAGTGACAATTTCGACCTCCTCATATACAGTTACACCTTACTAGTAAACTACTGTGGTGCATTAGAAACATAACTAGGCTCAACTAGTAGGCATATGTGACACACTAGTAGCGTCCCGGACCCTACCAGTAAAACCAAAATCCCTGCTAGTAGTTTTTCGGATCGATTGTTCTACTAGTGTGCAAAAAATTCATCCAGTAATAAAAACAAATAACTAGGGAGACAGTCCTTCAACGAGTGCACTAAATTGTCTTACTAGCAAGGAGAAAGAACATATAAGTGGCTGGACCTTAAGATCGATATCAAGGAGATTGAATAAATGCTCAAACGGATTTAAACAAAGGACTAGTACACGTTACCAGTAAGGCAAAACTGCACAATAGTTTGTGTGCTACTAGTGCTGCTAGTGACACAAAATCCTACGAGTTAACATCCAATACTTCATGTTCATGTCTAGTTTCGCAGAGGACAGGTAGTGCACATACTAGTGTGCAGAAATGTCATTCATGCAGTTTTAACGCAGTAGTGGGGGGAAAAACGTTTGTAGTAAGACAGTCGTTCTACTACTGCGCCCAAGTCGTCTGATCTGCGAGGAGTTATATACTGAAGGCAGGACAGAACGTATGCACAGTATTTACCCGTATCTGTCACCCAGATCTCTGGCTTGCCTGGTGTCCACTTCCTTGATGGTGCGGAGGTCAGCCTTGGTGCCCACCAGGACCACGTCAGGACTGTCGCAGTATGCGTTGGCCTGGAGCTGACCTGAGGAGAGCAGCGTTGGTCAGCACCGTAAAGCAGGGGCAAGACAGAGGAGAACAGATATAGAAACCACGTGTTTTGCCCATTTAGGCAACCAGATGATTCAGAATTCACCATACTGGTTGCCACCTAGTATTGAACGCCATTAATGACTCCAATGTGGTAAGACCTCAGTGAAACAAAATGTTTTTTCAATATCCAGTTTCAAAATTCTCTGCAGCCCATTGAGTCTAAATTACAAAACGCTGCACTGAATGCTACCAATTAGTGAACATAGTAAATGACTCAGAACTTCATGAATGATCCAAATACACTGGACATGTAGTCGCTGAGAGAAATTGTTTTTAGAGTTCCTCTTGATGAAAAATAAAGTAAACTAAAGCAAGATCCAGACTGATTATTTCACTGCTTAAGAGGTGTGACTAAATGTCTTTCCCCATCTGTATTATAAAAAAAAAAAAAAAAGTGACACGTACTCATCCAATTCCTGACATTGAGGAAGCTTTGGTGATTGGTCAGGTCAAACATGAGCAGGAACCCCATGGCATCTCGGAAGAAGGCTGTTGTGAGGCTGCGAAACCTGAAAACAGGTTTTCAGTCTGATTTATTATTTATTATATATTTTATTATGTTGTTATATAATGCGGCGGCATGGTGGTGCAACTGGTTAGTGTGTTGGCTTCAAAGTTCTGTGGACCGGGGGATCAAATCCCAGCCCCGCCTGTGTGGAGTGAGCAATTTCTCCCTGTGCCTGTCAAGGTTTTCCCCAGGCACTCCTGTTTCCTCCAACAACCCAAAAACATGCAACATTAATTGGAAACTCTAACTTGCCCCTAGGTGTGATTGTGAGTGGGACTGTTTGTCTCGATGTGCACTGCGATTGTCTGGTGACCAGTTCAGAGCAATGTTCCCTTTAAGCTGCGCAACTGCGCATTTGCGCACTTGTCGTACACTCTCAGCGCAGAGGAAAACAGATCCAGTGCAGTGAACTACAGCCTGATGTGTTTTTTTTTTGTTTTTTTTTTAAACACGACAGCACACTGACTCTTACAAAGAGCTGCTGCTCGGCCACCCCGGGCTACTCATACTATTTCCTTGTTTACCTGACACCCCCCCCCCCGTTTTAAAGGGGTACACTCGTAATTACAAACACCGGGGTATGTGAATAATAGAAGAAAACGTGGTGAAACTGGACGAGATTTTTTCTTTTTTGTGTAAAAAAAAAAGGTCTGGTCTGAAGCCAAAGTACAAAGTACAAGGATGAGAGTGTGTGTCATGTTAAAATTCCACCTTGGCGCAGCCTGATCAAGGATGAAAGCACAGATGATACACTGCACAAAAAGCTAATTCTGTATTTTAAATATAGGAGGCAACAACATTAACCCTAAAACTGTTTGGGAGCATCATTCATCTTTCAACATGCACTGCAAAAGATATTCTGCAAGCAATAATTCAGTTTTACACCAAGAAAAACAGACGAGGATGTCATTGTGGGTTAAAAAAAAAAAAGAAACATAGTTGGAAATGACATTTCAAATTTACAGTTAATAGTTTGCTTAGTATGTATCTGTATTGTAATGTATTTTTTCATTTGTTGACATTTTCAGTGTAAGTTAGCAAAACACAAAATTGTTCTTAAACCAGATCTGATGGGAATGTAATCTGAACCTTTTAATGAGCCATGTAACTTCAATCGATGACACTGACTGACCACAGTATATACGTCTGATGTTGCTCACAGTGGTTAAAGGGGGCGCTCACGGCCTTAGTGTGTTTGTTCAGACACGTCAAAAATTAGAGGGAAAATTGGTTCAGGGTGTACACCGCCTGCTGGCCGATGATGGCTATGATAGCCTCCAGCACTCCTATGACCCTTGTAAGGATAAACAGCTCTCAAAATGGATGGATGGATTATATAATATGCATGTCTGGAAGAAAGCATGGAAGTCAATTGTAAGTCCAGCACACTAAAAACTAACTGGAGCACAAGAATTGACCTTTAGTTCCGTAGGGGAATTACGTCAACCCATGACTACAGTACTTTCCGTCTAATACATTACATAATGTCTAATCTAACAAATGTAAATATAATGCAGTAAATTTTCACTGCTCACAGAGAGTCATGATGGCCTCGCGGCCGCCACCATATCTATATCTGGAAATGTTCGAAATTCCAAGATAAGTTACAGTATGTGTATGGCCACAGCTGCCACGAACCAGTCTGACATAAGTGTAGCAGCCTGTCTGCACCCTCCAACCACCACCAAACATGTTCATTCATAGGAAATAGGGGCTAAGTGTCTTACCGAGGGACCACACAATGAGCAGGGATACGAATGGGTGACCTTCGTGTTGCGGGTATACCTTTAACCTCTGCGCCACACCACTCATGTTTGTCAATTTGCTTGAGGACATAGGATTTTGCGTCTTTAGCAGCTATCTTGTACCACCGTTTTATAGAGGACTATACCTAGGTTGAAAAATGCAAAGGAAAAAGACGAGTTCATTTGGTGCTTTTAAGAAGTGATCACTGCTGCTGTGAGAAGGGAAGCAGCGTGCATGAAGCAACTCCACAGTTGCTACATGAAGATAGTGTGGGATTATTTAAGAAATCCGTTTTCTCCGGGCATTCCGGTTTCCTCCCACATCCCAAAATCATGCATTCATTGGAGACTAAATTGCCCTTAGGTGTGATTGTGACTGCGACTGTTGTCTGTCTCTATGTGCCCTGCGATTGGCTGGCAACCAATTCAGGCTGTACCCTGCCTCCTGCCTGCTGACAGCTAGGATTGGGTCCAGCATTCCCGGGACCCCTGTGAGGATAAACGGCTCAGAAAATGGATGGATGGACAGAGGAAATCCAAACAAAACCTCCGACCCGTTACGTCTGTACTCTTTTCAACACTACAATAAAAATGTTACACTCACTGTATAATTTAGGATTGATTAGTGTCGATCACCATTTTTTTCTAATATGAGAACATGAGTAGAAATGTTTAGAGGGCGACAAACATTCACTCTCTCCCAAAAATTATTTCAGCACATGGAAAACAGACCCGAATATTTATTTGAAAATCCTAATAAAAGAGACATAATACTTCATGTTATGAAGCATGAATAGCAGCAAATCAGTGGTACGTGTTATACACAGGTTGAAGCGTTTTACTTATTTTGGGGGTAACTTTTGGCTCTGCATATTACACTCAAAAGCATATTATGCACAAGTTATTACGGTACACAGTCTGTCAGTTTTGTGTACTTTAGCTCTTCCCTGTACGTGTTACAATGAAATTTAGTGTGACATTCCAGATGAAGTTGTACCTCTCTTGTCCAGCTGTGTCCCAAAGCTGAAGGTGGACTCTGAAGTTCTTTTCCATTCCCCCGTCGGAATTAATTCCGGTGTACATCTGATGGGGAAAAAATGAATTTGAAGGGGTAAAAAATAAAAATTCACATTTTATACTAATGACAAGAACTAATGTTAGATAGCAAAAAAGCACACAAATTAAAAAAAAAGAATATGGAATATATGTGGAGGAGATTGCGTCACTCACCAGCCGTTTTTCCCGGAAGTCAATGCCCACCGTAGTGGCGAACTTGCGGTTGAACTTGTTGTCGGTGTACCTGTACAAAAAGGTGGTCTTGCCCACCCCCGAGTCACCAAGGGCCAACAGCTTGATCAGATAGTCGTAATCCCACTCGGCCATGGTGCTGCTCAGTCTACTAAGCTAAGAAAAAAACCCAAAAACAAATGGGGGGTAAAGTAAAGTGAAGTGGTCTTAACACGGCATCTTACTGCTGCGATCAGAGTGGGGACGAGCACATGACTCGGCTTGAGCTCCGCATGAGTAACCAAAGGGATTTTTAGATCTGTTTCTGTAGAAAGAACCCCTTTTATGGAGTGCACGATGGTGGTTCTTGGTGGGCCCATGAACCTGGTGTGTCCAATTAAATTTGGCTGAGAGGCCCACAAGGTGAAGGTAACAGAGTAAAGTATTGTGTTTCAGCCTTTATGTACACGGTATCCTCATCTGTTTCAATGAAAGATAACACTTTCTAAAGCAAACAACCATAGCCAATCAATTGCAGCAGCAGGAAGTACACACGAACAATGCAATTGTTGTCATGAAATGTCCGGAAAGATAAGTACACTATAATTGTATAATACAGGGAGATCTTGACTTACGAACGAGTTGCATTCCTATGCTGGTAATGTAACTCGGACTTCGTTGTAAATCGGATTTCACTATTAAAGTCCAAATTTACATCAAAATACTTTGTATAAAAAAACAAATAGATTGAAATAAAAAAAAAAAAATCTTGGAAAAGGAGTTGAAGATGGCTCGATGGATGGGGAAAAAAAAACACTGCATGCTAATCCTGCAAAATGTATAAATAAAAAAAAGTAAATTTTACTCATCTATCAGTATAAAAGGACATACTATATTTTCAAGTGATGACATTTCAAAGTATATTAAGGTAGTTGTGTTTATGATATTTATATGTTGTTGTTTTTAATATACCCTAATAATTATTTTACAGATTTAGCATTTTTTAGAATATATCATCACTGGTAGACAGAAACTCTCCATATCTAAATTGGTCATCCACGCATCCATCCAGCCATTTTCCGAGCCGCTTATCCTCACAAGGGTCATGAGAGTGCTGGAGCCTATCGCAGCTCTCTTTGGGCAGGGGTACACCATGAACTGGTTGCAAGCCAATCACAGGGCACATAGAAACCAACAACCATTTGCAATCACAATCACACCTAAGGGCAATTTAGAGTCTCCAATTAATGAGTTTTTTCGGGATGTGGAGGAAACTTGACTGCCCTGAGAAAACCCACCCAGACATGGGGAGAACATGCAAAGTCCACACAAGCGGGGCTCAGATTTGAAACCCAGTACACCGAACTGTGAGGCCAGTGCTCCAACCAGTTGCACCACTACCTCACCAAAATTTGGTCAATTAATTTTTTTAAGTCCCCATTTGGGTCTCTTATTTCTACAAATTGACCAATTTAAAGTATTGAAAATCTTTGACCATCAACAAACATGGCGCTTTTTTGTTTTCTTGAAAAATGATTATTAGAAAGCCAGGACTCCACATAATGACAGCAACATACTAGTAATTTACGTTATGTCTATGAATTGTCTTGAACTAAGGCAAGAAAATGGTTGTAATCATTAGATCTTTTTTTATTTTTGTGAAATTTTTATTCCTACCGCAAATCTCATCAACAACACCAGACAAAAATCATCTGAGATACAAAAGCATTTCAAAAAACTTTTTTATTAATCACACAGAGGCAACAATGTGGATCAACAAAATTCCAAGAATACTTGATTTCCGGTGCAGCATCTCTTATTGCTAAACGCAATTCATAGAGCTGAATCGTAAACACCCAAAAGCCAATGAAGAAACAACACTGTTCAACCACTTCCAGGAGCTTGTGCATAATTAAGAGTTGCGTGTCGTTAACTCTGCCATAAATGGATTCTCTGTGCTCACTAGAAATGGACAGAAAAAAAAGAAAAAAAAACTGCCACATGGTGGCTTCTGATGCCTGGCAACTTGTCATTTGGACTAATTTGGATGCCCACGTAATTTCATTTTCATTCTGTGAAAAGTCAGAATTCCCAACCCATTGCTGAAGAGGAATAAGAAATAAATATCTCACCACCAAGTCCAGGAGCAGTGCCTGCGTCCATTCGACCTGCAGCCTTGGCACTCATTCCACAGTCGCAGACTATTGCCCAAACCTCCCCTGCATGTGACGGAAGGGTGGGGCAACTCCAGTTGCTGTTATGTATTTTCTCCTGGAAGAAGGAAAAACATGACTAACTGAACTTGACACCACAAAGGGGTCATATTAATCATAGAAAAAGAAATGGGACTCCGTGTGACATTTGCACAAACTGTAAAGTACAAGATGAACCATCAATTAAGATGCAAAGACAAAAATGAATTTTACCCAGCAGATGGTCGTATGTAAAAATGTGAAGATCGCACATTTTCCCCCTTTTACATGCATTCTCTAGACAAGGAGACCCACAATGAGAAAAATGAAAAAAAGAATGCGACTTTCACTCCAAATACAGTTTTTATTCATACAAAAATAAATGAAAAGTAGTCCAAAATAGCCAAAACAAAACACACTGCCACTTTGAGAGACTACTAAGAATTATTATTAACTGAAACAATGATTTAACATTTTGCTCAAGAACAATGCATTAGGAATTTGGGTCAGAATGCGTCACATGAACTTAAGCTGATAAAAAAAAGTCACATTGAACTTAAAGTGATTAAGCAGAGTTATTGTAGGGAATTTGAAGCTCATTTATTGCATTGACCACAATAAATGTTAAGTATGGTGGAAAAACAGTACTGTCACCAAAAATGAAAGCCAGAGGGCTGTATTTGGTTGGAAAAACAAATAATTGCATAGAAAAAAAGATTACATTCTAATTGTCATTTCACAAACATTGCTTTGGGTTTGACTGTGTCGACTATTACAGGCGGTACCAACATGAATTCTCAGTGAATTAGAAACTAATCCTCCAATGAACCATGTTGACATCATTAAGGACCTTCATTTTGAGAGAAAAAAAACTGTTTGCAGCACAGTTGTAAAATATAGGTTCTGAGGAAGTACAGCTAAGTTGAAGTGAGGTGAGGCGTTTCAGTTTTGTGGTGCCAAAGTACTATGTTGAAGGAGCTTAAGTCTAGCAAAACAGGTGCTTTCCCACTATATTGTAGCACCTTGGTGCAATGTAACGACATTAAAGTTGAAAAGCTTTATTTAGAAAAGAGTAGTGCTTTGTTGCCATTTCCCATTGAGTCTGTTGATGTTTTTAAGTGGAGGCTCAACACTCACCTACTTGGTTTAGTCTAGTGGGTTTAGTTAATTCCCTTATCTATTCATTTTCAACCTATCTTAATGGTTTTTTTTACTGTTCTTTCTTTTTTAAATTTTTATTATGTCTGTCTACTACTGTCTTTTAGTCGGTGTATGTTGTGCTTTCGCATTTACAGTAAATGTGGAATGGGAGGCTCAGGTATACTTCTTGTGCTGTGTATTTCTCATTTTTTGTCAGTTAAATAATTCCTCTGAAGTGCTTTGTGTTGCATTTAAATGTGTAACATAAACATTTGATTTTGTGGCATCATGGTGCCAAGGAGCTATGTGAAAGACAGTTGAAGATACTGTATTTAGGAAAAAATGGGGCTTTCCAACTACCTTGTGTCATTTTAGTGCCAAGGAACTACCTTGAAATGAGTTGAAAAGCTTAATTCCAACGGAAATAGTGCTTAGCTCTTATCTGGTGCAAAGGAACTGTCAAAAAGAGTTGAGGAGCGTGATTCAGACAAAAGCAGTTCTTTGACCATGTTTTGGCTTCTCGAGACAAAACTTTCTGGAGGTGGGAGGGCAACTAATCAAATTTTTAAAATTTGTTGCAGGGCCCAGTCACTATTCAGTGGACAAGATTTGGAGTTTTCTCTAAGCAGGTTTAAAATAATTTAACAAACTGTTGGCCTGGCTTGCTGTTCCACTGCCTTTCTTATCTTTGGCTTCTCTCCCAGGCTTCCTGGAAGCGGCAGGAATCTTTAAAACTGGCCTCTGGTGCTCCCACTCTCTCATCAGTTCCATCTGAAGGTTGGCCGGCAGCTCGGAAAACACCTGAGGGTCCACACTGGGGGGTAATTGATGAGTCACCGAGATTTTAGCGTCACCGCTGTCCGAGCATGTGCTACTGTGGGATGTCGTCATCTGCCAGGATGCCTCTGCTGGAACAGAAGCACACTGTGTGGGTCTGGCCTGGCGTGAGGCCGCATCACGACAGGGCGGGCTTTCGGCGGTGTTCTCCGTGCCGAGTGGAATCATCAGGCTGGGTGAGCCGAGGCCATCATCTGCCCCACTTCCTCTCATAGGGTCGTCAATCTAAAGAGGAAGTCAAATTGAAAGAGGGATACAGCATATTCTGGTTTTCTTCATTATCATCATTTTCAGCCTAAAATCTGAATTTGTGAAAAAGTATTTGTGCCGCATTCTCAAATTAATTTTTCACCATTTTCCCCACTTTATTGTTTAAGATCATCAAATAAAATGTAAATATCACACAAAGACACAACACAAGAAAACATAAATTTGCGTTTTTAAATGGTGATTTTATTCTTCTTTTTTTCCTTAATTGCACCTCAAACCCAATAACTAGTTGGGCCACCCTCAGTAGTAACAACTGATATTAAGAGTTGACTAGCAAGTATGTTGAGATAAGGTTTTGTGGCTTGCCCTCCTATCCAGAATTGTTTTAATTCAGCAACACTGGTTTTTGACCACAAGTGGCCCTTTTTAAGATCGTGCCACAGCATCTCAATCGGATTCAAGTTCAGATTTTGACTGGGCCAATCGCCCCCCCACCCCCCCGAGGTTGATTTGTGGGTGTTTTGGATTGCTGTCCAGCTGCATAAACCAAGTGCGCTTCAGCCTGAAGTCATAAACTGATTGCTGAATATTCTCCTTCAGGATTTTCTGGTAAAGAGCAGAATTCATCCAGTAACTACAGCTTCAATAATCACTGCAGAGAACATTTGTGGGTCATGAGAGGACAGCCCCAATGCCAAGGAGTCATCCAGCACAGGGGCCCAGTTTCAGGAGCACTGCCACGAAACTAAGTGAGAACCCACCCAGTGTTAGAATTCTAACTAAAGTCCTCCAGTTCAACAATAAGGCACAAAACACGGTTAATGCACTTATGTAAAATGTAAGTACTCTTATATCAATGTGTCGGTTTATATTCCGACAATCCAAGTGGATTGATCTCTCCTTGGCAGGTTAGCCTTCTAGACGAAGATACTGTATATTGATTAAAAATGACAATCAATCAATTGGACCTCATTTAATGTGTTCCCCATCTGAAACAATAAATTAGCAGAGACACAAAATAAATCTATGTTTTTGGACGCAGAGCTATGCCTTAGTACTCCATAATGGTGCTGGAAGTCTGGCACTTTTTTTTTTTTTGGATGAACATCTTTAGTCACATATGTACCCTATTTTTCGAATGGTGAATAATGGCCCCAAAAAAAAAAGAGTACAGGTGCCCAGTCATTACAGGAAGAAAAAATATTTCTAGGACATTAAAGCATGAAACCCATTTTATTTTAATATCATAACACAGTAATACTAAAGACACTTATGTGTGCTACCTGGCTTTGAGTTGAGGTTTTTGGGGAGGTACTGGTTGCGAAGAAGGACGTAATGGAGCCCCTGGTGCTGGCAGCGGGTGTTTGGGTTTGCAGGTTGCTGAAGCACACGTTGATGAGGGTCAGGTGGAATGGCACCGCAGTATCTACCATTTTCGAGAAGAGCTTCATGGCCAAGGACAGCAGAACAGTCGGTGTGTCGTCACTGCTGGCTAAAATGGACATCGCAGGAAATGAATATCAGAGCAAAGGCCTCTCCAAGGGCAAGTTGACTGAGCAACAAATTGTTCATTGATTCACATTTCCTGTATGACATGCGTTTTACAAACAATAAGGTTCTTAGTCTGAGAAAGCAAACCTTTAATTTTAACCTCTTTTGATGGGGCAGTCACATCTCATGCAGATGGGCAACTGCCCCAGCCCCCCAACCCACCTACTGTAAAGGTCAAACTGAGAAATACTAATTGGCAAAAAACACTGCAGCTGAAGAATCAGTGCAATATCGATTTGTATTCCACACAATTTTTGTCCAACTTGAGACTGCATTCTTCTCACCAGTGATCTTGTGCCTGATGTGGTTGGGAATAGGACACTGCCGGCTCTCCCGACTGTACCACTTGTTGCTCGCGGAGTACTTCCGGACAGAGAGGCGGAAGGTTTGCGGCTGCCTGCCGTCTTTGCGCATCCTGGGTATGTTAAGACAGAAGAGTTCTTGTGTGTCCCGTTTTTAACACAAACATTGAAGGAGACTTGTTTATGTTCTGGGGTTGCTTTTCTATACCTGCCACAGGAGGCTTTGAATCTGTGCAGGGTACAGTGAAATATTTAAGACATTCTTGAGGGAAATATGTTGATTAACTGGTTTATTAAAACTAGATTTCTTTTAATGAATATACCAGTTGTGTGGCATCAATACTCCTGTTGTACTGTGCCAGATTATTAAATTTTGCAAATATCTAATTTATTCTAATAAATTGACTTTTCGGAAAAGGGTGGCGTGCCCTCTACAGGTCGGGGATGAGATCCTTCCCCAAGTGGAGCAGTTCAAGTATCTTGGGGTCTTGTTCACGAGTAAGGGAAGAACGGAGCGGGAGATCGACAGACTGATCGGTGCAGCGTCCGCAGTGATGCGGACTTTGTATTGGTCCGTTGCGGTAAAGAGGGAGCTAAGTCGAAAGGCGAAGCTCTCAATCTACCAGTTGATCTACATTCCTGCCCTCACCTATGGGCATGAGCTGTGGGTCGTGACTAAAAGAACAAGATACAAGCGGAGCTAAATGAGTTTCCTCCGCAGGGTGTCTGGGCTGTCCCTTAGAGATAGGGTGAGAAGCTCGGTCATCCGGGAGGGGCTCAGTGTCGAGCCGCTAATCCTTCACATTGAGAGGAGCCAGATGAGGTGGCTGGAGCATCTGATTCGGATGCCTCCTGGACGCCTCCTTGGTGAGGTCTTCCGGGCATGTCCCACCGGAGAGAGAAAACCCGGGGACAACCCAGGACATGGTGGAGAGACTATTTTTTTCCACCATTAATGTGACCGATATCCATTGCAGCAGAACTGAAAAAATACAATCTTTCCTTGACGTGAAGTAAAAATAAACAACTGGGACAATATAGTTGCACAAGTGTGAACACCATTATATTTCTTGGGATGAGGCCGTGTTCAGATTAACCAAGTACAATCAAACTTCAATTGGAATCAGCACACGTGCCATCATTTTGAGTATCTCTGATAAAGCCCAAATAATGTTTAACTGTTCAAAGTAAGAGCAGCACTGGGAGCAGGTGTAGAGCGTTGGCCTCACAGTTCTGAGGACCTGGGTTCAAATCACAGCCCCGCCTATGTTGAGTTTTCATGTTCTCCCCATGCCTGCGTTGGTTTTCTCCAGGCACTCCAGTTTCCTTCCACATCGCAAAAACACACAACATTAATTGGACTCTCTAAATTACCCATTGGTGTGATTGTGAGTGCAACTGTTGTCTGTCTCCATGACAAACAGTTCAGGGTGTACCCTGGCTCCTGCCCGATGAGAACTAGGGTTGGCTCCAGCACTCCCGCGAACCTCATGAGGAAAAGAAGCTCAGAAAATGGATGGATGGTCATCATAGGCTTTTCCTGACATTTTTGTTGCCACATCTTACAAAACAAGCCACAATCTGCAGACCACAGGTTGCAGGTCACATTATTGGTGGAAAAAAAAAAATGATTCATCTTGGTCTCATTTTTTTCCCAAAACCTAGCATTTGAATAATGTTGTGTAAACATTTGTGTCAACTTTAACTGCATCCCATAGCAGTAGAGTCATTACAACAAAGGCAGCTCAGCTTTCAGGTTCCCCTTACAAAACAAACTATCAAGCAAATCTCATTTTACTGCTTAGAGGAAACAAATCTATGAGAACAGCGAAAGGAAATGACTGACCTCTCCAACAGGCTGCCAAGGAGCTGCTGAATCTTGTCCGTTACTTCTTTCATGGATGTCATTTTCTTGAAAGAGTCTTCATCACTGAGAGACTAAAATCAGGTCATTAACCTTGATGGTGCACACTAATGACATGTTCCACTGTTACCTGAGGGGCTCCGGTGAGCGTGACGGGAGAATCGTCCACGCCGCAGGATAGATTCTTCAAACGTGTCGCGCACGGAGAGCCCAACTCTCTTGCCAGCTCAGTCAACGGGAAGAGCTGAAGGTCCCTGACGGAGATCAATCCCAGTGCTTGGAGCCTTTTGGCAGTTTGATGTCCTACCCCTAAACATACACAAATTTGACAAATGCCGTTAACTGATTTTTACACTAAAATAACTTTTTTGTTTTAACTTTTACGTTGTAGTATGTTCTTGTGCAGCCACTTTCACATCTTTCTCATCAATGCTAATACCTGGTATCTTTCGGACGCTGCTCAGGCTGCCCATGATGTCATCAACGTTGTCCGGTAGCAGGGTAGTTTGCTGGTTGGGCTTGAAGGTGCCTGACACCAACTTGGCCAGCAGCTTGTTGGTGGCGACACCAGCACAACCAGTCAGGCCCAGTTTAGCATGGATGGATTCCCTCAGCTCAGCGGCAATGTGCGACCCCAATGCCAACTCTGGATGATAATTAGCTTTGGCATCTGCAACTTCTTCTGTACATCAAAAAACATTTTAGAATAAAAAGGTACAGTCATCACCCAGTTCAAGCCCTATCCCCATAAAGGGCTTATAATTTCCTATATGAATTGTTCAAATCATAAATTCTCAAAACATTATAATGTTGTTTCAAACTCATCTTGCAACATTATCCTTAAAAATAAATGGTTTATAGAGGATGTGGTTTTGAAGTAAGCGTGCATGTCAATGCGGCAAAACCTCTGCCTAATTGCCAATACCCAGGCGATCCTTAGCTCCTCCCCAACATACAAATCTTGTCTCTTAGTTAAGATGTATCACTTCAACGGACTTTGTTGACACCAATTTCTAATTTGAATACAAACTCCTTTGGCTAGATCTTTTGGAATCTTAGGGTGTTGTAGAAAGGGCACAACAAAGAATACTGTATCTAGCAAGCAAATGGATGGAGACAAGATCCACACCAAAAACTGTGGGTAGGTAAATATGTTGATGGTGATTAAGTGTAAGTCGTCTTCTTTCCCTTTCGGCTTGTCCCGATTAGGGGTCGCCACAGCGCGGTATCTTTTTCCATCCAAGTCTATCTCGTGCATCTTCTTCTCTAACACCCACTGTCCTGATGTTCTCCCTCACAACATCCATGAACCTTTTCTTTGGTTTTCCTCTCGCTCTTTTGCCTGGCAGCTCCATCCTCAGCACCCTTCTACCAAATACTTACTCTCTGGCCTCTGAACATGTCCAAACCATGGAAGTCTGCTCTCTCTCTCACCTTGTCTTCAAAACATCCAACTTTGGCTGTTCCTCTCATGAGCTCCCTTCTAATCCTATCCAACCTGTTCACTCCAAGTGAGAACCTCACCATCTTCATTACCGCTACCTCCAGTTCTGCTTCCCATTGTTTCTTCAGTGCCACCGTCTCTAATCTGTACATCATGGCCGGCCTCACCACTGTTTTATAAACATTGCCCTTCATTCTAGCGGAGACTCTTCTGTCGCATAGAACACCAGACACCTTCCGCCCCATTTGGACTCATTTCTTCACTTCCTTACCACACTCTCCATTGCTTTGTATTCTTGACCCCAAGTATTTGAAGTCATCCAACCTTGCTATCTCTTCTCCCTGGAGCTTCACTCCTCCTCCTCCGCCCCTCACATTCATGCACATATATTCTGTTTTACTTTATTTTTACTAATCTTCATTCCTCTCTTTTCCAGTGCATCCCTCCATCTTTCTAATTGTTCCTCCACCTGCTCCCTGCTTTCATTGCAGATCACAATATCATCTGTGAACATTATAGTCCAAGGGGATTCCAGTCTAACCTTATCTGTCAGCCTATCCATTACTACCGCAAACAGGAAGGGGCTCAGCGCGGATCTCTGATGAAGTCCCACCTCCACCTTAAATTCTTCTAACACACCAACGGTGCACCTCACTGCTGTTCTGCCGCCCTCATACATATTACATATATACATATTTCTCCGCCACACCAGACTTGCGCATGCAGTACCACAGTTCCTCTCTTGGTACTCTGTCATAGGCTTTCTCTAGGTCTACAAAGACACAATGTAGAGAGTAAGTGTAAGTAATTTTAAGTTTGTGTCAAGCCGTACTTGAAGTGCCATAGACGTGGCCTTGAAATGAGAAGACCGGTGTACACGACAGCCGTTTCTCTACCATCTCTGTGATGTCCACAAAGTTCTCGTCGAAGCCAAGCCTCTCGACCAATGGACAGAACGACAGCAGAAGATCTTGTAGGAAGGTGAAAAAAGGAAAAGAAAAGCAAGGAAAAGTTAACAAGCACATACAGTTCGTACACACAGGGCTTTGTGTAATGTTTGTTATAAAGCCATTCATGATTCCACCTCACTGTAACAAAACATATACCGTAATTTCCGGCCTATAAACCATGACTTTTTTGATACACTTTAAACCCTGAGGCTTATGCGGTGATACGGCTAAATTGTCCATTTTTTTCGAACGGCCGCAAGGGGGCACTCGAGCAGAAAAAAGGTAAGAGTGAGACGGGTGGAATATATGTGCTGAGCAAGTCATTTTTACCGGTCCAGCCCTGTTAGCGCTTCGCTAGTGTGTTACTGCCGTGTCTCTGTGATTTTTACCAGTATGTTTTTTTTAACCGGCCCTGATAGCGCAAGGGTGCTAGCGTTAAACTCTTTGTGTACCATCTTTCGTTGCAAATATCTCCTGTTTCAATGTCGGTTTCAATGTGGGCACATGTGGCTTTTACACGGCTGCGGCCTATGTATGTACCAAATGGTATTTCCTTTACAAATGTACTGGGTGAGGCTTTTAACCAGGTGCACTCTGTAAGATGGGAATTATGGTACTAATTCAGTATTTTCACTAATCTTATATGAATTGTCACTCAATGAACACTAAATAGGGTACAGCAATCTCCCACGTTTGTGGTACACTATTCACTAATTCATCCTTTCCATTCTTTCTTGTTGTTGAACCTATTCGTAGCTATTCACTGAAAAACTAAATTTTGTGGTTTTGAGCACTTTCTGAAATCTAAATGGGAATTAATGTCAAGGAACTATGTTGAAATAAAACCTCTTCATCGTAAGACAACTGTTGAATGTTTGGGAAAACCTCAGTTTAGCCTGGGTTGCTAGTGTTTCCGACTGGAGTTTCATGTTGATCTTTGAAAACTGATGTCAGTAGCAACCCATAATATGCATACATTTTCACCCAGAAAAACGCACTTGCGAAAGTGTTTGTCTTTTCTAAAACATTGAGGCCTGCCAAAAAAATGTAGTAATCTGCCTGAAGAAAAAAATCTAAACACAAAAATATGAAGCAGCTGTTGCAACTTCAAAAATGTGCATTGAACCTTGAGCTTTGTTATCTAATGAGATGTCCACCATACCTGTCACTTGATAGGACATTTCTCTGTAGTGTGTCAGGTCTTCTCCTTTCACGAGCACCAATTGAGGACATTTCTCCCTGGCGTTGGTGACGGACATCAACTTGGTGACACCCTGCTGCCTTGCCACATAGTTGCATGTAACTATGATGTACTTCTGTTGGATACCTGATGGGATTAGAACAATTATTTTTGCCAAATATATATGTGCGTTCATCTGAGATGACACGCTGTGGCGACCCCGAAAGGGACAAGCCGAAAGAAACTTACTATTTTTGCTTAAAAGTGACCTGTATATATATTTTATCGAAGGAGTGCAAGTGAAATGTGAAATCACACAACCAAGTAAAAAAATCTCAAGAGAGTAGCCAAGTTGGGGACATGTGCCTGAGTGAGCCTTTCTAAATGTTCCCAAATGTACACACTGTAATCCTATCCCCTCACAGTCTCGTTTATTCACTGAAAAACTTTTTTTTTTTAATGTGCTTTCTGAAACACCATAAAATCCCATAAGATGGCACAAAGACCCATCGTAATAGAAAGTATAATTGCACATTAATTTCCCCAAGTACATTTATCTTGGGTTGTTACAGAGTGTTCACTGCACTTTGGGCACATTAAAAACAAAACAAAAAACTTATTTTTAAAGTAACCATTTGAAAATGAGTTCTAAATTATAGTTAACTGTTTTGGAATTATTTTTTGTGACGTTTTTGCCGGTGTGAAATGAGAATTTTAAATGTCAAATATGTGCTTTGGCTGGCTCCATAAAGTTCGGAAATCACTGCTTTAGTCAGATCCTGTATTTTAATCAGTCAGGTCAAATCAACATTTCATGCCAAGTTAATGTTATTAAATTGCTTTATTGTAATTAAATTACTTTAACAAACCGAAACTTTAGAGCAGCGGTGCCCAATCCGTCCATTGCGATCTACCAGTTGATCTGCACAGGCAATTGAGGTCAATCGCGACTGCGCGCCAAGAAAAACAAAGAAACGAAGAAAAAAAGACATCATCCATCTCGCTGCTTGATTCAGGTGTGACCAATATGTCGATCATGCGGGGAGATTGACTGACATTCGGTTTGACAAATCCTGGCAACTTCTGACATGTCACTGCACATAAAGCAAGCCTTGAATTAAAGTGTGAGAAAAACATCAACTCCATCCTCAAAAAGTCCAGCAGAGGATGTACTTCTTGTGGCTCTTAAGGATCACAGCCTTTTCTGACAGCTGCTAAGACAGTTCTAAACAGCAGTCATCAAATCATTACTGTGTAACTCAATCCGGTTTGGTACTGCCACAAAAAAGGACAAACTAAAATTCTAACGGACGATCAAACTCCTGAAAGGATTTTTGGCACCACCGTACCCACCCTTGAGATCTTGAACACCACGCGAACTAGTACAAAAGCAGCAGGATCCTCTGGGACCCTTTACATCGTGGCTGCTAGTTCCATCCCTCAGGTGTTACCAAACAATGCAAACCAAAGCAAGCAGGAATTCCAATAGCTTATTCCCTCTTGCAGTTAACATCTTAAGCAGCTAACATACAATTCAACTGCAACATGGTGCCATTTTTTTGTAGTGAGTTTGTTGTCACATTCTGCCAAATATTATGGTAGATTATTCGTGCGCTCACTGTACTAGTCTCACCACGCCGCACCAACTGTACATCTGTTATTGACCAATATTAGCCTCTTCTGCCCGAGTAGCATCTGCACCACTTGCACAATCGAGTAAGAAGTTGTTGCAATATTTGTACAATTAACATTGGCCCAGATTACCGCATGACAACTGTAGTCACTCAAAACTGCCTACATTCCTTGAAATCTTGCCACCCTTAGCACAATGGTCATTGCACTAGTTTATTGGTCTATTAAGTATTCTAACTGCTCTAAATGCTAGAGGACGCGTCATCCTTTACACAATTGTTTAAAAAAAACTGTTCCATCATTTTCAGATTACTAGAAACTTTTATTGCTCTGTGACTGTTACCACAATATCCTGATGTCTCGAAAGTATTCTGTCAATTGAATGTCTGTTGTCGTACTCAACATGTATGTTGTAGTAGGGCGGCTGCAAATACCAGAGACAAATTCCTTGTTTGTTGACATACTTGGCCAATAAAGATGATTCTGATGTCAAAGCCAACTGTTGTTGGATGTACAGATACGGCCTGATTTTTTTTTTTTCCAACTGGAGGGCAAGGGAATGTCAAGGTATTTGTGTCTTGCGATGTGCTTTCTGCATTTGATGCCACATACAGAAATCCACTACACAAGTTCAGGAGTGTAATTAATCTGTTTAGTGTGGAAGTGCTGCTGCATCCACCAGCAGAAATCCAATCCATGCGTCTTAAACAAGCGTGTAGTTTGGCGTTCACATTAACCATTCTTCTTACTCTACCGGGTAAACAAGCAGTTCCGACCCAGGTCGACTCGACATGGTAATGAAAACAGTACTCCGGGTCAGCCCCACAGTAGAAGAGGGCAGGTTGGTCTTATTTGCAAAACAGGTTCGCCGCGGTAAAAACAGCTAAATTTAATGAAAGCATGACACCGATGTTTTGGCTAGACATCAAGGAAATATTTTTAATACATGTCTCATAATGTGGTGTTTTTAATGTTATTTCCCAAATAAAAACAAAGGTTACCTAGAGGGACATCTCTCAATGCTGGGTTCCGGATCATTTCCACCTGGGCATAGAAGCAATCCAAGTCAAAATGCAAAATGACTTTGTGTCTAGGTGTCGACGTCTTATTGCGGCTCGATCCTAAAGTTGTCATAAAAACATCACGTACACGTGAGCATTTATTTGCATCGAAATTACGATTACTGTAGTTTTAATTAGTTTGTAGTGACGCTACTTTACCAAATACTTGACGGGCAAGCGGGGAATCCATCAAATGTTGTTTCCACTCAGTTTCATTCTCTATTTCCTCCTCGCTGCTTTCCATTGTTAAAAAAAAGTTATATTACCCTTAACATTGAAGATGACGATGTTTTTGCTAGCGTTTTGACAGGGGGCGTAACAAACCACAGAGCAAGAAACTAATGTTGCGTTCAAAAACAGCGCCGTCTTTCGACAGGAGAACCTTACTACAAAGCATTCAACAAAACCAACCTGACTTTCTAGTGCTAAAATTGAAACCGTGTACGCGTCTTAACAACAAATTGGTTAAAAATGTGTAAGTGAATTATTTTCAAACTGCTGTCCGCCGTCCACCGACGGCTATATAAGAGACTAGTGGCAACGTGAGTCCCAGTCCCGGATACGTCAGCCCCCCCACCACAACCCCCGCAACCGCGTGCTAGAGCGGCGATGTTCCCTTCGTCTGGTCTCTTCGCTCGGCTACCTTGTCCGTTCCCCAACCGATGCTGTAAACGACCCCATTGTTGGTACATGCATGCCGAGGACGGGCGACGTTTGCATGACTGCACTTCGCAATTTTCTTCGTCTTGGTCGTTATTAACGCCGTTCGACGGAACAGGTGAGCGGCAGGTGTGCGTTTCGTCTAAGGCTCTAATGTCATTTTTAAACGACTGGGGATTAAAAATAAAGTAAAGTAAAAAACATCCACAGTAACCAACTAAGCAGTTTAATAATTCGGATTCCATTAATTGAGTTTGAGATAGGACAAGGGAAAGAAAGTTGAATTGGTGGTCAAGCAAGGGTTTATTAAACTTGTTGAAACAATTTTCGGATTTCTACAAAAGTACGATTTTGTTTTTAAATATGTATTTAAGTTGACAAACGACCATTAGTAATGTTTTTTCCGACTTTGATTATATTAATTGGCGAATCTGCGACTAGTTGTAGCAAGTGTCACAAACTCCAGGGACCCGTCCCCCCTTTAATTGCGGGTTTATGGGGAACAGTTTCTCTAATTTTATATCTCCCACACACTAAACTAATTTAAACATTTTCTATTGGTCAAGCATGACACAGTCGCAGATGTACTTTCAAGTGCATTATTCCGACAAATTGTAAGAGAATACAGCGTTGAATTCAGAAAACCAGCCGCCATTTTCTTTGTGGCAAAATTATGCTTTCCTATCTTTTCGCCCAAGGTTATCCTTATTTCCCGTTGTATAACGTTTTTGGGAAAGCACTTTCACTTTTTCAAAAATTAATTCCAAGATTATCTGTGGTTCTGATAATGACTGAATTGTTCTTCCATTTTGGTGTCTTAAATCATGCATTCATATAATTCAGACATGATTTAAAACTGTATCGACTAGATATTATTTTTGTTTTCAGTGAAGTTTGTAGTAAATCTGACGGGTCACTTGCTCTCTGTGTGCCCTGGAATGAGATGGTCTGAGCAGACTCCGCATTTGGAAAAATCTGAAAATGGCCTGTTTAAACATCATATTTTGTCTCAAATAAGAAACGTATTGGCATTTTTCTCTGCATTCATACAAGAGCCCACAAGGCACACCCAGGCTTGGTGTGAGTACTTTACCATCTCTTTACCATCTGTGTTTCCCAGTCTCGTATGCTACGCACATTGTACATGACGCCAGGGATGAGTCCATCCAAGAGCTCGAGCGTATCAACAAGAAGATTGAAACGGCCAAGTATGAAGTAGAGCAGGAGCGAAGGCGGCTGTCACGGTATCACGCTGCAGATGTCTCCCCCCCTCAGGCAGAAGGTGAAAATGCAAATAGAGGTTGGTGTGGAGAACCCTCCCAATCTGGGAAGTATGTGCTTGACAACTCCAAGCCAAGGACAGACTTGGAATACGATCCCATGTCCAACTTCATGGCTGAATTCAGGTCCAACAAGTCTGGTGACGAGCTAAAAGGGAAGTGTGTGCACCAGGGTGAAAAAAAGCCAGACAACAATCAGGTGGAGCAATGCTGCCCTCCTTCCCTGGAGACACAAGAGGACTCCTGTGATGACAGCATACTAATAATTGACATACCAGACTCACCTGACAGGAAGTCTCCTCAAGCTCTCTGTGATCTCACTACTCCCATGAGATCAAAACACGAGGTTATTTTTCTGGATTATCTGACACTACTACACACATTTAAACTTACTTGCCTACCTAAACGGGCACCATCTTACTGATCAAAACTACCTTCTCCAGATATGTTGTCTTTTTATTCTTCTTTTCCTTTTGGCTTGTCCCGTTAGAGGTCACCACAGCGTGTCATCTTTTTCCATCTTAGCCCATCTCGTGCATCTTCTTCACTAATACCCATAGTCTTCATGTCCTTCCTCACAACATCCCTCAACCTTTTCTTGCTCTTTTGTCTGGCAGATCCATCCTCAGCACCCTTCTACCAACATACTCACTCTCTCGCCTCTGAACATGTCCAAACCATCAAAGTCTGCGCTCTCTAACCTTGTCTCCAAAACATCCAACTTTGGCTGTTCCTCTAATGAGCTCATTTCTAATCCTATCCACCCTGTTCACACCAAGCGAGAACCTCAGCATCTTCATTTCTGCTACCTCCAGTTCTGTTTCCTGTTTCTTCAGTGCCACCATCTCTAATCCTACATCATGGCTGGCCTCACCACTGTTTTGTAAACTTTGCCCTTCATCCTAGCAGTGACTCTTCTGCTACATAGCACACCAGACACATTCCGCCAACTGGTGTCTACCTTCTCCAGATACGTCAAAGAGCATAAATATTTCGGTTCTTACTTTTGCCTCTTGGTCACACCAGTACTGCTTCCCCACTATATAACAATAATTATAGTACAGTGAGATTAATATCGTGATAAAACTGAACCGTGCTATATAGTTTGTCTTGCATCCTTATTACCTTATCACAAGGTATGTAACCTTTACTATGCATTGCACAGATTAGAATGGATACACCGCACAACATGTTAATCTTGAACAACCCACTGAATCCCTGAGATTGACTAAATGAAGGTCTTTATTAGCCTTAAAAAATACTCTTATTCATAGGTAAAACATTGAGCACGGATTGCCTGCATCTTGTCTCCCGGTTTAGGAAATGAGTTGTTAAATCGGCTGTAAATTGGAAGTTCTTGAATACCTTTACTTTTAGCATCCTCCATTCTGCAGGTGGCAAGGAACAAAGACTGTGAAGGATCTGCAAGTGTGATTGACCTGACAGGGTGCGTTGAAGGCCCACATGGAAAGAGTCCCACTTCTGAAGTCTGTTTTCAGTCTGCTGAGTTTGAAATGGGTCAGCATAAGAATTTGGATGTGGACGACAAACTGATTTGTGTCAAGGTGACACAGCGAACCACAGATTTCCATGCACTCAAGAAAAAGGACTGCACTACACCCCTCAGCCATCAGGACCCAGCAGAGACCCAGACAGTCCCAGACAACAGTCATCTCCAGCCAGAAGTCGTCTCATCTCCCAAAAAGGATCTTTCTTGGAAAACGTCCAGTGATGCCGTCATTGTCATCAGTTCCAGCTCCGACGAGGATAAGGAACAAGAGCTTGACATAGACCCGTCTGTTAGTGACACTACAGAGGAGTGCTATCGTATCTTCATGGAGGCCAACAACCAGGAGAGCACCAGTCAGGAGGAGCCAGAGGTGTCTGTAAGTTTTATCAAGATCCATTTGAAATCTGTGAAAATCTCAGATGTAGTCAGTAGTTCTTGGTGAAACTTGATAAAGATGTGGACCTAAAAAATTTTAAATCTCTTGCTAGATGGAACCTGTGGATGTGGTGAAACCCGACGTACCTGTCATCTCAATAGTTAAACCGCAAGAAGTGCCTGCAAAGAGGAGGATTGCGCATGACTCCAAAAATACAGAGGTTGTACCCTACACATGTTTGCTTATTCATGGTTTTCTGTGTTTTGTAAATCTCCACAAGAACCCTGTCCAAATAAGAAAGTAGTCACATCAAACAAGTATGTCAACGTGCATCTCAACTAACGAAGCGGTGTACTTTTTAATTTTTTTAACTTATTTTAATCTTAAGGGTACTGTAATTTAAAATAACATTTGGAGTCATATACTGTTCACAGTGGCGACTTATTGAAGTTTTTGCCAGTGGTTTGTCCGTTGTTGTTAGCGCTCTGAAATTAATCTGCCAGCCGCTGGCCTATTGGATGCGCATTTTGATGTGACCGTGATGCCACTCTCGAATTAAACGTTGCGGCACACTTCCACTTTCCGTGTCACCCTGCAATCCGACATTGCTTTCCATCCTTGTGCCCTCCCAGCACAAAGACAATGAATTAATTTGTTGACTGTGTGGTATGAAAAAGCCTATCGGCCTGGTAGACAAAAAAAAAAAAAAAATTGTGCCGCTTTTGTCATGATTTTTCCAACCAAGGATGAGAGTCAGATTTATATCCTTACATAAAGGGTATCCTATTATATGGGTTGTGTTAACCGTAAATTTGCCCCAATAAAGAAGTTAGAAACAATTGGTGCTAACAACATGAAATATTTTCAATTTTACGTCCAAAAATGGTGTGGAGAAAGCAGATTACTATTCACATGTCATGAATGTCTGAATTGGAATTTAGCCAATCAGGAAGTTTCCCAATGTCATTTGTATAATTGCATTCACCAGACTGCAATTTTCCAGTGCAAATCTTTATTAACTGGGACATTTTCATTTTGCAAAGGTCCCACTTCTGGTCTCTTCTTCGACAGTTGGGAAACATTTTTGTTGGCTTTTAAAGTCATGCATTCACAGTAAAAGCCCAACAATGAAATTGATTATCCCAAAAAACTAAGTTTACTGCACCTCAGAAATGTTGGACCTCCTTGTTGGAGGTGTTCGAACAGTGTTTTATTTTCTATTTATTTATTTATTTTTAAATCTTCGGGTGGGATGGTAACAGATAATCATTTAACATCTGAAAAATCCTTGGATTGCCCACACTAAAACCCATTTGAAAATATGCAGTTTTATTTTTTTGTATAGTAGTAGTATGAGGTAAAACTGAACATTCGTAAGTGGCCATTTTATTGTGGCCAACCAAAGGTACACCTGTGCAGTAATCATTAATCGTCACCTATACGTGAGGTGTTTCCCTGCTTGAAAAAAAATATATATATATTCCCACTTTTATGAAACTCAAGATTGATTAAGATAGCTCAGACCTCTGGGGAAAAAGCTCAAATTGGATCACCTTTATGTCAAACTACCGATGCTTTTATTGTTTAAACCATTCATTACAAGCAATTCTGAGCCTTTTTTTTTTTTTTTTTTTTTTTTTTTCTTCTTAAACCAATGTACTTTCATCATTTTGTGACTTTGCATCAGTTTACATTGGAAGGTGACGTTGTGAATCAACAGGTCCCAGTGACGAAAAGGAGACCACAGCCTCTTATTCTTGTTCCGCTGCAAGGACCAGTGACTTCATCCCATACCTCTCGGCCTGCTGCTGCCGCTTCCGTGTCTAGGGTTCACCAGGTTCAACAGAAGGCGGCCATTTTGACAGACACCTTCAAAGGAGGCCAAGCATTCCTTTCGTCCAACATTCAGAAGGAGCAAGAAAGACAGTCCATCCTCTCTCTGCCTCCTGTAACAGCGCTCAACGCTTCACCTGCTACTCAATGTAATGGTTAACATTGTTTTATCAATTATCTACTGCATTTTATCCGGCAAGGAACCATATGTGAGAACTTTATTACATTTAAAATAGATCCCTCAAGCATGTGTGTGTATTTTCTTCATAACTTGAGAGCTGCATTGTACTCATTTGTGGAGATTTAATGTAAAAAAAAAAAATCTCCTGTGACATTCCTCCCCACAATGTAAAATATGCTTCAGGTCAAGCATTGGGGAAACGCTGCCTCAATTCATTTTCTATGTTGGAACTAGTTACTCATCTGGACGCTCCAGAAAATCTGAACACAGAGCTAATTTCATTTTCCACCTTATCTTCCAGCATACATCAACTACGTACCTCTTGGCTCTGCAGTCCTTAATGTGGGCGAAAACCTCCGCCTGATACTCCCTCAGGGTACAGTGCCCATCACCTCTACCTCCAGCGTTGTCACGTCTGTTCTCACCCCAATAACTCATTTGGGCCTGGCCTCCATCAATGCAAAGCCTGCAAAAGTGTCAGAACAAAAGTATCGCTCCACCGCCCCACTGCTCATTCCCGCCACCGCACGGAAACCATCCCACCCCTCTGCGTTGGCACTTTCAACCGCCTCTAGTAACACATCCAGCCAAGCAGCTGTAATTAAGGTATGCAGTGATGAGAAGTAAAAGTACAAATATTTGTAGTGTACTTAGTTTCCTTTTCCTCCCTAATTTTAAAAACGGAGCTGTACTTTCTACAAAATCAAAATGGGGTTGTTACTTTTTTGAACTGACATGAGTGAATGGCAATGCAATGTAAAAAAGCTATGAGCGGTAAAGTCACCCTCAGTTGATCTTGAATGAGCTCTTGGGGACTTTTATGGCAGAAAAACCAGGGCCAACAACAACATGGTGTGTGAACCAGGGAGCATTCACAAGTACAATGGACCAAAATCAAAGAGATATTCCCCATCACTGGTCTTATTTGGAGACTTGTTGTCAGCTCCAAAAATTTTGTTGTTGTGCCAGCCCAAAGCCCACTAGCTTCTAACATTTAAACATTCTCTATGAATTCTGAAAAAAAAACAAAACCAGGCATTCGTTTCAATTATCATTAGCTGGCTTAACTTTTCTAACATTGAAGACGACAACCAAACATTTTGAGAAGGCAACATTAGCTCGCTCTTTATTTAAGGTGCTTAATAGTTATATTTTTCTGCGAAAAGCCAGGAGTCCCTAAACGAAAAGCAAAGCAGCAATGCGAGGGGGCCAAAGTGCCCCATGACATCAGACAGCGATACGTAACTCAGTTCACGGAGGCGTTGCTCGACACCAGCGCCGACGTTGACGAGGCCTTCAGAAAGGTGATCCCAACACTCACTGTGAATGAGATTCTCTGTTACAAGGTCTCAAAAGGATTTTTGCTTGTCCTGTGATGATGAACAGGCCCTGGCAGAGGAGAAAGCAGTTTACAATCGCAGTGTAAACAAACTGAAGTATCTCAGTGTCGCTGTGAATGCACTGAAGAGGCTCAAAAAGCATAATTCCGTCATTTCTAGTGGTGAGAAACACTCGGAGGTGAAGCGTGAATTGCATTTTCTTCACTGAATTTTTTTATGGTCTAGATGAGAAACTCAACTGTAAAAACCACAAAGGAAATATTCCACTCAACCGGAAGAAGCTCAAAGAAAATGGTGCGTGTCACTTTACTGTTCATATTAATCACACTTATTATGAATGTTGTACAGTGGTGCCTTGACTTGAGTTTTCGGGGAAAGGCACTATCACTTTTATTTATTTTTGTTTAAATATGTTGTCGCAAACAATCTGAGGTGCCAGTGAACTGCATTTCCCAGTTGCCACTAGATGGCGGCAGTAAACATAACATACACCCAGCATGAAACAGTACCCTGGGTTCTTAATGTGTGACATACTTTTGTCAAAATACTTTACGGTCCAATAATTGCAGAATACTTGTGCTGTTTGAAGCCTCCCTGAAATAGGCAAATCACAGCTTCGCCCATTGCAGCTACCGCTTTCGTTAAAATGACAGAAGGCGCTGCTTAGGGGCTTTAAGGATGCCAGTGGTTTCTACCGAAAAACTAAAACAAATAAGTGCCCATCAAGACTGTAAAAGCAGGGGATGAACTTTTACCTCTAAAGTCGGCAACCTGCTGTCAATTAGTGTAGTGCATAATTTGCTTTCCGAGGGCATCCACGTGGTTATCAATGAAAACAATTTGTCACTCCTAGTGGAGTGAATCCTTGGATGTGGTACATGCAGTGGACACATTACCACATACCCAATTCTTAGGAGAAAACTCCGTGTGGGGGCGGTATGATGTAAATTGGGAAAGGTAGCCTCAGCTTCCAAGAAGACCACTGACCGAGTCATGTAATTTCACACTTCAATTGATTGGGTGGCAGGCACTCTCAAATATGTCCTTTTCCCTGGCAGATGACTGTTCTTTGTATGAGATTTTGAGGGATTACATTCTGACTGAGGAGCAGCTGATTATGAATAATTATCCTATCCAGCACCCCGAGAAACCCGGGTTCGCTGTCATTTTGGAAAACAAGAAGGGCACCAACGACCGTAAGCAGACACGTAGTGACTATTGGTGTCACCAGTGGACGCACTTTAGCTGCATGTATAGAATCTTCATGATGCCGTTTCTCCGAATAGCCCTCAAGAGAATTTGCTGTCGGTGTGGTGCCACGTACTCTGTCAACAAAACCGGCAAACACATCCGCACAGAGGAGTGCAACTATCACTATGGGAAAGGAGTGGAGAAAAGAGGTACAGTATTTACATTATCATATCAGGGTCTCTAAAAGTTTGTATTTATCCAATTTAAAAAAAAAAAAAAAAAAAAAAACTCATATATATGGCATCCCTGGTCCCTAAACGTTTCCACAACCCCTGCAGTATGACCGATGTTTGACAATATGAAATGATTTGATGCTGTGTGTAACTTCCACAGTGCCTGGTGGGGTGGAGACTCGCTACAGCTGCTGCCAGGGAGTCATTGGAGCGCCTGGTTGCCAAATCTTTAAGGTGAGGCACAAGGTGTCAAAAGATTTGGTGAACCACTTTTATGAAGCTATCTCGTCTGCTACAGTTGCACGTTCATGATTCCCTCGCCATGGATGGATATGTGGCGACCATCTCCAGTCAACCTGGAAATACCAGCTGTCCAGGAGTCTACGCGCTCAACTGTGAATTGGTGACTTTCGTTCACTTCTGTTCTTCACTCTAGTATCAAAACATTGATTGCTTTTTGTATTATAGCGAAGAATTGAATCCTATAACACTAAATCTATTCTCTGCATACGCACCATTTCTCCTGTATTCCCAAAACATGCATTTGGGTTTATTTACCATAGTCTGTCATGTATCATATGCTTTTTGCCCAGAATTACAATTGACATCATGGCTTACAAGTTGGCAGAAGCTCTCACCCATGAATTTGTAATGTACCTTGGGTGTCCATGTCCTTATCATTCCTTGACTAATATAGCTCATTTAGACTGGCCGCCTCCATAGACTGAAGTATCAGTATCATCAGTGAGTGTGCACCGAGCAAGGAGAGTAATCTCCATTTTCATTTTGTTTGCTGTCTGTGCAAAGTTAAGACTTTCCTGTTCACTTCAGCAAATTGCCACTGATGATGATGATTCACCGGGTAAAAACAATCGATGCGCCCCATTGTGTGATCATCAAGGTGGGGTGAAATGAGTGCCCCCCCTGAGGCAGATGTCCATATCACTAGCCACCGCTGCTGAAAAATTAGCTTTGTGTGTTGAGGAGAAGCTATGTTTAACCAGCGTTGTTATGGGGAGTCTTTGTGGCATGGCCACCAATGCTTCGGATGCACTTTAAGGAAATAAAATAATTTGTACCGTATTTTCCGGACTCTGCACTGGAGTATAAATTGCATTTTTGGGGGAAATTTATTTGATAAAATCTAACACAAAGACCAGACATGACATTTAAAATTCAAATGGCGAACAACGTACAATAAAAATAGAATAGAGACAACAACAGGTTGAACGGTATGCTTATGTTACACGACACAACTGATAACATGCCTGGTATGTTAACATATTAAGAGTTATTCCGATAACTATAGCATAAATAAGAAGTTTACCAAAACCATCCGTGTCACTCCAAATACCCGGTAACTAAAATCCAATGAAATCTTTATCCTCTGTGTCACTTTTCAACTCCGCTAACTCTGGAGGTAGAAAATGCAACTCTTCCTCTCCTACGTCACTTATGTCAGACTCATAGTCAGTTACAACTAGCCAATTCCAGCCTTTCTGAATCCCAACGGGATGGTTTTGGTTGTCACGGAAGCCCACACTTTGTCGAGCCATCCAATGACTTCACAGCAAGTTGCATGGGGGATGTGCTCTCCATCCGTCATCCACTGATCCCACAGCAGGGGTTGGGAACCTATGGCTCACGAGCCATACCTGGCTTTTTTTGGTGGTTGCATATGGCTCGAGGAGCCCTCATAAAGACATACTGTGCATGTGATTTCTGTCGTGTGGGCAACACAAGTGATACAGAGAAGGTTTGTCCGAGTGGGGTTGCCGTAGTTCACAGGCTTTGGGTCGAATGCCGATTGTGTCGGAACAACTAATTATGGAAAAGGTTTTGACAAAGGTCCCTCAAAAAGAAAAATATGAGTACCGAAGTTTTCAACAAGAATGGACAGCCTTTGTGTAGAAGCGAGGGTTTTGGTGTGTGTCTACATTCACAGCTGGGGAGTATGCAAAGCATTTGTCCTTTGTTGCCAATAAACATTTTGCCAACTTTGCATAAAAAGAAAATCAAACAATTAAAATACATGCCTTTGTCGGCCAGAACCGTTCACCGTCACACCATCATAACTGCAAATCAAATTGAATTACGGTCACGATAAACAGACGTAAGGCTCAACGCCTGCATGAAGCTTAATCTAACAACATATGAAGCACTAATTAATTAATCGCATTAATTATAAGTACTTTTGTCATCATTGCTTAGCAACATCATGTTATTTAAAATAATCTGCAGGATATGATTACCTCTTCAATGGCATTTTTGTTCAGTCCTTCTCAGTTATTAGTTACAGCTAATGTTGAAATGCTGAATTTTCAGAAGTAGCAGGTACAGATATACGGGCCTAGAGCGCCCTCTTTCGGTTGTCAGTGTGAAAATAACCGACTAAATAAAATAACTCGGAAAATGGAAGGGCGGATGTAATGTGTAAATAATTTCACATATAAGTCGCACCCCCAGCCAAACTATGAAAAAACTGACTTATAGTTTGAAAAATATGGTAAGCTTTTTCTTTTCGTGTTTTTTTTTTTTTTTTATGCTATGTTGTAAGATGAATTTAATGCGACAGGAAAGTGTTTTGAGATAGTCATTTGTGGTTTAAACTATTAATAGACTTTTTTTCTTTTTTTGTTAGTGCTGTTGTCAATTATTAATGGTAGGGGTCAGGTGCCTTTATTACATTATTGCTATATGTGAAACATGACACATTTGAAATTGCATCACGACAATGTGAAGTGAGGCAGGAAAAAGATGACGGTCATAGTTCTTGGAGTTTCGAGAGTTTGGTGGAAAGCTAAATTGTTTCTACTGAGCGAAGCACCTGCCCTTCGTTTTCTCAGTGTTACACAATTCACGGATTGGAGCTGTTACGATTGACTGTCGTGGATTCAAGCCTCCAAGTGATCTTTGACACGTTTGTCAAGCCGCATAACGAGGTCATCGACTACAACACCAGGTAACAAGCTTATCCAGAAAAGCATATGGGAGGCTGGTGACATAATTCCTTGTGCAGATTTTCAGGCATCAGTGAGCAGGATGTGAGGGGCAACCACATATCTCTTGTGGAAGTGCAGAAGACCTTATTGAGCTTCATCAGCGCTGACACTGTTCTGATCGGGCATGGCCTCGAAACCGATCTTTGTGCCCTGAAGGTGACGGAAGCTTTTACTGCAATTTTATTTATTTATTTTTAACTTTTTTTTTTTTTTTTTTTTTTTCCCTCATCTTGTGCAAGTAGGTTTAATTTTTTCACCAAACAAAGTAGCTTTCCCACTACTAGGATTTGCAGTGTTCCTACAACAGGTGCCTAACCAGAAATCTGAGCACAGTGTACTACGTCAGTATTTCCCAGCATTAACTGAGTCAAGGTGTGTGTGTTTATACACACGCACTTTGACTCACACTTGCTCTCTAAATCCTGATTCGTTATTAGTGTTAACAGTAAAAAATGACTTCGGCATAACAATCCAATTGTTATTCTGAAATAGTGTTATAGTCTCACAAATTACAAATTGAATTTGATTAGTTGACAACCGTCTATTGAACCAAAACAAATACAGTAAATCCTTAGAGATCCAACTTCTCCCGGCGGATAGCAATTTTACATCTGGAATCCATGAAGAACGAACTGGACATTATTTCTCCGCACTGTATTTTTTTCCCCCCTAATTACATGACATTACTTTTTTTTTTGGCTCAGTTACAGGTTTAATAATACCTAATAACATTATTTTTATGAACAATTCTTGTAGGCCACAATTACAAAAAAATCAAATGGGGAAAAACAGCATTTTGCCAACTTGTGCCACCTGTGCTTGTATTTAAATGCTGCTTAGTCCTAACTTTGACATGTTTGTCGAGACTATCAAAAATCGTGTGTGCTATAATTCTGCAAGTAGTGGCTTTACATAAATGCAGATAGCGGGAGGTCTAGGGATTCTGGTGTAATACAAAACGATACTACAGCCACATTACATTTTTTTTCAAGTAAAAGTAGACTTTAAAACAAATGGGAGGATAATGGAGAAATGCAGAGAAACAAATACAGATGGATGCACACAATGTAGCTTGGCCCAATGTCAGTGCTGGAGTGCTAATTGTTGCTAAAGACGCAGATTCCCCATACCACAAGATCATACAGTGTTCATTTTGTTAGCCATAGGAGTGGCTATGAGTGCATTACTTTTTTTGGTTTGGACAAAGCAGTTTATATGAACTAAGACCCTGACCTTTTTCAAGCATGGGGGGAGGATTTTTCTGCGAGAGCCAATGCTGGAGAAGCTGCAGTATAAGATTTGTGAAGATTATTGCTATTTCAGTGTTGCTGTCAAAGATGAGAAGAATGCATGAGCTGTATACCAAAATTTGAGCTCATATTCCACAAAGCAGTACAGGTCCAGTGTATTTGGTCTCCACAAATGAGGAGCGGCGACAAAATGGTGTCAGGAGGAGAAGGGGTGACAAGAGCAAGTCTATTAATTATTTGGTGACATCCAAGTCTAGGATTTTCCCTTTGAGGACTCTACTACTGTTTTTACAGCGGCAATATTATGCTAAGAAGTGGTTTAGCAAGGTTTATTTCACCTAAGTAATACCTATAACTGCATACTGAACTCTACTGCTTGGTGGAAAGAAGATGATGGGATTTCCCCAGTCGTTATTTTGTACCTTACTTTAGCATAACTATTCAAATGTGAACTGTCCTGGTGCCACCACTGGTCAAGACATTACAGTCAGTTTACCACCCGTGCTAGTCACAATGAAAAGTCTGAAAGTTGCTGGAATGAAGTTGGCCATTTTTGACCTCCCCATATAGTCCTGAGCTCTTATCAGGTCAACATTTCAGCATATTGACCTCTATTTGTAATCATGGTGCTCAACAAGCCAAAGTAAATATTTTGACTTATGCAATTGGAAGGTCAACCTGAGTTCATATTTTTTGATTAACCTGCCTTGGTCATATATATTGGAGTGAATCCAGCAGCTAATTTATTTTCCATTCATTATAATACATTAATCACCAAAGGTTTGGTTCATTAAGCATGTTTTTTTTGTACTTTGCTCTCCCCCTCTAACCAGAACCTGAATGGCAAAATCCCCAACAGGCGTTTGATCCATGAAAGGACAAATGTATTTCCTGGTTCATTTATTTAAAGTCTTCTTCTTTTTTTTTTTTTTTTTTTTTTTTTTTTTTTAAATCACGTTATAACATTTGACATCCTGAGACCAAGATGATTCCCAGCAATTGATCGTAAATGTTTTTTTCCCAGAGAGAAGTGGCCACAAGGCTTAGTATGTTCAGTAGGTTGTTGCATAGAAACTGGAAGAGTCACAGAAAGGTGCAGAAGAGAATGTTCAAATGCATTGAATGATGGATCAAACACCTGTCGTGCATTTTGCTCCTCAGCTACTTGTTCAAGACCTGCAAGTTGTGTTGAAAGCTTCAACATCTGCACATTTGTTTTTAGAACTGGTCAAATTAAGTTTACCTGTAAAAGTTAAAATGCACTTTTGCCTCAACCTCAAATTTGATCCCAAAGTTGACTCTCATTTTTGTAAGTAGTGCATACGAGCTGATGCTGCTGTAAGAAATTTAGTGCTACAGGGTGCTTTGTTGCTCTCTACTTGTAGTTACTCCACGGCATGGTGGTGGACACGGCAGTGGTCTTCCCCCACCGCCTGGGGCCCCCACACAAGCTGAACCTCAACAGCCTCACGGCAGAGTACCTGACCAGGATCATTCAAGATAGTGGTGCGTCTTTCCCGGACGCAGCCTCTTAGGGAACAACATCTTGTTCTCTATAAAAGAGGACTCAGCAGTGTAGAGCCAGATTGGTGACAAAATGGTGTTTTGTGTCCGTCTAAAACTCTTGTTTCTCTCAGCCTGCGGTCATGACACAGCGGAGGATGCCGCTGCCTGCATGGAGCTCATGCTGCTGAAGTGCAAAGAAGGCAAAGTCAAAAAATGATGGAAATAAGAACAACAATGAACTTCCATTGCATAGTTATATACATACAAAAAAATTGTGATGCATATGAATTTTTTTTTTTTTTTTTTTAACTTTGTTTGCCAGTTTAAGAACTGAAATAGTGTTTGACTATGAATGAGGATATGCCTGAAGTGGGTGGTCTCCTCAATTTTTGTTGTTAGCAATGGTTCAGTTAAATATTTATATATTTTTGTTTGTCTGTTTGAGTTGGCCAAAGAACATTTGATGAGCTCCCAGGGTTGCAATGCATATTAGGCCACACCCGTGATGTTTGTGATTGGTTACAGATTCTGAATGTCATGCATGCAGGTGAGTTCGATTGTGATTTCCACCATATTAAAATATTTTGTTACAATACTGCTACTCAACACATTGTGGTCTATACATTGATTGGCCAAGAGTCCACAACATGAGGTACACCGATATATGTGGATCTAGATCATACAGTGTAACTTTAATGCTTTATGCTGCACCATTCAGAAGAAAGTGTTTCCTTCACCCAAGTTTAATTATTTCCGTGACAGAGTGTAAAATTTGTATCTCAAATTGATTTTTCTAGTCAAAATATTCTTGCAGATGTGGCATCAATCTGAAACTCCCTCAGAATGCAAAGCCAAAGATCAACAACTGAGCTATGAAAAAAAAAAACACTCATAATTCAAGGTTTATTGTTGGCGAGAGAGCTGTTTGTAATCACCACTTAATTTTTGGATCGCTCTCACATTGGTTCGCCCGAGTCCACGTGTACCTAATGTGCCCCAGTGAGTATAATACATCCAAGGTCCGATAGCACCAACGCCAGCATTTCCTTTATTCCGACTTTTTCTTTGACGCTTTCTTTTTCGTGCTCATGCAGCAGCATCGACGTAAGCAACACCTGCACGTCTGGATGCAAAGAAGCGCAGAGAGCAGAACGACTGCGAGCAGGAATCCGGCCACGTCCAGGCTGTGGTACTGGTACCATGTGAGTTCGTGGGCCTGTACCCTGAGGTGCTTGGCGCCCTTGTGTCTCATAGTGAATTCGATCCAGAACACCGCCTCATCCAGGGCACTTATGGGTCGGTCATGGTGGATGTCTGACAGACCCATGATGTTCTCCTTGTACCTGTAGACACGGGGGACGCATGATGCAAAAGTGACTCTTTAATCATTTGTCCAAATAGTTTATTCCCTGGAGTGTACGCCTCCTATCAAGTATGAAATCATACAAACGGTCAATCTCGTGTGAGCAGCATATTGTCAAAAATAGGTTGCGATCAATAAATAAGGACAAAAAAATTTCCAAATATTTTGGATTAATGTGACTGGTGATACTGACTCAAGATATCTAGTTTTATCGATTGCTCTATCTGTCCTATTGTAACAATAACACTCACTTTAAAAAAATAAATAAGTGTCAAAAGTAGTGAAACCCCTTGAGACTAAATCATAAAGACCCTATGGAATATAAAAACTTACGACTTGTCGTTAATGACGGTCTTGACAGCACGGCTGAGGTCCTCGGAGGTCATGAAGTTGAAGTCCACGGTGACGGCGGCGCCCTTGGCCTTCATGTGGACCATGTTGTCGGGCTGGTCGGCAAACATGGGAATGCCCACCATGGGCACCCCGTGGTAGATGGCCTCGTAAATGCCGTTGGTCCCGCCATGAGTGATGAAGGCTTTGGTCTTGGGGTGACCTGGATGGATGGATGGATGGATGGGTGGTGGGTGGAGTTTGATGATTGACCCGATTGTGCATCAAAGATGGCAGGTACTAACCCAGGAGGTCGTTCTGAGGGATCCAGTCGTAAAGCCTTGTGTTGGGGGCCAAAGTAGCTGGTTTTTCTCCGCTATACCGCCACAGCACCTACAAACAAGAGTTAAAAATCAATACATCTCATGTGAAGTGCCTTAGATCGGTGGTTCTCAAACTGGGGACCGTGAGCCATAGTTGGAGGAGGGGGGTCCACAAAATAACTTGCGATGATTTATTGACTCATGTTGTTTCAGAAAGTGCATACCTGCACACGGGGAACGACGTGCCAATAAACCAATACCGTAGTTAGATACTTAAACGCTATTATTAGTATCATGCAGGTGCACCACTTTATGTCCAGAGAATTTACATTTTCCCATTTGTACATGCCACGAAAGAAAGTCCAACCTTTTGGGGGATCTGCCCAAGGCCCGAGGCGATCATGTTGGCCTTCTCGCTACTGACATTCTTGATCATGGATCCCAGAGTGAAGACCACAATGCCGTCTTCACCTGAGCTCTGCACAAACTCTTCGATGTCCTGAATAGAAGAAAAAGAAACAGCTGAACCCATGAGGTGAATTTCTTTTTTTCCCCAGTTCTCTTTTAATGAAATGATTTTAAGTTCACGTTTCTATTAAATTTACACAACATCATTCTCATTTGTTCATCTGAAAATTACAGTTGAATCAATATAGTACATCCCGTTGTACATTACTTTTACAGCAATTAATAACTGGTCAATCCACTATTTCATACTATAAATACAATGGAGGGGGGTATAAGTCCAGAGCAAGAACACTTGGGCGCAGCTTTATAACATCAGAGAAGGCTATAAAATAAAATGATTTTTTTTCGAATTTCTTCAGAAACTCACTTTGTTGCAGTCTTAATGCAAAGACTATTCTTTCCATCTTGAAAAACAATAATGTCAATCCATGAAGTTATCATAGGTTTATGTAGTTTGGAAGGAAAACAAAAAGTCCCCAGTTTCCTCATTTCAACCTGTCCATATTTCTATCACCTGAATGAATGAGATACAAGAAATATAGTATAAATATGCAGTTGTACTGTGTCCATAAGCTAAATAATGGAGTAATATAGAGGCAAGACTCAGCCCAGCCCTGTTAAACTACATGTTGCAGTATGTTAATGTGCAATTTTGACATCTGCACATTTAGGTTGTACTGTCATCTTGAAATTTAAAACACAAAAGAAAAACAGAATTAGATTTCGGACTGCAGTGTAAATGGTGCCAAAGACAGCCAATAAGAAATTTTGGTTTGTTGGTATTACATTGTTTTAGTCCAACATATTGAAGACTAGGCGGCACGGTGGATCAACCGGGTAAAGCGTTGGCCTCAGAGTTCTGAGGTCCCGGGTTCAATCCCGGACCCGCCTGTGTGGAGTTTGCGTGTTCTCTCCGTGCCTGCATGGGTTTTCTCTGGGCACTGCGGTTTCCTCCCACATCCCAAAAACATGCAACATTAATTCGATACTCTAAATTGCCCCTAGGTGTGAATGTAAGTGTTTCTGTTTGTCTCTGTGCCCTCCGATTGGCTGGCAACCAGTTCAGTATGTACCCTGCCTCCTGCCTGGTGACAGCTGGGATAGGCTCCAGCACTCCCCGCGATCCTCATGAGATAAGCGATGAAGAAAATGGATGGATGTTGAAGAGTAAGAAAAAAACCTAATCAGGCCTTGGCTTACCTCCGGTAAAGATTTGGCAGGTTTGCAGTGGATCCCGCCGACAAACTTGAAGTTGGGCAGGAAAGGACGGGGGTAGTCAAAGTCCCAGTAAGTTCTTATCAGCCAGATGTCTGCCCTGCCTAATAACTCGCAGGCGTTTGTGGGCATGCCTGTTATGAAAAAGACAAAAACATTGAGGTGAGGCTCATGGTTTAGTTTTATGTAAAATTTGTAAGTTAAGTTGCCACTGTCTCTTGGCTGACAAAAGAACAGGCGTACTGTACTTTGGCTTGATTTGAGATGCACTTTTACCTTAACCTACAACTGACCCCAAGAGATATTTGAGCAACCATCTGTATTTCTTGTTTTTTTTTTTTTTTTTTTTGCTATGACTTGTGAGCGAAGTACAGTGGCAGTGAAGTCAACTCAACTTGGAGCCCAATAAGCATCAGTTTGGCAGCAAGTGACCATATTGGAAAACAAAAGGCTTCAAGTCACTCCAACTTAAAGTTTTGGTAAAACGAAACTTGAAACAAAGAGTCTGTATTTGAAAAATAACCAAATAACTTTGGCTCAGGAATCTCCACTTAGCTTAATGGTAACAAATGAAGCAAAACGGGATATTCAAGTCAACAATTGTAATTTATGTCATATTGTTATATCCCTTCAAGCAACGGATATTTGACAACACAATAACAATACTGTACTCACAGTCATATACCCTTTATGCTTTGCAAAAAAACAACTGATACTGCATTTTACTGAAGAGGTGTGACCATCTCCTTCAGTAGTTCTCGATGATACTGCGCCACGTGGTCAAGGCTCTAAAGCCACACTTTTTCATTGTGTCTCAATTTGAGTTTTCAAAGTGCGTTACTTTGCGTCTCTCACCTCTGTAGTGTGTGTAATATTGATCCATATGCGACCAAATGGCAAATTCGATCACAATGTCGTTCAAAGCATAGAAGAGGAAGTTCCACAGTCTTTCGGAGAAGCTCATCTTGTCAGTCAGTTTGCTCATTGCGGCGGGCACAAAAGAAGGTGGAGAAGGCAACTGCCCACAGTACCTCTCCCAGTTGTACACCATGGAGAAGCGCAGCGAGTAGACCAGCGGGATACCCAGTATTTCGGCCATCAATTCACTGCCCGGGTAGATGGGGTCCGCTAGGAGGAGGTCATAGTTGCCCTGCTTTATCTTGCTCATTATGTCCTCTGACTTCACTATGCCATCCAGATACTTCAATGTGCACTCCAGGTCCCGTTGCATCAGGGTCACAAATTTGGCGTAGAGCTGAAAGTAGTTCATGTAGTCAATTTCGTAGATGGAAAATGCCAGGAAGTCCTCCATGAAGCTCTCCATCTCCTCCAGAGAGACCGAGACATTAAAGTGCAAGTAGTGGAAGCGGGACTGGTCACTGGCCTTCATGAAGAGTGAAGCGCTGGGGATCAGAACGGTCACGTGGTGCCCGCGGTCCACCAGCGCCTCGAGCATGGGCTTCATGTTGATCCAGTGGCTGGCCTCGGTGTACCACACCAAGATGCGCCCGCCGTTGGTGCCTGCGGCCGCACCGAGCAGCAGCAGCAGGGCGCAAAGTGGGACTCTCTCGCCTGGCATCGTAATGCCAATGTCTAGTCTTGGTGTGACCGCAAAGCTTATTGAAGAAGCTGTTTGTAGAAAATGAATCATTAACTAGACAAAGCTGAACTCTGCCTTGTAGTTGGACTCATAAAAAGGGGATGACTGTAAAGGTCCATGTCAGATCAGTTCAAGGATCTCTCAAGAGTCTTTGTCTGCACCTGAATTCAAGAGTGAGGAATAAAACTAAATATTAGCTTCAGCCACAGGCCAGTATAACAAATAATTAACATGAGTCCTCCAGCAAGGCCTTAGACAATTTTCACTCGTGACATCAATGACTGAAGTTATTTTGAGTTAATTATTAGTTAGAAGGAGATTGCATGTTTGTGAGGATTTCTTTTGTGTCAAAAGGGAACAATAAATCATGGCAAATCAATCAAATCAAATGAATATCAAACTTTGGCAGGCATGCTCTGTATCTCAGCTATGAGCCACTCTTTGATCCATTATATTTTTTTTTCCTATAAATACATTTCATTATTTTAGTGTGTCTGTACAAACCCAATTCCAATAAAGTTGGACGTTGAGTTAAACAAAAATAGAATACAACAATCTGCAAATCATGTTTAACCTATATTTCATTGAATACAAAGAATCATGTTTCGAATAAGATGAGATAAGTGGCAAAAAAAGATATCCCACAGGTGAACAGGCTAATTGGGAACAGGATTGGGTAAAAAAGGAGCTTCCCTGAAATGTGCAGTCATTCACAAGCTAAGATGGGCTGATGTTTACCTCTGTGAACAAGTGCGTGATAAAATAATCAGTTTAAGGACAATCTTCCTCAGCGTACAATTGCAAAGAATTTTGAGATTTCATCATTTACGGTCCATAATATCATCTATAGTTTAGGAGAATATGAAGAATCACTGCATGTATGCGGCAAGGCCGAAAACCAACATTTAATGCCCATGACCTTCGATCCCTTAGTCGGAACTGCATCAGAAGCTGACATCAATTTGGAATGGATATGACCGCAGGCGCTCAGGAACACTTCAGAAAACCAATATCAGTAAATAATCTTGGGCGCTACATCTGAATGTGCAAATGAAAACTCTACGATGTAAAGCATTAATCAGCAACAGTGTAAGAGTAATTGTACATAACGTCATGTTCTGCTTTTAGGTATATAATCTAGTGTGATCCTGCAAGGGCTTCATTTATGAATATCCACTGGCTCTCTGGACCCGAGTTCATGTAACATGGACTGATCCAAATTGTAAAGGTGTTTTGTGGTTTGAAAAGTCCACATTTCAAATTGTTTTTGTGGACGTCGTGCCTTCCGGGCCAAAGCAGAAAAGAACCATCCGGATATTTATGGACGCAAAGTTCAAAAGCCATCAAGTGTGAGGCTATGGGGCTATGTTGGTGCAAATGGTATGGAGAACTTACACCTCTATGTAAAGGCACCATTAATATTAATTAATACAGGTTTTGGAAAAACATATGCTGCCATCCAAGCAACCTCTTTTTTTATGGACGCCCCTCTTTATTTCAGTAAGACAATGCCAGACACCATTCAACAGCGTGGCTTCATAGTAAAAGAGGGCAGGTACTAGCCTGACCTGCCTGCATTCCAAACCTGTCTCCCATCTAAAATGTGTGGCACATTATGAACCGTAAAATACGACGACAGAGACCCCAGACTGTTGAACAGCTGAAGCTGTGCATCAAGCAATAATGGGAAAGAATTTCAACAATTAGTTCCCTCCAAATATTCCCAAAGCTTCCCAAGCATTCTACTACTTTTGATTATGTACACGGGCTACTCTGTATTGGATTCAATACACCCGTGGAGAGCATTGTGACCCCCCCATACATCGTGAATTTTCTCCTCAACATTCCTCCCCTGACCGCTTCCCCTTGCCACTGGACTGAGGGGTTACAGCGTTTTGCTTTTTGAAGTAGTCATTTGCATAATCAGATTAGGACATGTGATTGTCAGCCGCCTCCGCCATCATAGGGTGCTCCAGAGGAGAGAGGGTCTTGTCCAGCCCAACAATGGACCGCCACTCCTACCCCGGGCACTCCCCCTTACGTTCCCTGCAATCCTGCACCTGCATCCCACCCGGCTCGCAGGTTGGAGGAGGGCGTCGGGAGTGTGTGAGAGGGGTGAAAAAGCTGTGTGGGGGTTGAGCTGGGATATTTAAACGCTGTGAGTGTGAATTGGCTTTGAGGGGATAAAGAGCTCAGGGGCCTATCGGCTGGCGCCCAAAAACTCCAGAAATTCTTTTCTCCACCGGGAGAATCGAGGGGGCTGCATGCACTGATCTGGCCCATTGTGATAATGGATTCAGGCGGCGTGCACGGTGCTGATAAGGAAAGCGCTCTCAATAGACGATTACCCGCACGCACACTTGGGGGAGAATAGTCAATCAGGCTCTTGCTCGAGGCAACCATACACATTTTAGTCATTTGCACTGTTTTACTGTTTGGGTAATGTGTGCACGCTGTAAATAAAACACATCAGCATAAAAGGTTTCCTAACCTGACGATGCAAAAAAATAAACATTATTAAAGTGAAAAGAGCAATTGATTTTCAACCCCAAAAAATGTTTATAGTTGCCTACATTGATAATTAAATGGTAACTATCCCTCAAATTATGATCCTGTAAAATCTTAATATCATTACCCTTAAAATAAATGGCATACAAATGATTGACAAGGACTCTAACATCCCAGGCTAAACTTAGCTCCTCCTCGACACACAAAGCTCGTCTCTGAGTCAAGATTTATCGCATCAGCGTGCGTTCTTGACACCAATTCCTGTTTACACAACGGTTTGGCAGTGGTTCTAAAACATTTACCTAAAAGAAATACCCCAAGTACTAGCATCGTGAGTCCACTCAATATTACACGAGTGTGGTAGGCCCCTATTTATCCAAAAATGAGGCAAAAATACATTTAATGATAGTGGTAGCTACTGTAACATTATACACAATAGAAAAAGTACTGGAATAATTGTTTTATTAAAATGTATAACAATAAAATTAAATAAAGTAAATCTTTGTAAACAAAATCATACAAAAAAAAAAGTCCAAAAGGTTTCATTCAAACATATTGAAAAGTTAAGTACAACTGAACTGTTCTTAACAAATGTACAAGATTTAAAAAAAAAAAAGGAAAGAAGTAAAATTCATTGGCAAAAACAACTCTTGTTGCGTTATTCTTTCAAAAAAGTATTCTCAAACATTGTGTAATCTTCCTACGTCCAAAAAATATAGTGGAGCGTTGACGTACAAGTTTAATTCACTCTGTGACCATGCTCGTAACTCAAAACACTCATCTCAAATAATCTTTCTCTATTGACATGAATGGAAATTCCATTAATCTGTTCTATCAACACCAAATTCACCACCAAAAATTTGTGTGATGAAATAGAAAAATAGCAATCTGCAGTATTGTGTTTTGTAAAAAGAAACATACAGTAATAAAACAAATATAATTTAAGAATTAAACAGTTTGTGATATTTCAACAGGCATTATACTACTCTTTCTCATCTATGCACCTTTGCCACCCGGAGAATACCATCCATCCATCCATTTTCTTCACCGCTTATCCTCACGAGGGTTGCGGGGAGTGCTGGAGCCTATCCCAGCTGTCAGCGGGCAAGAGGCGGGGTACACCCTGAACTGGTTGCCAGCCAATCGCTGGGCACATCGAGACAAACAGCCACACTCACAATCACACCTAGGGGCAATTTTAGAGTGTCCATTTAATGTTGCATATTTTTTGGAATGTGGGAGGAAATCAAAGTGACCGGAGGAAACCCACGCAAGCACGGGGAGAACCTGCAAACTCCCCTGGAGAATACACACAGGATAATACACACAGACAGAACACAGGAGATTTGAAGTTGCAATAAGTCAATAAAAGTCAATATTGTTGTCATTTTATCGCAAAGGATAAGGAATATATGCCTGTGATTGTTGTTGATGTCTCCATGTCTTGCTACCACTTCTAAACATTCGAATATAAGTTTTCAATTGAGAGTGGCCAGCCTTTTTCTTTTTTTCCCCAGAATTATTCACAATCAGTAAAACTGCTGCTCGTTGCGACATTCACTACCTCCATAGCTAGCTAGCGTATGTATATTATCACGTATTGTATCTCAAACTTTTTGTTCACAACTCAAGACAAAAAAAATCATCTCATTTCTTGAAAAACCTTTTAGGTAACACATAAATTGGATTTCCCTCAAAATATACAATACAAAACTGACAAGACATAATAATAATAATAACAACCATCATCATCAGAATAAAAATCATAATAATCTTAATTTTATAGGTTGTCGTTCAAGTCACTCAAGGTCACTGCACAACCATTTTTTTAAAATAAATCAAGCAATCCCTATTTAAAAAATCTATATATGAACATAAAACGTAAATTAAAGTTGCATAAAATATAGGAAATGTCAACGTGTGCTGGCAGACTGTAATAAGTGTGTCTTGATTTTGGATTTGAAATGGATAATAAGTCTTGTGTTTCTAAGGTCGAGCGGTCGTGAGTCCCAAAGACAGTCAGCAGAGTGACTGTAGGTTCTGTCCCACATTGTGGACAGACAGACAGAAGTGATGGCAAGCTCGATGGAGGATGAAGATCTGAGACAGCGGGCAGGTATGGCAATGTGAAGAAGGTCAGCAAGGTATGGTAAGTCCTGGTTACTGATGCCCTTCAAGGTGCACATAACTACTTGGATGTGGTATTGGACAGGGAGCCATTGTCATTGCAGGGATGGACTGATGTGATGAAGGGAGGGGGTCATTCTAATGATGCAGACAGCAAAATTCTAGATTTGCTGCAATATTTGTAGTAACTTATGCTGGTGACCGAACAGGTCGGAGCTGCACTAACTCAAACTGGAAGTGATGAAGCTATCAACAAGGACAGCAGTAATGTGGGAGGTGAGGGACGTTTTGAAAGTGAAAGTATGCAGACTAGGTGATGTTGTTTGCGTGTGCTTGGAAGGAGAGGGTGTTGTTCAAGGATGACACAGACTCATAACCAGAGGGGATGGGAAACGGAAAAATTGTCATTTGTGACGAGCATTGCCTCTGTTCCTAGGAATACGAGTCTGAGTTGTGCAAAGATAGACGTGAACCAGTGTTTAAGTTCAGAGAAACGGTCAAGAAGGTACAAATGAGGAATGGTGGTGGGCTTGGTCCAGAGGTAGAGCCTGGTGTCATCTGTGTAACAGAGAGTGTCAGAATTTAAGAAAAGATTCCCAAGGGGTAGGTGATAAAGAGGAGGTAGCCCAAAAGAGACCCCAGGGGGACACCAGAAGAAACTTTGGGACAGATGGCATTTGTATGATTTTCATTAAACAAAGTGGGTACGGCTTTACACGTAAGAACTGAACCAGTGTCTGGAGAGAGTGTCTGGGCTGCATTTCTTTATTTAGTAAGAAGCGATGGTGCAGGGCAAGTTGATTTAGCAAAAGTTTAGGTTTGTCGAAAAAGTTATTAGCAAGTGATCTGAAAAGTGGAGTGAGTCGGAGCAGCATACCAGATCTGGGATGTTTCCTTTGCAGTAAGTGAGAAAGTTAACTCATTGCTGAAAAACAAAGTTCTTGAGACAGGATGAGAACTCCCTGGAAATTGTGCTACTGGAGATGTGTGAATATGAAAATCACCAAGCAGGATAACGTTAGGAGATGATCGTGGACAAAGTAAAAAAAAATCATTGTTGTCTTGAGGTGGCAGGTAAATAGCAGCAACGTCAGTGGGAGCAGGTCCATCGTCGGATACCTGTTGGTTCAAATATTGAGGAAATGTTGTCATTAAGTTCCAATCAATGGCTACACTATAGAGTATGCCCCCCCTCCCCAAAAAGAAAAGTCTCACAATGCTTGTCCTAACATGCCAATCTGTTATCTTACCAGGCTGCTTAGCTCAGTGCACCGTGAAGAAGTAAAACGCGTTTAAACACACACAAGGCGGCCGTGACGTTTTTTTACATGATCGGCGCCACGCCACAAAGGAGTCAGCTGTCAGTTTTCACAAGGTGGCCGGTGTGTCCAGCTGCCCTCTGCTCCCTAAAACACGCCATTAGTGCCGCCTTAATAGCGCGAACTGTTTACTCTTGGGCTCAGTCGTCGTCATTTGGCGTTTTAGAGGAGGGCCTCAATAGACCACCGCCGCGTGGTTGACTTTACGACCGCAAACAACCACGAGATCCCATACAAGAGATGCAGCATAAAAAAAAACAAAAAAATCCATCCATCCATTTTCTTTGCCGCTTATCCTCACAGGTTTCGCGTGGAGTGCTGGAGCCTATCCCAGCTGACAACGGGCAGGAGGCAGGGGTACACCCTGAACTGGTTGCCAGCCCATCGCAGAAAATCAAAAATCCAAAGTTTGAACAAAATGTTGATTATTGTAGTTATCCTACTCCACAGTATCATGATCCATACATAGAGTACTGTACATATGTTGACAACACCGCCCATTAAAAACTGGTGGCTAGTTTAGAGATGAAATTTACATTGATCATATTATTCATTGTATTCATTAATGTATTTTTTGCCAATTAAAATGACTATCAAGCAAAAAAAATTATAGCCATTGTAGAATGAAAACGCAACACCTAAAAATTTAAAACTACTGGCTAGTGGTTCGATTTATGTGTGTATTTATTTGAATGAGTTTGTATCATTTTTATTTTATTGAACTATTATTGGATTAATTTACGGTCCATTTCATTTTTATCATTCTCAAACCTTTTTTTCCCCCGTATGGTTTAACTAACCTTAACCTTATTGATTTGATGTTAGAGGTCTATAGTATTAATGGTGTTAGAATTGAAATGTGTTTACTCGTGTACTGTATTATTATGTATTAATTTGTGGAAAAAATACTATAAAATAAACAGTCATCATACAAGGAAAAATACATTAGCTAAAATAAAATGAAAAAAATCAATGTTTTTTGCATATAGTTACAAACATTAATGTCTCCCAGAAATGAGAAATGATTCCCCAACACCACTTTTGTTGTCGAACTCAAAATTTGGCAGAAGTCTCATCAGGACGGGAATTGTGAACAAATGCGACGGACCCACGCCTGAGGCAGCCATTTTGGGAGAATTTTGATGCTTGGCTAAATCTGCCCAAATTGCAAGTGAGTATCCAAAATAGACACGTGGTGAAAAGACAATTGAATTCCTCTTTTCTGTCGATATGGTAAAACATTGAGAGCTGACTGAAATTGAACGAGTCTGAATTAAAGGACCTCAGCAAGACAGCGAAACCCCGTTTATCACCCGCAGGGTCACTGAAGGGTTAAGCGCTTGGTAGCGCAGGGGGGTCACCGAGGCAATAAAGTGGGCTGTCCTCCTGCACGTTTGCTCAACTGGACAGCGCTTGACTCCGGGTTGACTTTTGGGGTCACAAGTTAAGCCGCTTCGATTCAGCCGTGTGGTCAGCTTTACGTCCGGCGCATTGTATGGGACTTGGCGGCCTTGTTGAGCACGAACTAAAGGAGGCGCCAGGTACATTTAGCTTGAGCTTTTGAGAAACGTTTGCTACTTGGATATTGCCAATCTTGGTTTGGAGGAAGACTTTTAAAGTTGCATTCCCCCCAACCTTCAAACAAATGTCAGAAAGTCATCGTGGCTCCTCAAATATGACAGTTAAAGGTAACACAAACTGAATAAACGAATGATGTGAAGCTACAAGCCAATGTCTGCTAAAATTAGCTTAGTTTGAACTTTGATTTCTATTCGGATCGGTCATGACTTATTTTGAGAACTGTAAAATACAATGAAGTCCCCTAACCTTCTCCAGTGCAACATGATCCCACCCCAAAAATATGGTCACCCACTTCAATAAAAATTGAAAATCCCATGACATTTGATGTGATGCTAAATGCTAATTCCTGCTCAAATTTCCCTGGTTTGACTTTAATTAAGGTAGGTCATGATTAATTTTGTAACCCCAAAATATATTTGAATCCCTTGTCTCCCCAAAAATAAGACCCGAATATGGTCACCCAACTTTCAAACCATTTGAACATGATGCTAAATCCTAACAACTGTAAAGATTGGCTTGCTTTGACGGATCCCTGAAATACAATTAAGTCTCCCCTCTAACCTCCCCCCACACACAAAGTCCGAACCAACACTGCCCCCCCCCCCCCCTCCAATTTTATACCAAATAGAAATGCTACGCTGCTTGATGCTAATCCTGGGTAGTGTTAGCTTTTGGCAATGTATGAAAAGAGACCATAGTTTAAAAAAAAAAAAAAAAAAGTCATTAACAAACAGTTTATTCAATAAATAGTTCAAATAAAATATAAATAACATTTGTCACAAGTGGGGACAGAAATTACAAAGAGGTATCAGATGCTAATTAACATCAGAGTAACAATCAAAAAACAATCTTTGGCGAGATGAGATGCAGACTACAAAAATGAGTCCTCACTTTCAAAAGAAATAACGACAGTGCAGTCTCGTCAGTTAAGGGGGATAAAGAGACATAAAAAAGTGCTTTTTTTTTTGAGGAAGACACAGAGATAAACGGCCTCTTTTTGTAGACAACACGAAAACCTATCAGGGCACTAGTAAGACATCCATGCACAACACGAACATAAAGCTGCTCATGTGCAGTCCTCAAATAGGTAGAACGTCAGGCCTCAGAAAACAGTCCGGAAGTCCGTTCCCTGGTGTCATTCTACCAGGGCTCCGAGCTGCTGCAGCTGGACCCGGGTGAGGAGGGCGCCTCGGTGTCGCTGGCCAGCGTCCACGGGCGGGAGGGCGAGCGCAGCTGCTCCATGTTGCCCCGCAGGAGCGTGAGTAGGGCGGCGGGGGCGTGTTCGACTCGCCCCCCGCCGCTGCTGATGCCGCCCTGGCTCTCCAACAGGCGGGCCAGGAAGTCGATGTAGCGCATGGCCAGCCGCAGGATCTCATTCTTGCTTAGCTTCTTTTCGGGCGGGTGCGTGGGGATGAGCTTCCGCAGCTCAGAGAAGGCGCTGTTGACGTTGTGCTGGCGCCAGCGCTCGCGCGTGTTGGTGAACACCTTCCTGGTCATGACGGAGGAAGTTGACGGACTTCTGGTTCCTGTGCTAAACCCAAATAGTTGCTTCTATTAAGTAGCTGCTCAAATTTCAGCATACCAAAGAAAAGTACCTAACATTTGTTCTGATAAAAATAGTCAAAAGTATTTCACATTATTTGGAACCACCTTGTGGCAGCTTGGTGGAAAATACGTTAACATGACATGAGGCACTTCAGTCAGGTCGTAGCACTGTCTAATAGAAAAGTAGTGCTTTGCCACCATCTTGTGGCATCACTAGGCAATTATAAAGCTTTTAAGAGGCTGCATCACTTTTTGCTATTGTAGCCTTAACCTTTACGTATATTCTGAGAACATCGTAATTTTCTGCGTTTGAGTGGTTCGATATCATTTACTGTTCTCATGGCGTTCAATAAATCGTTGAAAAGTGCAACACTGACTTGCTGTCTGTCCTTTCCCACACGCGAGGGCATTAACAGTCAGTAAATAGAATATGGTTGCTTAAAAAATACAATATATGGAACTAACATGGTAAATAAGCAGCTCATTTTTTTATGCGATAGATGGTTTTATACATTTACTAAGCCCTGCATATATAGTCAGCGCGCGACATCTGTGGCCTTTGAGCACAGAGGTTCCCTTTTCATGTTGTATCAACGCTCATGTACAACAAGCGTGTTCATTTACCGCTGCTGTAATGTCAAGTACTGATGGAATTTGACCTTAAGATTGGAGTGATTGATCCATTGAGAACTAGAGTGGGCTAACTCAATTATTTGCCATTTTTAACTTAAGCGCAGAAATGAATAGTGGAAAAATGCTTTTAGATGAACACTGGTCTAAATCAAGCTATATTTCCATTTTTGACGAATAAGGGAGGGGGTGGGTCGTCCATTATGACCTGCTTCGTCAGTGCCAAACTGGTCCAATATCCCAGAAAGTGAAGTTCAGATATTGATTGAAGACTGAAGTCAGCACAGCTCAAGATTTGATGTTCGTACAAGTGAATTTTATGTGTCATCATTCACAAAGTACTTGGATTGTTAGATTACTGCGGCAGCTGACAAATGGACTGAGAAATTTGGGTCCAGAACTGAGGAAGCAGTGCAGAGATTTGTTCCTACACTTATAAAAGAACATTTTAATTATTGTCTTTAATGTTAGATCTTTATTTTTGTGCAGCAAATTTTGTTACAGGAGCAATTATTTGTTAAGTCTTCGAGAAATAAAGGTGAGTTGAGTTAAGGGATCTTTGGAATTAGACCACTATTGCACAAAAAAGTTTTTTTTTTTTTCCAGGTAACCCAGATGATACTAACTGGGATCTAACCTATGAACTTTAACATGATGACAATACGTCAGTGTTGGATAAAAAATTTCATTATATCTCATCAAAACCTAAATAATTTAAAAGAAAAAAAAAACAACCCTGTGATTTCTGTTCCGGAAGGAAAACAATGATTGCCACACCGCCCATGAATCACTCTCGTGCCAAATAACAAATGTGGCGTTATCCAACTCCACTTCTCAGTGACTCGATGAATACAAATTGCTCCTTGAAAAAAGAAATTGGGGTGAAAAAAATAAGATGCTTACCGTGTTGTCAAAGTTGTCCTGTGCAGGTCATGAGCAGGAGGGTGGAGGAAAGGGCCGACTTTGAACACACGCATGCAAACACACACACGAGACGAGGAGATGTGGGATACTGCCGCATGATCACCGCTGACATTTTATAGCGGGCTTTTGTGTGACGTGGTCATTGTGTGAGGAGGAGGAGGAGGAAGAGGGCATGGGGGGGGGGTCTCGTCAACGCCCCCTGTTAACCCTCTCACTGTCCCATCTATTATCACCACAATGAGGAGGCATCCTCATCATCATCACTTCTCGCTGTGTGAACCCTCACAGGCGAAAATTCTCACTCACCTCACCTCCTCCTGTGGTGGCAGATTTGTGATTTACAAAATCCATAAAGGCACAATTGGCTCCTTGCTGATGGGCTCAGAAAAAGATTTTGCCAAAACATTCCCGAAATAATAGATATTTTTATGACTTATTATTTAATAAGGTGGCACGGTGGCCGACTGGTAAAACGTTGGCCTCACAGTTCTGAGGTCCCGTGTTCAATCCCGGACCCGCCTGTGTGGAGTTTGCATGTTCTCCCCGTGCCTGCGTGGGTTTCCTCCGGGCACTCCGGTTTCCTCCCACATTCCAAAAACATGCAACATTAATTGGACACTCTAAATTGACCGGAGGTATGATTGTGAGTGTGGCTGTTTGTCTGCGATGGTACCCCGCCTCCTGTCCCTTGACAGCTGGGATAGGCTCCAGCACTCCCCTTGTGAGGATAAGGGGCAAAGAAAATGGATGGATATCATAGTGATGTCATCTCCCTTTTTTTTTTCACCGCAGCAGTTATGAGGATCTGAAAGCCGTACCTGGAGGAGGCAGGGTACACCCTGGACTGGTCGCCAGCCAATCGCAGGCCACATGGAGACAGACAGTTGCACTCACAATCACACCTAGGAGCAATTTAGTGTCCAATCAATGCGTGTTTTTGGGATGTAGGAGGAAACTGGAGTACCCAGAAAAAATGCTACACAGGCATGGTAAGAACATGCAAAATCCACACGAGGGCAGATGTGTTAACTCGTTGTCCACCATGCCACCCCTCTTCTAATAAATCCTAAAAATAATTCACTCACAAACCAATTTACCGGTCGATGTTCATCTGTATAAACATTCATTGGCAAAACCCCAGCCCACCTAAGCTCTCTGCTCACCATGCGTACCACCACCAGCACTCGGGTGTTCGTTCAGGCTTTTCTTTCTTGTCACAAATTGTCGTTCCCGTAAACTGAGACATCGCGCTCTCTGATCCCATCGCGGTGGACGTGCGGGACAACCCACTATCGCAAAAACCATTACGGCGTTTCATGTGGCCGCGAGCCGCGTTTGAATCCGACCCGATTGGCCCACGAAAAGGTAAAAGTAGCACATCCAGATTGACAGGTGAACAATGTGCATTTTGTGGGCCACTGTGGTAATCTTGTCCAGGCTGGCACATGCATTAGCCAGGAAACGCTTGTCCACGCTTGCAAAAAAAAAACACACACAAAACAGGCCTGGTTTAACCAATTGTCGCTGTTTTTTGTATTTTACACCCTTCAAGTGTTGTTTGAAAGACGGAGCCTACCGTGAGACTGTGTAGAGTAGGAATTTGCATAATCCGATTAGCGCGCCGGGCTTAGCCCCCACGAGCCCGTTTTTCTGAATCAACCATTCATGGGCGGTGCCCTCGCGGCCAAGAGGCTGCACCTGCAGGCTCGACGCCATCGCGCTGACCTTCTTCGCTCCGCTAATCTCCCAACATCACTTTAGTGTCTTTTTTCTTGTATCCCGCCAGGGAGACATTGCACTTGCTGTCGTCTGTTCTTACGATATTTCCGAAGTCGTACAGTAGTAGGACCTTGGTTTTTCGAAAATATTTCAAAGACGTTGCTTCAATTCAATAGACATTGTGCTGCTCCTTCTGGGTTTCCTGCTTTGACCAAATAAACTGTCTTTGTACTTAAAAAATGCCTTACCCCAATAAACCTAATTCTAAAACTTGTTTTTTCCCTTTTGAATTCTGTTTTCAGTTTTTGCACAATAATCCAAAACAACTAGAATTACCCCCCCGGCCCACCCCCCCATATCCGTACCCTTAACACCTACTCCTACTCAACTTAAAACTCACTCAATACGTCTTGTTAAAATTTGGGCAAATTCTACCAAAAAAAAGGATCAAAGAAATAAAACGTACATGAATATTAACAGCCTTTGCTCACTACTTGGCAGACCTATCTGGTCAGTTTTGCCACATCCCCATTCCCAAAGTATTCATATTCAAAAAGTAAAGCGCTGCAAATATCCAGGCACACTTGACAGCGCTTGCGATTTTCCACATTTCCTTACGTGACGGCCTTATTCCAACTGGATTCAATCTATTGTAGTCGTGTGACACCCAGGTGATGGATGCTGCCGGACACTTTAACTGCACCGTGTGATTGGCGATAACGAGGCGACCTTTACACAGGCGGGCCCGTTCCCACCGTACAATCAGCGCTCCATTACGCCCGCTATTTACCCACCGAGCCTTGAACGCATCTCTTCGGACGACCCCCCCCCCTCCGCCATTAAGCAACATTGTCTCTGTCTTTTTTTGTGCGTCACAGGCTCGTTAGTTGGTTATTGATGCCGGCCAGTCAGTGTGGGATGAGCTTGCTCGGACGCTCCCACTACCAAATCCCCTGGGGTGGTCTTTGTCTGGAGGACTAGGGGGCGTGGAGGGGGGGGGGATCATTCCTCAGGGAGCTGCTTGACTGCGCTGGCTGGTGAAGATAAGCGTCCTCTCTCCACATGCTTAGGTGACGATAAGGGGATTGCTGCACTTCACACTTGAATGTTTTTGACACACTCAGCTTTTTTTTGTTTAAATGCACAAATAGAATACGCAAAAATATGATCGAAGTAGATCAATGTTTAAATACTGCAACGCTGTCATTAATACTTTTTTTGCAAACATGACAAGTGCACATGTCAAATATGTGTAAATCGTGAACTTGACATGAACAGAATTTGTTGCTAAAAGAGTTTCAGTCTGGTCTGTCCGTCTGTCTGTCCGGGCACTTTCTCGTAGCTCAGCCTGCTTTTCTTCAGAGGAATCACCGCTGCAAACACACAATTATTATGTTTTGTTATGGAATATATAGGATTCATTTTTGAAAGGAACAAGTACTATTTGTAACAATGACACCATGAACCTTGTTACGTTATATTATCCACCTACCAATCTCGCAACCCCCGGCTCTCCCCATCCACTTCACTAGCTACCCACTCATTTTCCTACCTACTTTGCCATGTGCCTAGACCCCCTGTACCATTATGTACACTACATAACTAGCAATCTGTCAACCCACCTACATACTTTTCTTCCTTCCTTCCTCCCTACAATACAATGCAATTAAGAACTCCTGATTAGAACTTGTTGTTAGTAATTAATATTTGCAAAAAGTCCTCTCTGGCTGCAATCTACCTACAGTACATACTCATTTGTCTATCTACTTTCTACTTGCCTCCACATCTGGCTACCTACTCATTTACATACAGTATCTAAACACCCACTCTTGTACCTTTCTCCTCTTTCTGTTGCTCATTTGCTAACCTACCCACTCATCAGTTTTCATACACACCTACCTGCTGACCTTTACACAAATCTACCCACCAACCTACCAATCTATGAGACTAAAGTACTTACCTATTTACCCACCTACTTACCCATTTCCCGACCAACCTACCAAACGCTCAACTTTAAACATGTCCGCTACTGTATCTCACCTGTTCCGGTTAAGCCGGCCACATTTTCACTCCTCTTCCTCTCTTGTCCCATCCAGTATCTTGATCCATAGTTAGTGGACATTCTCCCTCTGAGGTGTGAACCTCTAAAAGCCGGGCTTCCTCTCCACAGCGGGCCTTGTGAAGGCAGATTGAGGGACCTGAAGGTGGCATCCAAGGATCCCAAATCTTGTCGTGACCACTTGCCGCTTCCCCTTTCAACTACCCTCCCCGCTGCTCCCGCTCGGCCCCTGCGACCAGTTAACATCACTTCCTGGTCATTTCTGTCCTTCCACTGACTGGGTAGGCCCCGGCTGCTAAGATCCGGGCTTTTGGCGGGCCATGCGTCATCATAGACAAAATCGGTGGCGTCTTCTTGAGAGTAGAAGCTTATATCCTCGCTCTCGGGGGCCAACAGGAAGCTAGGGTTGAAGCTTGGAAATGGTTCTGAACTGGGGTTGGTGAGCTCGGGTAGAGGAGGAGGAGGAGGAGGAGAAGAAGCGAGCGGATATACTTGGCCCACCTGGACCGGACCCGACTGGGGAAGAACTGGCAGGGCTGGAAGTGACTGGGCTGGACTCAAATGAGCTGGAACCGACTGAGCTGGCTGAGCTTCATATAGGGAAGTAGTGTTGCTAAAGAGCTGACATGAGAATAACAACAACATTAGGTACACTGACACCTTCACATCCAGCATGTGTGTGTGATGAATGTGATTGGTTAGTTCTATCACATCCTGAGTTATAGGAAGGTGCGCTAGGGCTGGGCCATTCAAGATTGTGATGAATTTCCCATCGATTTCGGTGATCAACTGTGTGCGCATTTCCTCACTCTAACACGGTTTGAATGTGCGAGACATCTACCAATCAGGGACGTCCGTGTCCTGGCCTACTTCCGTTTGCGCGTTGTGGTAGTAAACAGAAATCGCGCCTCCCCGACTGGACCTGCTTCCACTTTTCAGTGATATTTCTTGCATTCAAAGCGGATTCAATTGTACATTTTATTTCCAAATGTTTTTAGTGAGGCCCCGTAGCTCAGTGGTTAGAGCACTGGTTTGGTAAAAGTTTGTATAGGCGGCACACTTCTTTAGACGTTTGAGTATTTGGCTTGTCAAGTTTCTCTTTAGCTTGGCCATGCGTGTTCGGCACGGCATTACGTGATGTACTCAGCCAAAAAATAAGATTCTTTTACAGCCTTCCAAACTTTGCATTACCGTGAAAATATTGGTTCATGTTTTTCCACCGTGTAATTTTTATATAGTTGTGCTTCCTCTCGAGGTGTCTTCATTTGAGTTTAGTCAGCTGGATTAGCTCATAAACGCATAGCCTTGAGGATATACTGTATTATTTCGCATGCTAACACGCTAACTTCTCAGTCATACAGATTATTCCAATTATTCTGACACGAGGTGCACCTTATGAAGCGTCCCTCGGGCATACCTTCAGCACCTTGCTTGGTACCTCGGGCAACATCTCCTCCAACTGTGTCAGCGAGGCAGTCAGGAGCCACGATAAAGAGGGGGCCCTCCTGAGCATGAGCTGAGCCACCAGGGGGTTGACGCAGGGAAAGTTGCACAGGTGGTGCTCCTCCTGATGAACAAGGCAAAGTGTGTGTGTTGGTAAGCACATGACTAAGGTGAAGAGGCTACACGGAGCTCACCTGTGAGGACGTGACGGCCAGCCATTCTCGCTCCAGGTAATTGACGGGATTCCGATCACTGGACATCAGGTTAAGGAAGCAGATCCGGCTGACCCAACGGGCCACTTCCAACACATCCGACGCAATCAAGACCTGCCGTATAGCCAGTAAGTTTCTACACTTGTGTAGCAGATGCCCTCATCTTGGTACCTTGACATCCAGGTCTTCTGGCTTCATGCCGAAGAGCACCAGTGACGAGTAGACCACCACCAAGTTGCTAAAGGCTTCACCAGAGAACCTGCACAAATACAATTGCTGTGACATTAGTCAATCTTCTGATCAGTGAGTGTCTTAAGGGTGAAGAATTTAGCTTTTTTTTGTTTGTTTGTTTTTTGTGTGATTGCTTGTCACGCAAGAAGGGTTCTGCCTGAATTGAACAATGTGAGACTGAAAAATACGGAAAAAAACCTGAATGATAGTGCACCTCGATTGAATGAATAGCTGGGAGGAGGTCATCGATTCAAGCCATTTGTCTTAATTTGAAGCACTTTTTGTGGCCTGTGTGAAGTTTGCATGTTCTCCTTGTGCCTGCGTGGGTTTTCTCTGGACACTCTGTTTTCCTCCCACATCCCAAAAACATGCAGTCATTGGAGACTCTAAATTGCCCCTAGGTGTGATTGTGAGTGCGGCTGTTATCTATTTCCAAGTGCCCTGCGACCGCCTCCTGCCCACAACCCTCATGAGGATAAGTGCCTCAGATAATGGATGGATAACTCAGAATCTTAAACAACTCAAAACTTTCCAACAGAACTCGATAGAAACTAATGTTTAAAAACACATCAGTGAGTAATGCCCAGCCTACACAGGCAGTGTGTGGGGCAATTTCAGCTTCTTCTGCTTACAGATGTAAAATGCAATTGTTCTTTAATACCTCCTGAGTGCCTTCATACGGGAGCTTGCATACATGCTAAAACACATGCTGGAATGCATGCTAACAGTCTAACAAGTGTGTTTAAGTGTATTTTGTTGGACAAGTCACACACCAACATTTGCAAATGTTGGAACTCAGTGTGCACCATATTAGAAGACACCGCGTCTAATGTGGCACCTTGTCTATTACGAAAAGAATTTAAGACCTCTGCAAATGTGAAAATATGGGAAGTTAAAAAAACAAACTTGGAGAGCAAATATGAATATGCGGGGCCGTGAACGGTGAACCGTGAATTGGTAAGAGCTCACTTTATAGAAAGCACAATGGTTAAAAGATAAACAGCTATTTATTATTCCACGGTAGTCAGGTACTATTTAATGAGAACTAACTGGGTCAAAAGTTAACATGCTAGGAATGACTTTGCTAACATCCACCAAACTAGGAACATAAAGAAAGAAAGGGGTACAATTAATTGATCAGAGTTCAATTTGTTTGCCCCCTGCTGCCTGGTATTAATCCTAATTAACTGATCAGATCAAATGCTACCATAACAGCAGTTGCTCTGCGAACATACAGCAAGATTCCAACCTGAGTGAGGAAAGCATTATGGTTAAGTTGTCCAACATTCTCCCATTGCCAGATACTATTTCTAATGAGAAGTGATAAAATCAAATACAATGCTATGCCTAATGAAAGCAAGGTAGCATCCTGAATAGATAAAACACTAGTTAACTGATAAGTTGTCCACTATTCACATTATGCTTAATCCTGTTTTGATCCTAATGAACTCAAATCCTAACACTTAATCAGTTCCTGTGATAACATAGGTATGTGATAACATGATAACATAACAAGATAATCAACCAAAGTAGAACTGACCCTCCCCCCTTGCTGTCGGGGCAGTGCAGTATGATCCAACAGTTGTTATACTGCAGTGACAGAGCGGTGAGCCTCATCACAATCACCTCGCTGGCTTTCTCCTCACAAAGCTCCTCCTGCTCCTTTACATACAGAAATTAGGTAGGCAGGTGGCATACTGTAGGAGTTCAGTGATTGGCGGGTTTGTCTACCTGTACAACTATGGCAGTGGTCTCATCCACAGTGATAACAGAGTAGTGATTGGTGACGCCCAGCTTCTGCAAGGATGGACAGTGGCTCCTTACCAGGAGTGTTATGTTAAACCTGGAAAAATATCAGAAAGTGAGTGAGTGACAGCAAAATGCCATCTGTGTGTACAGGTATTTCCCCGATGCAGCCATCGTGGTTTGAAGTACTTTAAAATGCCTGAAAGTTGCCTGACTAGAGTTCCATCTTGTCGGGGAAGTTACAAACAGGAAAAAAATGCTGTGTGAAACGATCTCCGTAACTGACATTCACTTCTTTGTCATTATTGTGTTGAAAACAATTACTTACAAACAGATAGTTGTTATAATACAGTGGTGCCATGAACTGGTCGCCAGTAAGTTGCAGTGCACACATTGACACGGACAAACATTCACACTCACATTCCCACCATCACTGAGTGGAAAACAAATCCACGCTACCTGTGCCGAAGTCAGACAAATGTATCACCACACCATCAGTGACTTTGGACACACAGTTTACCAACACTTCTATTTTCTTTCTACCATCAGCAACACACACAACATCAGCGGCCTTTCAGAAAGAGGTGAGGCAGGCTCTCGATGGACAGGAGAAGCTCCCGGAAGACTGGATTACTACAGCCAAGGTGATCGGAGAGACAGGCAGGAGAATACTTGGTGTATCTTCTGGTAGGAAAGGGGAGAAAGAGACTCGGTGGTGGAACCCCAAATTACAGGAAGTCATACAAGGAAAAAGGTTAGCGACACTGAGAGGACTGAGGAGAGGGAAAGGAATACATTGAGAGGCGACGTAGGGCAAAGGTAGAGGTGGCAAAGGCTAAACAAGAGGCATATGACGCCATGTACACCAGGTTGGACACAAAAGACGGAGAAAAGGATCTCTACAGGTTGGCCAGACAGCGGGATAGAGATGGGAAGGATGTGCAGCAAGTAAGGGTGATTAAGGATAGAGATGGAAATGTGCTGACTGGTGCTAGTAGTGTGCTAAATAGATGGAAAGAATACTTCAAGAAGTTGATGAATGAAGAAACTTGGAGAGAAGGTAGAGTAGAAGAGGCAAGCGTGAATGACCAGGAAGTGGCAATGATTAGTAAGGGTTAAGTTAGAAAGGCGCTAAAGAGGATGAAAAATGGAAAGGCAGTCCTGATGACATAACGGTGGAGGTATGGAAGCAATTTGTAGAGGTGCCTTTGGAGTCTTTGACTAACTTATTCAATAGAATACTAGCGGGAGAGAAGATCCCAGAAGAATGGAGGAAAAGTGTACTAGTCCCCATTTTCAAGAACAAAGGCGATGTTCAGAACTGGAAACTATAAAGGAATAAAGATGATGAGCCACACACTGAAGTTATGGGATAGAGTAGTGAAGGCTGGACTCAGGACAGAAGTAAGTATTTGCGAGCAACGGTATGATTTCATGCCTAGAAATAGTACCACAGATGACATTGACATGACAGACATTATTTGCCTTGAGGATGCTAGTGTTAAAGTACAGAGGTCAGAAGGAGCTACAATGTGTCTTTGTGGATCTCGAGAAAGCCAATGACTGCGTACCAAGAGAGGAACTGTGGTACTGCATGCGTAAGGCTGGTGTGGCGGGGAAATATGTTAGAATAGTACAGGACACACATGAGGGTAGCAGAACAATCGTGAGGTGTGGCTTAGGTGTGACAGAAGAATTTAAGGTGGAGGTGGGACTGCATCAGGGATCAGCTCTGAGCCCCTTCCTGTTTGCAGAGGTAATGGGTAGGCTGACAGATGAGGTTAGACTGAAATCCCCTTGGACCATGATGTTCGCAGATGATATTGTGATATGCAGTGAAAGCAGGGAGCATGCAGAGGAACAATTAGAAAGATGGAGACATGCACTGGAAGGAAGAGGAATGAAGATTAGCCGAAGTAAAACAGAATATATGTGCGTGAATGAGAAAGGTGGAGGGGGAAGAGTGAGGCTACAGGGAGAAGAGATAGCGACGGTGGAGGACTTCAAATGTTTAGGGTCAACAATCCAGAGCAATGGTGAGTGTGGTAAGGAAGTGAAGAAACGGGTCCAAACAGCTTGGAACAGCTGGCGGAAGGTGGTGGTATGTTGTGTGACAGAAGAGTCTCTGCTAGGATGAAGGGCAAAGTTTACAAAACAGTGGTGAGGACGGTCATAATGTGCGGATTAGAGACGGTGGCACGGAAGAAAAAACAGGAAGCAGAACGGGGGGTGGCAGAAATGAAGATGTTGAAGTTCTCGCTTGGAGTGAGCAGGTTGGATAGGATTAGAAATGAGCTCATTAGAGGGACAGCCAAAGTTGGATGTTTTGGAGACAAGATTCGAGAGAGCAGAGTTCGATGGTTTGGACATGTTCAGAGCCGAGAGAGTGAGCATATTGGTGGAAGGGTGCTGAGGATGGAGCTGCCAGGCAAAAGAGCGAGAGGAAGACCAAAGAGAAGGTTTATGGATGTGGTGAGGCAAGACATGAGGGCAGTTGGGACAAGTCGAAAGGAAAAGAAGAAGAAGTAGTGAAAGCAGGGAGCAGGTGGAGGAACAATTAGAAAGATGGAGGCATGCACTGGAAAGCAGAGGAATGAAGATTAGCTCAAGTAAAACAGAATATATGTGCATGAATGAGAGGGGTAGAGTGGGAAGAGTGAGGCTCCAGGGAGTAGAAATAAAGCAAAGGTGGACGACTTCAAATACTTGTGTGTGTTATGTACAGAAGAGTCTCTGCTAGGATGAAGGGCAAAGTTTATAAAACTGTGGTGAGGTCGGCCATGATGTACGGATTAGAGACAGAGGCACTGAAGAGACAACAGGAAGCAGAGCTGAAGGTGGCAGAAATGAAGATGTTGAGGTTCTCTCTAGAAGTGAGCAGGTTGGGTAGGATTAGAAATGAGCTCATTTGAGGGACAGCCAAGGTTGGATGTTTTGGAGACAAAAATTCTCCAGACTGTAACAGACTTCGATGGTTTGGACACGTTCAGGGGAGGGAGAGGGAGTATATTGGTAGAAGGGTGCTGATGATGGAGCTGCCAGGCAAAAGAGCAAGAGGAAGACCAAAGGGAAGGTTGATGGATGTTGTGAGAGACGACATGATCACAGTGGGTGTTTGAGAGGAAGATGCACGAGATGGACTTAGATGGAAAAAGATGACACGCTGTGGCGACCCCTAATGGGACAAGCCGAAATGAAAAGAAGAAGAAGCAGCAGCAACACTTACATGGACTCCATGGCCTGCAGCAACAATGTAGAGTTGAGGAGCGACTCCGTTACCAACAACACGTACCCCACCTTGTCCGCCAGAGTATCCTCATGCTCCATCTTATCTGTGGCAGTTTTAAAAACAAAATAAGCTTCTAGTCCACTGATGAAAAGGCAAAGCAAGTCACATACGCTGACCTCCGCCAGGGAGGACGGTGTCAAAAGTGAGGTGCTGCACTCTCCTCTCTTTGCATACGGTTGCCCACGGAGATGGGCCGGCATGGTCGTACTCCACCACCAGGGAGAAAAGATTCCATGGGAAGTCCGGGCCCAGATGCTGCCCGTACACCAACACGCACCCAATGTCTTGAATACTATGTGCACCAAGTCAAGGACCCGTGTTTACAGTTAGAGTGGTACCATATCAGTGCCCCAACTTACAAGTTTTTTCAAGTAACGAGACATGATCGTTTTGCTTTGTGTTGCAAGTTTGTGATATGCTTGCTCAAAGGAAGCGACGATAAAAACTGACCAGTGTATAAGTGTGTATAAGGTCCGTCGTGTACTTCCAATCTCGCCAGTTGTGTTGAGTGTAGTAGATTAATAGTGTGTGACACTCATTTTAAAACATTCATGGCCAGCCAAATTTGGGCTGATTTCCTCTGAGTATTTTCATTTTTTTAGAATTCATGATTTTGTGGGTTTTATGAGCTGTAAGTCAAAATAATGTAAAAATGAGCAAATAAATAATGACAATTTAAACAATTGTGATTATTATTATGAACATATATCTTTAGAATGGAATTCTGGAAATAAATCAACTTTTCCATATTAAATTTGTTTTTGGAAAGGGTCTGTAAAGCAGTCCCCAGATTTTTGCTATTCACTACTTCCAAATTCACAAATTTATGATAAAAAATAAAAGCTTATTTTGGTGCTAAGGCCACATTACTGTGGAAAGAAAAATATTGTTTTTGCGCCATTTTGTGGTATCTTGGTGCTAAAGAACTATGTTGAAATGAGGGGACACCATCTTAGGGCATCTCTAAATATTTTCTTGGAAAGCAATTACTTGCAGCAATTTTCAGAACTTTTTGAGTAAATTAGTTTTTGTGTTTGGTCACACAAATTATTAAACTTGGAATGTACTTTCTGTATGAATATTCGAGTTATTACTACACTGACCTGCTGACAACTCTGGCACCGTTCAGTTTGCTGTTGTCGTCATCGGGGCGAACTACACTTACAGCTGTAGGAACATAATAAAATCTAATGACATACATAACAAAAGACCGTGTCACTGTAGTTCATGGTTCTACACAACAGGAGTCCGAAGTCAAAGGTTTGCAATTATTTGCAAATGCTATTGAATGGAAAAGTATTACAGTACAATTACTCGTATGACTAACCTCCAGTCAAATCTTTGTGGAATGCTGCTTCCAAACATTTGACTGGAACTCTATCTCTAGGGTAGTAGTCATAGGTGGGTGATTGGTTAGCGTGTCTGCTTCGTGGTTCTCAGAACTGGGGTTCAATTCATGGCGCCGCATGTGTGGAGTTTGCATGTTCTCCCCGTGTCTGCGTGGGTTTTCTCCGGGCACTCCGGTTTCCTCCCTCACCACAAATACATGCATTAAATGGACACTTTAAATTGCCCCAAGGTGTGATAATGAGCGCAACTGTTGCCTGTCTTCATGTTCCCTGCGATTGGCTGGCAACCAGTTCAGGGTGTATCCTGCCTCCTGCCCAATGATTGCTGGGATAGGTTCCAGCACTCCCGTGACCCTTGTGAGGATAAGCAGCTCAGAAAATGGATGGATGAATCACACACACGCACAGTTTGTGTTAAGTACCAATAGTGCAGGGCTCTTAGCCCAAATAATAGTGTAGTAGTTCCACCTAGTGTGCAAGTTACTGTACTACAGCTTTAGCCATCCACTGACGACTTGTTTGACAAAGACCATGTTTGAAGTATTTCAAAAGACATCAAATGTTGTGGATGTAAATTCAACCTTACCTATCAGTTGTTTCAAGCTTTCCATGATTGTGGACATGTTGTTGTCACAATTAAGCGATGTGATTACAAGAATCTGCACCAAAGACAAACATGTTGGGTTATTATTGTTGTAATTAAACCTACGTACGTCAAATACTGACTTTGTCGTTGTGCTGACGCGCCACCACCAGCTTCTGCAGCTCCAGCAATTTTACGTCACACTCGTGGTTCCTGCGCCCGAGATGTAAGATGATGTGCAGCCTTCTCAGCAGCTGAGTCAGACCCGTGTCGAAGCATGTCTCTGATGCCTTGCTCAGGTACTCTAAAGCAGCAAACTACATTGGTACAGGGAAGATAATAATCCTAACACCAATTAAACATAACTACCATGTATACTACTAAATACCCAAGGAATTAAAAAGTTAGGCATCCAGTCCTCCAAGTTAACATGGATATCCCATCTATTTTTGAAACCGCTTATTCGAATTTAAAAGATGTCAGTGGCAGTGAATGAGCGAAGTGAGTCAGTAAGATGCAGTAATAACTGTTTCATAGTGGATAAAGAATATATGGCTGTGATTGGGGTATTATTATTTGTTGCATTGTTTGTTTTGATATATCCATTGCTTCAGGAGTTATAACCAGTACAATGCGCTGATTTTACTAACCCACAGCAGCACTCAGGTGACATTTGAACAGGAGCTCCCTTGCTGTAACCAGCATATGGATCACAAAAACGTGGTGGAACAGTCGCTCCTCATCTGCAAGCAAAGCCACATCAATAGTGCTCCTCATCGATTACTTCGCAACCACATTATCCTTTCTGTGTGGGTACTACCTCCTTTCTCTGCTAGCGTCCTCCTGCACATCGCCATCTCCCGCTGTTTGAGCACATAGCGCGTCTGATCCGGGGTCAAATGCTTAAAGTCGCTCCAGGCGGGGAGGTTGAGGCCCAGCTCTTTGGCAGAGGACAGACGAGGGCAAGCCAAGGACAGCAGCTCACTGTAGGCCTGACACTGACTGTCTGTGTGGGACATTAAAACACATCGTTAGCTGTTTAGTACACGACAAATGTTTATCCATCCATCGTCTGAGCTGCTTATCCTGTCAAGGGTCGCAGGAGTGCTGGAGCCTATCCCAGCAGGAGGCGGGGTACACCCTGAACCAGGTGCCAGCCAATCGCAGGGCAGACAGACAACAGTCGCACTCACACTTGGGGGTAATTTTGAGTGTCCAATTAATGCACATTTTTTGGATGTGAGAGGAAACCTGAGTGCCTAGAGAAAACCCAAGCAGGCACGGGGAGAATATGCAAACTCCACACAGGCGGTTCCGGGATTGAACCCTTGTCCTCAGAACTGTCGGCCCAACGGTTTAACATATACATACAGTTCATGTGTAATCAATAAATGTAATTTATGTTTTGTGATTACACAATTTATCCATATATATATATATATATATATATATAATATATATATATATATATAATATATATATATATATATTTTTTTTTTTTTTTTTTTTAAAGAAGGCTTTCCTGTGGTGAAAGACAGCATCAGGAACTACTGTCTCTAGATTCTAGATTGCTTATTTGTGTTGTTTGAGGTGAATCTTGATCCTGACACACGATGCGTTATCTCTGTATAGCAAGTGAAAGCGAGCCATACCAATGGCTTTAACTTGAACCACCCTGCTGCTAAGTGCATCATGGGCAGTGGTGGCGGTGGTGCTCTGCCCTCTGAATGCGTGTCCTGACACTGCAGCAGGAGAGATGGAGAGGGTGACTGTAGTGATGGTGGGGGTGGTGGACTTCCTGTCCGCTTTGCCTGTCTGCTTTGGAGTTGGGTGCACCACGGGAGACCTTTGTTTTTCTTGTTCCTCCTCTGGTGCTGATCAACACAACAGATCAAAAACATACAGTGAACCTGTTTATCATGGCATGGGGAATAAGTCTCCCGAGGCTCCTAGGTGGAGAACAGACACCTGCAGTGGATGCCTGCTGCGACCTTAGCATCATGAAGGTGGTCAGCGGGTCTGCGTGCTGGACCAAATGACTCCTGGCTGCCGTGACGACGCCTCTCTTGTCGTCATTTTTCTGGCTTTTGATGTTGCCAGTCATCTTTTCAGTAGAAGTTATGGATGGGACTTGGAAAAAGACCTTGTTTGCTTTTCTGTCATTGGTGCTTGTTGAAAGTTTGACTTCCTTTGTGTCAAGAGGGAGTGTTTTATGGGAGAACTCAGCACTGGTTTGCTTTTGGACCGTGTCTGCTACAATTGTACACTCATTGAGGTTTGGTGAAGCACTTTGTAAGCAGTCTGAGGAGACAAGAGGAGAAATGTTGTTTTTCTCATTAGAAGGGTCCCTAGTGCTCGACCCTCAAAACTCACTGGAAGAATAGAAAAAAGATCAGCCTACAATACAATACCATCTGCAAGAATCCACATGGAATTCGATGGATACATCAGTCAAAACAGAAACCACGAAAAAGTCTCAAGGGCCCATGCATAACACAGAGGCAGAAGTCTGTTACTTAAACGAGTCATTTTGAGAGACTTTTAGGCCTGGAACAGGGAACTCCTATGAGGGAATTCACTCAAATGAGACTAGAAGCAAGTACAGTACCAGAGAGATGGGCAAAAATTCACTTGCCAACATGTAATTTGAAAGGCATGTTTATCATAAGTAGAACCACAAAAGGTCTCTGGTAAACATGCCTGAAAATACCCAACAACTTTTTTTCTTGACTAAGCACCCTCCAGAATTAAAAAAAGCACCTCTATAGCCAGTCTCACTTACCAACATAAACCTTGGTATGCATGTCAATAATTGGACCCACCCAAAAAAAAAAAAAAAAAAAATCTGAAATCCATGCCTGAAAAGACACAGGAAGTCTGCCATTTTAGTTTGAATTAGCCGTTTTGGCTCAAACACAGAAAGTGTCTTTGTCTCTCTAACCCATCTCGTAATTCTGTTCTGTTCATCTGATCGACTCTGATCCTCAACAAACTTTAATTAATATACTGACTCACAGAGGAAGCTCAAAAAACCCATTGTGACACTGTAAAACTGTTCCTGCATCAAGGGGATGCATATTCCGCTTGATCTAACAGCCGAACAGAACACACAGACAAACACATTTTGAGAGTTTCCCCCTGACATAAAAATTCACTAGTATCTCTTATAGTATTGTTGAAAATGCCAGTTTCACTTGGTGACATAAAATCTGGTAGACATCATCATCGTCATCATCAGACATCGTCCATCACTCTAATAAATAAGTCAATACTACAAAGTCGGGGCTAGACCATACATCTGTTGTTTAATGAATTCATGCAACAAATACAGAGAAATTAAGCTGAGGGAACTCACACTCTCCATCAGGTTCCGGTGACAGGTTAAATTCTTCCATCATGTGGGCCTCCTCATGAGAAGGAGCTTCAGTGTTCAGCCTCTCGGGTAACTCCCGCATGTTGCCCAACAACGGCCGAGTGTCCGTTTCTGGAAGCACACTTTTCAAGGTTGTCAACTTCAAGGCTTCGCTCAGCGGCTGGAAGTCAATGGTGGCTTCTATTACTTCAGGTTCTATCAGAAAATACAAATTAGTTGTTTTCATGTAAGGTGATGCCTTAATTTAAACTGTTCCATAAACATGTTGTATCATGAACAAAAATCACATCATAAGTCATCTTTCCCCCTTGAAACGAATGGAAAAGGCCATGAAGGCTCAGCCATTTCAGCCTCCCAGAAAACACAGCAGTTTTTTTAAAAAGAAAAATAACAGTCTACAGCATTTTACTGTATAGGAACATACAGTAATAATATAAATACAAGGTAAATTTTGTAATTAAACAGTTTTGTGGGTCATGATTTCATTTTCTATGCTGTTTTTCTTTTGGCCACCAAGAGGCAGCACAATACACAAAGATACTAGTGTACACAGTATTGTACATAGATTTGATGATGAGTTGCAACTCAGATGCTGTAATATCAGTCATTCTTCGCTGGGAATAAAAAATATATGGCTATCAGTACTGTATTGTCACTCTGTATATATTTTTATTAATTTGTGTTCAAGTGTAATTAATTTGAAGGTTTATAACTACAGCAAAAATTGATGCTAGTTTTATTAGCCTGTTTGCATCTGTTTCACATTGTGTTAGCAAAGCAAATTTATTTGTATAGCGCATTTCATGCAGAAGGTAACTTGTTATGCTTTACACAATCAAACATGTAAAAACAAAGAAATATTTTAAAAATGGAAGTACTCTAAAAAGCAAAAGAAAAAAGAAGCGTTTTTAACCTGGGTTTAAAAACATTCACACTTGGGGCTTATGACACTTTGTTGGCAACTTATTCCATTTGTGTGGAGTATAATAGGTAAATCCTGCTTGACCATGTTTGGTTTGGAGTCTGCACTCCACCATTAGACCTGAGTCAGTCGATCTCAGAGACCTACTTGGCTTGTATTACGTAAACATTTCTTTCATGTATTCAGGACCTAAACCACTTAGTGATTTATAGACCATTAGCAGAACTTTAAAATCTATTATAAAACTAGTGTAAAGACTTTAGAATTGGAGTTATATGCCCTGACCTCTTTGTTCTGGTCAGAACACGAGCTGGAGCACTCTGAATGAGCTGCTGCTGTTTAATACTTTTTTTGGGGGGTCCAGTCAGAAGACCATTATAATAGTCAAGTCTACTTGAGATAAAAGTTTGGATGAGCTTTGCCTGGTCTGCTTGATACATGCAAGTCTTCACTCTGCACATGTCCTTCAGATGGTAAAAGGCAGTTTTAGTAATTGATTTGATATGACTGTAGAAAGTCAGGTCAAAATCTATCACAACACCAAGGTTTCGGACGTGGTCTTGGTGTTTAAAGTGAATTCAGCTAATTACTAAAAGCCATTTTCTTTTCTTTACTGCCAAAAACAATTATCTCAGGTTTGTTGTGGTTTAGTTGAAGAAAATTTTGGCTCATCCAGTTATTTATTTGCTTTAGAGATGACACGCTGTGGCGACCCCGAAAGGGACAAGCCGAAAGAAACACACAGACAGTGGCATAACACCTCAATTGAACTGTAGTCATCTGGAGACACTGCTAAATATAACTGTGTCATCTGCATAGCTATGATAGTCAAAATTAAAGTTTTGAAAAATATGACCCAAGGGTAGCATGTACAGGGTGAACAGGAGGGCTCCAAGAACTGACCCTTGAGGGGCCCCATAGTTCATTCAGTCCATTCATTGAGAATGAGCACTTCCAATTGTGACGAAATAACTCATTTTTTCTAGGTAGGACCTGAACTATTTAAGGACTGTACCAGTTAATCCTACCCACAAGTTAAGATAATGTTAGTATTTTCCAGTCCGTGGCGCTCTTTGTTTTGTGTTTAGTTTTACAGAAAACTTCAACTGGGAGTGACAGGTTGAACCTTGTTTTCTTTTAAATTCACTATCTGCTGCTTGTGAAGTTTTCTGCTACCATCTGGCTCCTTGAAACACAAATATTTGCACACAACTAAGGACAAAAAAAATAATAATCTGACGAAAAATATGGATGTTGAGGAATTCCTAAGTCAAGGTTTCACTCTACTGAAGAATCAATGTTTAATCATTGAGGTCTTTATTGTACCTGCAAACAAGAACCTTAGCACATAGTTTGGATACTTCTCGACCATCCAAAGCGACGCTTCCATTTGCTTCTGAGCTCCTGCTGACACCAAAGATCTGGAATATCATAAAAATGAACGAATAAAAGTCAGAAAAATTATTTATACATACACAGACTGTACAGTCTAAAGAGATCCAATGCAAGAGTTGTATAAAAAAAAACAAGAACCCATCACAGCCAATCAGAAGGCTGGAGAAAGTTATTTCTGGAAGTGGGACAGCGATAAAGTCAAGTACTCAAATACAAAATGATAGATTTTAAGATCCTCACTCACAGTGTGTCCAGTAAAGACAGTTCTTCCTTCCGGAGGTCACAAATGCTCTGACAGGCGTGATAGTGACTAGTGGCGGTGGTAGGTGGAGTCAGAGTCACCTCCAGTTCCATGTCGGTCGGAAGCGTCGTCCATTCTAAAAATTACAACAATAACAAAATCTAATGGGCGGCAGGGCGGAAAAACTGCTTGGCACATCTGCTGCAGAGTTCTGAGGACTCGTGTTCAAATCCCAGTTTCGCTTGTGTGGAATTTGCATGTTCTACCCCTGGCTGCGTGGATTTCCTCCGGGTACTCTGGTTTCCTCCCACATCCCAAAAAACATGCATCGTAGGTCAATACCAAAGACAGTTATAACCAGTAACCACTGCCACAAACAGCTGCAGTTCCACAACTAGCCATATTACCAGAATAGGACCAGTACCAGTACCAGAACAAGAACCAGAACCAGTAACAGTCATTTATAGTATCATTTCCAGTACCAGATCCAGAACCATACCGGAGACAGTTACAGTTCAAAAACAAGGGGCCGGAATCTTTTATAGTAAAAGTACTAGACTGAGTACTAGTTCTACCAGTGCTACCAGAACCTGAGTGTTTTGTATTCCAATCAGAAGGGTGTGTGTCCTTCATCCAGTTTCCTTTGCTGGTCGTCGACACTGATGAAAGTTGTGAAAAGTCCACTGATGCTGATTCGTCTGAAGGACACAAAACAACATTTTTATTATTTGCACATTTATTGGAAACAATCCCAACAGCCCATGCGTTACCTTTATTCAGCGCCTCCAGGTCAGGAAGTTGCTCAACTAGTTGTTCAGCAACAACATTCAAACAACTACAAAGGCTTGAAAAGCTGCTGGGATAGTCGGCGGTTATCTTGCAGTCGTCCAGAACCTCAGGTAACAGCAACGACTACCGGAAGAAAATACAGTTTTTCAGCTATTGAGTCAGAAAAGCATATACTTGTAAATAGTTCAATAACCTCGTTTGCCATCAGGGGCTCTTTGGTAAACTCTTCAGTGATGTCTGCTTTGTGCCGCCCATCCTTGAGCCACTCAAAAGGTGCACAGTAGCTGCAAGATTATACCCCACACATAAGATTTGCATTAAAATGTGCATTTATGACAGACAACATATGTCCATCTTTGATCCACAGGGCAAATCTGGCTCATGATGTAATAGTATATATGTTTGGCCCACGAGACCATATCAAAAAACAGGTAATAGAGCTTGCCACCAGTATCCTATATAGTGCGTTGACTATTCATAATACAAATCCAAGAATAGTTTGCTAGTGTGTTGGAGGTGCATCAGTCAAGACCAGGAAGCGCCCCCTCCTCTTCATAAAGGACAGACCTGTTTGTCTTGTGAGCCAGCAAGGGTGTTATGAAGTTACGAAGGAGTATAACAATATAACAGCTTTTCTACTTTGCACCTTTTCAACTCCTGTTAATTGTTTCAAAGTTGGATTTTAATTATTGCTGGACATTGTTATTTTGCGCGGTTGCTTTGTTGTTGGCCTTCAAAAAAAATTTCACAAAAAAAGAACCTCAAAGACAACAGCTAGAGAGCCAAAGTAATTATTGTTATTTATTAAAATAAACTGATTGCTCATGTGTTCATAAAATTAAGGTGTGCTTCTTCCAGAGTCGGCATTTCAGTGGAACTTAAAGATCTACCGACATCCCTACATACATTTTAAAATAGATATTGTTATGTCTAGTTAGCTCGTGTTACACGCTACTAAATTGTCTTTGTACTTCAATTTTATTGTTTTGTGTTGTATTGTATTGTGTGTGTGATTAAATTGTCTTAAATGCAATGCAAGTGCTTTGTTATATGTTGCCGGTTTGACCAAGGGGATTAGTTCTACATTAACAAATCTTCTTCTTCTTCTTTTCCTTTCGGCTTGTCCCGTTAGGGGTCGCCACAGCGTGTCATCTTTTGCCATCTTAGCCTATCTCCTGCATCGTCCTCTTTAACCCCAACTGCCCTCATGTCTTCCCTCACCACATCCATAAACCTTCTCTTTGGTCTTCCTCTCGCTCTTTTGCCTGGGAGCTCCATCCTCAGCATCCTTCTACCAATATACTCACTCTCTCGCCTCTGAACATGTCCAAACCATCGAAGTCTGCTCTCTCGAATCTTGTCTCCAAAACATCCAGCTTTGGCTGTCCCTCTAATGAGCTCATTTCTAATCCTATCCAACCTGCTCACTCAGAGCGAGAACCTCAACATCTTCATTTCTGCCACCTCCAGTTCTGCTTCCTGTTGTTTCTTCAGTGCCACCGTCTCTAATCCGGACATCATGGCCGGCCTCACCACTGTTTTGTAAACTTTGCCCTTCATCCTAGCAGACACTCTTCTGTCACATAACACACCAGACACCTTTCGCCAGCTGTTCCAACCTGCTTGGACCCGTTTCTTCACTTCCTGACCACACTCTCCATTGCTCTGTATTGTTGACCCCAAGTATTTGAAGTCGTCCACCCTCGCTATCTCTTCTCCCTGTAGCCTCACTCTTCCCCCTCTACTTTTCTCATTCACGCACATATATTCTGTTTTAATTCGGCTAATCTTCATTCCTCTCCTTTCCAGTGCATGTCTCCATCTTTCCATTTGTTCCTCTGCATGCTCCCTGCTTTCACTGCATATGACAATATCATCTGCGAACATCATGGTCCAAGGGGATTCCAGTCTAACCTCATCTGTCAGCCTATCCATTACCACTGCAAACAGGAAGGGGCTCAGAGCTGATCCCTGATGCAGTCCCACCTCCACCTTAAATTCCTCTGTCACACCTAAGGCACACCTCACCATTGTTCTGCTGCCATCATACATGTCCTGTACTATTTTAACATACTTCTCTGCCACACCAGACTTACGCATGCAGTACCGCAGTTCCTCTCTTGGTACTCTGTCATAGGCTTTCTCTAGATCCACAAAGACACAATGTAGCTCCTTCTGACCTTCTCTGTACTTTTCCACTAGCATCCTCAAGGCAAATAATGCATCTGTGGTACTCTTTCTAGGCATGAAACCATACTGTTGCTCGCAGATACTTACTTCTGTCTTGAGTCTAGCCTTCACTACTCTATCCCATAACTTCATTGTGTGGCTCATCAACTTTATTCCTCTATAGTTCCCACAGCTCTGAACATCCCCTTTGTTCTTAAAAATGGGAACTAGAACACTTTTCCTCCATTCTTCAGGCATCTTTTCGCCCGCTAGTATTCTGTTGAATAAGTTGGTCAAAAACTCCACAGCCATCTCTCCAAATTGCTTCCATACCTCTACCGGTATGTCATCAGGACCAACTGCCTTTCCATTTTTCATCCTTTGTAGTGCCTTTCTGACTTCCCCCTTGGTAATCATTTCCACTTCCTGGTCCTTCACTCTTGCCTCTTCAACTCTTCCTTCTCTCTCATTTTCTTCATTCATCAACTTCTCAAAGTATTCTTCCATCTATTTAGCACACTGCCGGCACCAGTCAACACATTTCCATCTCTATCCTTAATCACCCTAACCTTCTGCACATCCTTCCCATCTCTATCCCTCTGTCTGGCCAACCTGTAGAGATCCTTTTCTCCTTCTTTCGTGTCCAACCTGGTGTACATGTCTTCATATGCCTCTTGTTTAGCCTTTGCCACCTCTACCTTTGCCCTACGTCGCATCTCGATGTACTCCTTTCGCCTCTGCTCAGTCCTCTCAGTATCCCACTTCTTCTTCGCTAATCTCTTTTCTTGTATTACTCCCTGTATTATGGGGTTCCACCACCAAGTCTCCTTCTCCCCTTTCCTACCAGATGACACACCAAGTACTCTACTGCCTGTCTCTCTGATCACCTTGGCTGTCGTCGTCCAGTCTTCCGGGAGCTTCGGTTGTCCATCGAGAGCCTGTCTCACCTCTTTCCGGAAGGCCGCACAACATTCTTCCTTTCTCAGCTTCCACCACATGGTTCTCTGCTCTACCTTTCTCTTCTTAATCTTCCTACCCACCACCAGAATAATCCTACATACTACCATCCTATGCTGTCGAGCTACACTCTCCCCTACCACTACTTTACAGTCAGTAACCTCCTTCAGATTACATCGTCTGCACAAAATATAATCTACCTGCGTGGTTCTACCTCCGCTCTTGTAGGTCACTATATGTTCCTCCCTCTTCTGGAAATAAGTGATCACTACAGCCATCTCCATCCTTTTTGCAAAGTCCACCACCATCTGCCCTTCAAAGTTCCTTTCCTGGATGCCGTACTTACCCATCACTTCTTCATCGCCCCTGTTTCCTTTACCAATATGTCCATTACAATCTGCACCAATCACAACTCTCTCGCTGTCTGGGATGCTCAGAACTACTTCATCTAGTTCCTTCCAGAATTTCTCTTTTAACTCTAGGTCACATCCTACCTGTGGTGCATAGCCGCTAACCACATTATACATAACACCCTCAATTTCAAATTTTAGTCTCATCACTCGATCTGATACTCTTTTCACCTCCAAGACATTCTTAGCCAGCTCTTCTTTTAAAATAACCCCTACTCCATTTCTCTTCCCATCTACTCCGTGGTAGAATAATTTAAACCCTGCTCCCAAACTTCTAGCCTTACTACCTTTCCACCTGCTCTCTTGGATGCACAGAATATCAACCTTTCTCCTAATCATCATGTCAACCAACTCCTGAGCTTTTCCTGTCATAGTCCCAACATTCAAAGTCCCTACACTCAGTTGTAGGCTCTGTGCATTCCTCTTTTTCTTCTGACGCTGGGTCCGGTTTCCTCCTCTTCTTTGTCTTCGACCCATCTGATCTACATTAACAAATAACATATGTAATAAACTCTGAGACAAATTAGTCCCCCTGAACTATTTTTTTTCAATAGCTCTATACACACCTACCTGTCATTTAGAATGCACAAAGCTCTCGTCCTTTGAATCTATCCTCCCGAGTGTTCGAGCAAAATCCAGCAATACGACAAGTCAGCATTTTAGCTAACACGATAAAAAAAAAAAAGTAATTTTTCGCCAGTACAATAGGCATAAACCAATATAAACACTCGACCCCCCTACTGTAAAAAAACGTCACTTCCTGGTTCTTCTCAAACACGAATGCCTTGAGAGGATTTTCATAGCGGGAGATGCCAAAATCCATATACGACAACGTCATGACATGTGGTGAAAAAAACGGATGGGTCCATTCCAGCTGCCTTATTTTTTTTTTTTTATTAAAAACATACTAAAAATCCTGCTTTACGTGTCAGTAGACCTTCAAGTTTGTTTTTATATGATTAAATTTAACATTGCAAAAGGAAAACAGGCACAAGCACAGTCAATTTTTTAATAAATATTGAGTTTGGCCAACCAACTTGGTCCCAATTTTTAATTTTTGCCCACTGTGAATTTGAATTCGACACCCCTAATTTACGACGTATGAAACTGACAGGGGTGGGAACTAATGAAGTACAAGTACTTTGTTACTATACTTGGTAAATAGATTCTGAGGTCTCTAATTTAACTCCCTATATTTGAAAACAGATCAAAACTTCTACGTTTCCCACAACTCTTTTTAACACACTTCTTAAATACTGAGGAAGACTGTTAAGTTTCTGGCACCTGAGTATTGTTTCCTCGGTGACAAAGTCTCCGCTCCGGTTAATGAGCGGGTCGGCCACCAGCAGGGTCTTCAGCCGGGACACTTTGCTCTTCAAGGTGGGCAAATGGTGTCTAAATTGTGGGAGGAAATCGGGAGCCATGATCTCTTCCAGCAGGAAAAGATCTGCCAAAATCCAACAAATGATGTAAGTGTAAAGTTTAATTTGTTCTGTGAATTAAGCTGTAACGCAATTCACTCATATGTATGACTTTTCCTTCAAAAAACAATTGCAATTCATCCATTCCATACCACCCCTAAAAAATGTTGGGTTTTTTCAATAAAGAAAAATATTTCTGTCTTGCCTAAAATCCTAATAAAAACAATGTTAAGATATATGCTGTTTTAATCAATGTAACTATTGTACATACTGTACTATATCTGTGTTGGAAGTGTCCCTTCAATGAGTGTGGTTGAATGAGTGACAGCAGCTGGAGTCGGCGGGGTGACTACGTGAGCGTCTGGGTGGGAGTTGTGTCTTACTGGCTTATTGGCTCTCATTCTCTATTTGTTGCTCTAATGGTTTGAACCGGTTAAATCAACGGACAAAAGTGCGTCAGTGATTGTGGTTCTCCTTGCCCACATGTGAGGGCATTACAGTACCTTTCAACACGGTATCCGAAGCTTGCTCGTACCTTTAATTTTGGCTCGCAACTCAGCAAAAAAAAAAAAAATGACCAAGCGACGACGCTCGGAACTTTAACTTGTATCCTAATCCACATTTTAACAGGACTTTTTTTCTTTACCTTTGTCTTTAGTTGCAGGATCAATCTGCTCAGGTAACTTGAAAAAGGATTCCTCACATGGATAGGAAAGCTTCAACTGTTTACTCTGGTGAAGACGCTCAAATGAGTCGGAGGGACAACTCTCTACAATCTCCATCGTGTCCTTCATACTCCAAGGGTCAAGGTATCTGGAGAGGTACAAATACGTCATTCTCAAAACAAGAAAAATGTGGTGACTTGGAAATGACCACAGTGTAGTGAGCATCAACGATATTTCAAAACCGGGAATATTGAGGAGTGTTCAATAAAACCTAAATTTTACCCAATTTATGGTTGACAACTTGGTGTAAATGACGTGTATGTATTACAAACTATCTATCTACTCTACTCTATCATACATCCATCCATTTTCTTTGCCGCTTATCATCACGAGGCTCGCGGGGAGTGCTGGAGGCTATCCCAGTTGTCAACGGGCAGGAGGTGGGGTACACCCTGAACTGGTTGCCAGCCAATCACAGGTCACATCGAGACAACAGCGGCACTCGCAATCACACCTATGGGCAATTTAGAGTGTCCAATTAATGTTTTTGGGGATGTGGGAGGAAACCGGAGTGCCCGGAGAAAACCCACGCAGGCACGAGGAGAACTTGGAAACTCCACACTGGCGGGTCCAGGATTGAACCCAGGACCTCAGAACTTTGAGGCCAACACTTTCCAGCTGATCCACTGTGCTGACCCCAATTATGATTTCTTAAATCTTTCCAATCAGACTTTAAGGAAATTATTTCCTCTAATGGAAAGATCACCAAATTAAATACTCAAACTCTCCATGAAATTATCGATTTAAACCTTAAAAAAATAATAAGATGGTATGGTTAATTAATGATGCACAATTCTATTTTGCATAATTAAATCTTAAACACATTATGTTTGCATTCAATGTTTCTTTGATTTTCTTTTTGGAAACATTTAATAAGGTCCAATTTTTGTGTTCAATACAATTTGATTGAATTTAATTCAATCATGACTGAAATAGTATATTTTTATATATTTAACCCTCTCTGAACCATGTAAAATTTTGCGGAGAGAAAAATCTGATACTTTCAGAAAATGTTACTCGGGACTTAAAATTTTTGATTACATTAAATCTGTTGCAAATTTGCAACCCCTGCCCAGAAAAGGTTAAGTATAGTATTAATATTCAAACTCTGCATAAGAGTGGCTTACAATAATCGTGAAAATACCTTTTTGGAATAAAACATCTGCCTTATTTTGGATGAACACTTGGGCCTTGTACACTACTACTGTTGATCATTATGATGGAACTTGGAAGGCCAATTATTTTTTTTTCCGTGGTACTTGGTGTAAAAGGTTTTGGAACCACTGATTTAAGAGGTACATTACTTTTCTGTTGAGTTGATGTGTTGTGTGGTTCCTCTGAGATCGTCCATGACAGAAGTGCTGAGCGAGGTGTAAAGCGCCTTCCCTAAACGTGTACAGTAAATCCCTTCAGTTGCTTTTTGTATTTACATTGCTTAAATTGATTAAAAAACGAAAAAAAAAAAAAAAAAAAAACCAAAACGTGCTTTCATAAGTGTACCTCTGACCCATGGCTTTGTGTACGTGACCTCCGTCAGATTAACACCGTCACCTATGTTGGGCGTGGGTAGCGCCAACAAGTCCATCAACACCTTCCGACGGTTTCTGGTCTGACGGTAAGATGTTTTTTTTTTTTTTTTTTAAATCACTTATTCATAATTTCGTTTTACTGCGTGTTTATGCAACATCATCATAAACTTACCTCGAAAGCGTAGTCAAGAGCTTTAAAGCTGATCAAAGAGAACATACTTTAGTTGAAACACCTGTAAACATTAGCAAACGTGCTGAAACCGTTGTACATTTTAGGGTTGATGGTTTTTACTTAATTTTAGATATTTCTCTTCTCCTTAAGAAACAGAACGCATTAGTTCGACTTGGCTAATGATAGCTAAACTACAGCTAACAGATAACTAAAGTACCATAGCCAACATTTTTTTCGATTAGCAAACATATAATGTTCTTTTTCACCACTAAAACATAAACATTCAATTATGTAATACAAAAATGTGACCAATTTTATCGTTATGACTTACCTATGCTTCTTATAAGTACCAAAACCCACACTCGGTGACTATCAAAGATCGTCTATTGAGAAGCAAATTCACACAGCGGAAGTTTTATATCGTATTTTCCAGACAATGAGTTCTCACTCGTTCGTACTCTGCCACATGCGTATATTTTCAACTACAGTATATAGCATGTGAAGTGTGTATCAGACAATTTGGCAAATTGTCTGTAAAAATAAATCGCTGTTGGATTTGTTGTCGCTTCAAATTAATGTCTTCGCTTGATGTTCTAGGGACCGTCCACAAATTCCACATCCCAGGGTGGCAAATATTTAACAACTCACCAAAGGAAATTCCATTCTCTTTGCTGTAGTTGTAGGCAATGAACGTCCACCATTTACTACAGGTCAACCTTTGCTGATATCTTGTATTTAAGAGAAACTGGATGCAATTAGTTGGCAAAAATATTCACCAAAACTCAATAAAAACACAATGGTTGCTGCAGTAGGTGGCAGTGTGAAGCCACTACTTGCTGCAGGTCAAACTGAGCGGATATATTGCATTATGGAGAAAATTTGTGTAATTTATTAGAAAATCCAGAGTTAAACTATAAGGGTAGTGAAGGTTCATTGCCGAGGTCTTCCACGGTGCAGTCCCATCCGATCTGGGCGCAACAGACCCCGTTGGTCCGTGGCCTTGGTGTTCCTGTTGAGACGTCACGCAGTCCTGTGTGTGTGTGCTGATCTGTGTTTGAGCGTGTGTTGTATTTGATCTACCAAGGGTAATATACAGTATGTAGGTGTACAGCATTAATGCATTTACTGTATATGTTTGTGAGTAATCTGTCATCAAATGTGGCAAGCAAAAACCCATATGCAGTGTTGTGTAAACATGCAGCCCGTAATTTCTGTCATTATCACAGTCAACTTGGCTCTGGACTGACCCCAAGTAGTTGAACTCTTCCAGCCTTGCTATCTCTATTTCTTTTAGCTTCACCCTTTCTCTCTCTCTCTCTCATTCAAGCTCATATCCAGTATCTGCCTTAGTTCATTCCTCTCCTTTCCAGCATAGCCATCCAAATTTTTAATAATGTTCCGCCACCCGCTTCCTGCTTTCACTGCAGATCACAATGTCATAATCATGGTCCAAGGGGATTGCAGTGTAACCTCATCTGTCAGCCTCTGCATCACCACAGCAAACTGTAAGGGGCTTGAAAATGAACCCTGAGGCACTACCACTTCAACTCCTCTGTTACACCTAGAGCATACGTCCCCACCGTACTGCTGCCTTCTTGCATGTCCTGGACTACTAACATACTCTCTGCTACTCCACAATTCCTCATACAGTACCGCAGTTCCTCTCTGTGTACCCTGTCTAGATCTACAAAGACCCTTAAGAATTTGGTTGATCAACCTGGTCATAAATTCCACAGGCAACTCTCTTGGATGCCTCCATACACCCTTCCACTGCTTTGGTGCCTTTTTAATTTAATAACCACTCGTCATTCTTGGTCCACCACACTTGCCTCATCTAATCTTTCTCTTCTCATTTTACTCATTCATAACTCCTCAAAGTATTCTTTCCATTTATGTACATCTACCTGTATTTGAACAAAGGTTAAAGAAATGGAAAAAGTCTCAAGGACCCATGCCCCAAATTGAACTCGAAGTAGGCCATTGTGGTTTGAATCAGCCAGTTTCATTTTGGTTTCATGCTTTAACAAACTTCTACAGGAGAATTCATCCAAATGAGCCCCAGTTTGAAGCAGGTGTCCTAAAATAAGTGACGCTAAATTGTCAAACTTTTTTGCCTACCTTGTATAATGGAAGTCCTTCAAGGCGTCAAAGTTAAATGGCCCTTTTGGGGGGCTCTTCATGCCTCAAATGTTTGTATCATGGTGAAAATTTGGGTATTTTAAAGGTCCAGAACAATACACAACCAGACACTAGTTTAACTAATTGAGGAAAAAAAATTCGGGTCTTTCATAAAAGTATGCAAATGACGTTTGACCACCCCATCCAGCATTGCTTGCAGCTTTAATTATTATTATAACATGAATCAATTTGTCTTTAACTGCAGTTTTTCTGAAGTACGTCACAACCTTTGGCAGAGTTACATTGAAAACAAATAAGGTTATAGTGAGACAACATCTGTGGAGCAGAAGGCACATTTGAGGGGTGTGGGGGGCAGCTCCACACTGGGTCATTTTTTACGCTCCTCAATCTGCTCCACCTTGCTGGACTCGTCCACCACTTTGCCATTGACCATCGTCTGAGTGACCACTTTGACGATCTTCCTGGTGCGCACGTCAGGGTCTTCTGTGAGGTGAGCCCAAACAATATGGTTAGCAGTGCAATGACGTCATTGTCGAACCTACACTCGTACCTTGATTGGAGTTTTATTTGTTCTGTGACCAAGCTCATAACTCAATTTACCGGGTACCCATGCATAGAATCAAATTTTCTCTTAATTCATAAATTGAAATGTTCCAGCCCCCCAAATTTTTAATGAAGAAAAATGGCATCGTGTTGTATAAAGACATAATACATTTGATTATTGAAATTAAAATGTGTTCGATATAAAACATTTATGTAACTATAATCTTAATGCTATACAAGCAAAATGTATTACAAAATATATCATAAAGTAAAAATAGTAAATTAAAAAATGACAAATTCCATCACATAAAATATTTATATTGGCTGGTGACCAGTTTAGGGTGTACCGGGCTCTCGCCCAAAGATTGCTGGGATAGGCTCCAGCCTGCCTGCGACTCTGTTGTGGATAAGCGGTGCAGAAAATGGATGGATGGATTTTATTTTAATAGATAAGCGTTGAAATATTTCAAATTTATTTTTGATTTCAAGACATTTGAATTTTAACATCTTTGTTTTAAAAAAATATTTTAGACTAATAAAATCCATTTTACATTCTATGCAAACATGTCAATGTAAGATGTAGATATTTTAAATAAAGTTTAGTGTAAAATTTTCTGTTTAAAGTAAAATAGTTGTACGTACAGTAATTGTACTGTCTATATGTAGATCTGCAGTGTGTATTATTAGTTATATTGATTCAATAACCCGTTTATGAAACAATTCTAATAATTTGGGGACTTACTTTTAGGAGGTGGAGGAATTTCTTTCACCCTGTAAGAGTAGCACCGTCAGAACTATGTAGTTAGTTTCCATCATCAACACACACCCTCACACCAGCCCAGTTAAAAGCATCCTTACAGTTCCTCTCCCTCCAGCAACTTCCTGTAAGTGGCAATCTCCATCTCCAGGTTCTGCTTGATGCGCAGTAGTTGCTCGTAGTCGGTCTTGTGCCGTTGCATGTCCAAGCGCAGCTGTGACAGCTCGTCCTCTAGCTGCGCCAGCACTGCCTGCAGGTGCTCCATCTCCACCGAATACTTGTGGCCCGTCTCACCCAGGTTGCCCTCTAGGACACCTACCTGGGTGAAAAGTACAACTCTGGTAATATTGTGCATTAGATGACAGTGAATTCCTATTATTTGCTGGAGATGTAGGACAGCCCTGCCGTGAATCGGCAAAGAACTGACCCCCAAAGAGGTGTGTAATTACATGTGGATGCTACAAGGTGGCAGCAAAGCCTTTGAAATGGAAAAGATCATAAAGCATCAACACCATGCATCTGCTATATACAATCATCAACCATTATTGTATAGCAACGATTGTACGGTGGAACCTCAATGAAACAGACCCCAGTATAGCAGATATCAGATAAAATGGGTGCTCAGGACTGAACAATGTGCCCAAAAATAGTTTGCATTCGTCACTTAGCCTGTCATTGACAGCTGTTAGCACCGAAATTGGCCACTTTTTTTTCAAGACAATGATATATTTATGGTTCACAGACATATATTTTAAAAAAGATCAAATTCAAACAGATGTGCCTATGTGATGGCAAAGTTGAGAGTGAGAGGAGAAAGAGAGAGAGAGAGAGAGAGAGAGAGAGAGAGAGAGAGAGTTGGGGGGGGTGGAGCGGAATGGAGGCGGTTTTAACTCTGAGGAACACAAATGCAAGTCTCTAAAGTCTGAAGCATGCTATTTTTGCTACAGTATATTTATATTCTTTTGTCAAGCTGTTCACCTTTGGAAGCTGGTTTAGAACTAGGAAGCACATTAATTCCCCATGGCTCATTAAAGCGACTCGACAATGATGAATACTGTATGTTAACGATGTCACATTGACCGTACACTTTGGCATGGTAAGTTGGGATAAAATGTGAAACTTTCAAACATTTTGAAGCTTTTCTTTATATTTATTTACAACTACCTTGTTCTGTATTGGGCATTGTACACCAATAAAAAAATGTAATGGACAATCAGCGAAATCAGAGGATTCCCCAACCCTGTCAGTATGTTCGGTCGAAGTTTTCAAACAAACACACAACACATGAGACATATGTGGAATAGCACTTTATACAAAAGCTGTCAATTTTTACCATTAACACACCATAATAAATGTCAGCAAATACATTCTTTGCAATGGCAAAGTGGACTACATGGCTATTTGTACCTGCATTGGGAAAAGAGCTGAAATATACTTTCAGTTCCACTCTTGACTGTGCACGAAGTCCATTCAAGTAGCGACAGCTAAACAGAACATCTCAAATCCAGACCAACCTAACAACAATGCTGAGTTCCCTCAGATGGCGCCAAAGAAATGCTTTATTTGCCATAGTCTGAGCACAAAACTAGTGAATAGATGGCATTTTCGATGAATAACGGAAAAAGGTTCTCCCACATTACATGTGAATGCTGAACTATGAATATGTAGCGGTTCATTATATTATCTTTCGTTTATCTTTTTTTTTTATCCAATCCGAGCCTAACCTATCTCTATGATACCTCAAGATAGTACCTCCGTCGAAGTGATACATGTGATACATCTCGATTTTGTAAAAGCTTGGTTTGTTGAGGAGGATTTCAGATGCTAGAGGAGATATTGAAGCATCTCTTCTGCATGCAAACAGGCGCATTTATTTCCGAACGCATCATCTGTCAGCCACTTATTTTAAAATGTAAATTTGAATGATAAATTGGAAATGGGAGGTGTTTTGCGGTCATAGTCTGTTGTATTTTGCCAACTTAAACTATTAATATAGTGAAGGCAAGTATAAAAAAATTATAGGGGGATTAGTTTTATTATAATTATAATCATGAATAAAGTAATGGTGACTGTAAGTCACTGTGAATCATCATCACCATTGACCTCTCAGTAAACAGACATGACAACGACTGCCAACGCAACGATATTGTCGAAGTGATAAATGTGGCGTGGCGCATGTGTGTGCGCGCTGAGCAAACACTAATTATTTACAGTGTTTGAGTCTCCATGGAACTTTTCAGATACACATTGTCAATGTCACCGTACCCTTTCTTTGCACTCGTATATAAGTTGTCATAATGACTGATTACAGTGCAATAAATGACACCAGCCTATTACATTTTACAATACTACAAATGGGAAGTATTGAAAGCTCAGAAGGTATTGATTGACAGCCACTCGCTGGAAGTTATGTTTGCACAAGCCTCGTTTTTTTTTAAGCGATTTCCTTTGGATTTTATTGCTTGGTTTGGATGAACATGGTGTTAAATATCCATCCATCAATTATCTGAGCTGCTTATACTCACAAGGCTCGCGGAAGTTCTGGACCCTATCCCAGCTATCTTCGGGCAGGAGGCAGAGTACACCCTGAACTGGTTGTTAAATATACAATGTTTAATTATTTCTAGTTTAATTTGTCACTTTGAGTGTAAACTGCAATTGGGACTAACAAAAAAATTTAAAACCGTTTGAAGTAAGCATATTTCAAATCCTATTTGGAGAACTGTACCAGGAGGAAGGTTCTTTTCTTTTCCGAAGAATTGACATTTTACAGCAATCTTATATTTCTTGACAGTGAGAGGGTGAGTACTGGCAGTCAGGAATACTATACTTATAAAAACAAGTGTTTTTTAACCTTGTTGGTGGGGGTAAAACAAATGTTAAAGTGTTTTTATATGGCCTCTATGTTGCAGAATTTTAATCTATTGCAGGTGAGTCTGGAAATTGGTGTCAAGGACGTTTAAACAAGTACGTTTCGACTGAAAGACTTAACAGTTTTGTAAATTGGGGAGGAGCTAAATTTAGCCAAGGCTGTTGTTGAAAGCTATGGAGATTTGTTGCCACATGGATATGTACATTTTTGCGTTTTTCGAAAAACAATTCGTCTGTAAGAAAGTTTTTTAAAGTGATTTTGAGATTATTCTAATCAAATCTAATCCAGGGAATCACTTTATATAGAGTCCATAAAATGGCCTCAATAACTTGTGATTTTTTCATATTCACTGCAGAGAAGAATCCAGGTCTCAGCTATTTGTGGTGGGGGGTGGGGAGGACTGTTGTAGGTGGAATATTAAATAGGTAATTTGGTTCCCTCATTTTGAGTCAGAACGGTGAACAAAAAAACAAAGGCGATTTAATTCAAACCGAGCAAAGGGTGGGTTTTGATGGTTACCTGCTTGCGAACACTGTCCAGTTCTACATCCAACGCCTGCAGGAAACGTCGCCTCTCGCTCAGCTCGCTTTGGGCGCAGCGGAGCGCCTCGTTATTCTCCTTCACCTCCGACTGCACTGCATCCAGCTACACAAAGACACGCACACATGCTCTAAGCATTATAGAAAATCAGGGCAAGTTCCACACCCACCTGCAATACGTTTAACATATTTTTATCCCTTGCACACTGTACATATTCTAGTGTCTGACATGTGTCTTTAAGAGGGGGGGGCCTGATGGGGTTGCATGTGACATCAGAGAATCTACATCTGAGTCTCTGTGTGTGAGCTGTGGTCAACAGCAGCTCTTGCGTGATTGTGCTTATTGTGTTCGTGTTTTACTTTTCCCCAAGTGGTAAAAAAAAAAAAAACGGTATAAAAGTTTATCGCCGACTGTCACTCCCCTTTTCTACTTGCAAGCAATGACAACAAGCAAATACTGTGATAGCTTGCCTTAGATGTGAAATTTCGTTTTTCGAGTTCCAAGCTGTTACCTGATCATTTTTTAATTTAGTTTATTTTATTATTATGATTTTTGCTTTAAATTGTGAGCCAAAATTGAGGTATAAGCGAGGTTCAGGTATTTCGCCACTTCAGTGCTGTGAAGAAATATAAATATGGCCTTGCATGTGGTAAAGGAGACTCACAGTCACCGTTTCATTTTAAGATATTTATTGAATGGGTAACCCAAACATACGAATCCAAAAAGACTCACGAGACTTGCAAGTACCTCATAGCTCATGCCCAGATGCTCACACTAAGACTAACTGAAAACCTCACTCACTAGGCCACAACCCTTAAAGGCACAGACCCAACACAAGAATACTACAGTATGTACAGTAACACTTAATAAAACCACTTTATTTCTTCAAACTCTCTCACGATTTCTTATCTTTATATACAATACAGGGTTATTTTTATTCATTTAAAAAAGTAACAAGAATGTTTTTTGTGGGGTGGAAGGGGATAATATTTCGATGAATGTTAATTGGAAAAAATATTTGATATATGAATACACTGAGTGATAAGTAAGTTCACAAAATGAATTAAACTTGAGGGTAAAGCTATTGATGTATGCACAAAAAAAAAAAATATTGCTTATATCAAAAAATAGTCAGTGATCGAGTTTTATTCATGTAGAACATCTCCTCAAAGGCGACTGACCTTCTTGAGGTACCAGGTCTCAGCCTCCTCCTTGTTCTTGCGTGCGATGCCCTCGTACTGGACCCTCAGCTCGGCCATGATGGCGCCCAGATCCGGGCCCTGGGCGGCGTCCACCTCCACGTTCACCTGTTCGTTGGCCAGGCGGACCTTCAGTGTGCTCTTCTCCTACAAAATAAATACATTAAAAAATAAAGAAAAATACAAAATGAAAAAGTAAAAACATTACATATCTTAAACTGACCCTCAGTCCACCGTAACAGACGACACTAATTGAGCATTTTTCTCTTGAACAATCGTGAAATAGTTGAACTGGCATTTTTATATATACACACACATTTATATACATATACTCATATACTGTATATAAATGGTAGTTGGGGTATAGGGTGTTGTATCTACATCCTGGATGCTGCCGATGTACAATAACTGTGCTCTGTGTGCCTACTTTCTCTTCTTGAAGGTGCGGCTGTACACACTTGATGTGTTTGCAGGATTCGTCACTGTACAAACACTGCAGGTTTGTTCCAGCTGTGTCCCCCGAAAGCAAGAACAAACATACGAGCGGATAAACCTTTCCAAACATAATCACCATAACCGCATCGATGGCTGTCGCACTTTATGGACAGCCTGCTGTCAAACTAAAACACTTTATAGATGCTCATTCTGTTGATGAGAAAATGGAAAAAAATATGTCTCTTTCTCTCTCTCTCTCTCTCTCTCTCTCTTTCGCTCTCTCTCTGCAATATATTGCAATGTGTATGATGAATTATTGCATAGTTTTAGTTTGATTATTTTTGTTTGCAATATCTTATATAAGTTTGCAAGGTATTTATTAATAATTGATATGTAAGCCATCACTCTGAAGGTAATTCATGTACATTTTAGAAGTTTAAAATTGCAGTTGCTTAATCTTGGGAATGCTACTAATTATTTTAATTATTGATTAATCTCTCAAATAATTTTTGATCGTTCAATGAATAATATTTAAAAAACATTAATATCTATTCCTTGTTCGAAAATAAGACATAAGACAAATTGTGCAGAAAGTACACAAACATGAATTAATTATGATTTGTCTACTGGTTTGGTTTGTAACATCAAAAAAAGGGCAAAAATGTTGATCAGTCTTATCTAAAGTAAAAGCAAATGTTTGCATCCATCCATTTTCTACACCTCTTATCCTCACTAGGGTCCAAGGTATGGTAAAGCCTTTCCAAGATGAGTGGCGGGGTACACCCCTTACTGGTTACCAGTCAATCACAGGGCACATATAAACAATCATTCACACCTACAGGGAAGAGTCTTTGTAGGGACTGAGAGAACATACAAACTCGACACATGTGAGATCTGAACCAAGGTCCTCAGAACTGTGAGGCAGATGTGTTGATCAGTCAGCCACCAAGTGGATGTTTGAGCATGCTTCATTTTCAGATTATCAATTTGCTTTTAGGACCAGGAATATGCGAACAGTTACTGTTGAGAGCCTGAAATTCTGAGGATTTGAACAACTTCAAATTAATGCCTCTGAATTATTAATCCATTTGATAATGATTTGCTGTGGATTCATTTTTGCACCTGTACTTATCATTTTATCCATCCATCAATTTTGTACCGCTTCTCCGGGTTGAGTCGCGGGGGAAGTAGCTTCAGCAGGGATAACCAGACTTCCCTTTCCCCAGCCACTTCTTCCAGCTCTTCTGGAGGGATCCCGAGGCATTCCCAGGTCAGCCGAGAGAAACAGTTTCTCCAGTGTGTTCTGGGTCCTCCCCGGGTTCTCTTTCCGGTGGGACATGCCTGGAGCACCTCACCAGGGAGGCGTCCGGGAGGCATCTGGATCAGATGCCCCAGCAACCCCATGTGGCTCCTCTCAATGCGGAGAAGCAGCGGCTCGACACTGAGCCCCTCCCGATGACCGAGCTTCTCACCCTATCTCTAAGGGAGAGCCTGGAAAACCCTGCGGAGGAAACTCATTTCGGCTGCTTGTATCTCCCGCTCCATTCTTCCATCACTCGTGAACATACTTAACGTACGAACCTACTTATCATACTATGTTGGAGATTTATTAATGCTGCAGACCCATTTATATAGTCAGAATAAAAAAAACAAAATCCAAGAAACTCAAAAGCCTCACCTCATCGTGGTTCTTCTTGAGGAAATAGAGCTCCTCCTTCAGGCTGTCCAGGTCCCCTCTCAGCGTGGCGATAATCTGCTCGTGGTCAGACTTCGCTCGTCTCAGGGCCTGGCAGTCACGTTCTACCGACTGACACAAGGCAGCCTCCGCCTCCCACCTGTACAAAGTCATGTGAGAAGTGATTCTCTATAAATTCACAGTAACAATTTGTAGAAAGTATGAATGGGATAAAATAACTACACAAACAACTCGGGCATGGGTCCCTGGGAACTTTTCTGTCTGTCATGTTACCATAAATGCCGACTCAGTTTTGTGTCCATCGGGATGATTTATTTATTTGTTTTATTTTTTCTCCAAGTTTGGTTCCGTGACTCCCAGGTAAAACAATCCCACATCCTGTTTTCTTCAACAAGTAACAGCGTATAGTCTTAGCGTGATAGGTATTGGCAAGAACGGTGAAACAGTGGACACGCGATGGAATGTTTCAAATGGATGCACTCTGCCGGGTCATTTCGCACGCTGTCGGAAAAGTCGTTAATTTCCGTCGTTTGGCAGTCTGGCGCTCCCGTGTGAAGGCAAATACAGTGTGTGTTTTTCTCACTTGACCCTGAAGTCATCCGCTGCCAGCTTGGCGTTGTCGATCTCCAGCATGATGCGTGCATTCTCCAGGGTCCTCTTCCTCACCTGAGGGTGGCACATGCAGGATTGGTTAGTTGCCTTCACCCAGAAAGTGGCCGACATGAAAAACGTTACATTTTTGTGACAATCTGAGTAATATATTATATATCATTGATGCATTTATTTGGTGCAGATCCAAGTTTAATTGTTTCGCCTTGGTAGAGGACCCATCGTGATAAAATTAAGTAGATGGGTAAAAACCTCATCAGATGGGTGGGTAGCTCGGTGGCTGTGGGTGTAATAGCACTAGTAGCTAGCTATGTAATAGCGCTGGTAATTAGCTAGGTAGGTACAGTGGGCAGAAATGTAGGTGGGTTTTATTTGGAGCCTTTTCTGGTGTTTTTGCATGGACAGATTCCAAGCCATCGACCTCCTGTCCGATGGCGTGCGCCTGCGCCATCATGTTGTCCACATCGTGGCCCTTGGGTTGCCTGTCCGCCATCAGCTGCTTGATCTTCAGCTCCAGCTCTGCGTTGGACCGCTCCAGAGAGCGCACCTTGTCCAGGTAGTTGGCCAGACGGTCGTTCAGGCCCTGCATGGTCTCTTTCTCGCTGGTCCCCGCCGCCAGCCCGTTGAGGGACAGACTGGCTCCCAGCAGGTGGAGCCCGTTGCCCACCGACACAGAGCGGGACAGTGATAGGCCGGCGGCTGTGGACATGGGCGGTTTGGAGCGGACGGTGCCCCGAGCGCCGTCCCTCATGGACAGGCTGGAGAAGGACGGCAGGCGCAACGAGTAGCTGCGTGCAGACAGCGTAGACGCCATCCTCAGACAAGTTCTGCATAAATGTGACAAATAGCATTACTACTTTGACTTTAGAGGTTCCATAAAACAACCACAACCATGGCAAGAAACCAAATTTTGAAACACTATTTTGAAACATTACTCTGGCATTAAGAACTATTTTAACACACCTTCCCTGGCTTGAAACCCCAATTTGAAAACCTGACCCAAGCTCGAAACCTAAACCTGAAAGCGAAATCCTGGCTAGAAATCAAATTTTGAAACTGTAGCTTGAAAAATTAACCTGGGTTAGAAACATTCACTTGGAAACCTAACTTCAAATTTGGACTCCGAACCCTACCCAAAAATTAAAACCCTAAAACTTCATTTTGAATCCTTAATGCTGTTTTATAATGTTACTTACTTTAGAAAAACTTCCATAAAACGATAACACTTGTCTGAAAATCCTCAAATCCCTTAAAACTCTATTTAAACTCTTGGTTTGAAACTCTAACTTAAAAAACAAATCCTGGGCGGAAACCGTATTTGGAAATCCCACTTTGGAACCCTGATCCTGGCCAGAATTCCTGATTTGAAACACTAACCCTGTCTTATAACCCGATTTTAAAACCCCACTTTAAACTCTTAAACCATGACTTAATTTGAAACCTGAACCCTGCTTTGAGACTCTATTTTGAAAAATTACTTTGAAAGCCCAATCTTGTCTCGAAACCACACTTTGAACCAAATATTTATAATCAAATGAAAATGTTCAATTGTATACCAACCTGGCCTGCGGAGTATTTTATTCCACTCACACTAACAATGTTCTTTTGTGTGCTTTTTAATCATAGTATTGTCCCACTTACGTGTTTGTTTGAGCTGCTGCGGATCTGCTCACCCTTTTCCCAAAAGCGTCCTGGCCGTGGGAACCCGGGCTGTGCAGGTGAGTGCGGCTGCACAGGATCGCCTCTCTGTCCCGCAGGGCGGAGACTGTGAGGGAGACGAGGAGGAGGATGCAACGTGACACCCTGGAGGTAGAAAAAGTTGCTTACCTAAACGCAACTTAGAAGAATTGTTTATTGTTAGGCAAGAAAAAAAATGAAGTGAAGCAAAACTGGACTGAAATTTGCAGTAGATTTTGGAGAGAATGCACACATTCAGGGGAGTTTGTCTCCCCTGTATGGATGCTAAAAAGGATTGAACGATACTAAAGTATACTCGGACAAAAGTTGAACTACTGATTGAAGTTTTGATTCACTAAAAGTAGGGAAAAAAAGTTCAAATATGAAATTATAAAATCAAATGATTTATCTTTTAGGGGGCTAATTTGAATTGTGACTAAACCTGTATAGTAACTTAATTAACTTGTGCAGTCAAATTTGCTATTAATTCGCTGAAGCCTAGTAAAATCTGTGTTTTTTCATAAGCAAAATGGTACCATATTGTATAATATATCATAGAACAGAATGTAATGAAGTAAACTGTTTTCTATAACATAATCATTGTACATTGTGTGTGTGTATTTAAGTTGGATTGAATGGTGAGTCTCCACGTGAGTTTCTGTGGCCTACGGCAGCTCCTTTCACGTGTTTTCATTATGTATTTGAGTGTTGGACTGTTTTCACTGTTCAGTGAAGTGTGCTGGCCGACTCTGGTTCTCTGTGCTAACAAATGGGGCATTAAGTACAGTCACTGCTACATTTTTTTTTGCTTCACCTTATAGAGTATCCAAAAGCGCGCTCTTAGCTCAAAATTTGGCTCAGAACACAGGTGACAAAAATCGACCAACCAACATCTTGAAACGAGCAGTTTTTAAGGTAAGGTGTATTTTTTTTACTTTCTTTGAGCTAATCTGCCACAACAGACAAAAAAAGTCTGTTCACAAAATACTATCTTATGTAGTGGTCATACTCAGAAGGAACAAAAACGATTTAGTCTACATTGTCTCGTCATCCACGTAGGTAGAAACAAGTAACAAGCATATTTTGACAAAGAAGTACCAAGTCCAGCTATCGGTCTTCAAATTTACGGAGTACGAAACCCGTCTGAGTACAAATACTCAAGTAAAGGACAGATAGCTGAAAAATCTACTCGAGTAGGGTACAGCAAGGTATTTATACTTGCGCAACAATGGCCCCTCAACACGGGGACGTGAGAAGCGGGGCCCTGACGACAGGAACAATGGCGCCAAAGAATGAGGAGAAAGCAAAGACCCCTGAGAAAGGAAAGGGCGTTCCCGCAGTCAAATGGAAGACAGCTTTTGCCTTCACAAAACACTCGCACGCATTCTGCCGTCTTGACTCGTTTATGTTCAGGCAATATTGACTTACATTTCCTGAAAAGTATCCCCCACCACACAACATATTTACCTTGCCTAAAATTCACCATGCTGCGGTTACTATTGTACTCTACTTTATGTAAAAAGTCGACATGTCCGGGAAACAGACAGTTAGAGTTCTTGTAAGTGGAGAGATCACATTGAGTGTGCAAGACTACAAACAAAAACATTAACAAGTGTCTTCCCTTTCTTTGTCAACCAATTTCTTGCAATTAATTTTAATATAATCTAATATGGCGGCACATTGGAGAAGCTGGAAAGCGTTGGCCTCACAGTTTTGAGGTTTCGGGTTCGATCCCGGAACTGCCTCTGTGGCGTTTGCAACTTCTGCCTGTGCCTGTCTGAGTTTTCTACGGGCACTCCAGTTTACCCCCACATTCCAAAAAAATGTGCATTCATTGGAGTCTCTAAATTGCCCCTACTACGTATGATTGTAACTGCGCCTTTTGTCTGTCTCCATGTGCCCTACAGATGGCTGGCAACCAATTCAGGGTGTAATCCGCCCCCTGCCCCATGACGGCTCGGATTGGCTCCAGCAGGCCCATGGCCCTTGTGAGGATGGCTCAAAAAATGGATGGATGGAATGTTTGGTGGCATGGTGCAGCAACTGATTAGAGTGTTGGGCTCACAGTTCTGAGGACGGGTCCTCCCTGTGTGGAGTTTGCATGTTCTCAGCGTGCCTGCGTGGGTTTTCTCTGGGCACTCCGGTTTCCTCCCGCATCCCAAAAACACGCAACATTAATTGGACACTCTAAATTGCCCATAGGTGTGATTGTGAGTGCATCTGTTGACTGTCTCCATGTGCCTTGCAATTGGCTGGCGGCCAGTTCAGGGTGTACCCCGCCTCATGCCCGTTGACAGCTAGGATAGGCTCTAGCACTCCCGCGACCCTTGTGAGGATAAGCACTACAGTATCTTGAAATTTGCTTCTTAAAAACTGTTGTTACAAGATAAAGTGAGAGTTCACAAGTTAAAATGAATTCATTTCATTTTATCTTCCTTTTATGGTTACATGGTGTAAATATAAAACACTCCACCACTGGGGGCTAAAGAGAATCGTTAAGCAGATTGAAAAACAACTACTGATTGCATTTAGGTTTTGTTTTGAAGAATATTGTGAAATAATACACAGACTTTAAAAAATCAAATCTGTGGCACATGAGCACATTTCAATGTATTTGTCATGTAATGAATGCGGTTGTTCTGCAATCAGGGCTGCATTCACTTGCCTGGGGGGCCCCTCCTGTCATGTGTCAAGGCTGCCAATCACAGTGGCGGACGCCCGGGGAAGATTCTGAGCCGCTGTCAAGACCGTCTTAACTGCTGATTTTCAGTTTCGCGCATCCCTTAAACACTGATTTGTTTTGTGCAGTGTAGTGCTAGCAGGTGGCCCGTAAATTGCGTGGCGAGGATCCGTGTTCCTCTCTTTAGCAGGGTGGCTGCTTTTGTGCAAACGTTAGTGCGGCGCTAATTGTGACTCATTACAGTGAGTTCTAGTTTCAGTGACATCAGTCTGACCTCTTTGGTGAGAATGCAAAAAAGATGAGCTCGCACAAACCTAGCAACACCACTTTCTTGTTTGACTTGTAATTAAAGAGAGAATGAAAATGATCTCATTCGTCTTAGTAATTGATAGTATTAATACATTTTATGAATGTATAAAAAATTATGACAAAAATAGAAGCAATATGACATATATTAATGATGTGGTTTTTCCATTGTATTAATGTATACTGTTTTTATAATCAATAGTAACCCTGAATCCAAATATATTTAAAGAAATTACAAAAAATAAAATATATCAACTAAATTCTACTTCTTCAAAAACTAAAGAAAGTTAAGATAAATTAAGATAGAATATGTAAACATATCCTATTGATTGTTCGCATTGAGTCAGTTTTTTTTTTTTTTTTGCTGCAGTCAATGTGACAAGTGTAGCTCATTTTTGCTAAAAGCACGAACAAATGCCAAATCCATCAATGGCCATTAGACATATGGATTGCCCCAAAAAGGTGGCGATAATGTGCATGTTTGCAGCTACTTAAGAAATGCACTTTTCATGTCAACACCTTTATTCAATGTCTATTTGCGTCAGAATATACAAGTGACGGTTTATTTGACACAAAGACAGAAGACCTTAAAAGCTGCATACTGTACATATGTGACATCAATAATACAAAAAGAAAACGAAGTACAGTCAGTCCAATGAAGCAGAAATCTCATTTTCTTTATTTCTCAGTTTTTATCCATCTTACACCTAATTCTACATGCTCCTTGATTGAAAAAAAAAATACACATTTGTGAGAAGGTTGTAATAGTACAACTATCTTTTTTTATATAGACATGAGGTTTTCCCATTCTGGTTATAGCCGGTCCACAGCACCCTATTTGCACTTTCAATAGTTTTAATCATTTGTTTTTGCTACTGACACTGTGGACTACGCTATTCTTATTCTTGTAGACTTTACATGTGCATTCGATGCAAGGGACTTCAATTTCCTCATCTGTTACCCCGAGCATTGTGTGGCAGTGATTTTATAATGGTTCAACAGAGTCCACTCGAGTTGATTATTATGATGCCCTGCACAGGCTTCCCTCTCTAAGTTGTAATTGGTCCACAAGGCTGTTGGTCCACTTCTAACCGGAGCACATTTCACCTGAAGTCACATCTGTTTCTCCACTGGCTCCCAACACATTTTAGAATTTAGTTTCGAATATTGTTGTTTGCTGGGCTGCATGGTGGAGCAACTGGTTAGAGCGTTGACCTCACAGTTCTGAGGACCGGGGTTCAAATCCAGGCCTCACCTGTGTGGAGTTTGCATGTTCTCCCCATGCCTGCGTGGGTTCCAGGCACTCCAGTTTCCTCCCACATCCCAAAAATAAGCATTGATTGAATAGATCTGAATTACCCCTAGGTGTGATTGCAAGTGCGATTGGTTGTGTGTCTCCATGTGCCCTACGATTGGCTGGCTTCTTCCTACCCTTTTGACCTGTGCAGTCATATATTCCAACAAAATTTCTTGAGGTCCTACGAGAGATCACTTCTTGTCATCCTAGGAGCAAGGCTGAAACTAAGGGAAGATGGAGCCTTTGCAGCCAAAACCGTGTCCAAACATATTTCCACTTGAGAAAACATCGTACATATCCATCCATTTTCTGAGCTGCTTATCCTTGCAAGGGTCTGGGGGGTGCTGAAGCCTATGCCAGCTGTCATCGAGCAGAAGGTGGTGTGCACCCTGACCTGGTTCCCAGCCAATCGCAGACCGTACATATGTACTGTATATAAATGTATATTTAAGAACAAGAGAAACGGTGTCCAAACCTTTGACTGGTAGCGCATACATGTACAGTGTCTTGTGGTGAGGCGGGAATAAAGGGTGTTAGCGGCTGATGGGCATTTGTGGCATTGGGAGGCCAGGATGGCTCAAGTGTCCGGGGAGAGCGGCAACTGCTGTGAAGGGATGATCTGCAGCAAAAGGATGACACAAATAGGTCCCTATTTTAGGTTTAGATTGGGTGAATATGTAGATGGTACGTAGTTATCTAGGTGTGTTTGTCATAAAAAAGGGTACTGTGCATGGTATATAGTTGGTAAACAGTTAAAGGGCCACTGACACCTAAAACATAAAATTTAGTATGTTTTTAACCAAAAATAAACATCCAGAATGGTCCCATCCGTTTTTTCATGGCAAGTCTGAATGTTGGCGTATATCGTTTTCTTCAAGTATCTCTCAGACTTTGTGTTGAAGAAGAAGCAGGAACTGATGTTTTTTGGAGAAACCTCCAGTGGCGGGGTCCCGTATTTACACCTATTGTACCTACGAGAGATTACCTGTTTTTTCTGCGTATTAGCCAAAATACCGGCTTGTTGTATTGCTGGATTTTGCTTGAACACTCGGGAAGATGCATTCACTCTTCATATGTTACCAAAAGACCCGGTTCGTCGTGAAAAAATTTATTACACGGGTGCAAAGGACGAGAGCTTTGTCGGTTCTAAATGACAGGTAGGTGTTATAGAGCTATTAAAAAAAAATGGAGGGGACGACGTAATCCTTCTCTCAGAACGTAACAAAAGAATGGCCTATAAATAACTTAATGAAATATGTAAGTCGGGTGCTAAATGTGCCGATGTGCGCGGGCTGGCGTTGTTCATCGCTGTCGGGGCCGGTGTTGTTCGCTGCTGCCGGGGCTGGCGTTAGCCGCGATGCGTAGGTGGATCGGGCGGGGAGGTGGTTTGGCCGTGTGTGGGAGGAGAAAGGAGCCACCGGGGTATGGGCACCCCTGAAGTAGTTACTTCGCCCGGCATGGGTCCTCCTGAATACGCTACACACTGTCATACATACTGTCGGGGAGTCTGTTGTTAGTTAGAAGTGATCCGCATATCATCTAAATATGGCTCGAAACGATAGGGTAATATAGCCCTGGTCACTTCAGTTTATTGTGAGATGTTCTCTGCTTCGAAAAGAGCTTCTGTGTCAGAAGGGGCGTCTGAAATATCCGAGAATCTCTCTTGTTCCTCTCCCATAGCAGGTGCCATTATGTGTTTTCTATGGCGAATGTCCCAGTGTGACATCTGCAAATGACGTTGGAGGCAATATGGCCGCCATTGGGATGTTGAGTGAGACTTCCGCAACTTTGCGCATGAATGAGATGCTCTCCACTCTTTTTTTTATAAACAATGTAATAAATAATATTATATGTAGTTTTCATAAAAATATCTATTTTAAAATGTATATTGGGCGGTCAGTGGCCCTTTAAGTACATCGGTTAATGGGTAAATGTTTAAGAAATAGTTTGAAGGGGAGACAGATCATTAGTGAAGTGGGCAAGTGGTTAGATGGGCAGTTAGATTGGGTGGTTAAACGCGTGGGTGTGGGTAGGTACATGATTAGCAGTGAGATAGGTGAGTCGGTACAAGTAGATAAGTTGGGTAGGTAGGTACTGAAGGTCGCTAAATAGGGAGGTGCATGGGTATTTATACTGTAGATATTAGCTGGTGGGTAGGTAGTTAGCTTGATAGACTGTTACTTTAGGTGGGTAGTTTGGTGGATTTAGTCGAGCACTAGGTAGACTCATTGGTAGTTAAATAAGTTGGTCGGTAAGAAGATGGGTAGAAAGTCCGTGAAATAAATGGGTAGGAAATTACTGTAGTTAGATGCGTGGGTAGATAGTTACCAAGATTGGTTGAAGGTCGAGGTTGATTAAGTCGATGGTTCCATACGTGGGAACGTACAGTACGTAGCGACGGTATATGATGGGTGCTAATTTAGGTGGGTAATTTGGGTGGATAGGTAGGCAGGTAAATTAAATGGCTTACTGTCTGGGTATCCATGCCGGGCCAGTAGACATCTGTTTGGGCTGTTGCAAGAAGAGAAGGGGCTGCAGTGTTCGTGTAGGGAGGTGGAAGAGGAGGAGGGCCTCATGGCCAGTGGGGAGCTCTGATGGGGGAATCCACTGTTAGGTGGAGGAAGAAGTGGATCCTGCTTTTTGTGGCGTGCACGGCAGTTCTGAAACCAAACCTGTGGCAAACCACACATATGGCCAAGTTTATTTGATGAATTGGAGTTTCAGTGTCTTTTTTGGTATCATTTGGTTCGCACCTGTATGACCCGTCGACTCAGTCCCGTTATTTCTGCCAGTTTCTGAAGCGTAAGAGCATCGGGGTTATTGTCCTGGGCAAACTGGCTCTGCATCACCTGCACCACAAAGACATACATACTGGAATAATTCATGGAGATCAGCCTTTATGTGGTTAAGTCTATGGTCGGATTTATGGTCTGTGACCTGGTTCATGGTCAGGTCTATGATTGGGTCTATGGTCGGATTTATGGTCTGTGACCTGATTCATGGTTAGTTCTATGATTGGGTCGATGGTCCAGTTTATGGAATATGGCCAAGTCTATGGTGAGGATTATGGTCTCTGGCCATATTTATGTTTTACTGCAATGGTCATCAACCTTTTTGAAAATGCACCACTTCTAGAGGCGTCAGAAAGAAAGGTTGGGGGGTCTTTTTGGAGAACCAATACTATTTTAGGCAAACTGCCCCTCCGGTTGGGAATGGGTGCGGGGGGACTTTCATTATCTAGTCAAGTCTGTGGCCTATTGGTAGGTGTATGGTCAAGATTGTGTGGTTAGGGTTCGTAAAAAATGTGGTGAAGTTTATGGTCAATGGGAGGGGTCGCAAACTCAATTTATCTTGGGGCTGCTGGAGGCAGAGTCTGGCTGAAGCTGGGCCACAGCCTTGGTAGACTTGCACATGCACGCAATTTAAAAATCCAATTTCTCAAACGTCTTTTGTATTGTTTAACATAGACTAAGATAAACAAGGACGCTGGTGTAAACAAGTTGTGTTCAAAACTACTAATAAAACTCCCCATGATAGTTTTCACTCATTGAAAAATGTTTCTCTGCTTGTGTGAAATCCGGTTTATGTCACACCCGTGAGAGTCATATACCTCACGGTGATTGGTAGGTTCATCATCTCCGCACACAACACTGTAAAAGTGCCATTCATATAAAACTCTGTGGCCCTACTAACGTTAAACTCATATTAAGGTGGGGGCCACAAAATATCATCTTGCAGGCCACAAATGGCCCACAGGCTGCCAGTTTCAGACCCCTCGTCGAGGGTCAAGTTTGTTGTCAGGTCTATAGCTCACCCTACCTGCAGCTGTTCTGCTGTGAACGACGTTCGTGCCCTCTTGGCTGGCTTGGGCTGGCAGCCCGGGTTGCAGGGCAGTGCCCCCTCCAGGGTCAGTCCAGTTCCTGCAGGGGAGGAAGGTGAAGGAAAGTGAATATACAGACTGTTACATTAGCTTCTCTCGCTAGCCACTGTATGCTCCAGACCCTTGAGAATCTGACGATTACAGAGAAATTTGTATTCAGATTTCCTGTGACCAGTGTCGTGCATTTGAGTTGTCGATATAGATTGCAATGCTAGCCTCTCGCAGTAGCCACACATTTTTGTTCATTCACCTACTACAATTATGAACTGTACCGTTTTGGGCGGCTCTGCGCAGATTGTCCAGCACGGCATCATAGTGGGCCCGGCATAGCACCCTACCCTCTACCAGGCCAAACTCCTCGCCCGTGGACAGCTGGCGTTTGCAGGAAAAGCAGGCAAAGCAGGCCAGGTGGTAAACGCTGCCCCGCGCCCGCCGCACCCAGTCACTAGCGTACATCTGACGGTGGCACTGGGTACACTGAGTGCCAAACCTGCTACACAACACGGCAATATTGTTAAATTAGTACAGTGGTACCTTGACTTATGCTGCGTTCACACTGGACATTAATTTAACAATTGGTGCGACGTGTTTCTATATAAACACAATGCGGTTTACAGAAGTATATGGCGTGTTCAGATGGGTTTTGTCCAGGAAGTTCCTAGCTAGTGGTGGTCCTCTTGAATGAACCTTCATTCAAAAACCATTATTTGACGCCAGAATAAGCACAATCTCAATTACATTCATCAAAAAAACATGAACTAAGTTAATTTTAATTCTTGTTTGCCCAACATATGAATTAGTTCATGAACCTTCATTTAGTAAACTCATTCAGGGACAACACTGTCTTAAAGGAGTTGCTGTCAGCCATAATGCATGCCCAGATGCTCACATGTAGACTAATCGGCCTGTTTGTCATGATCCTGCCGGTCCTAGCCCTGGCTGTGCAGGTCCCCCGACACACCTGCCGTCATCAGGAGGCGCACTCTTGCGCCTTATCTTCAGTAATTACCCGCAGTACTTATAGGACCTAGTGGACGGTCTGGCTTTGCCAGATCGTTGCCATTGATCCCTCATTCCCGCACTTCCTCGACTCTGATCTCGACTCCTGGCGTACCGACCCCTGTCTGTCTCCTGACCTACCCCGAAAGCCTGACGTCATTATCACTGCTGCTCTCGTGGACTGCCTGCCTGCTTACCGACAATGGACTGAATAAAGATATTTCCCGAACTGCCTCCACGTTTCCCGAGTCGTGCATTTGGGTCCAACTCAGCCTTCTGGTTATGACACTATTCGACTCCAACTCCATTCTTGCTTGATGATCTTGCTCAACAGTCTGGGGTCTCTCGTCATATTTTGCACTTCATAATGCGCCACACATTTTAACCAGGAACCAGGTCTGAACTAGTACTTTTGTGTACAATACATCGATATTATTACACACACACAACAGTATACCCACACATGCTCTTCTTCCACATTCAGTGGATCTTGGAATATATTTCTCAGATTCCCAAATTTCCCATAATAAAATTCTCAAATGAAGGAGATACTTTACATAAATAGCTCTGCATTCCAAGTTTCTTAACCCGTTCAAACTATTCCAACATCAAGTCTTACATTCTACACTTTAACATTTAAGTACACATCAATTTCAGTTCAGCTCTTCATCGTTCTTAAGCAGTTGGTGCAGAAATTGCCGTTTGTTTTGTCTTACCTGAAGTAGTCTAGCTTGCAGTAGACTTGTTTGTTCTTGACGTAGCAACTGCTTTGCTGGCGGAGTGACGTCCTGCACACAGAGCACTCCAGGCAACCTAAATGCCAGTGATGCTCATTCACCTTAAATACAGTACACGCAATATCATCAATTAAACTCAGCTGAAATGAATAAAAGGTGGCGTGTGTGTGTGTGTGTGGACCTTGAGGAGATATCGGTCGTGGATGTCTACCCCGCAGCTGGCGCACAGCTGGAGCCGCTGCCGGGGCTTCTCTTTGCCCTGAGGAGGACAGCGACAGGCGGCCTCTGGAGGGCTGCGAACTCGGGCATCTTCCTTCACCTCTGACCTGGACTGTGGCAGAGGTGAGCATTTCTGTGTACAGTATGTGGAACGTTACACCTCAAAAGTTTTTTTTGTTGTTCTTAAATGTTTAATAATTGTTAACATTAATGGAAGCAAAAAAACAAATCATAGTATTAGAATTAGGATGATTTTAATTTAGTTCCCATACCCTCCCTTCATTTCCATTTCCAACGCAGTTTATCCTAGTTAGTGTCACGGAGTGCTGGAACCTATTCAAGCTGAGTTCCGGCGAAAGGCAGATTACACCCTAAACCGGTCACCAGTCAGCCGCGGGGCACATACAGACACGGACAACCATTCGCAGTCATAGTCACGGCATCACTGAGGGGGAACTGAACCCATCCTGCCCTCACCAAAGTCAGGTGAGTGTATAACTACACTATCAGTGTACACACAATTCCAGTTCTGTAAAAATGCGATTTTGGGAGAAAATTAAAATATGAAATGTAAATACACATTTTTAAAAAAATATCCTAAATGATTTGAAAATAATATATATAAGTGTTGGTAAATAAATGGAAAATAATCAATAAATTACATGTAAAAATGTAAATAAATGTAAATGTGTAAATCAAAATATGCCGTGTAGTATTACAAATATATATTATCATGGTTTATTATGAAAAACCTTTTGATCACAAATTGAGGATGGTATTAGAATGTATTACTTTCCATAGTAACTGTTTTTATTGACATCAATGAATGGGATTAATATTCATTAATATTTAGGGATTTTTCCCTTTCAAAATGTATCATACCACCAAAGAATATTTTTATGAAAAATAAAATGTATTTTGACGTTTTGCAATTGATATTTGTCAGATCGGCTCAATAATATAACCAAAATAAATGTGTTTTGTGGGGTTTCATATGTATTCTTTTGTATTTTGTTTCTGTGTTTACTTTGTGTTTTAAATATATTCAAGTCTTGCTTTTTGGCTCGTAAGTGCAAAATTTATTTTCACTTTCTGTTTTACATCCACTTGAATTTTGGATTTGAAGCTTTAAAATGTATTTTTGCAAAATTGTTCATATAGGCTGCTTTACATACATGTAGCACTTGGTTTTAGGCAGTAAAATGTATTGTCCCATATATTTTGGGGAATCATTTTGGATCTATTAGTACAAATATTTTGCTAAAATGCTGTTTTAAAAAGTATTTAATACCTTGAGAGTTAGATTTAGGGCTTTAAAAAAATTGCTCCCGAAATAACTATACATTTTCCATTTTGAGTTGATTTTCAGAATCATTATTGTTCCAGAAATATATACTTGCAAATGTTCTATTTTAAACACACTATTTTTTAAAAATGTATTCTTTTTCCAGAAATTTAAATTACAACTTTAGAAATACCTACATTTTAGGGTATAATTCAATTATTATTATTATTATTATTCATGTATTGCAATTTAATACATTTCAGTCTGTTCTGAAAAGGTCTAAAAAATTTAGGTATTAAAATAATTTTTGCACTGGACACATTTTATTTACTGCTATATAAAGATGAATTCTACCTTTGATGTGCATTTTCCATGCATGCAAATCTTTTAAAATTAAAGCGACTCACCATGTTTTGTCTCTGGGAGGCTGCCCACTTCTTAGTAGTAATGCACGGACCACACAGCTCCCGTTGCACATAATATTTCCGGCTCCCCCGAAAAAAAATAACTGTAACAAACACTCGCTCCAGTGCATTTAAACCCAGAGGAAGACAATTTGACGCAATTAGCAACAAAAATCTGATCGATTAAAAGAGAAACTACGCGTGCAATTAGTGATGGATTGAAGGGAAAGTGTCAATTTCATGTGCCAATCAAGGAAGGTGGGGGGGAAAAAACACTTTAATAGCTAATTTCTTCATTGAACGTGCACTTAGATGTGTTTTTTAAAAAAAGTGAAGAGCCTGTAAATGCAGATTGGGCTATTGACAGGAGACAATTGTGGCCCATGAAAAGAGCCTGATTGTCTCACTTTTGGGAAGTGTCATTACAGCAGTATTCACGTACAACTTACACTGTGTCAACTGGGAAAGCAGCAAAAGCAGTGAAAGTACTCCAGAAATGAAATTAAAGAAATAATCCATCCATTCATCCATCCATTTTCTTCGCCGCTTATCCTCACGAGGGTTGCGGGGAGTGCTCGAGCCTATCCCAACTGTCAAGGGGCAGGAGGCGGCCGCACATACAATCACACCTAGGGGCAATTCAGAGTGTCCAATTAATGTTGCAAGTTTTTGCAGGCACGGGAAGAACATGCAAATACCACACAGGCGGGTCCGGGATTGAACCTGGGACATCAGAACTGTGACGCTAACGCTTTACTAGCTGAGCCACCGTGCCGCATTAAAGAAATAATTAAACGAAATTAAATACGACTCATATTCTTGGAATCATTTAAACATTAAAGGACCTTAAATAAAAAAGGACCAAAAATTCCACACTGCAGTGAGTACACTTTTTTTTCCAGAAGTGTCCCAAATTGGTTGTCCTTGGCATTGACGTATCATTTTCTTTTCAAGAACAAGCTCCTTTATTAATTCTTAATTTTATCTTAAAATAAATGTTTCAACCAAAAAGCCCACCTTCCTGCTAAATTTGGAAGCATGTGACCTTGAGACTTTTTGGAGCATATAAAACCCAGTTTCAAGCAGTGAAACTGGCGTGCGGGGCTAATCTTACAAAAACAATAACAACAATCAGAATCCAAGAATCCATCCCTTTACTTTGCTGCTTATCCTCACAAGGGTCGCGGGAGTGCTGGAGCCTATCCCAGCTGTCAACAGGCAGGAGGCAGAGGACACCCAGAACTGGTTGGCAGCCACCGTGCCGCCACAATTATAACAATAAAGATAATTATTCCTTGCAATTATATCTCACTATTCTGGGCTCTCATAGATGCTACAATTGCAAACATTATTAATTCACCCCACAGTCAACCTGATGGTGGGTTGTCCGGGTCAATCATGTGCCACGCAATTGATTGGCAAGCAGCTCGGCGTATAGTCCAATTTTCGCTTGAAGTTGGCTGGGATGGGCTCCAGGACCCTGTGGCCCTAAATAGGATAAGTGGGATTGAAAATGAATGAATGGGGCTTGGTGGCATGGTGAAAAAGTCTGATTTATACTTTTGCGGCACAGTGAGGCAAGTGGTTAGTGTCACGACCAGAACACGGGGTTGGACCCAAATGCACAACTCGGGAGACGCAGAGGTGGTTCGGAAAGCATCTTTATTCAGTCCAGTGTCGAGAATCAAACGGGCAGTCCACGGGAGCAGCAGTAATAAAATAAAGTCGTCAGGGATGAAAGGCAGGTCAGTAGGCAGGCGGGATCGGTACACGGGAGAGCAGGAACGGAATCAGGAGAGTGCGGGAACGAGGCATGAGGCAACGACATGGCAAAGGCAGACCGTACATGAGGTCCTATTTGTATCCGTGTGATTACGTGCAATGAGGTGCAGGTGTGCACCTCACTGATTGCTGCCGGTGCGTGCCGCGTCGGGGACAGGCACAGCCAGGACAGGGACCGGCAGGGCCATGACAGTACGCCACCATCCACCGTGCGGGCGGGATCGGCCGGAGGGACCAACGGGGATGGCGTAGGTTACTTGCACATTTGTGATGGTATCACATTTACTGAAAGATCCAGCAACATATCAAGCAACTAGCCAAGCATCGCAATATCCCAGCTTTTGTCAGCAAGATAATGCCGAGCCACATTCTGCACGTATTACAAGAGCGTGGCTTCGTTTTAAGACTGTATGAGTATTAGATTGGACTGAAGCAGTCCAGACCCGTCTCCCGCTAAAACTGTGTGGTGCATTATGAAGGGCGAAATACGACAATGGAGACCCCCGAATGTTGGTGGGCTGAAAAGAATGGAAAGGAATCCCACCTACAAAGCTTCCTTCCTCTAGTAGATAGCAACAGATCACTTGACACAATTATATGACAAATTTATGTGTATAAAATATGTAGAATACACTTGAAAGTGTTCACAGTACATTACTGTAAAAGATATTTTTCAAATGAACTGATGGAATATTTTTTAAATGGTTTAGATTTTATTGTTGTTTATTTTTTATATCTCTTTTTCTTTTTTGGGGGGTCGGTATGACTTGCCCAATAATTGAGCCCCCACCCACTTCCACTCAAACAATAAACCAGTCAGATGTCACAACTTTTTTTCCCCGCCAAGTCTCGCTAGGAACCGCTCCTATTTTAACATCATTCCTACATTTGTGTGCTAATGATGAAAGGTATAGCTATCAAACAAATAAATATAATAACTAATAATAACTAACTTGGGCTGTTGGTGCTTTGCTACATTCATATTGAAAAAAATGTCAAACTGTTTAGAATTTACCATACTGTCCACATGGCTGTTGATGAACTTGCTGCTGCTGCAGAGCTCAAATGGTGCTGGTAAGACTTTTGAACAAAATACTACTTCTCCCTCATCTTAGTGTTTACTTTATTTTTATTGTTTTTAGCAATGTTTTTTTTCCTTCATTATTTTGTTTGTTGTTGTTGTTTTTATATTTAATTAATGTAATTATTTGTGGGATAAACTTGTTGCCTCCACAAGCTAACCTCGAATAAAGAGGAGTCGATGGATGGATGAGTGCTATCATTTTGATATTTACTCATTTTTCTTTTTGATATGAATTTTACTTTAATCTTCTTTTTCAAATCCTTAATTTTATTCCATGTTTATTTTAGTTTTTGAATTCACTTATTTTTATTGCTTTGTTTGGAGAAAATCATGATTTTTTTTTCATTTCATTTCATTTTTGCTTTTATTATATTAATTTTAAAACCTTTACTTTTCATTTTTAAATTCTATTTAATTTCTTAATTTTTGAAAATTGTATTTTAATGTACTGTTTTTTATTTTGTGTCAAATTATATTCGGTAAATATGGTATTTAAAATTTCATTTTTTAACTACAATTATCTAGTTCTTCATTAGTTGTTGTCACTTCATTCATTTTTATTACAATTGTAAATATATTTTCAAATAAACCCCTTTACTTTATTCCCACCAACACATTTTGATCTATTTTGTTTATCAATTAACCTTCATTTTAGTACAGTGATATTTTCTTTCAATGAAGAACTCTTCAAAGTTTCCTTAAACTGCAAAAATGTACATGTAAAAAAAAAAAAAAAAAAGATCTGCACCATACAAATTCTTGCATGAAATGCATAAAATGTTTTTTTGTTTATTTCTGTGGTGAAAACACATAGAAGGGACCAAATTAGCTACCTTCAAAAGAATTAAAAGTGAATGGTAACTTGATTAACTTTATGCTGTTTATCAATGGACATTTGCGCTCCCTCTCCTCTCAGAGGGTTGCACATTGTGGCGTGCGTGTGTTTATCTCGAGCCTGCAGTTGCCCGCCATTAAGGAAGCCGTTATTATCTGGCGAAAACCTCCTCAAGTACAAACAGGAAGCTCATTGAAGATATGAACACATTTTCATCTGCGCAAGGACTTCCTGCACTTATATTGCGTTGCATCCATTGGCTTATGACAGCCCGTGGTGTGAAATAATGAAGTACAAATACTTCCTTACTGTATATAAATGGTAGATTTTTCACACACCTTTAATTTTGCTAGCCTATTTATTATTTGGACATTTTTTAACTTGTACTCCCAACATTAGAAAGCAGTTATCTATCTATAGTTTTGGCTCTTTGCATTTTTAAACCCGTATGGATCACGACGACGGATTCATGGTTAGCGTGTCTTGTGCCAAATTCTGGCATTAAAAAAACATAAAATTCTAATTTGGATAACATAACTAAGGTGGGGCAGCACAGTGCTTTTGCTGGAAAGCGTTGACCTCACAGTTCTGAGGTCCTGGGTTCGATCCCAGACACACCTGTGTGGAGTTTGCATGTTCTCCCCATGCCTGTGTGGGTTTTCTCCAGGCACTCCGGTTTCCTCCCACATCCCAAAAACACGCAACATTAATTAGACACTCTAAATTGCCCCGAGGTGTGATTGTGAGTGCAGCTGTTTGTACCCCACCTCCTGCCCAATGACAGCTGGGGTAGGCTCCAGTACGGCAGGTGACCCGAGTGAGGATAAGCGGCAAAGAAAATGGATTGATGGATGGATACAGCTAAGGTGTAATTTTTCATTTGTAATCATAAGATCATTTAGCAGTTTTCTTTGGTAGTTCACAAAAAAAGGGACCGAACTGCTCTGCATATTATAGACATATAGATATTATAGGAGAGAAAAAAACTTTTTACTTCAGGAGTCGAATCAATACCGCTATTTTATCATATATTTTTTGATCAAATAACTGTGTGTCGGCATGGCGAATCAACTGGAAAGGGTTAGCCTCACAGTTCTGAGGTCCCGGGTTTGATCCCGGAAACGTCTGTGTGGAGTTTGCGTGTTCTCCCCATGCCTGTGTGGGTTTTCTCCGGGCACTTCGGTTTCCTCCCACATCCCAAAAACATGCAACATTAATTGGACTCTAAATTGCCCATAGGTCTGATTGTGAGTGCAGCTGTTTGTCTCTGTGTGCCCTGCGATTGGCTGGCAACCAGTTCAGGGTGTATCCTGCCTCCGTCCCGTTGACAGCTGGGATAGGCTCCAGCACTCCCACGAACCTCGTGAGGATAAGCGGCTAATAAAATGGATGGATGGATAGATGGAACTCCATGTGTATTTTTATTTAAGTACAGAGTGGGAGTACTTTTGCCATTACAAATAGTAGCATTAAGTCGTTTTCACTTGACTCTTTGTTTGCAGTCAACCCTTGTTGCTACTACCCTTGTCAAAACTCTGGAGTTTGCGTGCGACAGGCTGCCGATGGCTACGAGTGTGACTGCACCCGCACTGGCTTCTATGGGGAAAACTGCACCCATCGTAAGTCCAATTATCCTTCAGGTACTGTAGAATCACTCAAGGGAGATACAACTGTGTCGAAAGAAACAATGAACTGAGAACACAGAAGGAGATATGTAGAGCTCAGAGGTCAAAAGGTGAGAAAGAGTTAAAAAAAAAAAAAGAAAATGAGTGGCTGACACAAAAGCAGAAAGATAATATGAAATGCAAATTGGCCAAAACACAAGGGAAAGCAAGGAGCTGATTGATTGATATAGAAAGGTCAGACTAGAAGCCGATTTGTTGATTAAAAAAAACCCCAAAAAGTAGGCAAGGCGCTGAATGGTTGACACAAGGGGGGGAGGGGGGGGGGGGAGTAGATAAGGAGTGTAGTGTGAGAAATGCAAGAGAAGCCAAGGAGCTGATTGGTTCAAACTGAAGAACAAAGGTAGCTTAACTCAGAAGTTTTTCTAGTTATGAGGAGACACTTGGGCAATTTTTTGCTTTGTTGTGAGCCAAAATTTGAGCACTGAGTCATCAACAAATCATCTGCTACTTGAGTGAAGTGACAGAGTGGCTGATTGAAAATTGAGTTTGAGTGACGCATCACATGCTAAATCGTAATTGACAGAATGGAAGGATTTCTGCTAAACTTGTTCATTTTCTTCCTGCTGTCTAGCGGAGTACTGGACTTGGCTTCAGCTCACACTAAAGCCCAGCCCAGAGGTTGTCCACTACTTCTTGACAAATTTCCAGTGGCTCTGGAACTTGATCAACAACTCATTCCTGCAGGACACCTTGATGAGACTAATACTGACTGGTGAGCCAAATACTAACTGTCTTTAGCACCTGACAGAATTTATCAGTACCCCTTTGTGTCAGTTTGTAATGGAAAGTACTACGTTAAAAGTTCCAGCTTTGTCTGCTTGTTGTCTCCTTTTCTGTCTCTGGTGCGATTTATCCTCTCAAAGTGCGCAGTGACCTCATTCCCAGCCCTCCAACCTATAACACCAAGTATGGCTACCTCACCTGGGAGTCCTACTACAACACTTCCTATTACACCCGGATACTACCACCAATTCCAGACGACTGTCCTCTGCCCATGGGAACCAAAGGTGAGAACATCCAATCTCCCAGACGACCTGAGGATATCCCAGAGTGTTGAGATGTCTTTCATCGGACACAGGCAAGCCCCATTTGCCCGATCCCAAAGTATTGTCCGAGCAGTTTTTCAAAAGACAGAAATTCCGGGAGGATCCAGGAGGAACCAACATTATGTTTGCCTTCATGGCTCAACATTTCACCCACCAGTTCTTCCGCACTGACCATCAGATCAATGGAGGCTTCACCAAAGCTCTCGGACATGGGGTGAGATTTCAGAGCTATGTGTGCATCTTATAAAAATGATGGATGATGGAGGTCATTGTAGCCTTTATCAAAAACCATTGGCTAGAGGATTAAATGACGTCTCATTGTCTTTCAGTCAACTTTTCTGGACAGGAAAATTCCCATTAGCACAGATTATCTGTCATCCATGGTATGGTAGGGGAGAGTGAAGGCCACTGGACCAACTTCAGTGAAGTTTAGTTAACTTCGATTCCACATTTGTGGACCAGAAATTGACATTCGTGTAGGTCCTTTGTAGTTATCGTCATTTACGTCGAAGGCAGCTGGACTGATTTCAGTAAAGCCTGTTTGCCTTGGTTTTAACGGTTGTGGACAAGAAAATTGGTGTTTTGATAACTCTTTTATCATTATAGTCTACATGAAAGGAAATTGGATTGAATTCAATGAAATCCAGTTGCTTTAGATGTCCACAATTGTGGACAGAAAAACTGTAATTTGTATAGAATGTCCATTATTCAGGTCGTGTTGTCTCAGTGGAAGGCAATCGGACTTGATCAAATTCAGCCCAGTTCCCTTTAATTCAACTTTTATGCACAGGAAATTTGCCACCTGTGTTAATGCCCCATCATCCCAGTTCATGGTAGTCTTGAAATTTCGAATGGGAGCCAACTGAACTGGTTATTTGTTTGCAGGTCGATGCAAGCAACATTTATGGTGATACGCTCACGCGGCAGCTGCAACTTCGTCTTCATAAGGACGGAAAGCTGAAATATCAGGTTATCGAAACAGATTTTTATTTTGGGGGGGAGGGGCAGAATCCGTCATTAGCTGTTAGGTCAGCATGAAGACCTGATCTGTACAGTGCCCATGAATATTATCAAGAGTGTATTTTAAGGGAGGAATAGACAAGAGGTTCTGAAACCTTAACAGGCAAAGACCTAAATTTTGAATTGGAACTCCCTGCAACCAAAACCTCGGAAAATATGTAATGTATTGACATAACATTAAAGACACTAATGAAATCCTGCTTCCTGCTCCATATCTAGTTTCATTTACTCTGCATTGAATGTGATCATCCACAATTGCTAGGCTTTTATTTATGTGTCAACAAATATCTTTTTGTTGTATTATACTGAAAGGCAGGGTTGTCAAACCCTTTTATGTCAAGGGCCACATTGTAGTTACGGTTTCTCTCAGACGGCGATCACCTCATCATATTTATGCGTGAAATGTGTAAACTAGTATTCAAATCAGAAATCAATGGGAATAGTTTTTTCAACCATTCTTTTCTTATATCTCTACACCATCATTTTTTCATGCGTGAGAATTTGAAATTTTGGTTCAGATTTTCACAACAATTATGGAAGTTGACAAATGAGTTTCCTTCACAGCCCATATAAAATGATATGGTGGGGCGGATCTGGCTCCTGGGCCTTGGGTTTGACACCTGTACTGTAAGCTATATTGGTATGATTGATAACTGATTTAATGACATTTGTGGTGTTTGATTTGGTATGTCCCCCAGATAGTGAATGGCGAGGTGTACCCCCCTTCGGTGTCCGAGGCCCCTGTTCACATGGTATACCCGGCGGACATTCCTTCAGAGCAGAGACTGGCTGTCGGTCACGAGTTGTTCGGAATGCTGCCAGGGCTGACCTTGTATGCCACCTTGTGGTTAAGGGAGCACAACCGAGTGTGTGATGTCCTCAAGTCAGAGCACCCGAGCTGGGATGACGAGCAGCTCTTCCAGACTGCCAGGCTCATTGTTATCGGTAATGTAATTTATTGGAACTGAAAAGAACTCCAACAAGCGCCAATTCACACTCAGTGATGGTGTGAATTTGAGTGTCAGTGGTTGTCTGTCTTTACACGTGCCTAGTGATTGACTTGCAACCAGTCCAGGCTTTAGTCTGCCAGCTCCCCAGAACTCCAACTGCAAAGGAAATACTGTAGATGGATTTTCATGATAGAACTGGAGGGTGTGTTCTTACCCTAGGTGGATCACACTCTTTAGTTTATTTCCTCAAGTACATGCAGAGTATCCGACTGTTAGTGGAGACTAAGGATCTCGGAGGCCAGATGTAGTTTTCTGTCCTGATTCTCCAACACTGAACTGCCCTTCCAAGGGGTCTGGGCATTTGTTCAACCAGTGGAACTGGCATTTGTTTATTACTCTTGTGGTGTTCTCTGAGGGGTGTTCAGGGGAGGACATGATTCAGGGTCCTCCACTATGGACCATGTTTGCACAAAAAGGACAAGTGGTACAAGTTGTCAGTTTTCTTCGCATGGCTTCTTAGCTCATCCTTAGGGGTAAGATGAGAAACTTGGCCATCCAATAAAAATCCAGAGTAAGGATACCTTCATGTCACGGAGCCAGTTGAGGTGTTCTGGGTACCAGAAGGCCTCAAGGTAGGCTGAGGTTATGTTTGAGGGCAGGCACCCTCAGGGTCACCCTGGGCATCCCTACATAGATGAAACTGAAAGCTCAAGGATGGATACCATGAATGGACGCTCTTTCTGAGAGCTCACCCATCTTTTTATCTTCACCCATGCAGGTCAGATTATTAAGATCATCACGGAAGAGTACGTGCAACATCTGAGCGGCTACCTGCTCAAGTTAAAGTTTGATCCCACCTTGCTCTTCGGTCAGCGCTTCCAGTACAGCAACCGTATTGCTTTAGAGTTCTGCCAACTGTACCATTGGCACCCTTTGATGCCTGACAGCTTCCTCGTGGATAATGACGAGATTCCGCACTCACGCTTCTCCTTCAACACCTCGGTGCTTTTTCACTACGGTGTTGAGAAGCTGGTGGACGCCTTCTCACGACAACCAGCGGGACAGGTAGGAGACGGCTAACTGACAAAAGCTTACCAGGTAGAGTTTACCTTTCTTTACTCGTCCAGCTGTTTTTTTTTTTTTTTTTTTTTTTTAAGGTATGTGGCGGGCGTAACTCTCCCGGAGTGGTGCTACGAGTGTCCGAAATGGTCATCCGAGAATCCAGAGAGACGCGTATTCAGCCTTTCAATGAATACAGGAAGAAGTTCAAATTGAGGCCTTATACCTCATTCAGAGAATTTACAGGTACACATCTGCCAACAATCTCCTGAAATTAAAAAGTTTATAAAACACAGGTTGTGTAGGACTTTTAGTTGTGCTACTACAGCAGCTTTTGCTAATATCTCTATTGACCAAAGCTAATTGTCAATTCCCAGACCTTTATGTCATTTACAGTACAGCAAGAAAAAAAGTGTCATGATGGCTTTTATGGAGTCTTTATGTAAAGCTGTCAAGAGCCTGAAATTCACACATATTGTTGTTATTATTGTCTTGTTATAGGAAAAGTGTGAGGATTTACACTAGCTGTTTCTGTTCTTTATGCTAAGATAGCTGTCAGTAGCCAATATGCAGCCTTCTTCTTTTCCTTCCGGCTTGTCCCATTAGGGGTCGCCACAGCGTGTCATCTTTTTCCAAGCCAATATGCAGATGGGGATGTAATTTATGGCACAACAAGTGCCTATTTATTTACTCTAAGATAGGCATTTCTATTCTTAATGCTAAGCTACACCGCCTGCCTGTAGCGAGAAATGCATTGGTGATAATGTCATTTACTCTATATGACGGAAAAGTAATCCCAGCTGGTTTTTTTGGTAATTGTCAATCACCAGTTATTGAAAGATATTGTGGCATTTACCACAGGACAAGTAGGATGAGCCACGCTAAGTGGTTGCAGTCATTATGCTAAGTAAAGATAGCTTTTTCGAGTCTGAGGCTTCTGGTGTTATGCTGTGCTAAGATAACAGATAGTAACCATATAGTCACAGACAGTGCTGTAACGGGTGCTGTTTTTATAGCTGGTCACGCCAATAATAACAACGTTTTCTCACATTTAGCTTCAAAACGTGTTTTGAAAACTGGTGTAATTTTTCAAAAGCCATTTTCCTGAACATTTGGACCAGTATTTGTCAGCTTCATGGTTAAATTCAATTGCAGTATTACATGTTACGTGATGTCACTGATGGTGCAGTGATACACACGCCTGCCTCTGGTCCGGGCAGAGTAGGATCGATTCCCGCTCAGTGATGGTGTTGAGATCTGCCCTGTGACTGACTGGCGACGAGTTCAGGGTGCAGGCTACCTTTCGGTTGAAGCTAGCTGGTGTAGGCTCCAGCTTTCCCGCAACCCTTGTGAGGATAAGCGGCTTGGGTAATGACATGACATGACATGTTACGTGATTGTGAGAGCGAGTCGTTGTTTGTTTTTATGTGCCCTGCGTTTGGCTGGCAACTGGTCCAAGGTGTAACCCGCCTCCAGCCCGAAAATAGCTAGCTGGATAGGCTCTAGCATGCTCACAACACTTGTGAGGATAAGCGGCTCAGCAAATAGACGGATATTACATTTTAAATATCATATCTGAATGTTAAACATGTATTTAAATCTTAACTATCTTAAATCAAAATGTTCTCTACATACATAAATTTCAATATAAATATTAAAACTAAATGTTAAATATATTTTTCTATGATAAATTTTAATCTAAATATATAAATAAAATATGAACAATTTTTTTTTCCCCTCACTGTAGACGCAGCTAACTGTATTGACAGGAAAAATTTGAATTGCTAAACTTTCTGTAGATTTATTCCAAAAAAAAAGAAAAACAGAAATATCACACAGTATTCAGAGGCTTTGCTGTGGCATTCCTATAGTTTACTCGGGTGCTGTCCATTTCTTCTGATCATCCTTGAGATGGTTCTACACATTCATTGGAGTCCAGCTGTGTTAGATTATACTGATTGGACTTGATTAGGAAAGCAGCTCACCTGTCTATATAAGACCTTACAGCTCACAATGCATGTCAGAACAAAAAAACGAGAATCGGGAGGACATAGGAACTGTCATGCCCCTGGCATCCGCCCCAGGATGGGCGTGGTCAGCCAATTTGTGAGCACACACCTGGACCCCTTTTCGGCTGATTCCACCCTGTACTTATAGGACACGGGGGACAACGAGTCCTCCGCCAGATTGTTGATTCCCATGCCTCGTTCCCGCTATCCCGTATACCTCACCTATCGTGTACCGACCCTCGCCTGTTCACTGACCATCCTAGTAAGCCTGCATCTTCTGATACTGCCGCTTTTCCTGACTGACTCGCTGATCATTGACCACGGACCGAATAAAGGCTTTCTGTACACTACCTGCTTGCCTCTGGAGTTGTGCATTTGGGTCCGCCCTCGAGCCTCGTTCGTGACAGGAACTCCCTGAAGATGTCAGAGACAAAATTGTGGCAAGGCACAGATCTGGCCAAAGTGACTCAAGAAAGATCTACTAGATTTAAAGTTCCTAAGAGCACAGCGGCCTCCATATTCCTTAAAATGAAAACATTTGGGATAACCACAACCCTTCTTTGAGCCGGCCATCCAGCCAAACTGAGTAATCAGGGTAGAAGAGCCTAGGTGAGAGAGGTATAGAACCCAAAAATCACTGTGGCTGAGCTCCAGAGATCCAGTCAAGTGATGGGAGAAAGTTCAAGAAAGTCCACCGTCACTGGAGCCCTCCACCAGTTGTGGCTTTATGGCAGAGTGGCCCGACGGAAGCCTGTCCTCAGTCCGAGGCACATGAAGGCCTGCACCGTGTTTGCAAAAGAATATTTTTTTAAAAAAAGGGTATCCTGGACGAAAACCTTCTCCAGAATGCTCAGGGCCTCAGACTGGGCTGAAAGTTCCCCTCCCAACAAGACAATGATCCTAAACTCACAGCTAAAATAATGAAGGCGTGGCATCAGAATAACTCCGTGAGTGCTCTTGAATGGCATAGGCAGAAACCTGACTTAAATCCAAACAAGCATCTCTGAAGAGACCTGAAAACGGCTGTCCACCAACGTTCATCATCCTACCTGACAAAACTGAGGAGGATCCCCAAATCCAGGTGTGAAAAACTTTTGCATCATTCCCAAAAAGACTCAGAGCTGTATTACCTCAGAAAGGTGCTACTACTAAATACTGAGCAAAAGCTCTGAATATTTGTGACTTTCAACAATTGTTGGTTTTTTTTTTTCTCAATATGGGGTGCTCTGTGTACATTGAAGGGAAAATATAAAGGATTTTAGAAAATTACTGCAATAAAATAAAGTGCAAAATTTAAGGGGGTCTGAAATTAGTCAGACAAGCAGTGTGGCTGTATTCCACTTAACATTAATGTTATCCATCATAGACAGAAAGCCCTTCTGCTATATTAGGCTAAAACAGGAAGTCTATAATCGACAGTAGGCTAACATGAGTGTAAAATGTGTTCAGCTCTTAATATTTCTTTTTTTCCCAAATAGATGACGAGGACATTGCGGCAGGTTTGCTGGAGCACTACGGTCACATCGATGCCCTGGAGTTCTACCCGGGAATCCTCCTTGAGAAGCCACGTCCCGGCTCTATCTTTGGAGAGAGCATGGTAGAGATGGGGGCCCCCTTCTCCCTGAAGGGCCTGCTGGGCAACCCCGTGTGTTCGCCTGAGTACTGGAAGCCGAGCACCTTCGGCGGGGAGGTGGGCTTCAATGTGGTCAAAACGTCTACGCTGAAGAAATTGGTGTGCCTCAACACCAAACGGTGTCCATATGTCAGCTTCCGGGTTCCTCTTGAGCTCGAGAACACTAAGCTGAAGAAATCCAAGGAGCTTTAACCTACCTTATTAGGAGGCATGTTTTCTAAAAATAGGTAGCTTGTAACATATAACTTCCCTTGGGAGTTATCCGTTAATTCACCTGATGCCATGAAATCTACTGGGCAGATCGATAATGAATAAACCCACAAAAAAGTCACAAAAACCCAAGTCCGAAATGACACAGCTATTTTGGTTGATTTTTAATCTTTATTTTTGTCTTGTCCCAAAACAATGTGTCGTGGAATAAATGAAGAGCAGAAGAATACTGCATTTTTGAGTCTCTACTCACAAGTCAAAATAATACAACATCATGAACATCACATTTTACACAAGCATGGTTGGAGCCCCTTTTGGTCTTTGAAAAAGCTTAACAGTCAGGTTTGTATGGGACACTGAACTGAAACAATCAGCGACGCCACTAATAACATTTGCGATATTCAAAAAGTCCTTGGCTGGTTTGCTAAACAAATCAAGAAGCACGGGCACATTTCAGTCTTCATTTACATCAACTACGAAGTCAAAGAACTTAATACAGTATTCACTTCATACAAGATAAAATAATGTACAGTAATTCCAATGAAGCAGCTTTACAAAAAGGGATTTTACAGAAAATGCAACAAAGGTATTATAAAACCTAAGTTAAGGCTCTAATATACATATAAGAACAACAGCAAAATTCAATGTGCTTTACTTCTGCTACAAGTTGCACTTATTTCTCGTAACACAAAAAGAGGGTACCAGTGGACACCAGACACTTAACTTATTGCAGAGTAGGAAAATGGTACACATGCACACACGTCTGCTTATTCCTGTCAGAGTACATTTTATCCCAGAAGAATATTTTTGTTCCTGTGAAGCTTTCTTTTTTTTATTTGGAAAATTTTGCATTTGATTGTGTTTCAATCAGTCATTTTTTTTTTCACTTCAAAAATGTGCATGTGTAAACAAATTTTAGACACCAACTTTTTAATTCCCATGAGATTTAGGGGTACATGCAGTGTTTGCACTACTCATTTATTTTTTTTGGGGGGGGTGAAATTTGAGGATGAAATACACTAATCAAAATAGGGGAACTTGAGTTTGACTGTCTCGAAACTTTTGAAGGCGGCAAGGTGTCGCGTCTGGTTAAGATTGTTGGCCTCACAGTTCTGAGGATCGACGTTCAAATCCCAGCCTTGCCTGTGTGGAGTTTGCATGTTCTTCCCGTCCCTGTGTGGGTTTTTTTACGGGCACTTCATTTTCCTCCCACATCCCAAAAAACAAAAATGAATCGAAACTGCCATTAGGTGTGATTGTAAGTGCGAATGGTTGTTTCTATGTGCCCTGTGATTGGCTGGCAGTTGGATCAGGGTGCCCAACAATAGCTGGGATAGGCTGGGATAGGCTCCAGCACTCCTGCGACCATCGTGACGATAAGCTGCTCAGAAAACGAATGGTTAAACGTTTGGATTCACAGGTCAAGCTGTTCAATGTTTTTTTACGTTTTGTTCAACATGCTGATCTCTAACAAGGAGGTGAAAGGCAAAATGAATGAACACGAATGGACCACTACGTTTCTTTGCATTTCTGTGAATCCACTCCCCCCCTCCCCCCCATTTGGTTGTAACCACTGGTGACATGCTAAGAACTGTTTTATTAGGTTGATCCATAACCCTAAATTTTTACTAGCAAATGTCCTGGTCCAACTGGAATTGGGATCATAAACAGTCCTCTTCATCATGCTATTCAAGGCATCCTTGGACATTTTCATGACATAAACACTCGTTAATATGAATTTTAGAGTTCAGCTCTTTGTCAGAGGACAGCAATGTGCAAAAAGTCTTGAAATGTTGAACAACTGGACAAAGGGACACTAAGAGTCACAGAAAGGAAATTGGAAATTTTCATGGATCAAATGCAATGTAATACATCCAAGAAGCATATGTTTAATTGCCGTTAGGATTATGAGGGGTCCGTAGAAAAATTCCTCCCTTTAAAGGGGTCCCTGGAGCCAAACACTTTAAAAACCCCTGCTTGAGGTGATCCTGGTTTGTTATGTATTCATTTGCTCTGATGGAGTCTGGCCTTGTCATTCTCCTGCTTGTTATCCAATGTGGAAGCGGCCCCACCCGTGCCAACCGTCGCAGCATTGGCTGCTGGGTAAAAATGAACGTCCACCGCCACGGTGGCGTGTCCCACTGAGACGTGGTGCGAGATCATCAGAGGGACGCCTCCGTGCGACAAGCTGAGGCTATGGTGGACGGGGGCTACGAGAGCCTCGGCCCCCCGCAGGGTAAGCGACGACCGCAAGCCAGTGTCGGACGGGGAAGGCGAAGTTGAAGGCGAGGAGGACGGCGGAGGCAGGGTGTTCTGGCATAGGCTCTGGTTGTCTGCCACCATGCCCGGCCACTCCTCCTGTGACAACTGGAATCTGGGAGAACTGGAAGGACCACAGCTCTTCTCCTCCTCCTGCTCCTCCTCTTGCTCACTGTTGTCGATCTAGGACATGAGGAGGCAGTGGCATGACAAACCCTAATTTGAGTGTGCTCAAGGCCACCCAAAATTTCCTTTAACTCACCCAATGAATTTGTAATCAAATCAAATAAATTTCCCTGTGGTCACAGCACACACTTTGGCACTGGCAAAAAAAAAAAAAATAATTGTAATAACCCTGTGAAAATTGGTTGAGAAATGAGCAAGCTATGACCTTTGAAGGGTCATTGACATTCCCAACATGGCTGCCATGCAGTGGCATCGGTTAGCCTGGATGCTACACCACAGTGGCATATTATCTTCATATCTGTGGTCAGAACAGCTACACACATTTCCAGCCACCTTAACGCTAATGACCAGGTAATGCTTGATTTACAACCCAGACACATTTTCCTCGATGACAGTTTACACTCAATCAATACAGTACTCACATATATTATATTCTTTGTGCTCTGTGAAAAACAACGTACAGTATTAATGGTGCTCAGGTCTGTCTTTGCGATACATCATCAAACCCGTTTATTACATGTATGCATGTATAATACTGCCCCCTTAAGGCAAAGGACAACGTGCATTAAATTGAAATGATAATGTGATTAATTGCTGTCCCCTTCCTAAAAAGTTGGCCTATGGATGCCAGAAGATTAATTAAGCACAACCTTTGTCTAAGCAGAGCTCCTCATTTCACTTTTCACAACACTTTGGTACCACCATGGCAAAAAGATGCCACAACATGTCTGCAAAGCGACTTTTTATTGATTTCTTCTGACCATAAAACAAAAAATCCAAAATAGGTTATAAAAAGAAGAATTTGGGAAAACCTAACCATCTGGGGGGGTTGACTGTACTTGTACACGTCCCAGAATATTTTTTCCCATAAGTATTGGAACGTTTACTTAAACGTCCACTGTAATGAAATGCATATTTTTTAGTATGTTATTAATGAAAAAACAGGCAGCCGTAATGGAGCCATGCGTTTTTTCACCACACATGATGATTTTGACGTATATGGCTTTTGGTCACTCCCGCCATGAAAATCCTCTCGATGGATTTGTTTTGGAGAAGAAGCAGGAAGTGACGTTATCAGCAGGAGCCCGTTCAGGCGGCTTCATGTGTTTATACATTTTACCTTCGGGAAGCTAACTATTTGTTCCTTCGTGTTAGCCAAAATGCCGGCTCATTGTATTGCTGGTTATTGTTTGAGCACTTGGGAGGATGGATTTACTCATACTTTTCAAAACACCCGGTTCGTCATGAAAAATTGATTGCACAGGTGCAAAGGACAAGTGCTTCGTGGGTTCCAAATGACAGGAAGGTGCGTATAGAGTCATTAAAAAAAAATAATAGTTGGGGGGGGGACAACGTAATCCATCTCTCATAACATAACAAAAGATCCATGTACGTAAGACAAGGATGCTAAATGTGCGTGTCAGACGGCTTCCGCGTCGGCCCCGATGCGGAGGTGGTTTGGCCGCGTGAGGGAGGAGAAAGGAGCTTCCCCCCAGCATGGGTCCCCCGAGTACGCTACATAGTGTCGGGGAGTCTGTTGTTAGTTAGAAGTGATTGCATATCATCAAAATATAGTTTGAAATGATGGGATAATATTGCGCAGGTCATCTCACTCAATTGTGAGATGTTTTCTTCGAAAAGAGCTTCTGTGTCAGAAGGGGTGTCGGAAAAATCCGAAAATCTGTCTTGTTCCTCTGCAAATGTCCCGGTGACGTCATCAACAGACGTTGCAGGCAATATGGCTACCACTTGGATGTCGAATAAGACCTCCGCAACTTTGCGGACGGATGACGCTCTCTCTCTCTCATATTTCTTCGTATAGACATTGAAGTGAAAAATGTTACATGTAGTTTTAATTACAATATCTATTTTAGAATGTTTATAGGCATGACACTTGAGCTTTAAGTGTATGTGTTGTATTGTACCTTGGTGTCCACGACGGGGTCAGGGTACATTTCCACGGTGACCGAGTGGCGGTCCTCGCACGTGGGCTCCATCTGCACCGTGATCAGACTCTGGCCTGGGGGCTTAGCTCTGGTGTCTGACACATTGGCATCATGTTCCATCACAGCCGTGCACTCGTCGTCTTCGAAGGCCCTGCACACGTTACAGGAAACGAGCCGTGACCTGGCACATTTCAAGACTTCTCCAGTCGTTCTTGGCATACGCACCGGTTTTCATACGGTCGTCCTGCGTGGTGACGCTCCGCGTGACGCATCGGGACGCCCAGGTTCCGCTGGGCTGTCAAGGGGAACATGAAAACATTGCAAAGTCCTTGGCAGGCAGCATTTGAAGGCATTCAGAATACTCCAGAAAGTTAGTTAGTTGAAGGATAGTCATGAAGAGAAAGGAAGGCAACATTTGAAAACATTCCACCAATGTTCAGAGGATAGTAGGGATGTGTCATCCTCATAAATAAGCGACAAAGTAGTGCTGTTGTGTGCAGTACTCCCTCAAGTGGCCATGTAAGGAGTGTAGCGGTGAAAACCTCCAAGAAGTAAGCTCAGCTTGTCATGTCATGTTCTACTTTTTTAATGACTTGGTTTTGGATTTTGCATTTGCCAGTTCGTTCGTTCGTGTGTGTTGGACACTGCATCATCGTGCGTGAGTACGCAAGCGTATTGTAGCGAATTCCCGTCGTTGCAGCGTTCCTGTGCCACCATAGTCAAGTCACACTTTTGTTCATGTTTCCAAATTTTGCCTAGTACTCATCAGACCTCGTTTCATATTTTTGGACCTTGCCTGTAGCCTTGCATTTTTGTGCCCCTGCCATCCCAGCTTTGCCTCGTAGTTCGGACCTTGTTTCATGATTATTGGACTTTTTGCCACGTGTTTTTGTGCTTCCGCCTTTTTGGACTGCTTAGCTGTGTACGACCTCTGCCTGAATTAAAACCACCCTCAACATCATGTCCTGGCCTTGAAGTCCTGCATTTGAGTCCTGTCCCTCGCTGTGTGCTCGAGCTGTGCAAATGTTTTCCAGGTGAGCCTCACTGTCCTCCATGAAAACATCAGCTGTAACACACGTACCTATGCCCAAATGTTTCCTATTTAGTGGAAGACTTTCTGCTACCATATATATATCCGGTCAACCATGGAAGGCCATTTTTTGCAACCTTCTTTATACAGTGTGAACTTGATCTCATTCATTCGTTTCAGTGCTGTTAGTGAGCCAACCTTCGTATAATCTGTTGGCATGGCTGCTAACCCTCATAGTCAGCTGTGAGTGACAGCATGTCAGGGCGACAAAAGCAGATTGGGCAAGAAGGGCAGAGAAGGGGTGGGCTGGGGAGGAATCTGACTTGACATCCAGCATGTGAACCGGGGCTCCGCACTGGTGCGGTCACTTGAGAGTGCCTTGTTGTTAGGAATTAATAGGTGTAAAGCCTGGAGCGACAGGGGAGGGTAATTTTCTTTTAAAAAGTCCCACTTGATAGCCAACGTGTGGGCCGGGAAGTACCATCTATTTTTCAGGTTGTAGTAGAGGCATTTGCTTGACAGTTAATAGTTGAGCGGTGAATGGTGTTGGCACAATCAGTGGACATGCGCACAATGTCTGAGAGGAGAGACAATGGCTGGATATTTTGTATTTTTTGAATTGATTTGACATAATTTTACTTTTTGTCATTTGATTTGACTCGTTGCAGCAGTAATGGATAGGCTGACAGATGAGATGAGATGAGATGAGATGAAGATGCTGAGGTTCTCGCTTGGAGTGAACAGGTCAGAAAGGACTAGAAATGAGCTCATTAGAGATTCAGCCAAAGTTGGATGTTTTGGAGACGACGTTAGAGAGAGCAGACTTAGATGGTTTGGACATGTTCAGAGGCGAGAGAGTGAGTATATTGGTTGAAGGGTGCTTAGGATGGAGCTGCCAGGCAAAAGAGCGAGGGGAAGACCAAAGAGAAGGTTGATGGATGTTCTGAGGGAGGACATGAGGACAGTGGGTGTTAGAGAGGAGGATGCACGAGATAGCCTTAGATGGAAAAAGATGACACGCTGTGGCAACCCCTGATCGGAACAAGCCGAAAGGAAAAGTAGAAGAAGATTTAACTTCATTCATGCTTATTTTTTTCATTAATATTCTTTACTGTGTCAAATATAGAAAACATACAGTATGTACACAATGAAAGTGCTCCCCCTGTTTTGCTTTTTTATGTGCAGTGACTTTTCTCCACCACAGAAATTCTTCCCAAAAAAAACCCAAAAAACAGTACTCACATTAATTAAGTTGTAACTATAATTTTTAATGTACTGATTAGCACATTATCTCAACAAGCTCTTCTCTTCACAACTCATCTTTTGAGACAGACTGGTCTGGCTGGCTAACACGCCCTCTTTTTTTTTTGCCCCCGCCTAGAACTTGCTTTTGCTTGGCCTTAAGTTTGCTTTGAGTATCCTGCAAAGACCCTCCTTGTCCTTTAACCTTGTGCAGCTCTTTCACGCCCACACACGCCTGCGACGTCTCATGGCAAAGGAGGACGTCCAGTCCGTTCAGTTTGCGGTACACCAAAGCTGCGTAGAAGTCATCGTAGTGGGAACGGAGGAGTTTGACACAGGCGGCGGTCAGGTCCTCCTTGAGTTGAAGCTTGGCAGCCTTTAGCCTGTTGCACACGGCGCCGTCAATGATGAGGTCGTCGATATCGTGCCGTCGTTTTCGAGCAGAAGGCTCTTGCATTGCTTTCTCCAACTCTTTGCTCATCAGCAGGCAACTTTGGCAGTATGTCACAGGGTCAACGTCAACGTCACCGGCGTGAATGCCCAGAGACACGAAGCAGCTACACAGCGCCAAAGTGACGATCACCATGGTGGTAGACTGCAGAACGACCATCTTGGTTGACAACTCGCAGCTCTGAATGCGTTTGCTGGATATTGTGAGGTGGCGAGGCAACAGATTTTTCAGGTTTTTCAGGTTTTCTCCTAACTATTCCCGCAATACTTCTCACCTTCCAAGCACACAAAGTATTTTAACCCTTACATAGTGTTTATTTTCCATGCACACATACTGCAGTGTGTTGGAAGTCCAACAACTACAGCCTTGTGTTGCTTACCTTTTTTTTTTACATTTTAAGAATACACTGCTATTGTATTTCATGGCCACCCATCAAAGGACTTGGGCGAGTTTGATATTGACTTTTCTTGTTTATTTTGGTGATGATAAACCAATACTAACCTTCATGGCTCTTCTCTAGTGGCCTTCAAAAGCAGCCTCTTTTTGAAATTTTTGGAGGATATTTTACACCAAGGCCTTAATAAAGTATTTTCAGGGATACACTTCATGACCACCCTTGGAGTGCCTTCAAATGCAGCCATCTTTGTTTTTGCAGTGTGCTTGACACGTTTTCTGCCCTTCATAGCCTCCCATCAGAAGTCTTTAATGTGCCACAGTCATGAAATGGAGGATTTTTAGTATGTTATTAATGAGAAAACGGCAGCCGACATGGACCCATGCGTTTTTTCACCACAAAACACGATTTTGACGTATACAGCTTTTTGTAACTCCCGCCATGAAAATCCTCTCAAGGGATTTGTTTTCGAGAAGAAGCAGGACGTGACGTAAAGGACAGCGATGCCCCCAAGTGGACTCGTTTGTTTCCATTAGTTTTACCTCCAGGAAGGTAGCTCATTGTTCCTCCGTGTTAGCTAAAATGCTGGCTCATTGCATTGCTGGACATTGCTTGAACACTCGGGAGAATGGAATTACCCTTCATAAGTTTGCAAGAGACCCGGTTTGTCGTGAAAGATGGATTGCACGGGTGCAGAAGACGAGAGCTTTGTGGGTTCCAAATTAAAGGTAGGTGTGTATACATCTACTAAAAAAATTAATAGTTTGGGGCGAACCATGTAATCTGTCTCTCATAACGTAAAAAAAGATCAGCGTACGAAATGTGTCGATGTGCGCGTCGGACGGCATTGGCATCTCCACCGGAGCGCACGGGCTCCCGGACGGCGGCGGCTCTGAAGAACACTGCCACAATGCAGTACTCAGCCGCATGCGATGACAACGCAGTAAAGCGCCCCTCCTCGACGGTGTTGTTCATCGCGTACTGCAGCGTCTATGAAAGCAGTACGGCTCGGCTCTGCCTGACTCAGCCACGTTCGGCGACAACACAGAAAGCGCCCCGGCTCGACGGTGTTGTTCATCGTGTACTGCGGCGGCTATGAACAACCCCCTAAAGCAGCACGGGTCAGCTCTGCCTCACTCAGCTGCATGCGACGACAACGCAGTAAAGCGCCCCGGCTCGACTGTGTCGCATGGATAACGCGCTCTCCGCTCACATTTATTTTTTCATATAGACCTTGAAGTGAATAATGTTATATGTATTTTTCATTACAATATCTATTTTAGAATGTTTATAGGGATGACACTTCGCCTTTAAATATAGCATGCTTTTGTTTCATCCATCCATTTTCCAAGCCACTTATGCTCACAAGGGTCACAGGAGTGCGGGAGCCTAATCCAGCTAGCATCAGGCGAAAGGCAGACTACACCCTGAACTGGTCGCCAGTCAGTCGCAGGGCACACATCGACACCATCGTGGAGCGGGAATCGATCCCATGCTAACGGGACCAAAGTCAGTGTACCACTACAACATCAGTGATGCCATGCTTTTATCATTTATAATTTCAACAAGACAATACTACTATCTTTTGTGGCAGAGTGTTAGAACGTCTTCAAACGCTGCCTTCTTTTGCCATTTTGCGTGGCTAGTTGAGAACACTCCTCCTCTTGATAGCCAATCACTGAAGGCCTTCAAATACAATCTTTAGTTTCATTATTTCCAAAAACTGCTATCTTTCCTGACCTCAAATATAAGTACTTCAAATGTGTCATTTCTTTTCCCATTTATTAGAAGACACATTGCTGCTATCTTTTATGGCTGCAGTTGGAAGGCCTTCAAGTGTTCTTTTTTTGTTTGAAAGGCCTTCAAATTCGGTCCTCTGTTCTCACTGAAAAGGGGACACTGCAGGCATTATAAATGACAACATGTGCAATGTCTTTGAATGCAACTTTCTTTTGTCATGTATTTTTAAAAGAAGCATTACGACAATTGTTCATGTCCATCACGGAAGCCCTTCTTTACTTTTTCTGTGCACAGACATTTATTCTTCCATAAAAATGGTCTCATACAAATAAAGCACTGAGTTGTCTCATCACTTAAATCGTAACAAAATTCCTAAAGTACTATTTGGTTACACAGAGGTTATACTACTTTTCAAAACTCCTCTTTTAAGGCGGGAGGGACGGTCTTCTCAACGTGCACTTTTTCATTGTCGTCCTTTTGAAAAGCGTCAGTCAACTTGTTTTCTGTATCCCCAACAAACTCTTCATCGATGTCCTCTTCTTCTTCTTTTATGTCCACACACACTGTGGACGTCTTGTAGCAAAGGATGTCGTCCAACCTTAGAGGTCTGTTACCCAGCAACGCTAAATAGAAGTCATAGTGATAGGCATCAAAGAGTTTTACGCAGGCGGAGGCCAGCTTGTCCTTGTGGAAACGCTCGCTGGAAGGCAGCCTGTTGCACACCGCATTGTCAACCATGAGTTCCTCGAGAGCCGCCCGTCGTTTTCTTGGAACGTGAGTTTGCATGGTCTTCTCGATCTCTTCAGCTGCGAGTAGGCAACTTTGGCAATAAACCTCAGGGTCAACCTGTACGCTGCAAACGCGCACAAAGACGCAGCTACACAGCGCCAAAAGGACAATAAACATGGTGCACGACTGCAAGACGACAATGTTGACTGGCAATGAGCAGCTCTGAACGTGTGTGCAGGTAATTGTGAGCTTGCAAGACAGATTTTTCAGGTTAATCCAGTTTTCTCTGATCCCTCTCATACTGTACTGTTTTTTTTTAAATGTTTTTTTTTTTTTTAAAACTACACTACTATCTTTCATAGCCACTGTTGGAGGGCCTTCAACGGCATCTTTCTATTGGTACTTTTGTGGGATATTTTACAACAATAATGTTTTTTTTTTTATAGTGACCCATTATCGGACTTCAAAAACAGCCTTCTTTTGCCATTTTTTTTAAAGGTTATTACTATTCATTAGAGTATGTCCACCCTTAGAATACCTTCAAATGCTGCCTCAATTTACCATTTCACCTGTGTTGTCAAACTCATTTTTGTTGGGGGCTGGATTGTAGGGATGGTTTCCCTTCCCTCTGAGGTCTGTTACGACACTGACTTATTGTCATATAACGTAGTCATACGGATTTAACGGACAAAGTTTTTTGCAGGGACGATCAATTATGTTGATCGCATCGGCAAATTATGACGTTAAATCTGATCAACTGATTAGCATTAAATGCTTTTTCATTACATAAACACAAGTATAGTTTTTTTAACTATAACTCTATTGAGTTATCATACATCCATCCTTTTTCTGAGCCGCTTATCCTCATGAGGGTCGCGGGAGTGCTGTAACCAATCCAGGGTACACCCTGAACTGGTTGCCAGCCAGCAGGGCACATGGAGACAGACAACACACCCACTCACAATCAAACCTAGGGGTCATTTACAATCTCCATTTAATGCATGTTTTTGGGATGTGGGACGAAACCGCAGTGCCCGGAGAAAACCTACACAGGCACTCCCTGAGAGGGGTTGCGTCAGGAAGGGCATTAGGCGTAACAACAGTGCCAAACAAATATGAGCGTTCATCTGAGACGTCACGCTGTGGCGACCCCTAACGGGACAAGCCAAAAGAAACTTACTTTTTTACACAGGGGGGACCCAAGTCCTCAAAACTGTGAGGTCAATGCTCTAACCAGTTGCTCCACCGTGCCGCCGAGCTCAACATTCATTGATTTATTTGTTACATGTGCTTTTTTTTTTAATGTTAGTAAAAATTTTAGCAAGATTCAAAGTTTACCTAAAGTATTTTCTATTCATAGTGTGTGTGTGTGTTTCTTTCAGCTTGTCCCTTTCGGGGGTCACCACAGCATGTCATCTCAGATGACCACATATATATGTTTGGCACAATTTTTACACCAGATGGCCTTCCTGACGCAAACCTTCTCAGGGAGTGGAGGCCCAATTGGGATGTGAACCCACAACCCCTGTTTTACCAAACCAGTGCTCTAACCACTGAGCTACAGAGCCTCTTGCTATTCGTGAGTGTGATAAGGAAGTGAAGAAACAGGTCCAAGGGGGGTGGAACAACTGGCGGAAGGTGTCTGGTGTCTTATGTGACAGAAGAGTCTCTGCTAGGATGGAGGGCAAAGTATATAAACCAGTGGTGAGGCCGGCCATGATGTACAGATTAGAGACGGTGGCACTGAAGAGACAACACGAAACAGAGCTGGAGGTAGCAGAAATGAAGATGTTGAGGTTCTCGCTCGGAGTGAGCAGGTTGGATAAGATTAGAGGGACAGCCAAAGTTGTATGTTTTGGAAACGAGGTTCGAGAGACCAGTCTTGGATGGTTTGGACATCCCCAGAGGCAAGAGAGTGAGTATATTTGTAGAAGGGTGCTGAGGATGGAATTGCCAGGCAGAAGAGCGAGAGGAAGATCAAAGAGAAGGTTGATTGATGTTGTGAGGGAGGACATGAGGACGGTGGGTGTTCGAGAGGAAGATGCATGAGATAGGCTTAGATGGAAAAAGATGACACGCTGTGAAAAGAAGGAAAAGAAGAAATCAAAAGATGTATGACAAGGCTAAAAATGACTTAGCTTATGGATTCAAATATACTGCGCACAATGACCACACAGAGTAAGTGTAAGATGATTTAAAACACCATTGATCGGATTGTGAATTAGGACATTAAAGCCAATCAGCATTAAATGCTAATTATTGGCCAATGAGATTGGTTCAAAATGTACATGTAGAGCCTGCAAACGATAAGAACGTTGGCATAAGCACATGAAAATGTGTCGAAATAGAAACCTGGAGGAAGCTGTTTAAACTGTGGTCTGTGCAATAGCACTTTCACACCATTATTGACAATCAAAGCAATATTTAATGTTAAATATCAATAAAGTTGAAAACTTTTGAGACATTGACAAGCTTTGCAATATTTACTTACAATATTCAAGTCCTGTACTAGGATTCCTTAGGCCATGAAAAAAGTGCTTCACTCTAACAGACAAATGGGTTGAACGGGCCAACCCTCACCACTATTAGTTTGTTAAATTTAAGGTTCCACCATGCCATCACAGCTACCCATTGAAGTCCTACACAGCCCCTGCCCGCGCAACAACTTTTCTTGCTTAATTATTCAAAGAACATAGTCACAGGAAGGACTTCAAATGTGACTGTCTTTTCTCATTTAACGGAGAACAGACAGCCACTTTCCTTCAAGTACTTTGTAACTCTACCCTTTCCAGGGAGCCACGCCGTTGACATGTTCTCCTTAACCAACCTTAAAGTTCTCCATATTTCTGCAATTACAGACCTGCACGTCCGGTGGGTGCTGGCTCGTTCTTCTGCACCACGGAGTAGAAGGCCACTGTGATGAAGATGAAGGCCAGAGACACACCCACGCCCACCACAATGGGCACGTCGTGTTTCTCCAGTACGGGGAGCCATGGTGGGGACTGCGGAGTCACCCTGGATCTAAAAAGACAGACAAGAATGCAAGTGTCAATGGGGACTGCGGTGCAACGCACCAATGCTTCCAGCAGAACCCCATTTTAAAAACCTACTTTAAAACCATATCCATTGAATGTACGATTTTAAATCCGAACAAATTGCTTGAAATTTTAACACTGGCTTTGAAGCTTACTTTGAAACCCTAACCTTTTCTGAAACCCTATTTTGATACCTTGACCTTTGTTTGATATCCCGACCAAGACTCAAAACGCTAAACCTGGCGGCTTGAAAGCCTATCTTGAAATTGTAATTTGAAGAACTGAACATTTCTTACTACCCTAACCCTGGCTTGAAATCATAAACCCAAAGAATTCAAATCTGAGTTTTAATATTAGGGTGTCTTGCTTGAGTTTGGGATTCAAAATATCATTTCAAAGGTCTCAAAGTAGGGTTGCCAAGCCACGGTCATGGTCTACTCCCCCCCCCCCCCCAAAAAAAAAAAATAATAATAATTCTCACTACAAATTGCCTCCATCCATAACCTGTGGCGTCTACCTACCGAGGGTCGTTGCTGGTCATGGGGGACTGCGAGGTGTTCCTCTGCGATTCGTCTTCCGCCATCAGTGACTCCACAGGGTGATCCTGCTGGGCACCAGACACATTGAGCCCTCGGGGCCAGGAAGGTTGCTCAGTAGGAGAACCGGTCCGGAAAGGAGGAGGCCTTTGAAGAGAGATCTCATGCAGGACTGAATCTGTTGCATGGGTGTGAGGCAGGTCTGCGGATACTTCTCTGGAGGGGTGAGTGTCCGTTTGGGGTTCAGGAGGTTGAGAATGCTCCAAGAGGAAGTTGGGGTAAGGGGCAGGCGGCAGCATGGGAGCCTGAATCTGAGTTACTAAAGGCAGACCCGGAGGATCGCTTGTGGACCGGCCTTCTGGGGACAAAGACGGTAACTTTATCGACGTCTTCGTTGTGGTTTCACACCGTGACGATGAGCCTGAAAGTAGTCATGAGACAGGTTGCAGTTTCAAATCTGAGTATGGTTGGGTTTTAAATCGTGGTATGCCTCAGACACTGGAAACTCTAGTACAACTTCACTTGGAACACTATCACTGTTTTTGAATGAAACTTTTAAAAACCAACAATGGTTTGAACCACTAGTTTGAAACACAAACCCTTGTTACAAATCCTATGACAGACTTGAAAGCCTAACCCTATCTTTACGCAGTTATCAAAACCTTAACACTTTACTTTACTGAGGCTTAAATCAGATTTTGAAACTTGATCCCTGAGTTGAAACAGATACTTGAAACCATAATGCAGTTGTCAAATCCTAGTTTGAAACCCAAACTTAATACTCTTGCCCTGTCTTGAAACCCTACTTTTGAACCCAAACTGTTAGAACCCATTTTAAACTTGAACACTGTCTTGAAATCGTAAAAACCGTACCCCAGGCTTGAAATCCGAATTTGAAATCCTAATTCAGATTTTAAAACCTAATTTGAAGTCCTAAACCGAACTCAAGGTTGAAACCAAAATTTGAAACCATCCTACATTGAAACACTGACTTAAAACCCAAATATAAACCAGAACTCTGCCTTGAAATCTCAGTCAAACTCTAATTTGATACCCAAAACCTACTTTGAAACTCTAACCCAGGCATAAGGTTTGGGTTTTAATTTATGGTTTCAAGGCAGTAAAGGCAAAGCCAAAAGAACATAATGTAATATTTCCTATGTGCAAAACAGGTTATAGCACAGATTTGTTGAAATGACATGCATATACATTACATATGTACCGTATTTCCATGACATTGCATTGCAAAGACATTGATTTACATTACACTTAATATTCTTGTTGTGATGTAGTTGTCCAGTAATCTGCTGAGTCTGCAGTGTTGTAAACTGGGAATCTTTGCTGGAGTTGTTGCTCTACAGAGTCGAAGAAAAAAACAAGACCATTTCAGAATGAACATACGTGAGAGGTTCACTGTACGGAGAAACGTATCAAGAAACGTAAAGCATCAAAAGCAGCAGACATGAACCAGGACAGAGAAATGTCTGCCAGTTATGGGAAGTAACCTAGTACAAATGCATAAATACTGTAGTTAAGAAAACATTCCAGGTATTTTTACTTCCTGCGCTGTGGGTTAAAGGGGAAATCCAGTGCTTTGCATGAACAGTGTATCCAATAGGTCATATAATATGTACCCTATTTTGACAATGTGATGTTAAATCCTCTCTCATTTAATGGTGTTTTGAGAAGATTTTTATCCACAATTACGAATTTTCAGGGGCGCTGCCATTTTCGATGACAGATGTGACGTGTAACGTGCTGCACCAAAGGCTTGATTACATTGTGCCCAGCGGTGATTTCTCAGATTTATCCTCATCTGATGAAGAAATAGCAGTATTGGTTGATCGGGAAGACAGAGGAATACTTCCATACAGATTTGAACCTGTGGCTGTAATTAATGTTGAATATTCGGATGGTTTTTCGGGCACAATGACGCGGAGTCTGACTAGTCGGAAGCCTACGCGCGGCATAAGTGCATAAACAAAGGCCCCCGGGAGCTCCGGGCCGGCAGCCGCGGATGGTTCTTCGGACGGGAATGACGCGGAGGCAACGAGCGAGCTACGGCGGCGGGCGGGGGGCCGCGAGCCGTGAGCCGAGCAACCAGGTGGGGCTAACGACCTCCACCGTCTGGAAGCTCGACTCGTGGCCCACCGCCACCTGCTTCGTTAGCCACGGACGCTGAAGCTAGGCTAAAGGCCTCCGCCGCCACCAAAGCTCGGCTAAAGGCCTCCCCAGACATCGTAGCTCGGCTCGCAGCACACCTTCGGTGGTGGCGGAGGCCTTTAGCCTAGTTTCGGCGTCCGGGGTTAATGGCCTCCGCCGCCTGGAAGCTTGGATCGTGGCCCGCTGCCGGAGCTCACTCCTCAGACTCCGCGTCATTCCCGTCCGAAGAATCATCCGCGGCTGCCGGCCCAGAGCTCCCGGAGGCCTTTGTTTACGCACTTATGTCGTGCGTAGCCCTCCGAGTAGTCAGACTTCGCGTCATTCCGCCAAAGAACCATCCGAATACTCAACATTAATTACAGCCACAGGTTCAAATCTGTATGGAAGTATTCCTCCATCTTCCTGATCCACCGATACTGCTATTTCTTCATCAGATGGGGATAAATACGAGAAATCGGTGCTGAGCATAATGGTGTCCCATGTAATCCAGCGTTTGGAAAAGCATGGTACACGTCACAAACGCAGATGTAGATCATGTGACTCGCGAAAATGGCAGCACCCCTGAAAATTCGTAAATGTCAAAAATCTTCTCAAAACACTATTAAATGAGAGAGGATTTAACATCACATTGTCAAAATAGGGTACATATTACATGACCTATTGGAGACACTGTTCATGCAAAGCACTGGATTTCCCCTTTAAAGTCATAGGTCTGTGAGAGTTTAGAATTACTGTAACATGGGGGTGTCAAACTCATTTAAGTTCACAGTCAGCATTCACACAAATTTGATCTCTAGTGGGCAGGACCAGTTTATCCATGGCCTTGCATGACATCAATAGAAATACATTTTAAATACATATAAACATATATAAATACTGTATGCAGGCATTGCTTCACATAAATTCTCTCTTACTGCCTATAGATTGTAGGTTGCCCCGCCCTACATGCCCCGCCATGCAGATCTTTTCTCTCTCACTCAGTTTTGTGCATGTCACCTTACACGACTCTCAGGATTTTTGTTTCTATGGTGCTTTGTGTTAAAGAAAAAAGCACGAGTTTCAAAATGAGAGTCATTCATTCGTGCATCTTCCGTGCTGCTTCTCTTTATTAGGTCCACAGCTGTGCTGGAGTTTATCCCAGCTATCTTTGGGCGAGAGGTGCGCTACACCCTGAACTGGTCACCAGCCAATTGCAGGGCACATAGAGACAAACAATCATCCGCACTCACATTCACACCTATTGGTAATTTAGAGTCTAGAGTCTTCAGTTAAACTACCCTACATCCTTCTGGGATGTGGGAGGAAACCGGAGTACCCAGAAAAAACCCACACAGGCTCGGAGAGAACATGCAAGCTCCACACAAACGGGGCTGGGATTTGAACCCCGGTCCTCAGAACTATAAACAGATTGTCCACCATGCTGCCTTAAAATGGGAGTTTATACGAATAAATAAATGAAAACTAAGATTTGACGGATTTGGACCCTGACTCTGTTTCTGGCCCATTGACCAAATGTTTAAGACCACTACTGTAACATCTGTTAGTCCATCTGTGGTGTTTTGTCGATACTTTTTTTTTGGTAACTTTTACTATCTACTGTATACTATATATAAGAGTTGAATTGACAGTGTTTTTTTGAGCAAAAGTATCTGTACTTCTATTTGTGCATGCTTTTGCTACTCTGATATTTGTACAGAAATCCCAGTCGTGTACATGTAATAGTCTCAGCATTGTGTGCTCTTACTCACGTCAGACAAGCTGTTAAACTGCTTTAAATCGTCCAGGACGTCATGATCTGAGGAGGGAAGTGGAAGCAAACTTGGTTTTTGGTAATATGTCATTTGTTATGTGGAACGTCTCCAGATTTTGAGCAGTAGCCCTGGCAAGAAACCCTAATTTGAAACTCTAACATAGCTTTTAAACCTACTTTGAAACCCTAGTGCTGTCTGGAAAAACTAATTAAAAATCCCAAACCCAATATTGAAACCCGAGACATCAATTCAAAATCCTAATTTCAAACCTTCACCTTGCTTTAAAACCCCAATTTCAATCCCTGAATTAAAACACTCACCTGATCTTAAAACCCTACTTTGAAACACAAAACCAAGGGTTTCCCATTCATTCCATGGCAACCGACTGCTTGATCGTAAATTTCGATAGATTGCATTATCATCCTCCCTCGCTATTGGATTAGTTTTTATTGACAAACAGATTGACCTCTACAAGGGTACCAGTGCAGCCAATGTGAGCACTCCTTTGGCCAATCATCTTCCCTCCCACACATTTGGAATATTTTAACTTTACAGTAAATTTTAACCCAGGCTTGGAAGCATTAGTCAAAATCTCAACCCTGGCATGAAAGTCCCATTTAAAATCCCAATTTGGAACACCAACCCCAGTGCAAAACCCTAACTTGAAACCGTAAACGTGCAAAATCCTAACCCAGGCTTTTGGTGTTTCAGTGACCCTACCCGTGACCACGAGGACGATGCTTCTCTGCTGCCGTCCTGCTCTGTTCTCCGCCGTGCAAAAGTATTCCCCGGCGTCCGACGCTTGCACACTGGAAAGATGCAGAGCTCCATCATCTGGAGGTAAGGACATCGTGGAGCAGTTCAACAACATGTATGTCCATCCATCCATTTTCTTATCTGCACTAGGGTCGCGGATATGCTGGAGCCTATCCCAGCTGATTGGCAGGAGGCGGGGTACACCCTGAACTGGTTGCCAGCCAATTGCACGTCACGTATAAACAAAAAACCATTTTCAGTCATATTCATACCACTGACAAATTAGTCTTCAATTAACTTATTATGCATGATTTTGGTGAGTGGTTAAAAAAAAAAACGGAATACCCTGTGAAACCTACACAGGCACGGGGAGAACATGCAACCTCAGATGTGAGGGTGGATTTGAACCGGGTTGCTCAGATCTGTGAGGCAACCGGTGCCTCTATAACCACATGTACATGTATTATATTATTGTGCTGAGTTTCTTCATGTAGGTACTCTCAACAAGGGTCTGTAGTAGTAGTAATATAAAAACATTTGGTGATTACATAATGAAATAGAATGGAAACAACTGAACAATTTTTGCCACCTATTCTTGGAAAAATATTTTCCCTTGAAACCAAAAAGTTTGAGAATGCTGGCTGTCCATTATTTGACTCACCATCAATGTGTTTTCCATCAGAGTTGCTGATTGGGGTCTTGGCTTCACGGTCTCTGCTCCACATGTACCAGATGGGCAGGACCCCGACAGCTGAGCAGGGCAGCACCGCAGAACCCCCAAGCCTGCATGGGACCCGGTCTGCGCTGCTCACCAGGATGGGACTCACTGGGAAAAAGCAAGGAATCACTCCACTTGCGAACGGTCAATCGACCTTTTTGACTGGCGATATTAAGCTTGATATGGATTTACTTTCAAAACCTCATTTAGAGATTCAAATGAGGGTTTCAAGCAAGGGTTAGGGTTTAAGACAAGTTTCGGATTTCAAATGCCTGGGTAAATGTTTTAAGCAAGTGTAAAGTAGTCCAGTTTCTACCGTGCACAGTGAGCGTTGCTCTCATGGACGTGACGAATCTTTGCAGGTGGACGTTTGCCGCCCTGCACAGGTAACTGCCCGTGTCTGCCTCCACCACGCTGAATAAACAAAGCGTAATGGGATTTTAAACAAGGTTTATTGGCTTTTTGATTTAAAAGCAACAAAAAGACTTGAATGCGCAACCCATGAAGTTGAAATGGAACAAACGCTGGAAACCAATCTAAGCAGAGTCACTGAAACAAATGCACAGGAATGCCAAAGGTCCAGTGCATCCTACCCAAAGTTTGGTCTTACTACTCGTGCATTTGTTGCTGGGAGACCTGAGGATGAGGAGGTCTCCGTCAGGGAGAACGCCCACGCGGGCCGAGGGCGTCACAAGACGGTTGTTCTTGAACCAGGTAACCTCGGCAGGAGGTCTGCTGAAGGGCGGCCTGCACGACACACTCACGTTGTCGCCTCTCCATGCCGTCACGTTGGATGGATGCTGGGTGAAGCTCCACCCCATCTCTGGAGAAAAAAAAAAACTGAAATAAAACTTTACAAAGCATCGGTAGGAAGACTTCAGTGTCGAAAGGAGAAGGTGGACATTGAAAAATGAAGCCTTTCAGGACAGGTTTAGGCTTTCAAGACAAGGTTTTATATGGATCAAGTTTCAGGTCACAAGTACAATTTTTGACGTTGGGTTGAGGTTTCAAGCTCAAGTACGGTATCAAGTTGTGGTTATGATTTCAATTTAATATTTTATGTAACCGTTGTGATTTCAAATCAGATTTTCAAAGTACATTAAGTGTTTTAAGATAAGATTAGAATTTTGAATAAGGGTTGGATTTTCAAATTCAGGTTTCAAGGTTGGGGCTAGGGTTTCAAGATTGGGTCTGGAATCTTTTTACGATCTCAAATAAGGGTTAAGGTTTTAAGCAAAGGGTGGCCAACCAGTCAGAGATGAAGAGCCACATTTTTTACTGTGTTATGGCAAAGATCCACATGATACACATGGATGTCATTCCCTCCTCACACGCATACCTTTGCTCAGTCAGATTTATTGCAAATACTGTATCACACACCAACATCATGGGAAAAATTGACTCCTGCAGAGTACCAAGACCACAGGCCAGTAATTTTTAAAAAATAAAATTGGATAAGATTTCAGCAACATCACAGAGTCAGTTTTTAATAAGGTCCCCTTCACTGTATGGCGTTTTGATCCCTTGCAATGTTCCAAGCCACTTGATACGATGCAGGAATTAGTCTCTGGATGCTTCATTTTTTCATCTGCTTTTCTGTATGATTTTTTTGAATTGACTAACTTATGAATGAAGTTTTACTCCCTCTTGCAAATTCTAGGTCGATGTTAACGTGGAGTGAACTGAAGATTTGAAGCTGTGAAATGTGTGATGGATGTCTGACACAAAAGGCAGAGAGTGGCTGTCCTTTCCGCTCAACAACAAAAATATAGGCTCTGGTAAAAACATCCCGTGTTCATCCACACATTTTTGTTTTACTGTGCATTTTTCACTGGCATTTTGAGGGTGAAATTAACAAATTGTTTTCTCCAAAGATCACCATCCGACTGGGAAACTTTGAGCTATGTTCATTCAATGCCAGAGCCAGTTTTGCGAAAATACCATGTTCAGCTTTCCTGCTGCTGTCAGCTGACTGTGGTCAGGTGATGCAAGGAGATGTGTTCTCCGGGGCCTAGGCTGTCCTCCTCGGGTTTAACTCCCCTCTCTTGTTCCACAACTGATCTGGATGGCGGGAACAATACAGCCACGCTTCCCCGGTCGCTATCATGCTTTTTTTTTTCTCACCCACCCACCGGACACGTATGCACAATCCCATCTCACTCACACATCAATGCATAACAGCCACACACACGAAGCTTGATGTCACAATACCCATAACAATTGTAATAAACTCAAGCACAGTGCGCACCTAAATACCGTTATGAACTCCAGCAACACGCGCTCTCAACTGCACATAAACATAAATGGAACTTCAATATGCTTCCATGACTTCTCGAGAGCCCCACAAAAGGAGGCAAAGAGCCACATGCGGCTCCAGAGCTGCGGGTTGGCCACCACTATTTTGAGACAAGGTTCAAAGTAGCATTTCAAACCTGAGTTTGGATTTTTAAATTTAGGTTTCAAGCCTGTGCTCAGGTTTCCATTTAAGGTTAACATTTCTATGTGCCCTGCGATTGGCTGGCAACCAGTTCAGGGTGTATCCCGCCTCCTGCCTGATGACAGCTCATGTGGCCTTTGTGAGGACAAACTACTCCGAAATGGATGACTGGATGACATATCTCTTTCTATTCCGGCTGTGTGCATACGAACCAGCAGGAAGGAGAAAAGCTGGCTGCGACTTAGTTTTCTCTCGAAGGTTTGATGCCTCACAGTGATACGAGCCTTCATCCTCTCTGCTCACATTCCTGAAAAATAATAAACAATACCAACAGCCCCCTCAAATATTGTATTGTCCTGTAAATGAAAATGCATTTAGAATTTTAGTGGTGAACAATCAGCACCTGAATGTGAGCAGCTGTCCGTTGTCCCGCAGGCCAAGCGAGGTCGTGACCTCCAGGGGTGCGTCGTCTTTGAACCAGCGCACCGCGGGGACTGGGAAACCGACCACCTGGCACTGCAGGGAGGCCTCGGTTCCCACGGCGACCGTCACATTGTCTGGGCCCCGTGTCACACGCAGTCGGCGGGGGACCCCTGGACGTGCAGGGGAAAGGGACTCAAGTACAGGTAGGGTTTTTAAGACATGGTTAGGGTTCAAAAGTAAAGCTTTACAACAGGTTTAAGGTTTCACATTGGGGTTTCATGTCAGGATTAGGTTTTTTAAGACATGGTTATGGTTTTAAATTAGAGTTTCAAGACACGGTTCAGCTATCAAGTCAGGTATTCAAGGCAGGGTTTGGGTTTCATGCTAGGATTTCAAGACAAGGTTAGCAATAAAGATTTTTACCAAGTACGGTGAGCTTGGCCGGCCTGCTCTTCCTGCTGATGTTTAGTGAAGGGTTGACGGTCTGGCACACGTACGTGCCAGCGTCTTCCAGGCTCACGTTGACAAGAAGAAGCCTTCCTGATGTCTTCTTCTGGTGGCCGCCTCCGTATTCTCCCTGAATGCCATGTGGGAGAAATGGTGGAAAAAGAGTTTAACATGGATGGAGAGTAAAGACACATTATTTTTCAAATTTTGTAGCTTGAGTTGTTTTCCATTATTGTTCGATGTACAACAGTCTGATGTCGGATTTTGAACATCACAGTGCGCAACGCATTTTCAGTAGAAGACAGGTATGGACTGCTCGCAGACCAGTCTAGTACTCACAATTACCATGAAGCCATGCTGTTAAAATAAGTACACAATATGGCTTGGCATTGTTTTGCTCAAATAAAACAGGGATGCTCTTGAAAAAGACTTTACTGAAATGGCAGCATTTGTTGATTTAAAATGTGTTTGTTCTTTTTGGCATTAATGGTGCCTTCACAAATATCCAAGTGACCCAATACATGGATACTAACACACCCCAAGACTGTCTCAGATGCTGGGTTTTGAACTTTTCAGTTGCAACAACCCAGATTGTCCTTTTCCGCTGTGGCCCATCTTAGATGAGCTCAGGCCCAGAGAAGCCAGTTTCTGCGTGGTGTTGATATATGGCTTTTGCTTTGCATGGCAGAATTTGAACTTGCAAGAGTAGATGCGGCAAAGAACTGTTTTAAGTTGCAGTGGTTTCCTGAAAAGTCTCTGAGCCCATGTGGCAATATAATGTACATGACTCTAATTTTTAATGCAGAGCCACCTGAGTGATCAAAGTTTATGGGCATTCAATGTTGGTTTTCACCCTTGCTGATTGCAAGCAGAGATTTCTCCTGAATCTTTTGATGATATTATGGACCGGAAATATGACATCCCCAAATTCCTTGCCATTTTATGTTTAGAAGTTAAATGTTAGACTATTTGCTCAAGCAGTTGTTCACATAACGGTGAACCTCGGCCCATCCTTGCTCACGAACAACTGAGCCTTTGGGGGAGGCTGCTTTTATCCATAATCATGTACTTATTATTTCCCCCATGCCTCCATCTATTCATCCATAGATACATTCATCCAGCCATCCTTTTCTCGATGCACCCATCCATTCATACACATGTAGTTCAGGCATCAACTTCGTGGTTGTAGAGTGGTTAAGTTTTCATTACTTGGCTTTGCCTCCCAGTGGTGACCAGCCTGCCATCTTTGATCCAAAGGATGCTGGCTGGAGTCGAGCTTTCGCCAGACACGCAGTGGAAGGAGGCCTCATCTCCTTCTATGACCGTCTGATCCCATGGACTGAAGAACACCTCCTCCAAACCTGACAAAACACCAACCACCATGTCACATCCATGAAAAATTATGCAACTAATAAAAGAGTGCTCAGCATGATGCCCACGGATACCACCCAAAGACCACATGGGTAGCCCGTGGGCCTGCTGCCAAAGTAGCTCATCATTGGGATTTCCTCGGAAAGCATTATATATATATATATATATTTATATATATATATATATTTTTTTTTTTTGTTTTTTTTTTTTTTGGTTTTTGTTTTTTTTCTGCTCTGTGGGAACAAGGATGAATATAGAGCTCGTGCACCTACGTCATCAAATCACGTCACTGGCCGGAGGTGTCGGTCAAACCATTCTTCAATGCTAAGTCGATTGGAGACGACACGAAAATGCGTCTTATAGCACGACGCCCAGCGTTTTTTCCAATACCGTTAAACATGTAGAAGGTGATAATAAATGAAGGTAGGTGGAAAAATGAGAGACACTTGGCATAGAGGACCCAAATTTAATGCCGAAGTTGATGTTTTCGGCGATAAGAAATTGGACTATTACCCCGCTTCTGCTTGTCTTGGACAACTGCATCCACACATGTATCTGGTGAGTAAGTCATTGAGATTTACACGGAAGAGTTTGAAAGCATAGAACAGTCTGGATGCATAATTTGTTGCTGGATCTGTTCTTAAGAATAAATCCCACATAGTGATGGAGCCACTCAGATTTTTTCAATATAAATACCAATATTTAAATAAATGACCTCTGGTTTAACACAAACAAGAATAATTCCTCTCTGAAGTGAAGTGATCGGTACACAGTTGTGTGTATTTGGTTGGGCACCATCCATCAGGTTTAATCGCCGAAATCCATCAATCTTTTCTTGTCTTTTCAGCTGCTATCCCAAAGAATGATCTCTTTGAATATCTGTCTCGTCTGTTGTGACAACCAACAGCACAACAAGTCTCCGGCATTGTGTATATTCTGCTCCGGTTCAATGTCCCCCACACTGTCGAGCAGCTCTTTTTGACCGGCAATATGGCGCCGTGAAAATGGTGACGTCACGTGCACGAGCTCTATATATCTACATATCTTCTTCTTTTTCTTTCGGCTTGTCGCGTTAGGGGTCGCCACAGCATGTCATCTTTTTCCATCTAAGCCTATCTCGTGCATCCTCCTCTCTAACACCCACTGTCCTCATGTCCTCCCTCACAACATCAATCAACCTTTTCTTTGGTCTTCCTCTCACTCTTTTGCCTTGCAGCTCCATCCTCAGCACCCTTCTACCAATATACTCACTCTCTCGCCTCTGAACTTTTCCAAACCATCTAAGTCTGCTCTCTCTAACCTTGTCTCCAAAACATCCAACTTTGGCTGTCCCTCCAATGAGCTCATTTCTAATCCTATCCAACCTGTTCACTCCAAGCGAGAACCTCAGCATCTTCATTTCTGCTACCTCCAGTTCCGCTTCCTGTCGTTTCTTCAGAGCCACCGTCTCAAATCCGTACATCATGGCCGGCCTCACCATTATTTTATACACCTTGCCCTTCATCGTAGCGGAGACTCTTCTGTCACATAACACACCAGACACCTTCCGCCACCTGTTCCACCCCACTTCAACCTGTTTCTTCACTTCCTTACCACACTCTCCATTGCTCTGTATTGTTGACCCCAAGTATTTGAAGTCGTCCACCGTCGCTATCTCTTCTCCCCGGAGCTTCACTCTTCCTCCTCCGCCCCTCTCATTCACACACATATATTCTGTTTTACTTTGCCTAATCTTCATTCCTCTCCTTTCCAGTGCGTACCTCCATCTTTCTAATTGTTCCTCCGCCTGGTCCCTGCTTTCACTGCAGATCACAATATCATCTGCGAACATCATGATCCAAGGGGATTCCAGTCTAACCTCGTCTGTCAGCCTATCGATTACAACAGCAAACAGGAAGGGGCTCAGTGTGGAACCCTGATGGAGTCCCATAGTCTTATATATCTTTTATCTGTAGGTTGTATAGTGCACGTGGGAACAGTCTTACCTGACTGGGACGAGGCTATCAGACTGGACAGGACGACTAAGCAGAGGCCGGGAATCATCTGAGGAGGGCAGACGTGCATCCTACTGCAGAGCTCCATCAGAGGCATCATAAAACCACCATGTAGCTTCAGCCATTTTGTCCACGCTGAAAAGTCAATATACTTTAATGGGGTCAAAATTCAATAAACAGTATTGACTTGGATAACACAACAAATCCCCAGATGCATGCTTTCTGGATCTGCTATCAAAAATCTAATTTGAACTAAAAAATGTATCAGTATTTACAAACAAAAAACTACTGACCATGCTCTGCCGATCCATCCTCTTCGGTGGCTTGAATGAGGCCACACACTTTACAGAGTGCACAGCAGCGCACTCAATGGAAATGACATGAAACAAAGCTGCCGAGCTTTGTACCGGCAAGATCAACATGTTCTCTTTCCCTTTCCTCTGATCCTATAGGCTTTCATGGCCCTCTCGCCATGCCCGTGTAAGGGATGGAGCACACAGCAGCACAATTTTGGCTTATCGTGATATTAAAGACGGTACAGTTTTGATTGCGTTAAGGGGCCGCTCCATGTAAGGGGAAATGGGTCACGGTGGACGTGTGAAGCTAGACGAGTGGGTGAAGGCATGGCTAAGTGAGTAGATGGATGTAAATGGAGGGTGGGAAGGATGAATAGGAGGTCGAAATAAATGGATGGATGAGTGGGTGAATGCACGAGTATGTTTGTGGATGGTGGAAGGCATGAGTGACTGAATGAGTGGATGGATGGATGGATGGATGGATGTACAGCAGACATGTCCAAAGTCCGGCCCCCGGGCCAATTGCGGCCCGTGGACAAATTTTTACCGGCCCGCGGCCTCTATCATGAAATCAATAATATGCGGCCCGCCAGCACTGTTGACCACAGTATAAAATACATGTGTACAAAAAGCTATTTTTCCTATTTTTCATTTCACCAGAAGATGGCAGTAGCCCTGTGGCCGCCCTCTGGCCGCCGTGACCCTTGACCTTGCGTGATCGTTTCAGCCCAGCCCATTTCTAACATGGCGTCTGTAAACAAAAAAAGGCCTAATTTGCCAAGAGACTGTGGCTGTTTTCAAGGAATTCAACATCAAGAGGCACTACCAGACGAAACATGCTAGCTACGACAAGCTAACTGGGAACAAACGCATTGAAAAAGTGAAGCAACTGGAAGCTGTTTTAACGGCACAGCAAAGCTTTTTCACAAGAGTCCGTGAGTCAAATGAAAATGCCACAAAGGCAAGCTACGAAGTGGCAACGCTGATTGCAAAGCACTGCAAACCTTTCACTGAGGGTGAATTTATTAAAGACTGTGTAATGAAAATGGTTGAGAAAATTTGTCCCGCGAAGAAGCAAGAGTTTGCCAATATTTGCCTGGCTCATAATACTGTGGTACGGAGAATTGAAGACGTTTCATTAGATATTAAGAGACAGTTAGAGGCAAAAGGAACTGAGTTTGACTTTTTCTCGTTAGCGTGCGATGAAAGCACGGATGCGTCCGACACCGCTCAGTTACTGATCTTTTTAAGAGGAGTGGACAATGACATGAACGTGAGTGAAGAGCTTCTGGACCTCCAGAGTCTGAAGGGCCAAACAAGAGGAACGGATTTATTTGTTTCTGTTTGTTCCACCGTAGATGACATGAAACTACAGTGGAATAAAGTCACCGGGATTATTACGGACGGCGCACCTGCCATGGCTGGCGAGCGGAGTGGATTATCAAGCCTTGTCTGTAACAAAGTCAGCGAAGAAGGAGGCAGCGCTATTAAACTCCCCTGTATTATTCATCAAGAAGTTCTCTGTGCCAAATATATGAAATATGATAATGTTATGAAACCGGTGATAAAGACTATTAATTATATGTGCCACCGCCAGTTTCAACAGTTTCTTCTCGACATCCAGGCTGAATACGGAGATGTTTTGTATCACACCGACGTAAGGTGGCTCAGTCGGGGGTCTGCGCTGCAGCGCTTCTTCTCTCTCAGGGAGGAAATTGGACAATTCTTGACTAAAAAGGGACAACCCATGCCACAATTAAATGATCCTGTTTGGCTGGCTGATTTGGGACTTTTAGTTGACATAACGCGACATCTGAATGCGCTGAACACAAGCCTTCAAGGGCAAAATGCAGTGGTAAGCCAACTGTATTCACACATCAAAGCCTTTCGGACCAAGCTGCTACTTTTCCAAAGACACCTGTCACAGGCGCAGCCCAATACCGCACATTTCCCGTCGCTGCAGGAAATTGTGACCAGTTTCCCACAGATCAATATCAGTGCGCAAATGACAAAGTATGCAGCAGACATCTCATCTCTGGTTGAGGAGTTTCAGCAGCGCTTTCGGGACTTTGCAGCTATTGAAAAGGAGATCACGCTTTTTTCCTCTCCTTTCTCCGTGGACCCTGATGACGCTCCAGACCCCCTGCAACTGGAGCTCATTGAGCTGCAGTGTGACGCCGAGCATCGCAGTCGGCACCAACAGCTCCCTCTTGTCAACTTCTACCGCCAGCTGGATGAAGGCAGGTTCCAAGCAATTCGGACATTTGCTAAGAAAATGCTGAGCTTGTTTGGCTCCACATACATGTGCGAGAAGACATTCTCCGTTATGAACATTAACAAGAGCCGCATGAGGACGAGACTGAGTGACTCTCACCTGCGTGACGTCTTGCGCATCAAAACCACTGCTCTTGAGCCAGACATGGACTACATACTGCAGTCAAGATCCCAGTATCACCCTTCACATTAGTGCAGGCAAGACCTTTGTTAAGTCCTCTGAGTTGAATAAATTCTTAAATCTCAGTTAATTAATTTTTTTGTGATGGTCAAAATCACAGTTTGAATATGCAGTGCTCATTGTTTTGTTTTCAGCACTTTTCCTACAGTGAGCATATAATAGTGAATAATATGTAATGTTTCACATGAACTTAGATATCCTTTATAGTTTTCTTAATTTTTTGTGGTTTGTGATTTCGGTAAAAACCTAAATGTAAAAAAAATGTAAAAGTAAAAGTATGCCATTTGTAATTAAATAAAAAAAAATCCCAAAAAGTTAATTTGTATTTAATGTTAATGGTTCAAAGAATGTCAGGCTAAATAGTCGGCCCCCACACATTTTCACCTTACCAAATCTGGCCCTCTTTGCAAAAAGTTTGGACACCCCTGATGTACAGTATGAATAAGGGGTTGGATGGGTAAAAACATGATTATGTCAATGGATGGCTGCATCGGTGGATGAGTGAGGGAATAGATGACTTTACAATCAGGTGAGAGGGTAAAGGCATGGGTCAGTGGCTAGATTGATGCATGGATGATTGGGTGATTGGCTGAGTGAGTGGATGGATGGTTGCATAATTGGATAAGTTGACAAATGTGTGAGTGGGTAGTAACACGTTACATTTACTCCCATTTTATCGACTCGCGTTACATTTTGGATAAATTGTACTTTTTAGTTTGAATCAAATGGACTTTTTACTTTTACTTGAGTATTTGTATGAACAAGAATGGACAATTTTACTCAGTTATAATGATCGACATGCTGGTCACTTCTTTTATTTGTCTCTTAGTGTGTACATGATCAATTTTTGGACTTCTTCGTGACTTTCGCGTAGTGCACCGTTGCGCCAACGTGATCGCTAGTGTCATCCATCCATCCAAGTGATCAACAGAATAATTTTGCTGCTACCAATTCCAACATCCTATCTTTATGAAGTGGGCTTTTCTGAAATCACAGTAACAAATACAAAACTACCAAGCAGACTGTATATAAGGAACAAGCCAAGGGCACACACTGATACAACAAAAATGTTAATTTATTTCTGAGGTGTCTCACACACACACCTTTACACCCGTTCTGTAAGGAAAGAATGGCTACTCTAAACCGTCCAACGTGCAAAAGATGTTGGGCAGCACTGATTGAAGTGCATAACGTGAATGAAGCAAATGTTTCGAAAGGGCCCAATGCACGTGTTGACAGGTTTCGGGCAGTTTAAAATTGAAATAGTGGCAAGTGTCTGTGCATTCTCATGTATTATTTTTATTTTTATTTTCTTTATTTGAAATTAATGCTCTTGCTTTTTTATTATTATTATTAGTTAGTCTTTATTTGAGTAGGTTTTCGAGTGTATTTTCTTAGGCTTATCCAAGGAAATATTTGGACTTCTTACTTGACTCATTATTCTAAAGTAATACAACTCATAATTGAGTACAATACATGTATTTGGCTACACTACCCACTTCTGCGCATTGGGGCAGTAGACAGCTAAATAGGTGATGAGGCAGATGCATGGGTGAGGAACAAAACAACACAACATTGTGGGACCTCATGAAACAGCAGAGGTTGACTCAAAAGACAAGTTGGCTTTGTTGGTCTTGAATGTGGTGAAGAGTCACCTGGTCGCCTGGTGGCTGCTAACTTAATGCTAAGTAAGCCTGCGTGTCCATTTGTATGTATGCCATGACTCATACAGCTCAGAACACATCATTTACACTTGTTAGCATGTTAATAACACCAAGACTTGCTAATTGAATAGCTCCCACATGGACACCCAGTCAATTGTGCAGTTTGACTGCTTAGAATTGATCAAATTAATACATACATGCATGGACATCAAGTCAAATACTTACCGAATACTGAAGTTGCCGTTACAGTCCGTGCGGAGGCTCAGTGCGGACCCTCCATCCTCTTGATGCAGTCTGGCGTGAAGAGGGTGCCGATAAACAGCAAACACGTGCACACGCACATCCACGTGCGAGTGTCCATTCAAAGCCAACAGCTGTCACAGAAAAGAAGGCCTCTTTTATGCACCTACAGATGCAAAAAGGATGTGGGAACATGAAGGTACTTGAAGTATTTGGGCAATTTCACAGATATATGACTATGATGTTCCTCCTATCTATCACCCTATCTACCATCTTCTCTCCCAATCTACACACTTACCTAACTACTGACAATAGTTACCTAACAACTAACCTATCTGCTTAAAGGTGTATCGAACTTCCAACCTAATTACTCATCTACAGTGCATATTCATCCATATAACATCCCATGTACTCATCTATCTACGTACAGTGGGGCAAAAAAGTATTTGATCAGCCACCATTTGTGCAAGTTCCGCCACTTAAAAAGATGAGAGGCCTATCATTTTCAGCCAAGGTACACCTTACCAATGAGAGACAAGATGAGGAAAGAAAATCCAGAAAATCACATTGATTTTTTTTTTTATGAATTAATTGGTACATTCCTCACTAAAACAAGTATTTAGTCACCTACAAACAAAGTAAGATTTCTGTCTCTCACTGACCTGTAACATCTTGTTTAAGAGCCCCCTCTGACCTCGACTCATTACTTGTATTAATGTCACCTGTTTGAAAATGTTATCAGTATAAAAGACACGTGTCCACAACCTCAAACGGTCACACTCCAAGATCCACTATGGCCAAGACCAAAGAGCTGTGAAAGGATATTGGAAACGATAATGTAGACTTGCACCAGACAAGGAGGACTGAATCTGCAATAGGTAAACAGCTTGGTGTGAAGAAATCAACTGTAGCAGCAATTATTAGAAAATGGAACACATACGAGACCACTGGTAATCTCTATTAATCTGGGGCTCCACAAAAGGTCTCGCCTCTTGGGGTCAAAATGTTCACAAGAACAGTGAGCTAAAATTCAAGAACCACATGGGGGAACCTCGTGAATGTCCTCCAGAGTAAAGTAACAAAGGCTACCATCAGTAATACTACGCCACAAGAGACCCAAATCTTGCAGTGCTCAAACCAGTATATGTCCAGGCCCTTCTGAAGTTTGCTAAAGAGCATTTGATCCAGAGGAGGACTGGGCGAATGTCATATGTTTAGATGAAACCAAAATAGAGTGCTTTGGTAAAGACTCAACTTCTTGTGTTTAGGAGAGAAAGAATGATGAGTTGCATCTAAAGAACACCAGACCGACTGTGAAGCATGGTGGAAACGTCATCCTTTGGGACCTTATTCTGCAAAGGCACCAGGATGACTGAGCTGTGTAAAGGAAAGATGAATGGGGCCATGTATTGTGAGAGGTTGAGTGAAAACCTCCTTCCATCAGCAAGGGCACTGAAGATGGAACGTGAGTGGGTCTTTCAGCATGACTCCTAATCCTAAACACACCACCGAGGAATGAATAAATGACTTCGTGAGAAGGTCCTAGAGTGTCCGAGACAGTCTCCAGATCTCAACCTCATAGAAAATCTTTGGAGTTGAAAATCTGTGCTGCCCAAAACATCATTGGTCAAGAGGAGGATGAAGGAATGAGCCAAAGTACCATTAACAGTGTGTGAAAACCTTCTGAAGACTACAGAAAACATCTGACCTCTGTCATTGCCCATCCCCTATGTGGTCATTAAGGGTAACATACTTTTTCCTCCCAGTGTATATACTGTACCTACCAACTTTTTAAACATAGCTATCTACTTTCCCTTCGAACTATCTACTTACTTACCTACTTCACGACCAAAACTACCCACCCATCAAAATACCCATCAGCCCACCAACCTGCCAAATTGATCAAGCTTTTCTCCCCAATATGCAGACTGCGATCTGTACTGGAGTTTATTTTATTCAAGTCCACTCTGCACTGTTTCATTATTAAAAGTAGGTTAATGAGGGAAGCTTAATGAGGGTTAATTGTCCTTATACTGGCAGCAAGTGCCAGGGGCGCACATTGATTCAGTTGGACCCACAACTCGTCTCTCGTTGTATTTTTATAGGTTTTATCACTTTTATAGCCGGGATAGGAAGATGTTGAACTCTTAAAAACATTTCAAAAGAATTGTTTGTCTTCCTTGTTCCACTTGTCTCCCACAGCCTTGCAAATGGAAATGTCTGGCGGCGTCCTCAGCATAATGGCATGGAAATTGAAAGTACAAATGTAACCATTTATAATCTATGCTGGCCCAATGGTGATTTTAATTAAGCGTAGACAAAGGTGAATGTCACACGCTCACTCGGGTTTAGAACATCAAACGAACTCAGTGCAACCAAAGGAGCTGCTGTCTCCATCCATAGCGTATTTAGCTAAAGCGCGGGCTCAAAATATTAGGAACCCTCCTTGAATTACAACACGACACTAAATCTATCTTTCTCTATTTGTTTATCTTTTAATTGAAACTTTCTGTGATCCAGATTTGTCGTAGATCTCATGAGTACAGGTGTACCTAATGAGGTGACCTCATGCATGCAGACAAAATCCAGAAATGCATTACATTTTCCAGAAAATCCGCAGATGTTTAAATCTGTGGAAGTTATTTTTGTAATAATAAAAACTAAAATTAATTAAAAAAATAAAAACAATTACCAGCTTGAGGCATGTATAACTGTAAATAATATGAAATAGAATTTTAAAAAATGTTACAAAGTGAATACTAATAAAATGAAAAAGAGTCATGAACACAACTGAGTTGAGACATTTTATAGTAATAAATGTAAACTAAATAATAATGAATAAAAAATATTAAATAAAGTCTAAAAAATAAAGATAAGAGTTTGTCATAGAGAATGCATTACATAAAGTGAGACTGAATTTATGATGAAACTATAACCATTATAAAATAATGAGAACGACTAAAAAACAATCTACACAATATATAACACAGCAATGGCCATGTTCTGAAATTGAAAAATAAATGTAATAATAATAACTTTTATGGACAGAATCTCTCGGTACAGCCGAGGCGTAGAGGGTGTCCGGTTTGGTGGCCTCAGCATCGTATCTCTGCTCTTTGCAGATGATGTGGTTCTGTTGGCTTCATCAAGCCGTGATCTCCAACGCCCACTGGAACAGTTCACAGCCGAGTGTGCAGCAGCTGGGATGAGAATCAGCACCTCCAAATCTAAGACCATGGTCCTCAATCGGAAAAGGGACCGTGCCCTCTCCGGGTCGGGAATGACATCCTACCCCAAGTGGAGGAGTTCAAGTTTCTTGGGGTCTTGTTCACGAGTGAGGGAAAAATGGAGCAGGAGATCGACAGGCAGTTCGGTCCAGCATCTGCAGTGATGCGGACCTTGTATCAGTCCATTGTGGTGAAGAGTGAGCTGAGTTGGAAGGCGAAGCTCTCCATCTGACCTCCCAGGTGAGGTGTTCTGGTCATGTCCCACCGGAAAGAGACCCCGGGGACGACCAAGGACACGCTGGAGAGACTATGTCTCTCGGCTGGCTTGGGAATGCCTCGGCATCCCTCCGGAAGAGTTGGAAGAAGTGGCTGGGGAAAGGGAAGTCCGGGTATCCCTGCTGAAGCTTCTTCCCCCGCAATCCGATTCGGAAAAGCAGTAGAAAATGGATGGATGGATGGATGGATGGATGGATGGATGGATGGATGGATGGATGGATGGATGGATGGATGGATGGATGGATGGATGGAATAATTATGCCTGAACAGTGCAGCAACAGGCCAGAGTATTAGCCTCACAGTTCTGAGGACCAGGGTTTGAATCTCAGCCCCGCCTGTGTGGGGCTTGCATGTTCTCCCCATGCCTGTGTAGGGTTTTCTCCGGGCACTCTGGTCTCCTCCCACATCCCAAAAACAGCAGTAATAGGAGACTCTAAATTGCCTCTAGGTGTGAATATGAGTGCGACTGTCGTCTGTATCTCTGTTCCCTGCGATTTGCTGGCAACCAGTTCAGGGTGTACCCCGCCTTCTGCCCGATGACAGCTAGGTTTGGCTCTAGCCCTCCTGCAACCTTCGTGAGGATTAGCAGATCATAAAATGGATGGATGGACAGTTTTAGGGGGGGAAAAAATGTAACAAATATTAGTGGAGTCTTGATAATGTGCATGATTGCTGGGCCATACTTTGCCCATCCTTGTTCAGAAAAGTTAACTTTACTTGTTGTCCCTTTGGGTTGCTTGGACAGCAGGTGCTTCAATTCTGTGAGGGGTGGATGGTTTTCTCGGGATTATAATACAAAGTGTATAACAAATTAAAGAATAATAATAGGATTATTACACTTGATAATTGGTTCAAATTGTGGGGAAAAATGCAGAATATGCAATTTGATTTGACTTCATTCTGTTTTATGTAGATTTGCGTCATGCCAGAAGTGCTTCGCTGTACCGTTTCCGGGCCAGAGTTCAATCCCTTTTTCGGGGAAGTCAAGATGGCAGCCCACATGTCCCGGTGTAGGTCCTGGAGTCGTGTTCAAAGGTAACAAACTACGTCGTTGAAGAGCGTAAACACCAACTCGACGTGACCGAATTATAGATAAATTTGGGTAGTGACAGATTTTATGTTACGAATGTGTTGTCGTCCTCTGATTTGCATGTTATATAACTCGTGAGCTTCGGAGTTAGCATGTTGCTTATATACAGTTGTCAGCGACGCCACGCTTCGACTCCCTACTGGATACATTTTAACCGTTCGAGAATGAATCAAATACATATTTAAATTCAAGCGAGTGCCGATCAAAGTCTGATGTGATATTGAAAATGAATACTTTGTTGTATCAGGACGCTTCTTGTGATTTGCTAACTTACAGTCATTAACGTCAATGATTCCTGTCCAGTACAGTCTAGTAAATATTGACAGTTAAGTAGTCTTTGGTTGAGGGAAAAACATGAAATATTGTTGGATAAAAGTAAGAGATTTACTGGGGGATGGGGTTGCCATAAAAAACTATATTCTTGAAAATTCATCAGTAACTTTTGTAAATAGTCGGTAATACCGTGTGAGAGTCACAAGCCTACAATAATAAATGTGATTAAACGTGGTTAATATTGAGGTTTTATTTGGGGGGGGGATATCGTTGCATGACTGACTCAGAATTTAACAAGAAAAAAAGTGCAGTAAAAATCTGGTAAGTACAGTATAGAGAATTAAATAGCAATTTTGAAAGAAAAAAAGTTACAATGTGGATACAGTAATTTAAATATAATTAAATATGTAGACATTTGTGACAGTTGGGTTGTAATTATTGATTATAATTTTTAAAAAATTCTGTATGGAAAAAGTTTTACAAAGTAGCGGTGCAATTGAAGGAATATAATAAATAAATATTGAGAAATAGGACATTCTGCCAAAAGGTTAACATATCGATTGAATTACGTCCTAACTGCATCCTATTATTATTATTATTATTATTTCCCAACAGGTTTGGTATTGCAGCCTACAGGAAGTATAGCAGCGGTGGAGGCTACCCCAACATTTCGCTTTCTTCGCCGCTGCCCGGAATCCCCAAGCCCGTGTTTGCATCCGTGGACGGGCAGGAAAAGTATGAAACCAAGATCACCGTGCTAGAAAATGGCCTCAAGGTCGCCTCGCAAAACAAATTTGGGCAATTCTGCACTATTGGAAGTACGTAACTGTCAAACAGTAACCATGTGTGTCGAGCAATTATCATATTAACGAAGAAAATTGTTTTTTTTTTGTTTCCTCCTCTCTAGTGTTAGTCAACTCTGGATCCAGACATGAAGCAAAGTACCCTAGTGGAATAGCACATTTCTTGGAAAAACTTGCTTTTTCTGTAAGTACTTTTTTGCTAGTATGAATTAAAAAATTAACAGCTTCAGCTGATGCTGTTGGTGGGTTAAAACGAGGTTGAATAATATTGGAAGCAACAGGAATTATGATGACGAGCTGTGAGTGATTGGCATAAACGCCTTGCAATCATATCAGAGCTTCTATTCACTTCAAAATGGTGAGAGACTGATTCTCTCCGATTTGTTGTGCTAGCGAGAGAAGCTACAAGAAGGAGCTGCACACAAGATATTTTCTTGATGCTTTTCAATTACTTTAGACTTTTATTAGCTAAAGTTCATGTAAGTGAGAGAGGTATCTCCTCAATAATGTATTCATTGTCCTAGCAAGTGGAGCTGTAAGTCAGTCATTTTTACATACTTAATCGCAATGGTATCATTGTATTTGCCCAAAGTTGTACTTAATGTTTACCACTAGTGCCTCTAATTGCGTCCATGTTTGTAGTCCACAGCTCAGTACGGGAGTAAAGATGAGATTCTGCTCACACTGGAGAAACACGGAGGGATTTGTGACTGCCAAACATCCAGGTAGCGTCACGACGACAAATACACCAGTATAGTGTTAAATGTTCACATAAAGAATTTTGTGAGAAAAGTTGTGCACCTGTTTGTTTCTGTTATGTTTGTGGCTCTTTTGTTATTTCTGTTATGTGTATATGAATGTTTGGGGGGGTTGTGTATTCATCTATTTTGATGGGGTTTTTTTTGTGTTGTATTTGTTAATTGTGTGGGGTTTTGTTGGTTTTGTTTGTGTGGGCATCTGGTTTGTGATTTTTGTTGGTGTGTGTTTTAGGCTTTTGTTGAGTGCCTTTTTCTGTGTACCCACTTTTTAATTTTCTGTTTCTATCTTGTGTATTTATTTTTGTTTGTGGGTGTATTTGTGTTTTGGGGTTTTCTTGTGTGTGTTATTGCTGTTTTGTATATTTGTCTATTTTCGTGCATCTGCGGTGATCGGGCTGAACCCAATGTATCGTTTGCCGCCGGTTCAGGGACACCACCATGTACGCCGTGTCCGCCGAAGTGAAGGGCCTGGACACGGTGGTCAGCATCCTGGCCGACGCGGTCCTGCAGCCTCGCCTGTTGGGTGAGTGTTCTGCCTGATGAGATCTCAGCCAATGGGAAGGCGCCGTTTCTAATTGCGTTTTTCTGGCCAGACGAAGAAATGGAGATGACCAGGATGGCGGTTCGATTCGAGCTGGAGGACCTGAACATGCGGCCAGACCCCGAGCCTTTACTCACCGAGATGATTCACGCAGTGAGTCCGCTGTTTATTTTTAACTTTGTCCTAAGCAATGTGTGGGAATGCGCGCGTTTTGTCATCTTTGCAGGCAGCATATCGGGGCAACACGGTGGGACTTCCCCGCTTCTGCCCGCCGCACAACGTGGACAAGATCGACAAGGCGGTCCTGCACAACTACCTGTCCGGCTACTACAGGCCCGAGCGCATGGTCCTGGCCGGCGTGGGAGTGGAGCATGAGCGGCTGGTGGCGTGTGCCCGCCGCTACCTGCTGGGCACAAGGCCCGTGTGGGACGACGGCGCCCCGGCCCCCGTCGACCGCTCTGTGGCGCAGTACACGGGCGGCATTGTCAAGGTGACCCTCGGCACGCTTTCTTCACTGGAGGGCAGTAAAATTAATCGTGCGTAATGAAAGTTGGAATGTTTCAGATGGAGAAGGACATGTCGGACGTGAGCCTCGGACCGACGCCCATCCCCGAACTCACGCACATCATGATCGGGCTGGAGACGTGCTCCTTCTTGGTGCCGCTTTACCTCCTTATTATTATTCCTATTTCTTGTGTTTTTCTTCCTGTTTTAGTTGTTTTCTTTTGGGTTTTCTTGAGTTTCTCTGTGGGTTTGCTGTTGTGCGCCTTGGTAGGAGGACGATTTCATCCCGTTGGCGGTTCTCAACATGATGATGGGCGGCGGCGGCTCCTTCTCGGCCGGAGGACCTGGCAAAGGCATGTTCACGCGCCTTTACCTCAACGTCCTCAACAGGTAGTGGAAATCCACGCACGCTTATGTCAGCCTCCATTTATTTATACTTACGTGAAAAGCTGTACGTAAATACCCGGAAAGCAACGGGTGGCTGTAAACTACACATTTCCACAACAGACAACTGAATATGAGCTACAAAAAAATTGGATTTCTTTGTGGGTTTCTGTGTGTTATTGTTGTTGTTTTGTTTTTTTTTTCTTTGGTTTTGTTTTGGGGAATTTCTTTAATCCTTTTTTATTTTTTTTAATTTGGTTGTATATTGGGCGGTTGTGCTTATGTTTCATTTTTGTGTTTTTGCTTAAATTTTTTTGTTGCTTTTTGCAGATTCTTTTGTTTTTATGTATGTTTTTCCATTCGTTAATTGTATTATGGTTTTTTTGGGGGGGGGTGGTTTTTTTTTTTCTCCATTTTTTTTTTTGTGCTTTGTTTCTGTTTGTCAACCTTCGCCCAGTCATGAAAAGTTATGGAAATTTAAAATGGAATGTCCGACTCCTGGAAAAGTAATGGAATATTTTTTGTTTTAGTAAGTTTTGGAAAAATGATGGAAAATATTGCATGGCTGACATTTAAGATGCGTAAAACCCCACCGGTAAATAAAATGGTATGTATGTGTGTGTGGGGAGGATATATATATTTTTTATACATATTTTTGTTGCATTAAAATCCACTATAAAGTGAACAGTGAGATTGCAGGAGAATATTATTTTGAAAGTATTTTGGTATTTACTTTGTGTGATTGTTGTGGGTGTTGTGCAGGCATCACTGGATGTATAATGCGACGTCGTACCATCACAGCTACGAGGACAGCGGCCTGCTGTGCATCCACGCCAGCGCCGACCCCCGACAGGTCGCCTCCGACGTCTGCCACCAATCTAGCACATTCCCTTCATACTTAATTTCAACTCGCTTCTGCAGGTTCGCGAGATGGTGGAGATCATAACACGGGAGTTCATTCAGATGACAGGAATGGCAGGAGAGGTTGGAGCATTAGTTGGCCTTGTTGGGTTTTTTTTTCCCCCCCATCTGTTTTTCGTAGCTTAGGTGGTTGTTTTTGTGGTCCCAGATGGAGTTGGAGCGCGCCAAGACGCAGCTGAAGTCCATGCTGATGATGAACCTGGAAGCCCGGCCCGTCATCTTCGAGGACGTCGGGCGCCAGGTGCTCTCCACGGGCAAGAGGAAGTTGCCGCATGAACTGTGCACGCTCATAAGTGAGTACAAGATTGTTGGGAAAAAGGCCAGCGTGAAAAGTGTCAGCTCATTTCAACAATAGCCAATCAGCTACTGGGAAGAGTAAAGTGGTAGTCTATCAATCAAAATGAATAAAGAAATATTGAAAAATAGAACAGAAGTTGTGTTTTCAAAGTTACCAAAAAAATGTATAAAATATTTAAAACCAAGAAAAAGCTATTTATCTTGAAAAAAAATTGAAAAGTACTAGATTTAAAATATATTGTACAGCAAAAAGGGAACTTATTAAAATATATTTTTGGTCTACAAAATATCTAAATGTAGTATTGAAAAATAATAGTGCTACAAATATATTTTTAAAAATCAAGTATTAAAAAATTATATTTTTACACATTTTATTTGATCATTAATTAAAACAGATTTTTAGTCAAATTTAAAGGTATTCATTTTTAAATAAAAATACAAAACAAAAAATGTGCAAAATTATACCAAAAAAACATTTTCATGAAAGAAAAAAAAATCGGCAAGTCAAACAAATCTATATAGGCATTTTTTTGTTTTCATTAGTATGTCTTATAAAAAGAACAATTACAAATATTTTTTAAGGCCTGAACAATGATAAAATCTCAATTCTCTAACAAATACCTAAAAAATGCATGCATATATATATATATATATATATATATATATATATATATATATATTTGTACATTTTCTTGAAAATAGAGAAATTATTGTATCTACAAAATTTCTTTGAAAATTATAAAAAATGAAAACCCTTAAAATAATTCAAAAGAAACTGTCTATGAAAAGTATTCAAAAATGATAGTTTAAGCGGGCCATTTTTGTGTGCATCACAGGCGAGGTTACGGCAGGCGACATCAAGCGAGTGACCGGCAAGATGTTGCGCAGCAAGCCAGCCGTGGCGGCTCTTGGGGACCTGACGGAACTGCCGTCCTACGAGCACATCCAGGCCGCTCTGGCCAGCAAAGACGGACGCCTGCCGCGCACCTACCGCCTCTTCCGATAAAACTGCCGAAAATTGTGTAAATAACAATAGCAACGAAAAAAACACTCATCAGGAACTCTGGGGGTGGGACTAATGCCTGGAGTCAACAGTATGTCACCTGTAATACACGCTAGTATTTATTCCTTCTTTGTGCTTTGTTTTTTTCTCATAAAGGGACGTTGTTTTTTTTTTTTTTAAACAATCATAAGCACTGACAATTGACCACTGAAATTGTAAAAAAAAAAAAAACTGAAAGTGTGAACGAAGGACACTATGGCTCGTATGATGGACATTTCTGGCAAGAAACTTAAAAAAAAAAGTTTCTTGTAAGCCTTTTTATCTGACTGAAACGTGGATGTCAACTGTTAAATAAAGCAATCTATTTCCCTTTTATTAAATGTTTATTGTAATGCTTCTGTAGAAAGAGATCCTGAGGAAATGCAAAGAGGCACTTTTTTTTTTTTTTAAATGGAAATGAAAGATGACTGACTTAAAGTTTCAGTACATGGAGAAGTTACACACAAATGTTGGAGTTTGAGCAATAAAAGGCAAAAGTTCTCAAACTAGGTTTGGGGGAGAAAGTGCCCTGAGACAACTTCTGTTGAACTTTGATGCTATTTAAATAAATAAACTGAATTGAAAACTTTTTCCAAGGACCCTCATAATACTAATGCTACATGTAAATACCATAGAAATTAAAAACTAGACCCAAAAAAAGTTAAGTTTGAATTTTTACAAAAATATATTTCTGTAGGACGAAAAGACAATTATATGACAATAAATTGTATTTTTCCAAGACACCTAAAATATGGTCATTTTATTTTTTGAAAACCTAAAGTATTTTTTTTCCTTTTTTTTAATACATCTTTACAAAAACAAAGATGTGTTTTGTTGGGATTAAGATACTTGTAATATTATAGATTCCCTTTTCAATTTGTCTTATTTTTTTTTATATATATATTTTGAATCTGCAAGAGCAAAGACTTATTTTGCCAGGAGGAAAAGTAAGAATTCCCAACATAGTAAATATGATCAATTATTTTTTTCCAAAGTTGTGTTTGGTGATGGTCTTTTGAAGAAAAGCATAACCTTTGCAGAACAAAGACTTTGTGCCGTAGTTATAACTATTTCCAAGTTGGTTTCTTTTTTAAAGAAATAAGGGTAATCTTCATAAGAACAAAGACATTGTCAGGATGGAGTAGTAATCTTAAACATTTTTACAAGCTAGTCGCAGTATGATTAAACGTTTTTTTAATTGTATTAATAATCATATCAGAGATTTTAATTGGCCCAAGATAAAGTAGGCAGGAAGGGTTGATTTTTACATTTATCATTTGCTGAACAGCATAATTGCCCAAGTCATGTTTAACTTTGCACCAAAAAATGAAATACCTTTATGCAGGTTAAAAAAAAGTTTTTTGAATTAATGACTGCGTCCTAGTGGGACAAGCCGAAAGGAAAATAAGGAGAAGAAGATGTCTGTGTTCTCTGCTATGAAGGTCAGTAATTGTCATTATCTGAATCGAGGCAACTGGAGTCATTTGTTGAATTTGTCTTTTCATTTTTTCTAAAAGCGTTAAAAAAAAAAAAAAGACAGGCAAATATTGTAACTGAAAAGTTTGCACTTTTTTAAAAATACCAATCCAAACTATTTGACTAAAACCCCAGTTTGAGATCTCTTCATGTAAGGCATCTTGTTCGGACTGCACACAATCTTTGAAATGAAAGGATTAAAATGTAGAAGCTGCTCATTATGATAAAAATTAAAAATAATAATAAATCCCCATTCTTTGCAATGACATCAAGAAAAAAAAAACAGTATTTAGTAATCCGCTATTTGCTTTAAAAACGTCCCAAGGCATTAATATTAATACTGATGTTGAAATTCCGGCGGGTTATGTCGAGGTTCCTGCCCTCGAGTGCTCCCCAATGTGACCAGTAGATGGCGCTGAGGTACTTTCCGTGGTTTGGGTGTGTGGCGTTTCAAGAAATGGCGCACACGCTACTTTGATTCTTCATGGCCTCTCTCATCTTCAGCTCCCTGCTGATCCTTCTCTTGATGCCCTCCAGGTACAGGCTGCGGTCAAACTGGCCCGCTCCCAATGGAATGCTGGACAATGTGCACACAAAAGCGGGATTTCGGACAGGGAATTGGAAAGGTTTGCAAACATAACCTATTTTACTGTACATTGCATACATAATATGCCGCCTACTAGGCCATCTATTTGCCTACTCAGACAAACATTCAGTTCCCAATTTTCATATCCATCTCCCAAGCTAGTTATGGGCAATCAACCTATCTACCTTCTTTCATAGATAATTTAAATACTTACCGAGTTACAAACTTTCTTCCCTAAATTCCAATCCTGTTACCTGCTTACGTACCCATTTATCAACTTACATCTCTGTCTACCTACAATCCCGATACACAATACTCGCATACATGCCCCCTTTAGTTAACTACTTGTATTCTTACCCATCGACTTTCATACCCATCTAGTACATACATTCCTACGTACAATCAAAGTTTTCGCCCACCTACCGACATACCTATCTAGCACACAAACTGGATACCCGTGTACTCCCTTACAAACCTGATTACCTCTCTCTCTGCTTCCTGTACATACTCTGGAACTGGAACTATATGAAGTACAATCCTGTTTCAAACGTTCCACTGTCATCCCATCGCAGTCCTTGAGAAACTTAGGGACTATCTTGGATCCGAACGCCTACAGGCCTGTCGCCCTGACACCTGTACTCATGAAGTCTTTTGAATGCTTCGTGCTGGACCACCTCAAGAGCCCCTGATGGAGACCCTGCAGTTTGCCTACCAAGCAAACAGGCCTGCGGATGATACAGTCAATATGGGTCTGCACTTCATCCTAGAACACCTTCACGACGCTGGGACCTACGCGAGGATCCCGTTCGTGGACTTCAGGTATGCCTTCAAGACCATTATTCCAGAGCTTTTCTCCTCCAAGCTTCTCCAGCTCAGCGTCTCTCCTGCTATTCATCCACACACCGCCAGCAGTTGGAACGCCCCAAGGATGTGTCCTCTTTCCGCTGTCCTTTTCTCTCTCTCCACGAACAAGTGCACCGCAACGCTCCCGGCTGTCGAACTTCTGAACTTTCCAGAAACGCCACAGTCATCGGCCTCATCACAGATGGTGACGAGTCTGCTTATCGACAAGAAGTGGAACACTTGGAGCTGTGGTGCAGCCAACACAACGTGCAGCTCAAGACTGATTGTAGGCTTCAGGAGGCAGCCTTCGCCACAGCCACCTCCTCACGCTCTCCAACTGCCCCGTGTCAACCATTGAAAGCTTCAAGTTCCTGGGAGCTCCAGTCGTTCAGGACCTGAAGCGGGAGACCATCATCAACTCCATCCTCAAAAAGGCCCAGCAGAGGATGTACTTCCTTGGTCTTCTGAGGAAGAACAGCCTGTCGCAGGAGCTGTTGAGGCAGTCCTACACAGCAGTCATTGAATCAGTCCTATGTTCATCCAGTACAGTCTGGTTTGGAGCCGCCACAAGAAAAGATAAACCCCGACTGCAACGGATAATCAGGACTGCTAGAAAAGTCGTCAGTATCCCCCTACCCACCCTTGAGGACCTCCACGCTGCCAGAACTAAGACAAGAGCACGCAAAATCCTCTTGGCCATCCGCATCTATCTGCACTTGTACTATCTACGACACGTCAGTATCATCATGGCACTCACGTGTCTCGGCCCGCCTTCAGTTTGACGTGGTAGATGCCAATGACGGGTCGGTGGTCTGAGGTTTTGATGCTGGAGCAGCTGGCGTATTTGAGTACGTGGATGTCATCGGCGTACCGGGTCCGAAACAAGATCCTGTCCTGGGGAAGCGCACAAACCTGTTTTTTTTTTTTTTTTTTGTAGGGGCAGCTTTCTGGGTGGCGTTTCCTGCTGGTCTATCTTACGGTGTACGACGGCGTCCTCTGTTTGGCGCTGGTGTCGTAAACGTCGCTGCCGATGTCAAATTTGTACGTGGGCAAGAAGTGGATACCGGCCTCCTGGAAGCCTTTGAAGATAGAACCTGAAGACACCACACAATTTACTTTCCAATTCATTCCATGGCAGCATCCAAAAAAACCTGCCCATCTAACTCACTACCAGCCTATCTACCAAAGGACTAAACCTGTCTTATCTACCTACTACCATATCTACCAATCCACTTACCTCCATACATACAGGTAACTCCTTATCTATTATCCTTAATATCTACCTGAAGCTATCTCAAAACCTCAACATTAACTGTATCTAGCTAGTTACCATTCAACCTCCTACAAAAACAGTTCTCTATTGACCTACCTCCATACCTGTCAAGCTACGGACCCCAAAACCTCTCTCTTCAACTACCTTTCTAGCCATCTATCTACCTCCCTACCTCTCCCTCTACCCTATCTATCAATCAACCATGCGAAAAGCCATAAAAATGTACCGTCTTTCATCTCCTTGGACAGCTGGTCGTGTTCTATCAGGGCATCCATGTCATCCCCGGACGTACGCTTGATGATACTGTCCACGCTGGCCCGTTCGTGACCTAGACGGAAGTTGAAGTCCCCGAACCAGAACACCTGGTCGAACCTTGTGGTGACGTCAGCTGCAGAAAGCAAAAACACGTAAGCGGAATCACACCACTTAAGCGATAAAAGACAACACCAGCGCCACCTGCAGTGAGCTTTGAACTACAAATTAGTGCAAAAGTTTGATTCATGGAGGACTGTAGGAATAATACATCATTTACAACTTGTGTAAAAAAGCCAAAATCGGGGTTGGGCAAACGTTTGTGCTCCAGGGTCGTTTTATTTTGAAAATAGACAGATGGGACAAGTCATTCAAAGATGACATGATAAAGAATAAAATTTCAAACAATTTATTTGAGTAATAATTCAAAATAAATGTATTCATACAGTACATATTATTTCATATTTTTGTCCCATCAAACGAAAGAGTATTTTCCCAATAGTCTGAGGTATCATTTGTGGAGAGTGGCTTTTACTTTCGTTTGCTGGAGTCTGTTAGCCCAAGAAATGATCTAAAGATCGAAATTATTATATCTCTTGTTGCTGAATTTCTTTAAATATCAGCATGATGTTTAGATTTTGAGGATCTTTTAGTGTACTTCATTGTATCATGCAAGTCCTATTAAAATGATTTATTGATTGAGAACAGGTGTGGGATTGTCAAGCCTGGGTATGGATCGAGCAACTGAACTCAGGTGTGATAAACCACAGTTATGCTGTAACGTGAGAGGCAATCACTTTTTCACACGGGGCCACGTTGGTCTGGAATTTTCTCTCCCTGAATAAAAAATTTCATTTACAGCCACAAGGAAAACATGCAAACTCATGCAAACTCCACACGGGGCCAAAGGTCTATCAAACAAGTGCTATGTCCCGCCTATTTGTGTTGACTTTGACTCATATTTAAATTGTTTAATGATGTTAAACATTTCTGAATGACAAACGTTCAAAAATACAAAATCAGGAAAGGACCAAAGACTTTTCCCTCCCACTGAACATTAGGTATGCACTTTTTAATGGGACACTGTGTAAGTTACTCCCATCTAGCGTTGAAGTTGTGTATTACATCCACACGAACACTCCACTCTAGCAGCTGTTTTTCAAACATGTATTGTCATGATGTACTCCTACTGGGTTATGACTCTTGCGTAGAAATACATTTAAAATTATTTGCTTATAAGAATGTGTCAGATGATTAGCAAAGATCATAAAACATCAATGACAATCCATACATAGATTGAGACCCCCTATCTTACATGACGTGGATCGGTATGGGTTGGTATCCGGAAGTCCTTTGGGAAGGGCCAACGCCTCCACGATCTTGTTGTAGTCCAGGATCCTCTCATACACTTTGGCATCTCCGGCTGGAAGACATTTTGTAACTTTGTGTCAGAATAATCCATTTTCGATACCGCTTGTCTTTACTTAGGTGACAGGTGAGCAGGCCCTTAGCTCAGCCGACTTTGAGCGAGAGGCAGTGTAAATGCTGAACGAGTTGCCAGGCAATCCGAGGGAAAACAAGCATTCAAACGCTCACACATGTGGACAATGTTGAGTTTTGAATGACCCAAGAAACATTTTTGGGGAATGCGGCAAAAAGATCCATTCCTAAATGTGACTTTGATGCTTACAGGTGAAGTGTGACGTGATGAAGAGGAAGGACGTGCCGAAGAATGTAAAGGCCACGGCCACTGCCCCTTTGGTCTTGATCTGCGAGATGATCCTGGTGGTGACAGTGGCGTGCTCCACTTCAGAGCAGAACCAGATCAGGTCCCTGCGTATGAAGGCGCTGAGGTACAGGACGCCGTGCGATGCCGCGTACAGCATCACGTAGTGTGGACCAAGAGACTCCTGGAGGCGCGTCTCCCACTCCCTTCTACACACACACACACGGGGATCCGTGTATCAATGTGATGCTCTAAACCGCGAAATAGATTCAAGTTGAGTACCTGTCAGGACATCCTTCCTGCACGCCGACAATGTAAAAGTCTTGCGCAAATTCCGAGTCGGTCGGAAGAAGGAGGTCATCGAGATTGGAGGGGAGGCCCTGGGGGTAAAAAGACACACAGATGAAAGTTCAATGATCCCAGCGCCAAACGAGCATAAACAGCGCAGTACCTTCTCCCCTTGCATGTTCCACGTGACCACATAGATGCCCAGCCTGCGGTCAGGGAAGTAGCGCTTGAGCTCCTCCACCCCCAGCAGGGCGCCGCTGCCCAGCCCTCCTCCCTCCAGAAAGCTCCTGGGAAGACACCACAGTCACTTCATCCTTTCGTTTTGTTTTTTTCTTCCAAAAAGGTAAGCCGTCAGATAATGGGTGTAAATATTGATCACTGTTTTGCAAAGTAAGGACACATGTCTTTCTTTGTGTTGATTAAAAAGTAGTGAGACTCAATCTACGTTAATGAAGAACTCTACAAATCTGAATCACGGGATTCTGAGATTTGATGTTAAAGAATGGCCACGGATGATGAATCAATTATCAATTAAAGAATAAGAGTGGCAGCTACCTAATGAGAATGACCAACTCTCCCAACGGGCACAGTGAGTGGCAGGAACAGATATATCTAAAACATCCTCGCTTTCCGCCACTGGTCCAGCGTACCTGTTCCTGACTTCCTGAGGTCTGATGGGACTCAGCACGCTGCTGGTGGACCTCATGGAGTTGACGGAGACGCTATCCGAGCCGGCGTCGCTTTCGCTCAGGTTCCTGTGCAGCAGCCGCCTCTCGGCGCTCCTCCTGGCGACGTAATCTGAGCAATCCTCGTCAATCCGATTAGCGGCCCTCAACGCGGTCGACACGAAATTGTGCTGGAGGGCGGGCAAAGGCGTCGAGCCGGGCTGCAACGGGGACAGGCGCAACCTGGAGGTCCGGATGCCGTACTCCGGGCAATCGCGCCGCGGCTGGGCGGCCGGGCTCAAAGGGCTGCGGTCAAACTCGGACAGGCTACTGCCTCGCTTCCGGAACGCCTCGGGGGTCGCCACGTTGGGCTCGCTCGTGGGGGAGCCCACGTCCTTCAGAGAGTCCGTGGACGACCCCACCGGGTCGCTCAGACTCTCCTGGCTGGATCGCAGCCTCCTGGCTCGGACGCTCTCCTCCGGCATCTTCCTGCCCTTCCACTTGCTGGGCAGCGACGGCGGCCGAGGCTGGTACGGGCTGTCCCCGGCCGCCTTCCGCGCAGCCTGCTGCAGTTTGAGGGCGTTGTTGAACTCTTGGTACATTTTGCGCTCTGCCGAGGGGACGTTGGGAGCTCTCCCGTCACTGGCGACCGTCGCCGGGATGTTGTTGGTCGGCCTCGAGCCGTCAACTCCGTTCTCCGTCATCGTTGCTTGGCTCGTTGTTAGCCCCGAGCTAAACTAACTCAGCGTACCCCAAATAAATGCGCTGTGCATATTTGCGTGGGCATTATACACGTTCTCGCTGTTTACATGCCATTCAAATGTAATAAATCTGACATTTGCGGGCCAGTCTACCGTCGCGCTACCGCTCACCCGGAGCGTCTAGTTTAAACAATAAAAACAAGTAGCCGCGCGACTTCCTTAGCAACGTTTGACAACAACTACTTCGTTGCCATGAGGAAGGAGGCAACATGATCAACGTGGCGGTTTACTGCCCCTGTGTGGTCAGTTGGGAAACTACATTTTAAATCTACGGCGTGCCCTTACCCATTCGCGGTTCATTATTCGAGGCATCGCATATCGCGGATTTTGCCCTCCCAATTTTTTTTTTTAATTACATACACGCTAATACACGTGCTAGTATGTATGCTAACAGTGTAACGACTGTGTTCAAGTATACTTCATTGAACAAGTCACAACAATTGTGCACACAAGGTATGCTGTCCGTTTTGGAGAAAATTGAAGACTTTTGAGTGCATTCTTAGTTTCAAAAATATGGTACAGGCCATATGTAGATGTATCAATACTGTGTCTATTATTTGCGGATTTTCATTATTCGTGGGGGTGTAAGGAACGTAACCCCCAACGAATGACAAGTACTGTACTATATAACCTATAACCAGGGTTGGAAATTTAAATGAAGGTGTATAGCCTGCGTTAGAGTTTCAAGGTAGGGTTTTAAACCTGGGTTAAGGCTTCAAACAATGATTAGAGTTTCAAATTAACTTTTCAAGATGGAATTGGGGGTACCAAATTGGGGTTTCACACAAAGGGTAGTTTTCCAAATTAAGGTTTCAAATCTAGGTTAGGGTAAGTTGGGTAAACTTGGGATAGGGTTTCAAACAAGATTCGAGGTTCCAAATTGAGATTTTCAGCCTAGGTTAGACTTTCTAACAAGTGTTAGGGTTTCAAGAAAAGGTCAGGGCTTAAAATTAGGCTTTCTAGTTTGGGTTAGGGTTTCAAACAATAGCTAGAGTTTCAAATTTGTATTTCAAGACAGGGTTAGGGTTCCAAATTAGGGTTTCAAGACAATTCTAGTGTTTCAAACAAGAATATTAGTGTGAGGCATGAGTTGGTGTTACAAATAAAGGCTTCAAGCCTGTATTCAAATTTTAGAGCAAGATTTCAGTAGGAGTGAGGCTTTCAAAATAAGGTTTCAAGCCTGAGTTACAGTTTGGAAGCAATGCTTCTTGACCAATCCACACACAGTACACACACACACACACACACACACACTGTTGGCAATGATGTCACTGCTCTGTATGAAATATAAAAGCTTGTCTCTACCCAATGAAAAGCATGAGATTCTTCCAGTTGTGTAATTAGTAAAGTTAACGATCTGAGGCATATTCCAGCGTGTGACGTGAAGCCTTCTCCCTCACACCCCGCGAGCGAGCAACATCTCAGAGGAGCGTATTATTAGAAGCACATCTTTTTTCTTCTCCTCCTCCTCGCTTTTTCTTTATCTTTCCTCCTCCAGAGGATGCGGATGCTGGGGGGAAATCGATAACCCCGATAAGAGATGGGGTCCTTAATGAGGATCAGAAACATCTTCATAAAGACCCCTAATCCAGCACTTAATCCCTCGTTACAGAATCATCTGCATTCACCGGGAGGCCTCGTTGTTCCGTCTTTGTCTTCACTCGCCTTTTGTCATTTTTTTTCCCATCTGCTCTCATTACACTTTCAGATTGGGTGCAAATTGTGCTTTTGTGTGCACTCCTGCCCTATCTCAAATGGAAGACATACAGTATGCTTAATTAATGAGGGAGAAGCACACAAAAGGCACACTTTTGTGTGGGGGGGTGCTCTCTCAAATTGGGAGTGCGGATTGAGGTTGATGGCAAAAGTTGAACTCTAGAAATCATTGCGTGGCCTTCGAAGCTCACAGGAACCCTGTGGATGCGTCTTTTGATGCCAGGAGAGGTCAGAGGGGGACACACAGTGGACACTTGGTGACTCGAGGGTGTCAGATTTAAGAAGGAAACCGGGGCTTCAAATTGGGGTTTCACGCTATGGTTTCTATTTGAGGGATTTTACTTTGAATTCCTAAATGTATCTTGAAACTGTAAGCCTGGTTGAACGCCTACTTTCGAACCTTAACCCAGATTTACCAAGTCACTTTGAAACCATAACCCAGTTGAGACCCTAAGGCTGGAAACTTAATTTCAAATCTTGAGTCTTGCTTGAACCCGAAACAAACAAAAAAAAATTCCCCTGCAATGTTAATATTTGTGTATTTGCGCAGAGGCGAGCGGGGAGGTTCTTCCTGAGATGGTGTGTTGACACGCAAAGTGCAGCTGCGTCAACAAAACACAAGTATCCTTCGGAGCACAGGCTAAAAATAAATATTATTTCTTATTCCACAAATCAAGCCTAGGTTTAACCAGAACTAGAAACTCTCAACCAGGTTTGGCAACCCAACCTGGTCTTGAAAAACCTTAAATTGTAACCTAAGGCCATTCTTGAAGCCCTTCTTTGAAAGCCCGTCTATCCCTTATTAGCCGGAGCAAGGGTTTTTAAAGTTTTTAAAGTAAGGTTTCAAGACAGAGTCAGGGTTCCAACATAGGTATTCAAATGTAAGATAGGGTACCAACAAAAAACATAAGGATTTGAAACCGGGGTTACGGTTTCAAACAGGTTTTAGGGTTTTAAAGTAATGCATCAAGCCAGGATAACGGTTTCAAACTGGGCTTTCAAGCTTGGTCGTGCTTCGAAGTTAGGGTTTCCATCCAATGTTAGTTAGAGTTTTAAACCAAGATGAAGGCAGCAAATTTAGGGTTTCAAGATAGGGTTTCAGGGTTTGGCTTTAAAATTACGGTTCCAATTTAAACCTAGATTAGGCTTTCAAACAGGAGGGTTACACATGAGGTTATGGTTGCAAGCCAAGGTCGAGGGACCAATTTAGAGTTGCAAACCAAGTTCAGGGATTCAAATTAGGATTTAAAATTGGACTCTCAAACCGACGATACGATTTAAAACAAGGATTGGGGTTTCAAACCTCAGATTGTTTTTCACACAATGGTTAGGGTTTTAAGTCTTGTTCTGATAGCAAGCAAGATAGGGTTTTAAACTTGGATCGGCAGTCTCGTCTTCTCAGTATCTAATGATGCATTTGAATTCCCTGCCAGAAGGTGGTAGTAGTTGCCTGGTACATCCTCAAAAAAATCTCTGTCCTCTCATCTGTTCCGGTGTCAAGTGATCTGGACAAACCGCAAGCGGGGTAAGTCGTCAAGGATGTGTAAAGGGGTTTCACCTTATCGACGATTTGAGGGACAGTGCTTTGGTGTCACACGCTCTATATTTAACAGCTTGCGTTCAAAGGGCTGTTGTGTGTGTTGTTGTGTTCAGGGACATCCTGCGTGTAACAGGTGTGCTCCCTCCATGCCTGCGAATAGAGCACAAGATGCTTTACCACAACAGCTGCAGAAACAGATGACAACTTCCTCCCACTGATACGGAAATACAACAATGTGTGGCCTCGGAATAGAAGAATGTTAATTTTTGTCAACAATGAACAATCTATCTGTCCATTTTCTAAACCACTTGTCAGCAGACTGACCGTCACCCCCCCCCCCCCCCCCCTTCCTATCGAAGTAACCGAAATAACGTGTGCTGTTCCAACTTTCAGTCATGGAAAATGCTTCTTTCAAAAACCCTAACCTTTGAAAAAATAACTGATATGGACAATTCCTTTTGACTAGTGTACTTAAAGGCCAAGTGTCATCCTATAAACATTCTATAATAGATAGTGAAATGAAAAATACATTACATAACATTATTCACTTCAATGTCTACACGAAAAAATAATTATGAGCGGAGAGCACGTCATCCATGCACAAAGTTGCGGAAGTCTCATTTGACATCCAAGTGGTGGCCATATTGGGTGCATTTACTGTCAGTAATGTCACCCCGGATATTCGCCATTGAAAACACGGTGTGGCCTCTACTGTGGGACACGCCCCTTCAGACACGGAAGCTCTTTTCAAAGAAGAAAACGTCTCACAATCGAGTCAAGTGTCCGGGGCAATATTACCCTATCGTTTCGAGCCATATTTAGATTATATGCGGATCACTTCTAATTAACAACACACTCTCCGACAGTATGTAGCATACTCAGCCGCGAGCGATCACAACGCCGTGGCCTGGGTGTGACGAGCCGAATCACGGCGCCGAGCCAGGCTGCTTTACGGCGTTGTCGTCGCCCGCGGCTGAGTATGCCATAAACAGTTGTTTATTGCTGCCACCATCGGTGGTGTTGTTCATCGCGGACGACAGCAGCGGCTATGAACAACCCTGCCTGCAATGGCGCACTCACCATGACAACACCGTAAAGCGGCCCGGCTCGGCACTGTGATAAGCCACCAAAGATGAGCCACCCCAGCCGAAGCCGTGACCAGCAGACGTGGCGCGAAGCTGTGACTTGCGGACGCGGCACCGAAGCCGGCAAAGGCTGCCGTGTTGTGCCTCGTGGATGAGCAGGGCTTCGGCCAGGCTGGCTCGTCTGCGAGGCACGATGCGGCAGCCTTTGCTGGCGAAGCGTCACGGCAGCCTTCGCAGGCGAGTCCAACGCAGAAGCCGTTCGACACGCACATCGACACATTTAGCGCCCCTGTCATACGTACGCGGATCTTTAGTTACGTTATGAGAGACGGATTACGTCGTCCACCCCAAACTATTATTTTTTTTTTGTAGCTGTATACACACCTACCTGTCTTTTGGGACACAGAAAGATCTCGTCCTTTGCACCCGTGCAATCCATTTTTCACTACGAACCGGGTCTCTTGCACTTATGACGGGTAAATCCATCCTCCCGAGTGTTCAAGCAATGTCCAGCAATGCAATGAGCCGGCATTTTGACTAACACGAAGGAACAACGAGCTACCTTCCCGGAGTTAAAACTAATGGAAACAAAGGAGTCCACTTGAGGGCGTTACTGCCAGGTACGTCACTTCCTGCTTCTTCTTGAAAACAAATCCATTTCATGGCGGGAGATACAAAAAGGTGTATACATCAAAATCATGTTTTGTGTTGAAAAACGCATGGGTCCATGTCGGCTGCCATTTTGTCATTAATAACATACTAAAATTCATGCATTTCATGACAGTGGCACTTTAAAGGAGAAGGAAGGGCAAAACATTTTTGGGCAACTTTTGCCGCCACTGGGGAAACCACAGTATTGCGATCAATATTCATCTGTGGAATACGTTCATTTAGATCCACCTATTCCAGGGCCGCCATTTTGGGCAACATCGCCATCTGCCATTGACTGAAATTAATGTCGTCTAAAGTCACGGAGCGAACATCACGTGACTAAACACAGAACTCACGCTATCGGCAATAACTACCGGAACTACGAGTGGGTTACATGATGGTTATTAGGCAAAAATAATGCTGCACATTTACCTTTGGTACTGGCGGCCTGACACAATTGCAGTTCCAAGCAATCCATTTTTAACAAACTACGTTTACTCAAATGGTAGGGAACATGCTAGCTAGTAGTTACTACAATAAACTGCATCAGACAAAGAAGATAGGGACATGTATAATACTTAATGTGCGGTTTACTTCCACTTTACATACATTTCAGAGTCTATAGCCAAATCAGTACTTGTACATTTGAAGTTTTTGTTTTTAAACACAAGCACCTGTAATTCTGCTCAAGTACTAGTGTGAGTGCTTGAGCCACTTGCATGCATTCCTCGAGCCAGCCTCTGTTGTTTATTTAGAAATTCATTAGGGATCTTGGGAAGAGCCTCTCTTGAGACCCGATTGGTCACCTTTTCCGCGGTCACGCTTGCCAGGGTGTCGCCAGACACTGGCAGGGCATCAAAGGCCAACGTGGCTGATGGGAGACCGCTCACTCAGTCCTAATCTGCTCGCAGGAGGGAGGATCCAATCTGGATCTTCTTTTTCAATCCTGAGGTTTTCCAAGTTAGACAAATGCATTAGACAGATAAAGGCCTCTCGACTGAGGCTGGATCTGCGGGAGCCTTACTTTCTTTTCCTCCCTATCTCGTCCGCAGATGTCTTAAGCTTGGCCTTATTTCCTGCCTCTTTTATCGTGGCTGTAATACTGCTCGTGGATTTCTTTGCTCCCTTTACTTTTCTACTCCCCCCCACCCCCCAAAAAAACAATCAAACATGATAGATTGGAAATGTCGTTGTCTTTGCCATAGTACTCAATACAGATTAAGGTTAAGACTGGAAATTAAAATAAGGCCTATGCATAATTATCCGTTAAAATAGACCCCCAAGAAAGGGTTAGGGGTTCAAGTTAGAGTTTGAACCCAGTGCGAGGATTTGAATGTAATGTTTCAAGCCTGAAGCAAATTTTAGGGTTTGAAGTCTGGTTAGGGTTTTGTGATAGGGTTTCAAATCAAGGTTAACATTTTATATTGGGCTTTCAAGTTGAGGTTGGTGTTTCAAATTTAGGGTTTCAAGTAAAGGTTTTCATCTTGAGCTACGATTTCAAGACAGGGTTAGGTTTTCATAGTAGGTTTTCAGGGAAAGTTAGGATCTCAAGACAAGTTGAGATTTCAAGCCGGAGTTACAAGCACAGAGGAGGGTCACAGGTTAGAGTTAAGGTTTCAAGACAGGGTTCTGGCCACAAAGTAGGGTTTTAAGTCAGTGTTGGGTTTCCATGTTGGGGTTTTAAGACTAGATTAGGGTTTGAAATGATAGTTAAGGTTTTAAAGTGGGGTTTCAATCAGTATTATGCTTCCAAAGTACGGTTTAAACTCAAGGTTGAAGTTTCAAAGTAGAATTTCCCATCAAGGATAGTGTTTCAAAGTTAGGTGTCAAGAAGGGAATGGAGTCGTCTTTCAAGCCAGGATTGGTTTTCGCATCAGGGTTAGAATTTTGAAGTGGGATTTCAAAACGGGTCTGGGATTTAAGGATAGGATTTTTAATGGGCTCGAGTTGGCCATTGTGAGAGACACCATGCAGGTGTGGGTATAGACCGTTCTTGGAGTCCTTGAAGGGGGTTCTGAGAGACCCCCCCACACCCCTGCTGGGGACTTCATCATTCTACTGAGGGACCTCAACACTTACGTGGGGAATGACAATGAGACTTGGAATATTTACATGGAATGGACGTATTTCATTATTTCATGTTTTGGGACTACATGCAATGTACTGGAAGAGTGATACGTTGTAATGGGAAGTCAGAATCGTTATTCTCTCTCCGTGTGATGTTTTTTTTCTCACCCACGACTTTTGACTTGGGATAAACACTCATGAAAGAGTTCTGGTGTTGGTGCCCAAATAATTCGGCGCATTGGCTCTTCGAGGGGGAGCAGAAGTGGCGGCCCACGGACAGCAAGCTGGTGGGGCTCCCGAGTGGCATTTAAATGAAGAAGTGGAGCGTGGTAGTCTTGTTCTAACAGCTTGGCTAAACGGTCTGACTGAGTATGGCTTTTAAACGCAACTGTTTTAAACACAACTGCTCATTATTTCATACCGAGACAGGACACTTCAAGGCACTTTTAATTTCACAGTATCGGTAATATTGTTACATACCTAATGGGTAATTAAGATTAAGGTCTCCAAGCAGGGTTTCAAGTCAAGGGTTAGTTTTTCAAAGAATCGCTGCTCGCTGGCCGCTGGCCAGGCAAGCACTCGAGAAATATATTAAATATCAATGAAAAGTTTCATTAGTCAGTCACTCCTGGCTATAAAATGACAATTATAGTATTAGTGATTATCTCACAAGAGCTCAACTGATTAGCTTGTCGTTTTCAACTGAAGGCCAATCAGCGTCAAGCTGTCGACAAGTGTATTTCTAGTGTGACGGATGGGAGTGGTTTTCCCTTGCAGATGCAGCGAAGGACATCCAAACAACAACACCAGGAAGAGAAGCGGAGGGAGGATAAGCGTGATGGTGGTGGGATGGCAGAGGGAGCCCCAGACGTCACATCTGCCATTAAAAAAGTCCCATGGCCTCTGGGGCATGGGAACCTTGGTTGCCACCCCCCCTCCCCCCCACCCACCCACCATCAAATGTCAGACACAATTCCAAATTTGGCCGTTTCAGTATGGAAAAAATAGAAGCTCTTCAAAGCAAGCTGTCCAATGTCCTGCCCTCACCTTGTTTCCGTGACAACACATGGCAGAGCTCCATGACATCTACAAATTACGCCAACTACAAATAACAGATATTTGGATCATGATGGAAAGTCTGAGTCAGACTTTCCGTCATACTGTTTGTGTCTGTCTCTGTGTGTGGATGTGTGTGTGTTCAAAGTACAGCTAAAGTTGTCAGGATTAGGTCTAAGTTTCGGGGACTCGAACATATCCCTAAATAATTAGTCTTAAAGTTATAGAGGATAATACTATAAGCAACAAAACACTTGTATGTCAAATAATATTGTCATGTCAAGTCATTATCCAAGATGCTTATTCTCACAAGGATTGGGGGAAAGCTGGAGCCTATCCCAGCTAGCTTCGGGCGAAAGGCAGACTACACCCTGAACTGGTCGCCAGTCAGTCGCAGGGCAGATATCAACATCCTCACTAAGCAGGAATCGATCCCACGGTGCCCGCACCAAAGGCAGGCGCGTGTACCTTTACACCATCAGTGACAGTCAAATAATTTTTCCCGATTTAAATCAATGGCAAAGCGCTTAATCCGTTCTAGCCGTCCCCCAAATACACCAAAACATGTTTAATTAGTATTTCTAATGAGAAAAATAGCTATCCTTAATGTGTACTTTATAAAAACAGTAACTTCTTCTTCTTCTTTTCCTTTGAGCTTGTCCCGTTAGGGGTCGCCACAACGTGTCATCTTTTTCCATCTAAGCCCATTTCCTGCATCTGCCTCTCTAAGACCAAGTGCACTCATGTCTTTCCTCACAACATCCATCAAACTTCTCTTTGGTCTTCCTCTCGCTCTTTTGCGTGGCAGCTCCACCCTCAGTACCTTTCTATCAATGTACTCACTCTCTCGTCTCTGGATATCAGAATCAGAATCAGCTTAAATGGCCAAGTGTGTAGAACACACAAGGAATTTTTCTCCAGCAGTCGGTATATACACACACACACACACACACACACACACACCACACACACACACACACACATATATACATACATATTACTCATACTAATACTGATTGGATCAGCAGGATGTGAGTGAGTGTCCTAACATGGCACAAGGCAGAAAAATAATAGGTTCGCTGATCAAGAATTTAAAGACTTAATTCCCAGAGGGAAAAACTGTTCGAATGCCTGCTACTTTTGAGTTTCATTGATCTGTATCGCTTTCCCAACGGAAGGAGCTGGAAGAACTGGTGGCCAGGATGTGGAGGGTCCGAGAGGATCCCGCCTGCTCTGGACCTGGTTCGCATGCAGGTCCTTGATAGTGGGTCGCGTAGCGCCGACAATCCGTTCAGCAGTTTTGATTGTCCATTGTAATCTGAGTTTGTACTTTTTTGTGGCGTCTCCAAACCAGACTGTGACGGAGGTACACAGTTCTGATTGGATAACCGCTGTGTAGAACTTTCTCAGGAGCTCTTGTGACAGGCTGTGCTTCCTCAGAAGCCGCAAGAAGTACATCCTTTGCTGAGCTTTTTTGAGGATGGAGGTGATGTTCGTCCCCCACTTCAAGTCCTCTGAGACTGTAATTCTCAAGAACTTGAAGGTCTCGACGGTTGACACAAGGCAGTTGGACAGCATCAAGGGCAGGTTGAACAGGACGCAGGGTCTTTCGTTCACAGCTCTACGCGAAGTCAGGATACTGTGGCTTCTTTGGGTCTGACAGAGCGGAGTGATACCCGGACTGCCCACTGGGTATCTGATTTCCCTCAAACTCCAGCTGATCAACCTGTCTCTTTGGATGAGGCTAACAGTGATTTAATTCAGCAGGTTGATGAAGTCACCAGAATTTCTACATGCGGAACAGAGGTTGAGAAAAGTGCTGAGCTACAATCTCAGGTGAACATAGGTTCAATTGAGTCACGTTTCGACAATTGTCAGTTGTCTGACCAATCCTTTGATACCTACAGTGTCGAGTCTGCTGTTACTGTGTCGAGTCTGCCGTTACTGTCTCTTCGCTCTCAGTTAAGACATTATACACAGATCCGGTATCTGTGAGGGAGCCCTTGGCCATGACCACTGAACAGGCAGGGGTGGTGGTGGGTCCGTTGGGTGGGGGGATCTGCACCAGAGTAGGTAGATCAGTTAGGCCAGTGAATAGGCTCATTAAGACTATGTCCACCCAAAGGATTTCGGTAATTGTTTAAGAGTAGTTTCTATTGATAGGTTATTTTTTGGGTGTTTGAGTATTCTTGACACGATACAAGACAGTTTTTGATGTACAAAGTCTCTTTTTTTTGATGTAGTTGCTGATACTACTGTATGTGTCCCGTGGCTTTTAAATGTGTAATTGGTACATTTTCCGATCCTTTGTTGGATAGTTTTCAATATTGGTTGAGCTGGGCTGTGAATAAGGGGAATTATTGTACATAGTGGCACCTGGGGAAACTGTGTGTGAAGTATTCTTGGGTTTTTGGAAGTGTCATCAAACGCATATGTAGGAAAGTACAGATTATGTTCATATTATAGCGCAAAACAGTGGGGGTGAATGTAATGATGTGATGTTGTGCGCTATAATAGGAACAGGGCTTGGAAGTGCATTCTTATTTTGAAAGGCAGCACATGCTCTGGCATTTATTCTTTTTTTTTGTTCTTTTCAACACTATTACTGGTATAAGGAATTTGGTGTTTAAAAATGTTCATGGTAAGGGGGAAAATGCATTTGAAGTGTTGGTGGAAGATCTGAATGGCACAGGAAGTAGGCTGTGTGTTTTATTTTGAAGCCATTTGGGGTTCCACCACCAAGTCTTCTTCTCATCTCCCACCACCATCCTGTGTTGTTGAGCTATACTCTCCCCTATCACTACTTTATAGTCCGTAACCTCCTGTAGATTATATCTTCTGCACAAAATATAATTCACCTGCATACTTCTACCTCCGCTGTATGTCACTCTATGTTCCTGCCTCTTCTGGAAAAAAGTGTTCACTGCTGCCATTTCCATGGTTTTTGCAAAGTCCACCACCATCTGTCCCTCAAAGTTTCTTTCCTGGATGCCGTACTTACCCATCACTTCTTCATCACCCCTGTTTCCTTCACCAACACGTCCATTACAATCTGCACAAATCACAACTCTCGCTCTCTGTCTGGGATGCTCAGGACTACTTCATCAAGTTCCTTCCAGAATTTTTCTTTCAACTATAGGTCACATCCTACCTGTGGGGCATAGCCGCTAACCACATTATACATAACACCCTCAATTTCAAATTTCAGCCTCATCACTCAATCTGATACTCTTTCTTTACTCTACTCCAAGACATTCTTAGCCAGCTCTTCCTTTAAAATAACCCCTACTCCATTTTTCTTCTCATCTACTCCATGGTAAAATAATTTAAACACTGCTCCTAAACGTCTAGCCTTACTACCTTTCCACTTGCTTTCTTGGATGCACAATATATCAACCTTTCTCCTAAGCAACATGTCAACCAACTCCTGAGCTTTTCCTGTCATAGTCCCAGCATTCAAAGTCCCTACCCTCAGTTGTAGGTTCTGTCTCTTCTTCTGCTGACGAATCCAGTTTCCTCCTCTTCTTTGTCTTCGATCCACATTAGCTGAATTTCCACCGACGCCTTGCAGGTTAACGGTGTCGGGGGCAAGCGTTGTTAACTCGGGCCACGACCGATCCGGTATGGGATACTTTAGATGAATGCTCATATTTGTTTGGCACAGTTTTACGCCAGATGCCCTTCCTGACGGAACCCTCTGCATTTATCCGGGCTTGGGACTGGCTTACAGATTCCACTGGCTCGTGCCCCCATAGGGCTGCATTATAAAAACATCTAGTAACAACATACGTAAATAGTATATAAAGAAACAGTTTTTGCATCATATAATTATAATATTGTGTGTCATAAAATACATAGCATTACCATTTAAATTGAATATAAAGAATTAAACAGTTTATACACCACGATTAATTGATTGTATGACTTTGTCAGACTTGGGGCAGTATAATTTTGTCATGTAGACATGAGCAAGGAAGAGTTTCATAACTATTGCAAATATCTCAAAAACTATGGTAGGATTAGTCCTTTTTTGCAAGTACAAGACAAAGAAGATGCGTGTGTGTGTACTATTAAAATGTTTGTCCACATCTATTACTGCACCTTTTGTGTTCAAATGTCCATTCCTTCATGTCTTAATAACACTACAAAGATCCTATTTCTTAGTCCATATTTGGCCTTTCCAAACATGTGTTACTATTAAGATAGCAGCCTTTTGTTGTTTTTGCCTTGTTTTTTAGCATTGATTCAATTTTGAAATACCTGCTAAAATCCTACTTTCAAATAGGTTGACTTTGCTTTCCGTACAGTGAGTGAAAGGGAAAAAATTGGCCAAATGACAGGTCAGGTCTAGGAAAGCTCATATCTCAAGGCGCTACCCTATTCCAAAATTTCCAGTGGAGAATCTGAACCAGCAGATTTCCGTTGCCGCCTTTTGGAACCGTCAAGGAGTTGAACATAGACTTCCTGTTTCTTTAATGAAATTGCATGTTTAATTGTCTCCATGCTGCAGATGGGCCTGTGTCTAAGTGACTGCTTATGCTCATGAAGTCACATGCTTTGGAGCCTACTCTTTGTTCACAAAACCCAGCAGCAGGAGGCCTTGATGAAGACTTGCGGAAAGACAAGTGTAAGTGACATTAGGAGAATGGCAACTCTTGAAAAATTGTGAAGAATCTCTTATAAAAGAAGGAAAGAAGGAACATTGAAGCAGTAAACTATTGGCTTGCTCTGGATGGTAGTCACAAATCACGAGTAGCAGGAAATAAGTATTTTTTTACTAAGTAGATGTGTGAGGCACGAGCCGTTATTTGGTCATTTTTCTGGCCAAGCAACATCCAGTATGTACATAGATTAAAACATGATATGCTTTAAGTTACCAGCATGGTCAGAGGATCAATTAAACTCCGAACTTAAGGCCACCTTCATGTGAGTATTTATTCTAATGTTTTAGTTCCCACTCAGTGACCGTCTGAAAGTGTGTACGACTGGTTTTCTGTGTCTATATGTGACCTGTGACTGAATGGCGACCAGTTCAGGGTCCAAAGTCATCTGAAATAGGCTCCAGTGCTCCATGACCATGATAAGTGGTATTTAGATGAATGGATGGATTGGTTCTAAAGCAGTGCATGCTTTCAAACTATTGAGACTATCTTTGCACATTTCAGTCCTCCCTAGTAATATACAGCGCACAAGATTTCCCAAATTTTATGGGCTACATACTGTGGCTCCAGGCAGGGATTAGTAGTGTTTTTTCAAGCTTTTTGAAATCATCTCAGCACCATTATCCATCCTGACATGTTTTATCCACTTTGTCAACACAGTTGGTCCACTGTAGAACATTTTCCCGTATTGTAGATTGAAGGTCTTGGGTGAGATCTTTCTTCTTCTTCTTCTTTTCCTTTCGGCTTGTCCCGTTAGGGGTCGCCACAGCGTGTCATCTTTTGCCATCTTAGCCTATCTCCTGCATCTTCCTCTCTAACCCCAACTGCCCTCATGTCTTCCCTCACCACATCCATAAACCTTCTCTTTGGTCTTCGTCTCGCTCTTTTGCCTGGGACCGCCATCCTCAGCATCCTTCTACCAATATACTCACTCTCTCGCCTCTGAACATGTCCAAACCATCGAAGTCTGCTCTCTCGAATCTTGTCTCCAAAACATCCAGCTTTGGCCGTCCCTCGAATGAGCTCATTTCTAATCCTATCCAACCTGGTCTAAAAAAAAACAACAACTGTCAATAAATCCAAACAATTTCTTGATCCCTAGAGAAAAAAATCTGATAATAAATTAAAACTAAAATTAAAACACAAACAGAAAAATGAATCAGAATAATTTTTTGATGTTGTGATAGAATAAAAAGAAATTAAAAATACAATGAGAATATGACTGGGGGAAATTTGTCATACTAAAATCAATCCTGGTAAAATAAAATTAAATCAGAATATTTTGTTTTGATTTATTGGTAGAACTAAATAAAATAAGGGAATGTTTTTAATTAATTTAGTTAAAAAAAAAGATCCACATTTATTGAAATCCCCATCCCTTCCTGATTTATTGCAGCCCACTGGATGCATCCCAGTTTAAAGCCATGACAATAGAGACATTTATCCGTGAAGTTCAAATCTCGAATGACCAGTGCTGGTTTTATGGGCTATTGGGGGGACACTTTGTCCCTGTTGTGACATTCCAGCAAAGGTCACCATTGGCCTCATTATGTCTAAAGATAGAACTCACTGTGTGTCTACTTCCCCCCCCCCCCCCCCGCCCCCTTTAGTCTTCAGTTCCAGGGATTGATGCTCTGTCAAACACCGAAAACACGTTTAAGCAGAAATGCGAGCGGCTGTAGGCGCCAAATGCAAATGTCCTGCTGAGGATTTGTTTGTTGCTGCTTCAGCTGTTATCTACAACAACGCGCAAACGCGGCAGGGGAAAAGTTGCAAAGAGTCTGCAGGATTTGTGTGGACATTCACACGGAAACACTCATGCTGTTTCCTGATGTCAGAGCCTCTTTCCCAGGCTCCTGAGGAATTTGCTTGGGGAAAAAGAAAAAAAAAGATGAGGGTTTGCATCAGGGGTGGAAAAATTACTCAGTACCGATTTTTGACTTTGGTAAAAGTAGAAGTACAGATTCAGCTCTTTACCGGGTAATTTTTAATTAAGCAGTGTTGGGAAGTCAAGTAACCAATTTGACTTTGTTACTATACACGTTTCTGTACTTTATGTGTATGATATGTTTTGTTTTTTTAGATATGAGCCATCTTTCAGAAATCAAATATTTGAGATACGAGACGTATATGGTGGCAGTGTACTCAACACACCTCAGTTTGAAACAAGCAGTAATTTGGCCAACAGTGAACAAGTTTTCAAAAAAGAGGCGTCAAGTTGTTTGATGACACTCCAAACTAAACACAACACAAAAATAACAACACATTGTGTCGTCAAACAATCACATAGCTTTAAGTCTTAAGTCAGCTTCCAAACAAACAATCCAAAATGTCAGAGATAGCTGAACAAAACTAGCATTGATGTTGCAGTAGTGATAACCCTTTCAGTAATGGGTATTTGAAGATAAACCATGTAGCAGCACATGTAGACATGCAATACAACAATACTTACACTCCTATATTGTTTAACCACTGTGAATGACAGTCATTACAGTCTTACAAACATTGTGAATTTTTTTTTTCACCCATGTCTGCAAGATTGTGATGTATTGATTCCTGGTGTCCAAGTCCGCTTCACGGGAGGGAGTCATAATGAGTTAATCATGATGCACAAATTCTTGAGTTTGTTACATTCCAGGAAGTAAAGTATTATAGCGTGCCGTTTTCCTTTTAAAAATATATCACACGTTTTTTTCCCGGCAAAGATGTCGGGGAAAAATGGCCACTTAAACAGGATGACTGGTGTGTGGTCTCACAAGTATCTGATGGCAACTACCTAATGAGAATGAGCGCCGCTACCGAGAGCCAGTAAACAAACTCTCACAGAGTCAGCGTTTGCTCAGTCATGCGCTATACGCACATTCGTGGGAAACTGATGGAAGGGTTGATAATAGTTAAAGAGGTGTGAACCTGCAGTACTTTTGTATACTTACTTTTGATTGCGCACACAAAATAGGTTGAACAAACCAGTATTTGTGGGTCTTGGGCTCCTTTGCGACATCTGGACTTCTTGGAAAAGCACTTCAGCTCTATGATAAAAATGCAAACATGAAGCAGACGAAGAAAACAATGGGGATAATTGGTCTGACTGTACAAACTACATGTTCGGTGTACTCAGCAAAGGAAAACGTTCCACTTGAGTGTCTGTTTCCCATTTGTGGTTGAAGAAATACAAGTCAGCCGTGTGTCACCTTTTGTTTACGTCAATGCATGTAATTATGTGTTGAACACCTGCAATCAACCGTTTTTTCTTTCTGAAACATTTAATTTTGTCTTCATGATGCCACCCACCTTCATTTAAAAAAGTTCCCACCATGTCACTTTTGTCTTAATTGAGATATTTAAGCAGCCTGTGAATACTTTGGCAAGATGAGCCTTAAATAGATGTTTGCTTTGAACAACAGGATCAGGACTCGCGGGCACAAGAATATCATTTGTCATTTGTCTTGTTTTGGAAAGTGAAAACTCAAGCTTGTCCTTGACAGGTTAACGAATGAGCTGTTTTTTGTTTTGTTTTGTTTTGGTTTAGTTTTTTTTTTTTTAGTTTCCACAGCTAATGATGGCTAACATATGGACAAGCTAGTTCTGTTTTATGAATGTTGTGCTGCATTTGAATCCCTGTACAGTATTTCCAATGTTCTTTAAGAAGGAGTGCTGAGTGAAGACGTTGACTGACATTTACTTTTTAGACAAGCTATGCACACACACACACACACCACACACACACACACACACACACACACACACACACACACACACACAAATTAAAGGTCAAGTGTCATGAAATGGATGATTTTTAGTATATTTATTAATGAAAATAATGGCAGCCGGTATGGACCAATCCGCATTTTCAACACAAAACATGATTTTGATATATATGGCTTTTGTAACTCCCACCATGAAAATCCTCTCAAGGGATTTGTTTTCGAGAAGAAGCAGGAAGTGACGTACGGGGCAGGAACGCCCTCCAGCGGACTCGTTTGTTTCTATTAGTTTTACCTGGGGGAAGGTAGCTCGTTGTTCTTTCATGTTAGCCAAAATGCCGGCTTGTTGCATTGATGGATATTGCTCGAACACTCAGGAGGATGGATTGACCCTTCATAAGATTCCAAGAGACCCAGTTCATCGTGAAAAATGGATTGCACGGGTGCAAAGAACGAGAGCTTTGTGGGTCCCAAACGACTGGTAGGTGTGTATACAGCTACTAAAAAAAATAATAGTTTGGGGCGAACCATGTAACCTGTGTCTCATAACGTAACAAAAGATCCACGTATGTATGACAGGGGTGCTAAATGTGTCGATGTGCGCGGAAAACGGCTGCCACTTCGGCTCACGGACGGCGGTGGCTATGAACAACGTTGCCGCCAATGGGGCGCTCACCCGCGTGCGACATCAACACCATAAAGCGGCCCGACTCGGTGCCCTGATAAGCTACCCCGTCGCCGAGGTGGATCGGTCTGGGAGGCGGTTTGGCCGTGATCTGCACATTATTTAAATATGGCTCGAAAGAAAAGGGTAATATTGCCCTGGTAACTTCACTCAGTTGTGAGATGTTCCCTTCTTCAAAAAGAGCTTCCGTGTCTGCAGGGTCGTGTCCTACAGTAGGGGCCAAAGTATGTTTTCAATGGCGAATGTCCCGGGTGACGTCACGGACAGGAGATGCAGCCAATATGGCGACCACTTGGATGTCGAATGACACTTCCGCAACATTGCGAGTGGATGACGCGCCCTCCACTCATATTTATTTTTTCGTATAGATATTGAAGTGTATTGTTATATGTATTTTTCATTACAATATCTATTTTAGAACGTTTATAGGGATGACACTTGACCTTTAAGAATCCATTCAGCCACAGTCTTGCTATCTACATTTAGAACATAGACTATAAAATAGATGTTTGCAAGATAGCCACTGTTATCCCGCCAGTCCGCTGCATGAACATATAAAAAAAAGTAAACACTAACTCTTTAACACTCTTGGTAATATCATAATTGTAATTTTAATATAATAATATTTATTATAAACTATAAATATAATAAATATATATATACACTGTATATTGATTTATAGTATATAGTGTAGATAGATTTCAAAAGAAAAAGTTTTGTGGTCAAATTTACCAACTCAATTACTGAAGGTAGCGCTGTACTTACATGGCATTCAATCAGCCTTATAATGTGTTTATAAACAATCAAGTCCCATAAAGGTGTGTGAATTTTCCTTTCCTTCCCTTCACGCCCTCATAAAGCCCCACAGGTGCTGCATTGTCTTGCTCCCAAAACTCCTGCTTTCCTGGCCTTTTGTGTGCCATGCTGTGTCATGGGTTCTCATGCAGACATTAAACGCACCACCACCACCGATGAGGAGAGATAATCCTCACCCTTCCTTTCCTTTCCCCACCACAATTATGAGATTACTCGCACAAACAAGCTCACACTCACATTCACGCACGTCCGTGGAACTTTCATTTAGAGTTCAGAGGCATCAAATGTTAGAATAATAAACCGGGGAGCATCAAAGTTATCACAATTTTTCCAAAAAATGTTTTTGCTCCTCAGTGGGAAAGGAGACGGCATATTTATGTGTATTTTGTATCTGGGAACAGACTGAGAGTCTCCTCACTCTTTGTCCAATTTATGACCTTGCTGAGTATGAAATATGAACCCATTTTATTCCCATGACTTAGCTGCACATATTGACCCACAACCCCATAAGAATATCCATCCATTTTCTTAGCCACTTATCCTCACCAGGGTCACGGGAGTGCTGGAGCCTATCCCAGCTGTCAACGGGCAGGAGGTGGAGTACACCCTGACCTGGTTGCCAGCCAAATGCAGGGCACGTAGAGACAAACAGACGCTCTCACAATCACACTTAGGGGCAATTTAGAGTGTCCAATTAATGTTGCGTGTTTTGGGAGGAAACCGGAGTACCCAGAGAAAACCCACACAGGCACGGGGAAAACATGCAAACTCCACACATATTGATATTAAGTCAGATATTTTTTTTCTTATCTGACTTGGGCATTATGTAGAAATGTGAGAAAATAATGAAAATATTTCACAAAGAATCCACAAAAAGGAAAATATTAACATACAAATATCATCATCATGATGATCATCATCATAATTTCTATGACGCCCAGCGGCTATTGTTATGACTATGGTGCACTGTATCGTTAAGGGTCATTTCCTGTGCTTCATCCATTCAGTTAATTGAGCACAGTTACCTTGTTGAATGTCATTAAGAATCCACTTGACTACTTTTACGTTTGAAGCAGCTACTTCCCAGTATTGTCGCATCCCGACCACGTCGACACAATGCCCGGGCAACCAGGCGCAGCGGGCCAGTGTTTCTCCCATCTTCACGAGCAGCCAGGAGTCGCCGGAGGTTCCAGAGAGCCTGGTTTGTTTTTGGAGGGGTAATCACAAACAGGAAGCTCTGCCGGACGGTTGCACAGAGCCACTTCCTCCTTTTGTTTACCGTTAGTCTTGACTAAATGCGGCATGTTCGAGGTTTGTCACTGTGACGCTTATTTAGTTGCCGTTTTCTGCTTCTTTGCCATCTGGGTCAAATGATGATCTGGCAGGGAGTGCTACACCTTAACCCAACTCACCGAGCACTAACATTATGAAGAGAATATTTGTTGAATTAAATTCACATTTAAAATACTGAATACAAATGTGTTTACAGAGCGAGTGTAAATATGCCTGCGAGTATTGTTGTATGTCACAATATGTTTTCTGTTGGCTCGTTTATGGCATTTTGTTTTATATATCAGCATTATCCATCCATCCATCCATCCATCCATCCATCCATCGATTATCTTCTGCTTTTCCGGGTCAGATCGCTGGGGAAGTAGCTTCAGCAGGGATACCCAGACTTCCCTTTCCCCAGCCACTTCTTCCAATTCTTCCGGAGAGATCCTGAGGCGTTCCCAAACCAGCCGAGAGACATAGTCTCTCCAGCGTGTCCTGGGTCGTCCTCGGGGTCTCTTTCCGGTGGGACCACCAGGGAGGCATCTGGGAGGCATCTGAATCAGATGCCCCAGCCACCTCATCTGGCTCCTCTTGTCATGGTCCTGCCTGTCCCAGCCCTGGTGGTGCAGGTCCCCTTCACACCTGCGTTGATTAGGAGGCACACACCTGCGCCTCATCTGCGGTAATGAACCCCAGTACTTATAGTACCAAGCGGACGGTCTAGCTTTCCCAGATCGTTGCCATCCATGCCTCGTTCCAGCACTTCCTTGTTCCTGATCCTGAATCCCGGTGTATCGACCTCTGCCTGTCCGCCGACCAACCCAGTAAGCTTAACGTCCTTGATATTGCTGCTCTCTCTGACTGACCTCCCGGCTTACGACCTTGGAACGAATAAAGACTTTCCTTTAACTGCCTTCCTGCTTACCGAGTTGTGCATTTGGGTCCACACTAGAGTTCTGGTTAGGACACCTTTCAATGCGGAGGAGCGGCGGCTCAACACTGAGCAGTTGATATTAGCATTAAGATGTGAGGAATAAGGAATACTCAAAGGTCAAGTGTCATCCCTATAAGCATTCTAAAATAGATATTGTAATGAAAAATTAATGTAACATTCACTTCAAAGTCTAATAGAAAAAATTAATATGAGCGGAGAGCGTCATTTGACGACATCCAAGTGGTCACCATATTGGCTGCATCCCCTGCAGTGAGTGCAGTGGGGAGTGCAATGTTATGTGATTACGGCCAAACAGCCTCCCCGTCCGATCCACTTCGCGGCGGAGATGAGCCATCGCGGCCCAGTGCCGCGACGAGCCACCCCGGCCGACAAGGCCAGCGGCCGGGGTGACTCGTCGCAGCCGGCCAAGGGAGGCTCGTCGCAGCCGGCTGGGGTGGGTCATTTTCGGCATTTTCGAGTTATCATGGCGCCGAGCCGGGCCGCTTTATGGCGTTCATAGCCGCTGCTGTACGTGAGGAACAACACCGCCGAGCCGGGGCGCTTTACGGCGTTGTCGTCCCACGCGGCTGAGTGCGGCATTGTCAGCAGCGTTGTTCAGAGCCGCTGACGCGGCAGCCTTGGCTGGCAAGGTAATGGAGAAGCCTTCGCCAGTGAGCCAGACGTCGTCCGGCGCGCACATCGACACATTTAGCACGCCTGTCATGCGTACACGGATCTTTTGTTACATTATGAGAGACCGATTATGTGCTCCGCCCCAAACTATTATTTTTTTTTTTAGTAGCTGTATACACACCTACCTGTCGTTTGGGACCCAGAAAGATCTCATCCTTTGCACCCGTGCAATAAATTTTTCACGACGAACCGGGTCTCTTGCAAACTTATGAAGGGTAAATCCATCCTCCTGCGTGTTCAAGCAATGTCCAGCATTGCAACGAGCCAGCATTTTGGCTAACACGGAGGAACAACGAGCTACCTTCCCGGAGATAAAACTAATAGAAACAAAAAAGTCCACTTGAGGGCAGTCCTGCCCTGTAGGTCACTTCCTGCTTCTTCTCAAAAACAAATCCGTAGAGAGGATTTTCATGGTGGTAGTTACAAAAAGCTGTATACGTCAAAAACATGTTTTGTGGTGAAAAAAACGCATGGGTCCGTGTCGGCTGTCATTTTTTTCATTAATAACATACTAAAAATCATGCATTTCATGACAGTGGCACTTTAAAGGTGTGTTTTGGTACGTTTTTAGCTCATTTCGCAAAGTTCAAATGTGTTAATACATGTGGGAGTAGAGGTACGTCCCAAAAACATTTAAAATGATCTCTGTATGTCGCAGATTTCCACCTATCTCAGGCGGGCCAGGAATGTAATTGTTACAATAAATACTGGAGCTGTGTTTTTCGGCAAATACTGTTTTACAAAAATATTCACAAGTAGGTCAATTGTGAATCAGATGGGGTTCGTTGTACTTTTTGGGGAATCCCCAAAGACAGCATAACTATCTCTCCTGTTTTGGCTCTAATTTCATTCCTCAGTCCATCTGTTCTTTGGTGTCACTGGCTTTCTGCTACTGAGCGTCCTAGCTTCTCTTTGTGTTCTGTCTTTCATTTTATACCCACTCCCACACACCCAAATGAGTCAGAGGTACAGTATCATTCCTATGGGGTCATTTGAACAGATTCATTATTTCCATTTCCCTCTTTTCTTGCTCTTATGACATTAAAAAAATATATCCAGTAACAGAGTCATATGATGTCACAAGTGAAGGCCTATTTTCACTCGGATTGAGTCCGATTTTAGTTCCAGCTATAATAACCCTTCCCAGAATTTTTTTTCTTAAACATTTTGAAACATTACAAAATGGACTTTAAAAGGAAATGGGGAAAAGGAAAGGTTGAAATATTATCTAGAGTTCATATTCATGCCATTAAAAAGTCTGTTTGGACTTGCTATTCATCCATTCATCATCCATTTTCTTAACTGCTTATCCTCACAAGGGTCATGGGGAGTGCTGGAGTCTATCTCAGCCGTCAACGGGAGGGAGGCGGGGTACACCCTGAACTGGTTGCCAGCCAATCGCAGGGCACACTTGGTATTCTTCCAGTACACTTTACAGGAAAGTGTAGAAAGATGGACAAGTTTCTGCTTTTGTTGTCATGCACAACTTTAACCATTTATATTTCATCTCAAAAGTTTAATGTGAACCCTAGGGTTTGGATCCCAAACTTCAACCTTTTCGAATGCCAAACTTGACCCCAAAACCTAACTAACACCAATTCAAAAGTGTAAAAGTAAATGAACCACCTGTCATGCATTGTGTTCCAAGAAAATTTGTTCAAGATAGTGACAGGCTGGAATCAGATTCCAACTTTGTGATACGCGTGAACAAAAAAATTGGAGGTTCAATGGACCACCTTATTGCAATTCCATTCATTTTGAAATGTTTGGATAAATAAAATTTTTCTATTGAAAATAAAAAGGTACATTTTTAAATGTAAAAAGAAAATAGTTGACTTTTTCTAATTATTTTTTTTATTTATAAATAAAATGAAAAATGTAGTCCAGCAGTAAAAATAATTCTTTAGCAGAAAATGTCATACTTCTAATCTTTTTGACGTAATGTCAGACTGAACTTGAACTGATGTTCCTGATGCTGTGCTACTGTAGTTTGCTAGTTATCTGCCTCATTAGCAAGTCCATAGTATTTATTATACCATTTGTAGACATGCTAACTCTCAAACGTGCATTACAAGGTAGTTATAATGTACTAACGCCACCTTCATTTTGTAGATGTCACCGTGATGAAATGTGATATTTTACTGTTAGTACTGTATTACTTAAGTTTCACACATCCTTCCTCAACTGAGCTGTGGTAGCCCAAATACTTCCAATAGAGCCGACTTTTTCGAGAAGGGGAAAAGTCATTGGGCGGATTGCCTGCTCACGCCAACGACGGGAGGTGGAGGGGTCGTGTCCTTTGCTTACCCTAATGACAAAAAACAAAAGAAAAACACAAGTTCATCGTGCTGATGGAAAGTTTGATCACTTTTCAAAGTGCGACTTTTCTAAATCTGTGGTATAAAATAAAGTAGAAGAACAACTCAGGGTGAAATTGTGAGGATTTCGAAGACTTTTTCTTTGACATTTTCTCACACTTTCCGACAAGACGCGCCTTCTCCCCGGCAACAGTCACCTCCTTTCCCTTAACTGCCGGAAAGCAGGAGCCAAAGACCCTCGCCTGTGTTTCCTCACATTGGGCCGGAGCAGAATGTACAATTCAACAATAAAGTCACTGGACCCTCCTCCTCCTTGATAAGAACAATACAGACGTACCAGGATGCATTAATTTGTGTGTGAACCACTCAGGAAATAATTGGACTGCAATACAATAGCCTATTTTCCTTCCCTCAGGTATTTTTCGTCTGTGTTTTTGGACACCATGTTCACAAGAATTCTAACTTCTGTGTTGTCTTCTACGCTAAAAACGACTGAAGGATAATCTCAGATCTTTTGATCTCAAAATGGTGGTCCACAAACTAATTTGCCAAAAGTATTGTGGTCAATCAATGTAAAAAGGCATATGTACACATGATATTGCGGGCCAATCAAACGACCATATTAACAAAACACATTATGACTTATTTTTTTAATGCCAACATCATGTAAGTGGGCGGCACGGTGGAGCAGCTGGTAAAGCATTGGCCTCACAGTTCTGAGGTCCCGGATTCGATCCCGGACCTGCCTGTGTGGAGTTCACATGTTCTCCCCGTGCCTGCGTTGGTTTCCTCCGGGTACTCCGGTTCCCTCCCACATCCCAAAGACATGCAACACTAATTGGACACTCTAAATTGCCCATAGGTGTGATTGTGAGATTGCAACTAGTTGTTTGTCACTTTGTGGCCTGCGATTGGCTGGCAACCAGTTCAGGGTGTACCCCGCCTCCTGCTCATTGACAGCTGGGATAGGCTCCATCACTCCCTGTGACCCTCGTGAGGATAAGCGACAAAGAAAATGGATGGATGGATCATGTAACTTTGCACAATAAAATGAGGGGGATCATCTAAAAAAAATTTTTTTTTTTGGATCCCTGGACCCAAAAAAGTTTGAGAACCCCTGGTTTTGTGTTCCCTGCACATTCGTGATACACTACTCACAGATACAAGTGGTTTTTTTTTTTATGGGGAGGGATTATTATTTTTGCTCTATAACTCATCTATTCACTGTTATTGTGGTCAGGCCAAAGCCCTCCCTAATATAAAATTATTACTTTGCTGCCAAATTGAAAGGAACTTTATTGGAGTGAGGGAAAGAGTTGGGAGTAGTTTTGTCGTGACCTTATCGCATCAATGGGCAATTTTAAATCTTTTTTTCAGCCGTCATTTATTCCCAATTTTCCAGCCCACAATTGGCAGGGGAACAGTGTACTCCTGCATTTTTTGGAGATGGAAAATTGGGTTGACCTTGGGGGAAAATGCTCTCAAATTCATATTGCTGACCATGTCTTATTCTTTGCGGATGTTTCTCTAAAAATGTTGTCCAACTAATAATAGCCCCACAAGTGGGGCACAGAGGTCGACTCTCTCCACCACCCCTCCCCCAACTCGACCCCAACCCCTGTCCTCCCAGTTCGTTCCAATGTGTAAATCTGTGTGAATTTTAAGTAGTAAACAACTACGTATAATTAGAAAACTGTTTTCTCAAGGCCATGGAACACATTTTTTTGGAGTGTTCTCATCCTGTGAGGCCCTCCAGTGCCATTAGTATCACTTCAAGGGAAGTCCAAAATCCAAAGTTTTAGGGATCATCTTCAAGGGGTTCTCCGTTGACGGTCAAGGAATTAAGGAACCTAGAGATTTAAGTGATGGTGAAAGACTGTAACACTTTGTCAACTCACAGAATGTGGATGTAATGTGATGTTGCTGCACGTGTATAGCCTTTTTACGCTGTTATGATTAATGTCAGCAAAGGCCTGATTGTGGTTAAAAGATTATTCTGCCCCGTTACCCTGTTGTGGATGAATTGGGAGGGATTTTTCCTCCCTGATCTGCTCGTTAAGTGGTCAGCCCACATTTGAAAATAAAGATTAGTGTGAGTTGCATACATTAACCATCAAGGATAATTTGAGCATTTTTTTCTCTTCCAATCAAGGCCCGATTTTCTGATTCCTCAACTCTCTACTGAGTGTGTTCAGTGAAAACGGTCAGGGCCGAAAATTGTGACTCCTAAACCAGTTCAATATTCATGGTTGATAATGGGGGAAATGTATGGGATCCTCATATTTTAGAAATTGGTTAAGGTGTTAAAAATCGGTGTGTGTGTGTACCGTTACCCTTGCCTACTCACGGTTTCTTTCTTCACATTTAATTGTTGTCCTTTTTCTTCTTGTTTTGTTTTCTCTGGGTTGGGGGCAACTCCAAAAGCATGTATTGTTTTTATTATTATCTTATTGATTTGTTTATGGAATTAGAGTGGGGGCGGCATGGTGGATTGGCTGAAAAGTGTTGGCCTCACAGTTCTGAGGTCCCAGGTTCAATCCCGAACCGACCTGTGTGGAGCTTGCATGTTCTTCCCATGCCTACGTGGGTTTCATCCGGGCACTCCGGTTTCCTCCCACATCCCAAAAACATGTAACATTAACTGGACACTCTAAATTGCCCCTTGGTGTGATTGTGAGTGTGGCTGTTAGTCTCGATGTGACTTGCGATTGGCTGGCAGCCAGTTAAGGGTGCACCCCCCTCCTGCCCGTTGACAACTGGGATAGGCTCCAGAAATCCCGCGACCCTCGTGAGGGTAAGCGGCGAAGAAAATGGGTGGATGCATGGAATTAGAATGGAATAGCAATTAAAATCATATGTGAGTCAAGGCAGGTAAGCAAATACTTTGGGCAATAGAGTGTACATAATTTTTTGAGGTGCAATTATCTGTGGATTTTCACAGTTCGCAGTCAGGGGGTGTACTCTACCCTACTTTAGATGTTAAAATATTTTGTGTGTGCCAGGCTTTACGTACATGTCTGGACACATCCCATATGCACACCTGCTGCTGGTTGAACCCCCCCCTCCACACACACATACATACACACACACACACACACACACACACACACACACAGACAAACAGTCACTCGTGAGAATATCTGTATGCAAAGTCATTTTTTAAAGTTATCTTTTAACATTCTTTGCCTCAAGGAGCAATTAATGGGAAATGCAGCAGTTGAATCAACAAAGTGTCACACAATTTTGTTTTTATTGCAATGTTCTGTTTTTCCTTTATATAAGAAAGTAAAGAAATCAATGAACAGACACAAACCCAGCACTAGATTGTACATCTTCCATTTGGTCAGGAGCATTCCAACATTTCGTCAATTCCTGCACTGTGATATACACCGGTGGCATATTAATAAATGATGAAGCCGAAGCAAATCACAGTCTAATAAGAGAAGTTTTCCTTATCCGTGTCAAAGCAGTTGTTAAACATAGCCGGCGTAACATTAAACCCAGCTGGAGGAAATCAATCCGGTCTTTAATCTAGACTGATACCGAGTCATGCGTTGCTTATTAAATAATGACAGCCACTGTACTGGCATGAACAAAGTGTGCTTTGGCGCTTTTGACCCAAACAAAACCCCGTGCAGCTGTCTGCGTTTGTAAAGCTGATAAAATTGAACAGGTTTACTCCATCTGCGCTGTGCCAGTTGCGGGCACAGACCCCCCGAAGCCCCCCTCCTCCCCTGGGTCCACACAATGAGGAGGAAATCAAGACAAATCCTGTTTACACGCCATTTCACAATGCCAAAGTGTAAACACGTTTCGGGTCTTGGTCACAATGGGCAATGAGCACAATGGGGCAGTTATGTAAAAAAAAAACAAAAAAAACCTTGATCTATTCTCATGTCAGAAGAACTACAAGGGGATTATTATCCTCTGGGGTCAATATCCAGATGTGGTAAAAAGTACTTCCACTCTATACTGAAATACAAGTCCAAATATGTGTTTTTAAAAACTGGTAAAACTAAAACTACTGAGTCAATGTCTGTATTTCAGTGAAAGCTTGCACACTCTGAAGTACAAAAGTACATTTATTTGTATAAAAAATACTCATCTGGGTACAAAATAGTTTCCCTTTCTTATAACTCACATAGGGTCTGTTCAGGACTGACAAGAAAAATAAATATAATGTATATGCTGCATGTTGGGCGGCACGCTGGGGCAGCTGGTTACAGGGTTTGTCTCACAGTTCTGGGTACCGGGGTCCCACCTGTGTGGGGTTTACACGTTCACCCCGTGCTTGTGTGGGTTTCCTACGGGAACCCCGATTTCAAAAAACTAAGTAAGTTTCTTTTGGTTTGTCCTGTTAGGGGTCACCGCAGTGTGACATCTCAGATGAACGCTCATATTTGTTTGACAGTTTTTACACCGGATGCCCTTCCTGATGCAACCCCTCTTGGGGAGTAGATCCCCCAGTGAGATACGAACTGACGATCCCTGGTTTACCAAGCCAATACTCTAACGAGCTATGGGGCATGCAACATAAATTGGACACTCGAAATTGCCCCAGGGTGTGATTTTGAGTGCGACTGTTGTCTGACTCCATGTGCCCTGCGATTGTCTGGCAACCAGTTCAGGGTGTACCCTGCCTCCTGCCTGTTGACAGCTGGGATAGGCTCCGGCACTCCCCGCGACCCTTGTGAGGATAAGCACCTCAGAAAATGTATGGATGGATGCTGCATGTTGTCTACTTAAGAACAGTCATGAAATATTTTCACTAAGGTTAAACGATTCAAGATATTTTGAAACTGGACTATTATGTGATTAAAGTCAAATCAATTAATCAGTAATGTCATTGATGATCTTTTTTCATCACAGCATGGCAGGCACTCAACATTTTTTGTGCCTCGGTCCATCCATCCATCCATCCATGCACACACGGGGAGAACATGCATACTCCACACAGGCGGGTCCGGGATCAAACTTGGGACCTCAGAACTGTGAGGCCAACGCTTTCCAGCTGAGCCACCATGCCACCCTGCCACGGACCAGTTTCACGTAAAGATATAATTCGATGGAGTGGCATAGCTATAAATAAAAATAAGTGATTAAAAATACAACTCATCGGCTAATCAGTTGAATCCTTAATTTGTACTTGCACTACTCTTGTATTTTGTCACAGTAAAACAAGTGCTACGATGACAAGAAGACTGAAGGCCTGGAGAAGTATCAGTCATTAAGAAGTAAAGTTGCTGTCTGATGTTTTGTGTCTTCAGTTTCCCTCAAATTTGGGCCAATTCAAAATGTTGAGGCATCCCCATACCGCCATTGTTCTCCATCCGTTCCCTTGGGAACCAATTTCAAATACCAGGTTACGGATTAAAATACACAAATTAATGGACCGATTGGGCTCAAATCAAAAAGCAGATTATGGGCTTAGTTAATAGAATACATTTTCGTGACAATGCTCATATGATCTGATTAACCCGTGGTATTAATGTGCATGAAATTAGTTTACAGTTTCAGGACACCATATTTCCTTTTCCTGGCTCGTTGCCTCAGGCTCTCTCAATGTCTACTTACTATTTTGGACTCCTGCGTCAGTTTTACCTGCAAGCTAAAAGTGCATCACTAAGTAGTTTATACAACAAAAGGGGAGCAGCTGACAGTGATAAAAGAGGCAGTTGAACAGTCCTTAATAACTGCTCGGGAAAAGTTGATTCAGTTGGCCGGAAGACTTGATATTGTTGTAGAAATTATAGTTTCACAGAAATACGGTTAAATAGAACATTTACGATGTGTTTCATTTTCAAAGTGATTACAGCACAGTTTACAGTATAAAAAAAGGAGTACTGTTGTGCTGTATTTGATTTTGTTTAGCCCCTTATGATGCATACAATAATATAATTCATAGTACAAATACAGTATAATACTGTTCCAATTTTACAGATAAAGCTTCCAATTTTACAGCAAAGGCTTAAATTAACCTGAATCTACACTCGTTTTGTGCTGACTCAGCTAGAAAACGTTACCTTGAGCCAGCAGCAATAGTTTATCACCGTGGAAGAAGATCCTAACTGATAATAGAACGGGTTCCCAGGCTTTTATCCGTTGATACCACGATGGTGTTGGTGCTGTTGATGATGATGGTGCTTTGGATCCTTTGTTTTTGTTTTGGTGTCGTTTTTCATTGTGAGTTTCACAACATGTACAAATGCAAAGTGTTCACACTTGCTACCGTTATTCCCAGCTGAAATAGCCCGAGTATGAATACAATTACAGTCAGTGATGCGATGCAACATGAGATCATATCAATTCTCTTGACCATACAATTCATTATCAGCATTGTGCTTCATTTATGATCTTTATTGTTCAAAATAATACTCGTCGTCTGTATTCGGGTGGCGGGTGAACTAGAATCTATCCCAGCTGACTTTCAACAAGAGGCTGGGCGCATCCTGAACTGGAATGTGGAAGGAAGAACACGCGCAAACAAACAGAAAACATGCAAACTCCACGCAGGAAAGCCAGCGCAGAGTTTTCAAACACCAACCTCACAACTGCAAATCATACAAACTAACCACGTGTTCACCATGCTTTAAGTTTCAAATGCATTCTAAAATACGTTATTATTATTTTGTTTGAAATGAGAAGTGTTATAATCTGTGTTGGCCTGATCAATGCATACAATCAGGACAAAATGAAAGATAAACAGAAGGTGGTATCAATTCTATCATCACAATTACGTCTGAAATGAGGCAGCATGGTGGACAAGAGGTTCCACCAGGGCCTTCCTGTTTGAAAAGAGCGTGTTTGGTTAATTGTAAACTTTAACTTTCCAATTGGTGTGAACGTGAGTTGGCTTGCTTGTTTTACTGTATAAGGTCCCAACAGTATGTGCCCCACGATTGTGTAGTGTCCAGCAGTCCAACATGTGTCTTGCCTCTCAGTCAAGGTCAGCTGGGGTCCAAGCTCACCGAGCCTAATGACGATATGTACATTTTCACTCAATTTGCACTTTTTTTCAAATCATTTTTATAAATGCAAACGCATTTTAAATGACATTGGAGCATTATTGATCTTTTTCTCAATTGAATTTGTGGTCTTTTTGAAGTCATGGCAGCCATTTTGTCAAAACCCTGAGGCATAATGGGAATTCGTTCTGCTGGTTACGCAACATAGTTTGAATGTTTTTTTAAATTTCTCTTAAGTTTTTTTTTTTTTTTTTTTTTACTTAATCATTTTTCTCAAAATCTGTAAGTTTTGTTTTATTTTAATATTTGGCCATTTCTTGTCAAACAGTATATCATTGGGATTCCTCATAACGTCGCGTGGACCATCGGCAAAGATAAAAAAAAAAAACGGAGTGCAACGACAACTTCAACTTTTCTCTCTCTCTCTCTCTCTCTCTCTCTCTCTCTCTCTCTCACTCCGCGCTATCTCTTCATCAAGTGTGTGTTTGTTTGGAGGGCGGAGGAGGGAAAGGAGGGGGAAGGCGGGAAGGGGTGCACCGTGGGACAGCGCCGACCGAGGGCCCTCCTCCCCGCCTCCCCAGATGTGGAGCAGCTCGCCGGGGTCAGTTCCAGTCGGAACAGCGCAGCGACGACGTCTAACGTTGACAACGACGTTTCACTTAACATCGCGGATCCACTCGAACTTTCCCCCCGCCCTCCAGTGGCCCCCTGCCGGCTTCCTCATCAGTCGCAGACTTGAAGACGTTCGGATTTATGAACAACCCATGTGGACTTTCTGTTTAAGCACTTTCAACGAGAAGGAATGCCTAATTTCTTGGCGAAAGTAACTTTATTGTTGTGGCTGATTGGACTAGCGCGAGGTGAGTCGTCCTCTCGCCATCATTCAGCTCCAATGTGAATGAATGCCTCAACACGTTTTGCAGCCAACTTGTTGCTCTCGAACTCCAATTTGATGCTTGGACGACTTCATGACTGAAGTCAGGGTTGTCCTAACATTTGCAGCTCAAGGCCCCAAGTTTATTATTAGAAATGGGCTTCCTTTCCGGGACACATTGCCATAAATTTGATACTTACTGTCCGTAAACTAAAGCTAAAGAGCATATAATAATAAGTTTGGGAGGCAATTCAATAGGTTGGATTTTTTTTCGGGGCTCTTTATGCACCTGTTGGCGTCCCGTTCTCCATTCTACCCCTACTTTCAGTTATTGGCAACCTAATCATTAAAGCTTGAAAGAACAACTAGCTGCCCAGAACAGGACTTTTCTAACTTTTTGCACATTTTTCCAAGGATCCTTTTATATACCACGGCCTAAATATATGAATAATTATTGCTTAATTTTGAGAAGTTATAAGAAATTACTTTTTTAAAGAGAAAACATTTTTTTCATGAAAAAGTTATCTTTCCAAATACTCTTTTTTTCCCAGAAAAACGCATCAATATTTTCCACATTTTTGTAGACTTTTCTCTTATTTTTTGTTTATTCAATACATTTTTGTTCATTAAACATGTGTATATATATATATATATATATATATATATAGATAGATAGATATTTTTCTTCCAAGGAAAATTATTTAATTTTAATGTTGTGTTTCTGTTCAATTTTATATTGATTTAAATCCGTGTACAATAAGAAGTAGAAATAATTACACGAATAGCGTTTGACCTCATATTTCTTCTTCCAAACAATCTTTACAATAACAAGTACATATAGTATTTTTTTGGGATGAAGTCATTGTCTTACAAGAGAAAAGTGGTATTACTCCAAGACAAATTCGTAATAGGATAATATGAAAGTCAACGTCTGTTGAGGGCTGAGGTTGTGTTACACCAAGTGAATTTACCTTCCTTCTCCCAATAATACACTTTTTATTCTCTAAAAATAAGGCTGTATTCCAAAATTAAATGAAATTGGTTGTTGAAAAAAAATAGGACTTTACTTTCACAAAATGGCCCAAAGATACAATAAGGTTAATAAGGTCATATTTAATTGTTTGTATCATTGTATCATTGAGCACCAGTCCAGATAACGTAGGATATTTAGGTATGTACTTTTTTTTACATGATATGACATATTTTATTGCAAATTACCTAGTGGACTCGCAGACACCAGTTTGGGAACCCCTGACCCGGAGGGCCCGCCCACCAAACCGCTGTCAAGACCCACAATCTTTCACTATGACAGCTAACTGCACATACCTGAGATCTTTTTAGTGTTGTTGCACATGAGATTTATTCTGTTAGAACAAGCCCAAGTGTATTGTTATTATTATCAGTGTGGGGAAGATTCCTTTGGGAATCTAATTGGTTGGAATTACTATTGTTGGATATATTATTCACCACATAAAGTATGTATTCTTTACACAAAAAAGATGGATACAAATTTTGTGGAAATGTAAATACATAATGAAACATATTTGTTGTATTATACATTTGCTGGTTACACATTACATACTGTAAACTGTATTTTTACAGCATGTGGAAAACATGTTGACCTAATGACAAATGTGCACAATATTGTAAACAACATTGCTTCATGACAAACCCAGATAAGTTCATGTTTCATAGAGTCCAAAATTAAAGACGAAACTGTTCAAACCTTAATGTGCTTTTGTGTTCAAAAGTATAACTATGGGTGTCATATTTTCAAAATCTCAGTTAAACTCATAGATTGCAGCAGAAGGTAGCGCTTTGAGGTCATTTTTGGAAACACAATTACATTTGAAACTATGGCACATGACCATCTTTAGAAAGAAGAAGTGATGTGGAAAAAAAATCCTAGCTTTTTTTGTCTATATTTTCCATATGTCACTAAAATTGTAATTCTAGAAATGTCCAAAAGCAACTGTAATTTAACAAGACATTTTCTCCCAGTTACGTTTTGAATTACAATGACATGAATTTTGGAATGAAATCACGTATACTCGTTACTCCCCATCACTGGTTATTCTTCCAAACTTTTCCTTGGCAGGCCTCAGATGCTCCATGCCCACGGAGTCGTGTTTGAACCAGGGGAGGTGTGAGGCCACTCCAGATGGCAACGGACAGTGCAAGTAAGTGCAAAAATTCACTTTTTAAACACATAAGAAATGGGGAGCACGTGTGCAAGTTGAGTCATAGATGGCGAACGGTGGGTCGGCGCGCGACCAAGGCCCCTCTGCGGCCAAACTCTGTCAAACCTAAATCTTGTTTTTGCGCTTCTTTCACCCGGCGACAGCTGGGGTCTCCAGAAGCCCGGTGACCATTGTTCTCATCAGCGATTAATTCTGTGTGACTAATCTGGGTGAGGCTTCCCAGAGAGCCCAGACCATCAGAGCCTGTCCTTCCAGACACAGACCCCTACCACCCCACCCTTCCTCCTTTTCCCTCTCTCTTGAGATTTTGTCCCTAAGTGGCCATCAGGCCCTCTTAGTCCCACTGGACAGATGGCAGAGGGGTTTCCAAAGTTATGTACTTTGTCTGCAACAAAGTGCCATCACATGAAGGTCATTGCCACATGAGGGTGTATCGTTCCAAAAGTGCTCATTCTTCAATGTTTTTGCTTTATTTGTCAACTGAGTTTACCAGTAGCGTATATTTTGGGATACCGTTGGTTTTGGTAGGTGCACACTACTATGTTTCCTGTCAGACTTTATAAACCGAAAATAATTCCATACAGCTGAACTGTTGGGGACTTTTTTGTCAATCATGTCATCCGTTGAGCCTTGGGCAATCTCCCTCGTCATTTCCTCCAAGGGAGCATTCATTTTCTCTTTGTTTTTCAGCGCTCTCCCACAGCTGCAGCAGAAGACTGCAAACATTAGGATTGACGGTCATGGCTCAATTGACCCCTCGATTGGTTCAGAAACTTTACATTATTGGTTATTCATATTGTATGTCAAAACATGGACAAATGTATTCGATCAAACTCTATTGACCAAATCTCAAATATTTATCGAGAATCAGTTATTTTGCCTACGATTGGCTGGCAACGAGTTGATGGTGTAACCCGCCTCCTGCCCGAAGCTAGCGAGGATACCCTTGCGATGATAAGTGAAACAGAAAATGGATGTCGGAAGTTATTTTGAGAAATGTATCTTTATTGTTTTATTATTGCTACTCTTAATTAAGACATTTTGATGGACTGCTGTCGCTGCTAAATAGTGAGACTGAGATATCCAAAGAGGACATCATCATTGGCGGCCCCACCTTGTATTGCGATACCACCACATCCTGTCTTTTATAATCACCGGGCTTTATCATGTTAACTCAAACACCAACCGGATAGACACATTACCATGGCGATGGCAACACCAATTGATTGGTTGTGTGTTTTATGAGAACAAAATGGGGAATAACGTGTGCTGGTGCGCATCGGTGTTTAGGAGAGGACTTTAATTCAAGGATTGTTTGAGGTATGTTAACATACTTTTCATAAGATATGACTCACAAGCAGGCAACAAAAGATTATGTAGCTTACCAAGCTAATGCTAGCAATAACGGTTGTACGTAAACATGTCAGCGTTATGTCGAATCATACTCAAAGTTTTGGTGCGCGTGATTAAATTGAATTGCAATAATTTAATTACAGTAAGTTAGCACCCATTATTTCTGTCATGTTCAAATGTTGGTTTGACCTGATTGAATGAAAGACCTGAATGGAGAATACCTTTGAAGATACTGTGCACAATAGATGAGTATAGAAGAAGAAGAAGCCATTTAAATACATACGTTGCTCCATCTTATGATTGGATCCGTTATCGTTTTTTCAAACACGTTGATCAGCCACAAAAATTCTGAATTTTTAAAGCCTCATACAGTTTCACTCTGAGGGAATGAAAAGTCACGGATGGTGTAGTGGTGCATTACCCCTGACTTTGCCTGACTTTGGGGCGGGCAGTTTGGGTTCAGTTCCCGCTCAGTGACAATATGAATGCAAGTGCGAATGGTTAACGTCTTTATGTGGATTGGCTCCACCAGCAGAAATGTTTGTAAACAGTATAAAAATTCCAAGGTATAGCAGGGAAGCAAAGGATAAACTGTGATATGGCACGGGAACATTGGACCTGTACAACCTACAGCAAGGAAGTGAGGTGTCCAATCAGATGATATTGACTCTTCATGCTTCTGATTGCACTTAATATGCATGAGAGACAACTAATACCGTTTCTTGTGGGCAGATGGATACAAAATGCTGTGTGTGGGGGCAGTCCACAGAGGTATGAAGTTTTAAAAAAAATATATTTATGTGTGATCTTAGCTGGTCTCAGGAGAGGCCATTGGTAGTTTTGTGGTTCATAAAGTTGCAGTGTCATAGAAAATGGAGGGATAGTTTCAGTTGTTTTTTTTAACAATATCCCAAATGCTCCTGCCCTCCTGTAATGTGGGATCATAGCATCAATCACAATTCCTGTAGAGCCAAAACCCGGCCGCCATCTTTGGCCTCCCACTGCAGCTCAATTTGGTCTGGTTGTGTTATTTACCCCTTTTAGTCCTCAAGTTACCCACCCAACCAACTAACTTTCCCCATCTACTCTTGGGGTGCCACAAAGACATCATTGTGCCTCTGCATTGTGCTCCTTCTCAGACTTCTTCAATTTAACATGGAGATAGGGCAGGAGGTGCTCACTCCAAGCTCACAGTTTCTACAGGGATTTTATCGGGCTCACAAAAATTTGTGTTAGTGTGTTTACAGCATGCCACCTGGTTGTCATATAAATTGATTTGTCTTTTTCGGAATTATGAACCTATTGGTATACTATAAAATGGTATACTGGGTGTGAGGTCCTCAGTTTAGAATGGAATTCGTTCCCTAAATTTATGTTAATGCACTATTGAAGTCATAATTAAACTAGATTTATGACAAACACAGTGAAAAACTGAGGCCACTTAGTATTAATATTCTGGAGCGAGGTGTGTAACGATGCACTAAAAATCCTGATTCCTTATTTTCCTTGTTTTTTTTTTTAAACATCACACTTGGGTTCATTCAGTACAGTAAGGGAACAGATCTTTCTCTTAAGGACCATGCCACATGAATAGTTTTTCTTCTTTTTAGGAATTGAAGGACGCATACAAGTGCAAAAGTACCAATCTGAAGCGTGTGAAGTATTATGCTATAAAAAGGCATCCCCTTGCTTGATGCTAATCTGTACTGTATTTGTTTACGGAGTCGTTGTGTGGCTATTGCTTTGGCTCCATCAGAAAAGCTTAGAAGATGCTGTTTAAATGTTAAATTTGCCTCTCTGGCACAAGCCAGAGACTTTGAGTTGTGTTGTATTCGTTTAAAGAGTCGTCAAGTGGCTAGAGCATGAGGCAGTTCCTCTTCTTCTCCCTTATGGCCCCGTCACACCATGACATTCTGGTCAACGTTCTCTGAACATTTCAATCGTTCTATTTTTCAGTGTTCTCAAATGAGGATGACACCTCTGGCGTGTGATTAACGTGTGTCTAACGCATGACTAAAGTGTGTCTAACACACGAGAAGCGTGTAACAGCGACCAAATAAGATACCCCTCAAAACCATTAGTGTGTGCTAACGTGTCACTGGCACGCGATGAGCGATTAGTCACCATTAGACGAGCGTGTTGAGCGTGTGACTAAACGGGTGAATAACGAGAGAATAGCGTTTTGCTGGCGTGTAATTTTTACAGTGGAATGGGAACGAAAACATTGGAAATTTCATACTCACTTCAGTTGTTCTCGTGAGTTTGAACAGTCAGCATCATGCCGCATAGACGAAAAAAAGGTGGGGTGCTCACTTCAGCAACTCACGCTGCAAGTAAGAATGCGAAGCATCGGTTTATATACCCATATGCATGGTCGTTCGGGAAACGCTCGAATGACGCTCAATGGACGCCAAAGGACGTTCGTTTGACTTTAGTTACACGCTGTGTGCGCTAGGGGATTGTTCAGTGGTCGTTGACAGGTCGCCAGTGAGTCGTTTACTGCAAAGCAAACAATTAAGTAACAACCAAGTAATGCTAGAGTAACGACTGACTAACGATGGCCAAATGCGTGCAAGGCTCTGCGAACGTTAGTAAAACGTTCCACAAATGTTGTTAAACGTTATGCAGCGTTTAAAATTAAACGTTGATGAACGATGGTCTCGGTGAGAACTTTTGTGCATGTTCAAAACTTTTTTTCCGGACCAGTGTTCTCCGCCGATTCCCAGCGATCATTGACGTTCACTAGCATTCAAAAAACGCTCTTTTGGCGGTATCCCGGCGACCATGGGTGACTACCAACGTTTCCTCAAGCGCTAAAGAACGCTGACCAGAACGTCATGGTGTGATGGGGCCATTATGTACTGTTCAAACTCTGTAGACCTCTGTACTGTATAAAATCTGTATATGAACACATGTACCATGAGTATTGAGGAAGTTTCTCTCTTTTTATCATTTGCTGTGAAATGCGCTTAAGTTTGAAGGCTTTAGGATAGTGATTCCCCTCCACTATGCTGTGAGAGATGATGGTGTGTGAAGCGACAAGTCCATGTAATTGGTAGAAGAATGGAAGCATGGTGGTTGACAGGTTAGCAGATCTGCCTCACAGTTGAGACCTGGTGTGTCGGTGGAATTGAGGAGAACTTGGAAGTATTCTCCCCACCGACTCACAACATCCTGAGTTGAGGTAAGCAGTGCCCCATCCTCACGATACACGGTGTTGACGGTGCTTTGCTTCCCCCTCCTGAGACGCCTGACGGTGGACCAGAATTTCCTCGAAGTTGTCTGGAAGTCGTTCTCCATGGCCTCACCAAACTTCTCCCACGCCCGGGTTTTTGCCTCAGCAACCACCAAAGCTGTATTCTGCCTGGCCGGCCGGTACCTATGAGCTGCCTTGTGAGTCCCACAGACCAAAAAAGCCCGATAGGAGTCCTTCTCCAGCTTGATAGTGTCCCTCACTGTTGGTGTCCATCAACGTGTTCAGGGGTTGCTGCCCACGACAGGCACCGACCACCTTACGGTCACAGCTCCAGTCGGCAGTGGCAGCAATGGAGGCACGTAACATCCTCCACTCGGACTTAATGTTCCTCTTACCCTGAAACATGAGCAAAGTTCTTTCGGAGATGAGAATTAAAATCCCTTCTTTCAGGGGAATCTGCCAGTCATTCCTAGCGGACCCTCACGATACATTTGGGCCTGCCATGTCGGACCAGCATCTTCCACCACAATCGAAGCCAACTCGTCACCAGGTGATCAGTTGACAGCTCCACCCCTCACAAATGTCCAAGACATGCTGCTGCAAGTCCGATGACACGACCACAAAGTTAGTCATCGAGCTATGACCTAGGGTGTCCTGGTCCCAAGTGCATGTGTGGGACACCCTTATGCCTGAACATGCTGTTTGTTATGGACAATTCGTGATGAGCACAGAAGTCCAGTAACAGAACCCAACTTGGGTTCTGGTTTTGGGCAGTTCTTCCCAATCACATCCTTCCAGGACTCACTGTCATTGCCCACGTGAGCATGAAAGTCCCCCAGCAGGATGATGGAATCCTCAGAAGGAGCACACTCCAGCACTCCCTCTAAGGACCCGTGTCGAGGCAAGGAAATCTGAATCCATTTGTGTATATCATCATGGTGGTCTTTCAGCAATACTTTGTCTGGTCCCTCACCAAAAGCCTGTTTGCCATGGGTGACCCTCGCAGGGGTGTGTAGCCCCAGACAACTTAGCTCCTAGGATCATAGGGACACACAACCCCCTTCACCATGATGAAATGAGGTGACAACTCAAGGAAGGCGAAAAAAAAAGATCTCACAACTTATTCACTGCCAGTTGTTTTGAAAGCAGAGTTCTAAGTCGAAGAGTTCCAAGAGTTACAAGCTGAGATCTTTATCTTCTACTCAAATACTGTGCTGATCTCAAATGCAAACTGATGCAATTCTACCAACTACAGGGATCTGTTAGTCATGACAGTGGTTTTCAAACCTTAATTCCACAGACAAACAGAGTTAAAGCACCTATGTGTTAAAGAAAATCAACTGACAAATATATTAGGTGGTGGCATTAAATGGTTGGATTCCATTTGATGAATATAAAACTCTGCAACAATGAATGGTTTATACTACAGTAATACCCTTACATGTGGGCAAGGAGTCACAGTCATCATTTCACTTTTGTGTGTGAGACAAATGGTCAAAAATACAAGTGAGAAAAGTTTTCATCTGGACAAAGTATGTCTTTGTTGTTGTAAAGATAACATTTCTCTTTAAAACAATTTATCAAAATATTAGGACCTGTTTCTCAAAAATATGTTTTTAAAAAAATTTCTATAGCATTTACTGTAGAGGAACACGTCTTTGGAAAAATGTCTCCACTATAAGAGATCCCTCGACCAAAAAAAGTTTGAAAAACCCTGTTGTAAAACACCTGACTTAATCCCTCACCTGACTATTTATTCTTTTGATATGTGATGCATGGTGTCTTCTGAATCGGTGGGTCCTATATGTAACATTAAAATACAAATAAGGTAAAAAGAGCTTTCCACATTCCAATCCATGTGCGAGGGGAATGTTTGTCTCTAATATCAACCAAAGGCATTAATTCCTTGCTGATATGTGCAATGAACACTACATTAAACTCCAACTTCAATGAAAGTGAGCCCTTGTCTTTCCAGTTCTGCTGACACTTCAATGGCACTTCTGTTTGCTATGGTCAGATGAGTCTGTCTATACCCCCCACCCCACCCTACCCCATGCGTGGCCCCTGTATTAGCACACACACCTCCATTGAGAGTCAGGAAATGGCCTCAGAGCGACTCAAGGGAAGAAAAGGTGTCGTATCTCATCATGTGATCACACAACTTGGAAACACAGACTTTTTTTTTTCTACACATTCCCTTTGGCGAGAATTTTTCTGAAGAGTGGGCTGATTGGGCCAACAAAAATCTCAATGATGAGGATTAGCGATACTTCTAAGATTCCTTGTTGCCAAGACAAATCTCCCTGATCCTTGATGGCTTTCTGGAAGGCATGACAGTTGATGTTTTTTTTTTTCCCTCCTCATCCGACCATCTGTCTGCGGGTTGGGGGGGCGAAGGATGTAATGACTTGTGGTTTTGTGCATTCAGCTTCAGACACAAACTGGCTGATGTTGCCTGGAGTCTAACTCTGTTTTCTTGGTCTTAAAAGGCGAGCTCAACGCATACTGACAGTCAGGTCATATTTTAGCGTTTTACTTCCTCAAAATGGACTAGTTCTTGGAGTCACTAAAATTAAGACTGAGGCTTTTGGGGTTCCGGGACTTGTTACCTTGGAAATGTTTTCATCAAGGACTACAATGTCTACCCCTAGAATCCCAAGCACTACCCTTTTTACGACTACTAAAAAAAAGTTCCCAGCATTTGCAGGTGTCTCTGAACACAACTAATATCTTGGATTTTTGTGAAATGGTTTTGTTATTTTATGGTGTGCCAAAGTTTTAAAAAATCACAGAACCGAGATGTTACCTTGCTGTTCGCTAAGTAGAGGTCGAACTTCACAGTAATTGTTCAGAAAGTTGACTTGTGGCTAGAGCATGAGGTAGTTAGACTTGTCCGCGAATGGGACATTTCTGGATATGACTTTCTTCACATCCCGAAAACATGCATTCATTGGAAACTCCAAATTGCCCCTCGTAGTATGTATGGATGAATGGGTGGATATCTGATTGATATCAGTAAGCATGTTTGCGGATGAACACCATGCATGTCCCAGAATGGATCTAAGATGTGACACATGTGGAAAAAAACATTTACAGCACAGGTGTCAAATCCAAGGCCCGCGGGCCAGATCCAGAGTTGGATCCAGGTACCTCATTTTAGGGAGTTGGAGCCCATCACAGCTGACATTGAGCAAGAGTTAGGGTACAACCTGGAGTGGTCACTAGCTATGGAAACTATAGAGTATTAAATAACTCTAAATGCTGTTTAAATGTTTTGTGAATGTGGAAGAAAAAAACAAATAACTCACATAAGCAGATAGAGAGAGAACATGCAAATATAACACAAGAAGGCCTGAGCCAAGATACAAACTCTAAACCTAAAAATTGTTTGGCATGTGTGCTAACCACGAGGCCGCCATGCTGTCTGAAATCTAATCATCCATCATAAAAAATTATAATATTCAAATGCAGGGGAAAATATTTAATGCAATCATGCAATTATTTGGGGGTCCTACACAGAACATCCCTGACCTTTACATTTGAAAAGGGACAAGAAGTGTAATTCCTTCATGCTCTATTCACAAATCAACTTCACAAACAAATATATTTTATGTAATATTGTATAATCATACGTGTATAAACATCTATAATTTAGCTACATTTACAGTAGGTCTTGGCCAGAGGATATCGTGTCTCGCAATATGTTCAAAACTACTGAGCCATCACGAAACATTCGTTTGAGACACGCAAGGGCAATTGTGTAATTAACTGGGCTTTTGGCATGCCTTCACACTCTATTGTTTGCCATTAAAGCCATTTGTGTGATTTTTATCATTATCACCTGCCCCCCCTGAGTGCAAACATGACTACAACGTGGCCTGTGATGAAAACTACTTGGTCACTCCTGGTGGAGAGGTACATTGTGATGTTCCTGGAGCACTGGCATTCTACCTCCGGACTACTCGAATGCCTTTAAATAGTTTCGAGCTCCTGTTGTAGTTATTGTTGTTGTTGCCAGGCAATCGCATTGATCAGTCAACTTCTAGTTCCAGGAATGCAGCCACTTCCTTCGGGCGTTTCCACAGGTCCATTACGGTCAGTGTAGTGGGAGCCGCTGTGCAGTTGAAGATGTGCTGTGTATCGTGAGGGCCCTATCTGCATTTCGGGCAGAGGTTAACGATAGTATTGTCGATACGAGCCAAATAGTCATTGAGCATGTTCGTCAAACACCGTGTCGGTGGGGATGTCTTCATCGATGTCTTGACGGTATGTGCGGACGTTATAGCGAAGGCGCTGTTGTGGTGGTTCGTTTGACACCTGATGGCACGGGTGCGGGGGTAGTTGGGAGTATAGTAGATACTGCCGGGCGAGTAGTTCATTGTGTTGCTTCACCGGTAGGATTTTAGTGTCACAATGGGCTCAGCGCGCCAGAACCGCCAACCCGGCCCAGCCAATGCTCGTCAAACCCTCCAAGCAATCACTAAAGGTCATCTGTTTTTTTGGCCAGTGGAGCAGCCTAACCCGGCCGGGCTGCTCCGTATGATCTTTCTGTTGTAGTGATTACTGTTGCTGTGACCTGTAAGATGTGCTTCCCCTGCATGCCTCTGTTACACTCCCAAATAAATAGGGTCTCTATGATGAAGATCTAGAGATGTGGGGTGGTCAGGGCAGCTCTCCCATCCAATTAGAGAGGGCATCAAAGAAGGATGGATGAAATGGGAGGTGTAGAAGCTTTCAAGCTTTCCTTTTCATTTGTTTTACCCAAAGGGGGGGGGGGGCTGTGGTGTTTGGGTGTTCCACTTCCACAACAAACAACTCCACTTATGGAGTGATTACTGTCGTTTCCCATGATGGCCGCCTACGGGGAGTGTGAAGGAACAGCAAGAGCAGAGGCGACTCACCCTCGGGCAACGCTTTTAACAGATCAGACAGGCGCAGGACCAAGTAGCCAGGAAATGAGATTGGGTGGCGGAGACAGGAGGACAAACACCACTGACCTGCTTTGACTACAGCGAGCAGCACCAGAAATACAGAAATAATTATAATCATTATAGCATTATAATCCAGGTTTCTGGAGTTGTGGGCAAGGCAGCTAATCCCTGAGCCAGAGGATGAAGCAAACCTCTGAAGAATGTCTTCTGCTATTATGCTATTGAGTTTCAAGTATTATTTTCTATACTAGGGTGTGTCATAGAAGTTTTAGGACTGGTGTCACAAGTGGTGTAAAGGGGTATCTCGTATAGGATCTCGAATGATCTTTCCCGATTTTAATTAAAAAAAGTCCCATTAATCCATTCCATCTCCCCTAAAAAGACTTTTTTTTTTTTTTTAAATCAGGAAAATGGCACTCTGTAATATACTTGATGATGATGTGAACGATTTACCAAAACAATTTGAAATGTGGACTCATCAGAACACAGAAGACTTTCGTCTTTTCATTACTGTATCTTAGATGAGCTTGGGACCAGAGAAGCGGGCGTCATTTTTGGGTCTTGTTGAGAAATGGCTTCTGCTTTGCAAAGACGAAGTTTAAGTTGCGCTTACGGATGTAGCGCTGAACTATATTTACTGACACTGATTTTATAAAGCCTTCCTGAGCCCATGTGGTGATATCTAATATGACGTAAGTTTTTGATGCAGTGGCGCCCGAGAGATCGAGGGTCAAGGACGTGTACGTTTTTTCACTGCGGTCAGGCCACCTGAAAAGTCGAAGTAGCCGCTACAATGATCGTGTCTTACTGTGGCCTCTCCCTCAACATGCTGAGGGCCAACTTCAAAGAAAAAGGTTCATACATTACCACATTGGACATCAATGGCATTTTAGGCTTTTATCTAGATGTTGGCCGTGCAGTACGTCAATGACGCGTTAACCATGTGTTTGCCCACTGATGCGTGGCTGATTAGGTTGCTGGCACTGCTGCAAATTAAGCACTTTTCATATATACAGTGCCCCCATTTTAAATGTGAAAAAAAAAAATTGTGGTAGCCAAAATCAACTATTCGTTACCCTGTCTGTGGCACTTTGCATTGCTTGTTAGCATGAAGATAAACGGACTATGCTAAGGCAAAACTATATAATTTTTTTAAATGCATATTGTGTAATCCTCATAAACATCAAGTGGGAGTGTCAATAAACACCTTGAAGGCTCTTTTTAAAGATTTTTTTTTTGTTTACCATTAAATGCTTGATTTGAGTTTAGTTCACTTCCTATACAGTGCTTGTATCGTATTTTTGCACATAAGTCCAAGCAAAGATTTTACTGCTCGATGGCTTATATCTTGAGACTAACATCCCAAGCCATCATTGTGCCTAGTGTCGTAATTTCACATTAGATAGGTGGGAAAACATTTGAACGACATAGCTATTAGACAATCTTATATTATCATATAAGCTTTTAAAAATCGGTTGGTCAATTACCTCAAAACGTTCCCTTTAAATGCCATTGACAGAATATTAGATTTTTCTTAGCAGCCTAAAATTATTATCCTTTAATGAAGTGTACCAAAAGGGGATTATTTTAAAATATTCAAAATTATGTCAATCCAGAACCTGACACCAATAATATCTCACAGGGATCCACATGGCTCAATAATCAAATCAATGCCATTCATTTAAGCTCCTTTAAAAAGAGGATGTCTACAGATGTCCTCTATGATCGTACAGTGCACGTGTAGTTAATATTCTGTATATTCTGTGTCCGAGATGACAGATGGCAGATTGGGCCAACACTGATGGGGAAAACCCCTTTTCTAGTGGGGTCAAATGTCAGCACAACATCTGCTGCCTGGCTCGAGCCACCACATGGGTCTGTGTAAGTGCTGCCGACCTGTTGCCATGGACTACGGCGGCAACCATTGAAGAGCAAGGAACAATGTCCAGGAAAGATAATAACAGAATCGGCTTTACCAATGGGATAATCCCACCGTGGTTATACGATAGCACACCCAACACCTGATATTTACTCAACTTCTGATTTATGCTCCTTCTCTCCGTCTTCATTATTTACCTTTCATGCAGTACAGTTTAAGCTGCTGCAGAGATTCCTCTTGTTGAAGCAGCTGCCTCTCACTGTTTTGAATCCATAAAAGAGCCGTCAGCCGTCTTTTGTCTTGCCCCAGTCCATTTACTTTGTAGGTATTTTTAACAATTATTTATGGGGTAACTTTGTATTTCTATTAAGGTTTTTAGATACAGAATATGAACAAAAACTGCAAAACAAAAGTAAAGATGCAAACATAAAGGAAAACTAGTGAATACAAATTATCCTAATACAAGACAATATATCACAAGATATTTCCAACTTTAATTCATCCCTTACCAAGCTTGGAACTCAAGTTACGATATTTGTACTCTAAATCAAGTCAATTTTCCCCATGGAAATGATTTCAAATAGTGTCAATCTGGTCCAAGCCAGCAGCCACTCCTATAAAAAAAAACAATTCTTTTTTGTCCTATTTTTAATAAAACAAGTCAATGTTGATGAAAATACCAATAGTGGGACAGTTTTCCAACAAACGTTTTTCCAAGTCCAGGAATTGGTAGATGATGATTTTGCAGATTTTTCAATGTTTTCCTGTCTCTGCTAACATTGTTTCACAGTCTGTGGTGTCTGTACTCATGCGCTTGTGTAGTTTACTGATGAGAACTTTGTTTTATTTATTTATTTTTTAAGTTTAAACTCTTAGCGATGCACTGCCTTTTAAGAAGTGACATTGTGCCGAGCGTATATTTCACAGGCCCTTGCCAAGTTAAAGAGCAAACTGTTAACATTCTTCACAGAGTGTGCACTGCAACTGACTTACGACCAGACTGTGTTTGGATAGTGTCCACGTGCGGCAATACTTTTGGTTTGTGTTTGATGCCTCAGCGTGAGACGTTGGGCAGTTTGGCACTTTCTGTGTGTTTTTCAGGGGCAAGCTGGCAGCGTGCCTGTGGTGAGGTTTCATATGTTCAGTGGACATCAATGATCAGGTGTATATTTGCGCTTTAGTATTCAGAATTTCAATGTTTGCATATTTTGCTCTATCTGAAGCGCCTGACAAAAATGCCACCAAAGGCCTCTCAAATAAAGAAATGGGGTCAAGAAAAGTATGTTGAAGTTATATATTTTCCCGAGCTTTGTATATCAGCTATATTTAGTCTGGGTTGTTAGTGTATGTTACAGAGAGTCCACCTTCCCTCTTTCACATTCCTTTGGTTTGTCCCCTTATGTGCACATATCAGTTACAAACGGTGTGGAATAAACTCATTTGCTAGGTGGCATTCGAATAAGAGGTCACGTGGCAGCATTTACTACCGTGCTAACTACAAATATTTACTGACATTTTGGAGGAACAAATGGCACTCAAAGAACAAGTTTGCACAGCAGCGTAAGAATACAGAAACGTGTATTTGGTGGGAAGGGGGGTATACAGAAAAGCAAGAATCCACCTGAGGAAGTGAAACTAATGAGAAATTAGAGGTCCAGAATACAGTGTTACCCTGATTTGTTAGTTCTCCAATCTACAAGTTTTTCAAGACGTGAGCTGGCACTTTATTTATTTTTGCTTTATGTTGTGAACAAATTTTCAGTTCCAAGCTTGCCACATACACGCAGATTCCCTAAATACTATAGTATCGATAGTGTTTACAATTTATTAACACAGTCAACATTTTTTTCATTTTCTTTTGTATGTTTGATTATGTTTTCACACGTGACAAAAAATTTGGGGGTGGGGGGGCTGAACAGATTCATAGCATTTGATATAATTTTCAATGGGGAAAAATTGATTTGATGAACAGGTAAACTGAGTTACCACCTTCCTCTTGGGGAAAAATGTACTCATGAATCAAAATACTACTGTTTAGTAAAAGGAGTTTTGAAGAAAGTTCATCAGGACAAACTCATCCTCTGCACAAGTGGAGTTTGAATTAACTTCTGAATGACTATTCACCTCCTTTTTGATTTAAGCTGTTGTGTCCATTACGACTGCAACAAAATTATTTTAATAATTAATCTTGTGATTTATCTCGGCCCCACCTGTGTGGAGTTTGCATGTTCTCCCCGTGGCTGCGTGGGTTTTCTCCGGGGGTTCTAGTTTCCTCTCACATCCCAAAAAAACATCCAACATTAATTGGACACTCAAAATTGTCTGTCTCCATGTGCCCTGCGATTGGCTGGTAACCAATTCAGGGTGTACCTCGCCTCCTGCCCGTTGACAGTTGGGTTAGGCTGCAGCTTTCCCGCAACCCTTGTGAGGATAAGCGGCTAAGAAAATCAATGGATGGATGAAATCAATTACAAAAAAGTTTTTGGGGAAATTTTCATTTCTTACTTAAAAAACAGAACATTATTTTAAATTGACAGTGTAGAAATAGCAGAAACATAAATTTCAAAAAATAGGCAAAAATGTTTTTCCAAAGTAAGAGCAAATGTTTGCAAATGTCTTATTTCAATTCAATGCTTTCGTGAAGGAGAATATTTACTGTGTAGACGGTAAAATTCTGAGGATTCTGACATATTTAAGATAAAGAAGGTATCCAAATTATGAAAAAAATAAAATACTCGTCAATTAGTGTTATAACCGATTAGTTTGTGATTAATCCATTAAATGTTACATGTCTTGTGTTTGTACTTGGGGACAAGTGGTGGGATGTCGCAGGCAGGAAGACTGGTGAGATTATGGGAGGTGGTTGTGCTGGGGGTGTGTGTGTGGGGGGGGGGGCGCTTTGAATTTGCCAGGAGAGCAGCTGCCGTCTTCTTCATTAACATGCGCACCTGCTCCTTGCTGCCTTTTTCCAGTTCGGCTCATGCAGCGCCTCCCAACCACTGGGGCCTAAAGAGGAACCCCCACAGCCCTCTTTTTCACCCCACCACTCCACACACAAAGAAACATAAACGCTTTCTCATCCACTGAGACAAGCTGGCGATGTGCAAGAATTTGTGGCTCAACAGGTTTTAATGATGAGCAAGAAAATACATAGAACACAACATAATAACATACACAGACTGAACCCCCGCTGTATTGTTTTTTTTTTTCAAATCCCCCCAATATGTTGAAGATTTTTAAATATCGTTTGTGTTTTTACAGTTTAAAGGCAAGTCTAAATTTAGAGTTGTACACCGTCAGTGTAGGACAATGTTGTGCCATGAAATGCCAGGCAGCACTGAGTTCTGCGAGAAATATTATAGCTGAATTAGTATCAAGAAAAGCCAGAGGGTCCCCTACTAAGCTGTAGTAATAGTCGTCCTCACAGCGCAGAAAGATAGTACCGTATTTTCCACACGATTAGGCACACTGCATTGTATTATTATATATATTATTATGGCCTATTTTAAAACTTTTTTTTCATATATAAGGCGCACCGCATTATAAGGCGCATAGATTAGACGCTACAGTAGAGTCTGGGCTTACATTATGCATCCATTAGATGGAGCTACACTAAAGGCTCAATATTGATCCATATTTTAGGTGCACCGGATTATAAGGCGCACCATCGGCTTTTGAGAAAATTAAAGGCTTTTAGGTGCGCCTTATAGTGCGGAAAATACGGTATGCTTATGAGTCTTGTTGTATGCTCTGTTTGTATGTGTTGCTGCTCAATGTGTACTTACCGTACAGCAGTAACATCTATGCTAATTTCAGTGAGTCACTTCAACTGGGCATGTGACAAATAAAAAGCCCAAAGCTAGCACACTTTGGCTCTTTTTTGAAGAACTGTCGTTCCTTTTCTTTCCTCAATGTGATATATTTCCATTTTCGTGACAGTAAGAAAGTCAGAAAATGTCACACAATATAGTGTTTTAAAAAGTTCAAGTGTGTTTAATTAAAGCGCACTGTAAGGGTAAAACTAAATGAAATTCTTTTCACTAATTTATACTGTAGCTGGTAGGTCTGGAACGTTTCCCCCAGTAATGAACAGGATTTCACTGTAGTTCATTGGTCACTTGAAAATGGTGGTTCTTCTCCCAGCCTAGATGGCAATTGATGGTTGGAGGAACTCAACATTTATTACTGACTCAACTGAGTCAGTAATAAATTTCTCACCATTTTTTCAGAATTTCATCAAGAAAAGATTTGACATTTTTATGTTGTTGGACCTGGACTTTCCAGTCAACTTGGGACATCGTCTGTGCACTGCATTCTGTAATTCACGTCATTAACTTTGCCGTATTATTTTTTTGACACAGTATTGCACAAGGTTTTGTGAGCAACTTTAAATGAGAGGCAAATGATATCCATATCCGCCCTTGTTCTCGTCAGAGCACCTGCACCTTATTGCAGAAATACATGGCACAATGTGTATGGACACACAAAATGGCAGCCTTGGTTGACATGCCACTGGTCACTCAGTCCAATGTTTACAGAGCGGGCAGCCTAGCATGTGATGTTTTCTTTTTCTTGCCACAATCCCAAGGCTGAGTAATCCCCCGAGAGGGTGACTGTCAAAACACCCGTCTGTGGCTAAAAGAGGAGTCTGCTGCTCAGCCTCCACACACTCATTGGAGCCCCTGGGAATGTTTTGGGATGTAGTCCTGGCATCCCTTTCAGTGCTAACAGACAGTTTGTCTGTCCTCAGGTATTTGGTGTGACAGTGGTGCGATGTCGTGGGAAGGCCAGTTGGGTAGCGCTGGGATCCTTTATGAAATTTGCTATCATTGCATTTTTTGCTATCTTGAGGGAGACAAGATTGCTGCTGTGTTGGTTTTGCCGACTATTAAACACTCACTTTGCTTCTTCAATGTTTTAATATTATTCCTCTTTTAAGAATTGAAACTCTTCGTTTTATGTTTATCATAAAGTTCTCTTTACACTTACTTGTAAAAGTTAAGAATGTTAAATGCTCCTTAATGCCTCTATAGTCTGGCTTATATGATAGTTCTGTTCATTTAATTTCAGTGTTCCCTGTTCATTTGCAGAGAGAAAAATCTGAGCGTAACTGATGGTTCCTAAATAGTGTTTGAACTTGTCTACAGATGCCACGGAACGGTGGCAAAAAAAAACCCATTTAACTAAATGAAGAACCTCAACTCACTTTAACATAGTTTCTTGACACCAAAATGCAACAAGATACAAAGTGCTGCATTTTTCTAAACAAAGCTCTCAAGCCACTTCACTGTAGCTCCTTGGCACTAAGATGGCACAAAATTGCCAAACCAAAACTTAACAAAATGGCATAGGTTAGACGACCAGTTAACAGTGTAGTCCACCGACAGGACTTGGTCAATAACCTGCAAAGAGCTCGGACCACCGTTTCCAAGGTGACTGTTGGTAATACACTAAGACGTCATGGTTTGAAATCATGCATGGCACGGAAGGTTCACCTGCTTAAATCAGCACATGTCAAGGCCCATCTTGAATTTGCCAGTGACCATTTGGATGATACAGAGGAGTCGTGGGAGAACGTTTGTGGTCAGATGAGACCAAAATGGAACTTTTTGGTCATAATTCCACTAACCGTCTTTGGAGGAAAACGAATGATGACTTCCATCCCAAGAACACCATCCCTACTGTGAAGCATCAGGGTGGTAGCATCATACTTTTTCTGCACATGGGACAGGGCAACTGCACTGTATTAAGTAGAGGATGACCACAGCCATGTATTGTGAGATTTGGGGGAACAACCTCTTTCCCTCAGTCAGAGCATTGAAGATGAGTCGTGGCTGGGTCTTTCAACATGACAATGCAAACAGCCAGGAAAACCAAGGAGTGGCTCCGTAAGAAGCATATAAAGGTTCTGGTGTGGCCTAGCCAGTCTCCAGACCTAAAACCAATATAAAATCTTTGGAGGGAGCTGAAACTCTGTGTTTCTCAGCGACAGCCCAGAAATGTGTCAGATCTAGAAAAGATTTGTGTGGGGGAGTGGGCCAAAATCCCTCCTGCAGTGTGTACAAACCTGGGGAACAACTCCAGGAAACACTCGACCTCTGGAATTGCAAACAAAGGCTACTGTACCAAATATTAACATTGGTTTTCTCAGGTGTTCAAATACTTATTTGAAGTTTTAGCACACAAATAGTTTTTAAAAAAGCATACATTGTGACTTCTGGATTTTTCTTTTTAGATTATCTCTCTCTTAGTGGACATGCACCTACGATGAACATTTCAGACCCCTCCATGATTTCTAAGTGGGAGAACTTGCAATGTAGCAGGGTGTTCAAATACTTATTTTCTTCACTGTAAGGGGGGAATAAATGCTAATGCAGTGTAATGTCCATGGCATTCCCAGAAAAGTCAGTGGTCATCAGATAGGCATGTAATCTGGAAGTATAGGAGAGATGCATCAATAAGTATTTCAGCACTTGTCGGGTACTCATTCTTTTGGTTCTTTTAATCCACAGATGATGCTTTGTGTGTGTGTGGGGGGGGGGGGTCTGTAATAAAAAGATCACTATATGTATGTATACATGCTATTGTTGTTAGCCTGCTCATTGTTGCATGTCCTTTCGGGACACCCCTTACCTCCACTCATTGTCATTTCAAAAGTTTGTTTTTTCCCCACTTTGTTGGAAATTATTGGCCGGCGTTTATACGACGCTGACACAAGCTGTGAGAAACGTTACATTGTGTTCAAGCCTCTCTGTTTAAATGCCGAACAACACATTGTTCACAGAGGGCGATGGCTGAAACAATGAGCTCCTGTTTAAAGTTCTGATTCTCATAGATGTGTGACTGTGTTATGAAAGCACAGGAGCAGGACTTTTTTTCAAGAGACATGGGCCCTATTAGGTAAAGCTATTACTTTTATAATCTCATTTATGAGCACAAAGGGTGACCCTTATAGAATGTAGTGGTGTCTTCCCTTGAACTGCTTCAGGAAATCCCATTGAAAGAATTATCTTTCAATTCAATCAAAACTTGCAGACAAGGAGACTGTTTAAATACAATCTGATGGCTGCTGAGAAGTATCTGCCTATTTCTCCTTTGGCGAGGTCATAAATACACACATAAGAACAGCCAGTTATCTGCCTCGTGCAACCTCACCGACCACAGACATCTTCGTCTCACAGAAAAGTGATAATATATCGGCGAGAGGAATAAGATCTACAGTGAAGAAAACAAGTATTTGAACACCCTACTATATTGCAAGTTCTCCCACTTGGAAATCATGGAGGGTTCTGAAATTTTCATCGTAGGTGCATATCCACTGTGTGAGAGAGATAATCTAAAAAGAAAAATCCAGAAATCACAATGTATGATTTTTTTAACAATTTATTTGTGTGATACAGCTGCAAATAAGTATTTGAACACCTGAGAAAAACAGTGTTAACATTTGGTATAGTAGCCTTTGTTTGCAACTACAGAGGTCAAATGTTTCCTGTAGTTGTTCACCAGGTTTGCACACACTGCAGGAGGGATTTTGGCCCACTCCTCCACACAGATCTTCTCTAGATCAGACACATTTCTGGACTGCCGCTGAGAAACACAGATTTTCAGCTCCCTCCAAAGATTTTCTATTGGGTTTAGGTCATAAGACTGGCTCGGCCATGCCAGAACCTTGATATGCTTCTTACGGAGCCACTCCTTTGTTTTCCTGGCTGTGTCCTTCGGGTCATTGTCATGTTGAAAGACCCAGCCACGACCCATCTTCAATGCTCTGAGGGAAAGAGGTTGTTCCCCAAAATCTCACAACGCATGGCCGGGGTCATCCTCTCCTTAATACAGTGCAGTTGTCCTGTCCCATGTGCAGAAAAACACCCCCAAAGCATGATGCTACCACCCCCTGGCTTGACAGTAGGGATGATGTTCTTGGGATGGAACTCATCATTCGTCATTGGAATTAGGGCCAAAAAGTTTCATTTTGGTCTCATCTGACCGCAAAACTTTCTCCCATGACTCCTCTGTATCATCCAAATAGTCATTGGCAAACTCAAGAATGGCCTTGACATGGGCTGATTCCTCACCTTTCTAAGGATCATTGAGACCCCACGAGGTGATATCTTGCAGGGGGCTCCACTCCGATTGAGATTGACCGTTATGTTTAGCTTCTTCCATTTTCTAATGATTGCTCCAACAAGCTGCTTGGCAATTTCTCTGTAGCCCTTTCCTGGCGTGTGGAGTTGTACAATTTTGTCTCTGGTGTCTTTGGACAGCTCTTTGGTCTTGGAGATGTTACAAAATTGAGTCTTACTGATTGTATGGGGTGGACAGGTGTCTTTCTGCAGCTAACAACCTCACACAGATGCATCTGATTCAGGATAATACATGGAGTGGAGGTGGACTTTTAAAGGTGGACTAACAGTTCTTTGAGGGTCAGAAATCTAGATGATAGACAGGTGTTCAAATACTTATTTGCAGATGTATCACACATATCGTTAAAAAAATCATACATTGTGATTTTCCGATTTTACTTTTTAGATTATCTCTCTCACAGTGGACATGCACCTACGAAGAAAATTTCTGACCCCTCCATGATTCTAAGTGGGAGAACTTGCATCTAACAAGGGGTTCAAATACCTATTTTCTTCACTGTATTCTCTTGTCCTCACACTAAAATAAGAGATTATATGAAGTTGTAATTAACGTCGAATGTGTTATAATGTGCAGACATTTTTCTAACAACCCCCAATAACCATTTTCTGTTGTTTTTTTTTTTTTGGTATAGAAAAAAAAGTTTTAATAACTAAAACCAAAAGCATGCAAAGAAATAAACAGTTTTTTAAAAGTTTATAAAGTGTTATTTCTTTCTATACCTACTGTTGTATTAATGAGTTGGATTTGTGCCAGGCATGGCCTAGTCAGTGATGTTGGAACTTTGGCTGGTTATTTCATTATGAGCCTCTGGGTGTGAGTTTGGTTTTACACCAGCTCCTTGTGAGTTTGCTCATTTTGCATTTGAGTCTTTGGCTGTCAGTAAATGCCTGAAAGTGTATTGCCAGAGGACATTGCAAGGAGATTACATTACTTTAATTGCTTGGTTTTTGTTTCACTTCGGTCATGTAGTGACATGCAGTATATGAAGCTCGCTTATAGATCTAATTAACAACCAATGGCTTCGAAATGGAAAAACTCAACTTGTTCGTTAAGGTATCGCTGTATTTCCATGCGTACACAACTACTAAATAATAGAAAGGTGAAAGCAATCTTTTAAAGATACAAAAAATGTATAACAGATGTGGAAAAACTTGTGTATGACATGTAAGCTATTATTTCATGCTTTCCTTTTGAAAGCCTGTAATAACCATCATTGAAATTGTATGATTTAAAAAAATAAATTAATTATTTTCCTCAGGTGTCGAGAAGGATACACAGGAAGCAGGTGCCAGTTCCGTGATCCGTGCATCACCGGACCCTGCATGAACGGTGCCACGTGCAGTGTGGTGACCAAGGCCTACACGGTGAACTTCAGCTGTGCCTGCAAGCCGGGTTTCGCTGACCGCCAGTGCCAGACCCCTGTCGGGAACGCCTGCGTCGGCGCACCGTGCCGCAATGGGGGTACATGTCAGCTGGAGGGTCTGCAAGCGTACAAGTGCCGCTGCCCTCCCGGATGGTCAGGTAATGGGAAATGTACTTCAGTGCTGCTGTTCTGGTTAGGGACGGCATTCGTATTGATTAAAGGCATTACTTTTCTGAAGTGGAAAATGTATCAATGCAATGATAGTGAAGAAAATAATCCTGATTATCGATATTGTCAAGATTTTACTAAAAGAAATGTGTCAGGGTGTGCTGATGGAACTGCCACAAATCAAAACAAAAGTGGTTTTGAAGATGAAAGGATTCTGCCTGACGGTAGTGAATTGTGTTGAATTGAAAAAGTCAAAAAATACAAAAATTTGGGAAAAAAATTGGGCTGTGACGGTGGAAGAGTGGCACACCTGATGAGCAGTGGCCTCACAATTCGGAGGACCAGGTTTCAAATCTTGGCTACGCATTTATGGATTTTGCACGTTCTCCCCATGCCTGTGTGGGTTTTCTCCGGGCATCCGGTTTCCTCCCAGTTCCCAAAAACATCCATTAATTTGACACTCTAAAATGCTTCTTAGGTGTGATTGTGAGTGGGACTGTTGTCCATCTCTATGTGCCCTGAGATTGGCCGGCAACAAGTTCAGGGTGTACCCTGCCTTCTGTCCAATGACAACTGGGTTAGGCTCCAGCACTCCACGCGACCCTTGTGAGGATAAGCCGCTCAGAAAATGTATGGATGGCTAGGGCTGTGGTGTTAATCAAGTCTGTCAGTACTTGTAAAAGTACAAGTAATCAGAGTAATTAAGTATTTGGGTAAACTATGTTATATAACAAAAAATAAGACATTTCATATCATAATAAATGAACAGTTGGTTTCCCTTTTTAGATAAAAATCAAAAAAACATTTGAGACTATTGAAGAATCATAGATGTTTGAAATATACAGTTATACTGTATGAGGAAAATATGGATGTAGAAAAACTTTGTGAAAATTATACAAGTATATAATATAATTATTAAATGAAAATTACAAGATGTTGGAAAATAAAAAAAATGTGCAAAATCCAAAAACATGAGGGAGAAAATAACTATTTAATGAAAAATTAAAACAAACATTATTTGGGAAGAAAATGTGCAAATGTCAGGGATTAAAAAAAATGGAAGAAAATAGAAAACATAAATTTGATCACAGTGTATCAGTAAACTGCTTAATCATTGAAGAGATGACATGACCGGTGCTTATTTTTTTTGAAGGATTCCAATACTATCCATCCATCCAATTTCTGAGCCTCTTATCCTCACAAGTGTCATGGGAGTGGTGAAGCCAATCCCAGCTATCATAGGGCAGGAGGCAGCGTACATCCCGAACTGGTTGCCAGCCAATCACAGGGATTCCAATATTATATGAGAAAATAGGCTAAATATTATTATCTATATTCCTAGGCAACCAGTGCCAACACCCCGACCCCTGTGCCTCAAACCCATGCGCCAACGATGGCCGGTGCTCTGCCATCGAGTCGCACTACATGTGCGCTTGCACGCCATTCTTCTTGGGAAAAACCTGCAAGCAGGATGTCAATGAGTGCGACGCCAGTCCGCCTCCATGCAAGAATGGTGGCTCTTGTGTCAACGTGGTCGGCGGCTACCGCTGCCAATGCCCGATCGAGTACTCCGGTGAGCACTGCGAGAGCCGCTACCTGCCGTGCAGCCCGTCGCCGTGCCAAAATGGAGGCACTTGCGTCCAGAAGGGAGACACCAGTTATGAATGCACTTGTGTGCCAGGTGAGAACATCACTTTTTGTATACACACTTCAACTTGGTTTTATTAGTTTGATAATTGGTTTTAATAATTTATTATTTATTATTTTCCCTGGATGGAAAGTTTGGGGGAAAAGAAACAAACATACCAGTTTCACTGATCATCATGAAATTGGGTAAATATTTCTATCACAGAGCCAAATTGTTAGTATTTAAATTTGATTTGAATATTGTGATGTGCTTATAACAAAATAAAGTGGTTTTACATATATATTTTGTTACCAAAAATATATGTTACTAGCACAAATGTTTAACACCTTGTGCCTAGATTTATTGCACTATTTGACCTTTGGAAGGCAAACCATAGAGCTAAGAAAGAAAACGTTTCTGTAGAAAACATAACATTTAGAGCTATATGCTGCATGATCCATATTTAAAAACTAAGATGACTCACGTCTCACAGATGACAGTTTACAATCGTGTGTGTGAAAGCAACGATAATGTCTACAGCCTAGATGTGCTAATATTTTACACTGAGGTTCAGGAGCAAAAATCACATTCACCATGTAAAAAAAAAAAATGTACAAATATGTATGTTAAATGGTGAAGGAAAATACCAGGCAATAATAACTGGGTTCCTTACCATGCCGGAGAATCACCCACTTTTAGCAAATGTAAGTATCCTGGTGGGGAAAAAAATTGGACTGTCAAAAGCGCCCCCTGAAATGTTCCCCTGGACACCAGTTTTACTGATTGACATGTCTATCATAACAAGATCATATCATATAAAGTCTCAACCACCCATGCCTCAAATTGAACAGGAGGCCAACCATTTGTGCGTTAAGCAGCCATTTTGTGGAAATTTGGAGGCTCATATTTTGTCAAAGCCTACGAGAGAATCATACAATATTTTAAGGAAAAAAATGCAAAATTCAAATTGAAAAAATACACAAAAGCACAAAATATTTTTAGAAACTAAATAAAATATTTCCTTAAATATACACAAATATTAGAATATAACAGGAAATAGAAGCATTACAAAATAATACAGTACAAACTATTAGAAGACAATTTAAAGAGATTTATTGAGAAATACACTAATATTAGAAAAAACAGAGAATCTGAAAATTTGAAAGGATAATACAAAATATTTGAAAACTTAAAAAAATATTTGGAAAACAAAAAAGTATTAGAAAATATATAATTATTTGCCAAACCTGTACAAATCCATCCATTTTCTAAGCCGCTTATCCTCACAAGGGTCGCGTGAGTGCTGGAGACAATCCCAGCTATCTTCAGGCAGCCAGGAGGCTTTTGTGACTGACTGGCGACCAGTTCAAGCTGTAGTACGGCTTTCGCCCAAAGTTAGCTGGGATTGTCTCCACCAATCCCGTGACCCTTATGAGGCTGAGCAGCTCAGAAAATGGATGGATGGATGAAAACTATTACCAAGTAAAACAATATATTCCATGAAGGATACACAAATGTGATATATAGTATTAAACCAAAACTACACAGATATTAGAAAAAATTGAAAGTAAAAAAGCTTTGAGAATACAAAGTATCAGTGTTGGAAAAATTGTGAAAGCAATAAAAAAAATTGCTTTGCTGAACAAATAAAAATATGGAGCTTATTTAGCATTTTTAGCAGGAAACAGGTTTCACCAGAAATAGGAAGTAGCTGGCTGGAGAAGACCAGACAGAGACAGCTCAATGGAGGGCACCTGGAGGACAACTTCGAGATGACTTCTGCCATACTTACTAATTCTAAAATGCTTATGAATGCTATTTCCATTACTTGTCTGACCCATGACACAATATTCGATTAAAACAATGATTCTCCCTTCCCCTTTTTGGGCATAGTATAATTGTGAATGCAAATAAAATTAAGGGGAGAACTGCTCCAGAGCGTGGTGGAGAATTGTGGGGTGTAGTTTTCTTCTGTTCTCCTTGCATGCAAGCAAACTGGTAATGAGTGTCTCCTTATTTTAAAAGGTTTTAACTAAATGTCATCTTAATTGTACCTGACAATCAGAAAAAATTTAAAGATACTGTAGTTGCTGAAAAAAACTCAAATGTTATAAAATAGACAAACAGTAGTCAGTAATACAAAATATTAGAAAAGGACAAAATATATATAAATACAATAATATTAAAAAAATACAAATATCTTTCACAACCCCCTGACACACAATTAGAAAGGGAAAAAAATGAATATTTTAGCCATTAATTAATACTACATGACAAATACAAAATAAAAGTCAATAGACGTATTTGAAAATACTATTAGCAAATGGGATGCATTTACTTCTCTGACTACTGTGAGTGTGTTTAAAAGTCTTATTGTTGAAATAGCGCCTTGGCAGTGATGTCATTTGCCACTGTCGGCTTGGATGTGTGTGTTTTGCTGTGTGTGAACAGGAAGGCATCTGGGCTTATCGTAAGGGAAATGGTCAAAGGGACAACATCCTATGCACATACCACAGCACAGTGAGGCCGTGGCGTTCAATGCCCCCTCGCCATCTTGCCGCCTCCCCAGATAGAGTTTTGCTGCAATTAGGTTTGTTTTTTTTTAGATCTCAGAAATCAGTGCCACAAATCTCATCCTTGTTGATAATGGAAATGTTTGTTGTTAAAACAACTTTATTTGAGCAGGTAAAACAAATGAGATATTTAGGTTTGGGTTGCTGTCATGTTTCCCTTTTTTGGGGGGGCTTGATGCCAAGGTAATAATTGGCTCTCCTTTGATTCACTTGACATTGCATAAAATTCATTGGGTCATTTCATAGTGTTGATTGTTGAATCATTTGATTACCTTTAAAACGACTTAAATCAAGTCACTGATGGTGTAGTGGCACACACGCCTGCCTTTGGTGCGGGCAGCGTGGGAATCAATTCCCGCTCAGTGATGGTGTCGATACCTGCCCTATGACTGACTGGCGACCAGTTCAGGGTGCAATCCGCCTTTCGCCCGAAGCTAGCTGGGATAGGCTCCAGCTTTCTCACAGCCATTGAGAGGATAAGTGGTTTGGATAATGACATGACATGATTTACATCAATATACTTTTGTCCAGAAGGTGTATTTGTTGAGCAGACATCACCAGTTGTATCATAGGAAAATACATTGATACGGCAATATGATGAATGAATTGTTACAGCCCTAGTGATTTGGGAAATAGAGTTTTTTTGAAAGAATAAATTCATTGAAAAGTACAGTGTTTCCTGTGGGTGTAAGGAACATAACCCCCCTGAATAATGAAAATTTGCGAATAATTGATGCAGTATTAAAATACCCATGAATGATATGGACTTACAATATTTTTGCGACCATAAGGCGCACTTAAAGTCTTAAATTTTCTCCAAAATGGAAGCGCCCCTTAAGTGCACAACGAGTTCCAAAATCTGTATAATGTTGTTGTGTGACTAATCCAGTGACGTACACTGGAACACACTGTTTACATTGTGGAGGCAAAGCATGCTGGTAGTGTATTTGCTACATACATTTCAGTTGTATTTAACTTTAAATTTAAAACAGTTGAATTTACTCTTAAAGAACCATTTGTTTGAAAAGATTTATCTAGGTATTGTTTTCAATTTTACACACAGTGTAAATGTTCAAAATGTGAGCCCCAAATTATAGGAGCATGTTTTTGATTAGTATCAGATCGAGTGATGAGATGATGGTGTTATGCATAATCTGGTTAGCGGCTATGCCCCACAGGTAGGATGTGACCTATAGTTGAAAGAAAAATTCTGGAAGGAACTAGATGAAGTAGTTCTGAGCATCCCAGACAGCGAGAGAGTTGTGATTGGTGCAGATTGTAATGCACATATTGGTAAAGGAAACAACGGCGATGAAGAAGTGATGGGTAAGTACGGCATCCAGGAAAGGAACTTTGAGGGACAGATGGTGGTGGACATTGCAAAAAGGATGGAGATGGCTGTAGTGAACACTTATTTCCAGAAAAAGGAGGAACATATAGTGACCTATAAGAGCGGAGGTAGAAGCACGCAGGTGGATTATATTTTGTGCAGACGATGTAATCTGAAGGAAATTACTGACTGTAAAGTAGTGGTAGGGGAGAGTGTAGCTCAACAGCATAGAATGGTGGTGTGTAGGATGACTCTGGTGGTGGGTAGGAAAATGAAGAAGACAAAGGTAGAGCAGAGAACCATGTGGTGGAAGCTGAGAAAGGAAGAATGTTGTACGGCCTTTCGGAAAGAGGTGAGACAGGTTCTCGATGGATAGCAGAAGCTCCCGGAGTCATACAAGGAAAGAGATGAGCAAAGAAGAAGTGGGACACTGAGAGGACTGAGGAGAGGCGAAAGGAGTACATCGAGATGCGACGTAGGGCAAAGATATAGGTGGCAAAGGCTAAACAAGAGCCATATGTAGACATGTACACCAGGTTGGACATGAAAGGAGGAGAAAAGGAGCTCGAAATGTTGGCCAGACAGAGGGATAGAGATGGGAAGGATGTGCAGCAGGTAAGGGTGATTAAGGCTAGAGATGCAAATGTGTTGACTGGTGCCAGTAGTGTGCTAAATAGATGGAAAGAATACTTTGAGAAGTTGATGAATAAAGTAAACGAGAGAGAAGGAAGAGTTGAAGAGGCAAGTGTGAAGGACCAGGAAGTGCCAATGATTAGTAAGGGGGAAGTCAGAAAGGCACTAGCAAGGATGAAAAATGGAAAGGCAGTTGGTCCTGATGGCATACCAGTGGAGCTATGGAAACAATTTGGAGAGATGACTGTGGAGTTATTGACCAACTTATTCAACAGAATACTAGCGGACGAAAAGATGCCTGAAGAATGGAGGAAAAGTGTTCTAGTTCCAATTTTTAAGAACAAAGGGGATGTTCAGAGCTGTGGGAATTATAGAGGAATAAAGTTGATGAGCCACACAATGAAGTTATGGGAAAGAGTAGTGGAGGCTAGACTCATGACAGAAGTAAGTATTTGCGAGCAACAATATGGTTTCATGCCTAGAAAGAGTACCACAGATGCATTATTTGCCTTGAGGATGCTAGTGGAAAAGTACAGAGAAAGTCAGTAGGAGCTACATTATGTCTTTGTGGATCTAGAGAAAGCCTATGAGATTATCATAAGAGGAACTGTGGTGCTGCATGCGTAAGTCTGGTGTGGCAGAGAAGTATTTTAAAATAGTACAGGACATGTATGATGGCAGCAGACCAATGGTGAGGTGTGCTGTAGGTGTGACAGAAGAATTTAAGGTGGAGGTGAGACTGCATCAGGGATCAGCTCTGAGCCCCTTCCTGTTTGCAGTGGTAATGGATAGGCTGACAGACGAGGTTAGACTGGAATCCCCTTGGAACATGATGTTTGCAGAAGATATTGTGATATGCAGTGAAAGCAGGCAGCATGCAGAGGAACAATTAGAAAGATGGAGACATGCACTGGAAAGGAGAGGAATGAAGATTAGCTGAAGTAAAACAGAATATATGTGCGTGAATGAGAAAGGTGGAGGGGGAAGAGTAAGGCTACAAGGAGAAGAGATAGCGACGGTGGAGGACTTCAAATATTTAGGGTCAACAATCCAGAGCAATGGTGAGTGTGGTAAGGAAGTGAAGAAACGGGTTCGAGCAGGTTGGAACAGCTGGGGGAAGGTGTCTGGTGTGCTATGTGACAGAAGAGTCTCTGCTCGGATGAAGGGCAAAGTTTACAAAACAGTCGTGAGGCTGGCCATGATGTCCGGATTAGAGACGGTGGCACTGAAGAAACAACAGGAAGCAGAACTGGAGGTAGCAGAAATGAAGATGTTGAGGTTCTCGCTCTGAGTGAGCAGGTTGGATAGGATTAGAAATGAGCTCATTAGAGAGACAGCCAAAGTTGGATGTTTTGGAGACAAGATTCGAGAGAGCAGACTTCCATGGTTTGGACATGTTCAGACGCGAGAGAATGAGTATATTGGTGGAAGGGTGCTGAGGATGGAGCTGCCAGGCAAGACCGCGAGAGGAAGACCAAAGTGAAGGTTTATGGATGTAGTGAGGGAAGACATGAGGGCAGTTGGGGATGGAGAGTAAGATGCAGAAGATAGGCTAAGATGAAAAAAGAAGACACGCTGTGGCGACCCCTAACGGGACAAGCCGAAAGGAAAAAAAGGAAGACTTGTGTATCATGGAGTCTTGACCCAGTAACCGTTTTAACCATAGATTCTCAACAATTACCACTAAAACTGTTCCGTTTTTGTTTCCCTCCATGGAACTTCACTAGCTGTTGAGTGGTTGTTGATCCGCGGCAAAGTTGCCACAGACCTCAGCTGCACAGATAGGAGGAAAAAGACAGCCACATTTAACTGCAGTTTCATTACTGTGAAAGCCATACCAGGAGATTGGAAGAATAACTGAAAACTGTCTGAGGGGCCCACTCTGTGTGTTAATATTAACATTGGGAAACCTTTGACTGTTGGCAGGCTTCTCGGGGAAAGACTGCAACCACAACATTGACGATTGCCCGGGTCACGAGTGCCAGAACGGCGGCACCTGTGTCGACGGAGTCAACACCTACAATTGCCAGTGTCAGCCCGAATTCACAGGTTAGTCTCTCTGGAGCTTCGAGAGAAAGGCTGGGTAAACGTTCACGGTCAAGGGACATTATTAATGAATCTATTAATTTTTAAACTGGCAGGTCAGTTGTAAAGAAGATTAGGCAAAAATAAAAATGAAACAAAAATTGAAATGAATGCTATTTTTTGTTTTAAAAGTATTGTATAATATAATAAATGTCTGTTATAGTTTATTTTACCAATATTTTTTTAATTTTACATTAAAGCAATTAACAGATTTTGTTTTTGGTGGTATATTTAGGCCAACCAATTTTTACAAAAAAAATCTAAATTAATGCAACAAATTAAAGATATTATTTTTAAATAGAATAAGTCAGAATCATTTTTAATTGTATTATTTCAAATAAATTTTATGATCATTTATTCAAATAGAGAGAGACTTCTTAAGTGGAAGCATCAAACATTTTTATTTACAATTCAAAAAACAGAACCATGCATTCACCACTCCCACTCCTGCTGTAGTGCTTTCACTGAGACACTGCATGAAGCACTTGTACCCTTGCAGGTCAACTGTGCACGGAAGACGTGGATGAGTGTCAGCTGATGCCCAAAGCTTGCCAAAACGGTGGCACGTGCCACAACACCTACGGCAGCTTCCAGTGCGTGTGTGTCAACGGCTGGACAGGAGATGACTGCAGCGAGAACATTGACGACTGCGCCAGCGCCGCCTGCCACCACGGCTCCACCTGCCACGACCGTGTGGCCTCCTTCTTCTGCCAGTGCCCCCATGGCCGCACAGGTTTGTCACACATACCTCCCCCAAGGAGGCAGGGGACTTGGGTGTTGAACAACTTCTGTGAAGCTTTATGGTGGAGTGTATGTACCAAAGAAGAATCCATGAGTATCGGGGTTTTTCCTGGCTCGAATTAAGGTAGAAATGCGACCAATCTCATAATTAACACACCCGTAAGGTCTGGTGATGTTAGTGTCAGCTGTTGGCTTTTTTTTTTTTTGGGTGGAAAACCAATGTGCTTGTTTCGAAAAGAAGCAATATTTTCCTATTCTGAAAATCCACAAACATCTGACACATTTGCAGTAGGAAAGAAATTCAGTCATTCGACTACTCTTGATCTTTGTCTCCTCCAGTGGTTTTTGGAGGACCTTCCAATTGGTCTTAATACAGTGCTACCCTCTCAGTGCTGTGTAGTAGTGTAATTCCAGTTAAAAAATGGCACCCAACGTAATGCAGCATTGGTCATATAATAAGAGTTTCATGATGTCAGGGATTTTAGAGGAGGAGAGAGAAGAAATTCACTAAGCTTCCTCTAATTTTTTATATGTACTAAAAATCTTGATTTTTAATAGTTTTTACACCCATTATGCAATCGCTGAATCCATCCATCCATATACTTCTACCTGTCCAAGGTTAAGTCATGGGAGCAACAGCTAAAGCAGGGAAACACGGTCTTCCCTCTCCCCAGCCACTTTGTTCAGCTCTTCTGGGGGATTCCTGAGGTGATCACAGCGCAACAGGGAGTCAGTTTCTCCAGTCTGTCCCCAAGTCTCCTCCAGGTGCCATGAGCCTGGAACACCTCACCAGTGAGGGCAATCACTAAAACAGCAAATCAATGGTAGACTCGGACTATTGCGCAGTACTGTAAATATGAACTTCTCTACATTAAACGGTTAGCAAGATTCGGATGGAGCTCTGTCTTCAATACCTGCCCCCTTGGATTTCTGCCCATAGAACCCCCAGCTCACAAAACATGGTCACTTCAGAATGCACCTTGGCTGGTAGCATGGACGCAATATTATGGTGCCCTGCACATGAAGAGAGACGCAATATTATCGTGCCCTGCACATGAAGAGAGAGTATCGCCAAACACGAAATGTTGGTGGATTTATGTTACATTTTAAGGAATGTACAGTCAAGGAGAATTATAAGAAAGGTGATCAACTCAAAGTTTTCAAAGTGACTAATTTATGTGATACTAACAGGAGGAAGAAAAAAAAACTCCATGCAAATCAAAGTGTGAAGATGCACCTTGCCTCACAATCTTTTTACCTCCCAGCCTAGAAAAAAAGAATTGCTGTCGAATGTGCTGTCATCTGTATCTGAATTTGCCTTATGTGTTTTTTTAGGATATATATATATATATATATAAACTTGTTTTCAGTCAAGTGGTATTTTGGGGAAATATCTGAATTACCACATTAGTATTTCATTTTTTGTCTATTTGGCTACTCCGATTATAAAAAATTGTCACGTCCCATCGGAACGAGAGTAGGACCCAAATGCAGGACTCGTAAGATGCCAGGGAGTTCAAGGAGAAACGTTTATTATATGCAGAGGTAGGGGATCGAGCAGGCAGTCCGGTGCAGCAGCGGTAGTTGGGACGTCGGGCGAAGAGAGCAGGTGAGCGAACAGGCAGGAGTCGGTACACAGGAGAACAATCAAAGCAGGCAGAAGTAACGAAGGAGTCAGGCTTACAAGGTTGGTCGGAGAACAGGCGAAGGTCGGTACACACAGTTTCGATCAGGGATACCGGAGCACACGAACGGGACATGAAGAGCAACGAACTGGCGGGGACCAATCGTCATCGGGGTGATATAAATACAGAGACTAATCAGCCCGCATGAGACGCAGGTGTGCGCCCCAATCAGCGCACCCGCACAGCTCGTGCTGGAACGGCAGGATCATGACAAAAATAAAACAACTCATTGGAAGTTACCACTTTTTTATTACTTTTTCCCCACTGCTTTTTGACTTTCTCAAGTAACTATTTGGAGGAATAATGTTACTTTTAGCTGAGTCATTATTCTAAAGTAAGATAAATCGTTTTTGGCTACTAATCACCTCTGACTGCAGATGTACTTGCCATTAAGTTTGCAAATGCGCAAATGTTCGGGTAATATTTATATACGTTCCCTCAGGACAGATTTTTCAAAGAGTTTGCGTTTGACTGCAGGTCTGCTGTGCCAGCTGGATGACGCCTGCATCAGCAACCCTTGTCAGAAGGGCTCCAACTGCGACACCAACCCCGTCAACGGGAATCACATGTGTACCTGCCCTCTGGGCTACCTGGGGGCGTCCTGTGATCAAGATGTTAACGAGTGCTTGCTAGGTAAAACAAAAAAAAAAACAAAAAAAAACTCTCGCACCAAACATCAACTCTCAGTTAAATGGGGGCTTGCAAAAGAAGACAGTTTAAAAGGTGGCGTTCTTTGCTTTCCTACAATGACAACCAATATTTGTTCCGTCATTGCGTTTGCCTTGGCTACACTGTAGTTATAAAATAGTATAATTATAATATAAAATGTAAAAATAGTTAATTGTGAATATGTTGGGAAAACACTGCATTATCAACAGGACTATTTCTTTAACCAATCAGATTTCAACTTCACCTCATGGGGGCAGTTAACTGGTCCACAATTTCATCAGCATTTTTCCATCCTCTGATTCTTTGGTCAGAGCTGAACTACTCCAGCCAATTTTCACACATCTGGAGCGATCTGCACACATTAATAGAATAAAGAATCATCAACCCTGGTGAAAATGACATATTTAATTTGAATATTGTAATTTTTTTTTCATGTTTGGATAAAAACTGATTCTGAAATCTTTTATATGATGAACACTGCGCATTGTGCATTTTTGTATCGTGTTGAGGGTTTCTATAATTGTGACGTGATAGTGGTACTGTCAGAAAATTGCCATATGAATTGCTTTTCCAGAAATATTTGTCTCTGAAATTCAATCTTTTCACCAGGTCCCAACCCATGCGAGCACGCTGGCAAGTGCATGAACACCAAAGGGTCATTCCAGTGCATCTGCCAGCGGGGCTACGTGGGGCCGCGCTGTGAGCTGGACATCAATGAGTGCATGTCCAGCCCGTGCAAGAATGAGGCCACCTGCCTGGACCAGATAGGAGGCTTCCAGTGCATCTGCATGCCAGGTTTGTGTCCAAGGAACAGCAACTACCTTGACTTTCTTGACAGGTTCCACTACATGGGACAGGGGTAGTAGGATTCACTTTGTAATTGGTCAGTGGAGTAATAAATCAGGGGTTGGACTAGGCTGAATCTTAATGCTTTATCGTAGTGAAGATATTTTGGACTTTGTGGGAAAGATTTTATGTTCCCATCACACGAAGCAAGAGCCGCAAATAAATATATTAAATAAAGAATCAATTTTAAAAATGAATATACAAAAAATGTATGAATAAATGAGTAAATACATACATGCAAATCAGTCGCCTTTCGGTGAAATTCGCCGTGTTGAACTCAAAATAGGCCACTTCGGTGACTTAAACAGATTCAGTGAGTTTTTCTGAACGGGTGGGGTTGGCTGTCGTCGTAATCGTAATGTCCAAACACTTTTTGTTTTTGTTTTCCCGACTCCTAACTTTAGAATGATTTGGGCTTGTATTTGCTCGCACACATATCAACTGTTTAAAGTTGAAAGCCCTGCCAAAGCGTAGTGAAGAAGCTGTGCCTATTTCTATTTATACAGCTTCTGCCTAATGCCTGTTCCTCCTCCTACTTCCTCACTCACTAATTTGCCAGGCTATGAGGGGGAGTTCTGCCAGATCGATATGGACGAGTGTGCCCACAAACCCTGCCTGAACGGCGGCAACTGTATTGACAAGATCAACGCCTTCCACTGCCAGTGCCCCAAAGGTGAGGCCGCCAAGGTGAAGCAGGGTGGACCGGGGAAGGAGGCGAGGGATGCAAATAGGATGGGTGCACAGAGGTTGAGCTCTCTCCCTCTCTCTCGAGCTCTCTTTACCCTTCCTCTCAAAGACAAACACACTGACACAGACACAAACAGCTCTGTGGACGAGCTCTAATCCCAAGCCTTGAGGCAGGCTTATGCGGGCCTTGCTAGCCCTGAACCAAAGAAGCAATGCAGGAGAGAGAAGAAGAAAAATCTATGGGGGGAAAGGCTTGGAGAAGTTTCAACTTTTTCTATAAGTATTTCTTTCTAACCCCTTTCATCTTTTAGCTAAGTTAGATGGCTGAGTTGGTTGATGTGAGAATGACTTGATTGTGTGTTGATATGTTCATTTTTTGGAGCTCATGGATTGTTTTGGTCTAGAATTTACTTGAGCAATAGATGGGTCTAAGTTTTGTGGCCATGGGCCACATTTTATTTATATATATATATATATATATATATATATATATATATATATATATATATATATATACATACATAAAAAAACCTTTTACGGCAACATCAGATTTGGACCCAGGTAAGGTGTTGGCAATAGCTTGAGGATACATCTATTAACACTCTTAGATGCTTATTTGAAAAGTGTCATAAAACGCATAATGCCTAATAGTGCTTCAAGAGTGAACGTGAAAATGGTGAATAATGCTTTGTGGCAAAAGTAGGGTTAGGTCAGTCGGGAGTTTAGGTTTGTGCAAAGTGATTTATGCCGAATAGACTGCGTTGTCCCGGTACACATAAGTATTGTTTAAATCTGAAAACGATTCTATCTGCGACGGACCCCACACATGAAGGCTCTTAACAGTTGTGATTGTGTTGTGTGTTGTCTTCCAATAATCTCAACACAGAACACCACAGAAAATAAATATTATTTTCCGCCACTTACTGAATCTGGCAGTCTTGCATGATCACACATGATCTCACAAAAATTAAAATGAGACCATACTTACTCGTATGCATCACTGTTACATGAGTTTGCAAAGGGATGGGAGGCGGGACCATTGTAAAGAATCTTCTTATGGAAAATGCTTCTTGCCATCTGGATAAAACACTTTTAGACAAAAAAACAGCATTGGGTAAGGCATATTTGATTTCAATTATGACGACTTTCTTGTTCCTGAGTCAGGGCGCTTCTTGATTGGCTACATTCTGTTCCACGGCACAATTCACAGTGTCATGACTCCAGGAGACGTCTCCTTCTCCCACACCATGAAGATTTTGCGTCGAAAATGTTGAACTTGTTCCAGATTAAGATTGTCAGCCCTGTTTTGGGCTTTGATATTGGTAGAAATCTTCTTTTAACAAATCTTATAGTGTCATATTATTAGGCATTTAACTTCTTTTGTAGAAACGGGGCAAACTTGAGACAAAAACAGCCCAATTTTCTTAATGTGTCTGACGGGCCGTAGTCAGCTCATTGGTTTATTTATTGCATCACTCATAGCTTTGAGACCTTTAAACACATGTTTAGAAAAACTACACTCGTTTGGGTTTGTGATTTACAAACCCAATTCCAATATGAAATTTGGACATTGTGTTAAACAGATGAAAACACAATACACTACAATGGTTTACAAATCATGTTCAAACTTATAAACTTTGTTTTTAGCAAATAATCATTAACTTTGGATTTTATAGCTGCAACACATTCCAACTCAAACTCAAGACAGGTGGCAAAAAAGTTGAGGAAACATTTTTTCCTCAAATGGAACTAAGGCCTTAAGGCGGAGAGAATTATGAACAGTTCAAAATAACAGTCAGTAATAGCACAAAACCATCAGGCTTCTGTTCAAAAGCCAAAAAAAATAAATGAATAAAACTGAACTGTGATTGGTTCAGTCTGAAAACAGTCATAGTTACAAGTGCAGCCACATTATTTCATTTGTTTATTTTGACTTCCCCTCGGAACATAAAACAAAATCAATTGGAATGTTGGTTAAATACCACAAGTTTTTAAATGATTTACACAAAACACAAAATTTGAAATGAGAATGTAGAGCTTATATCCACTGCATGTTTAAAATTAAATATAACAGCACTACACCCCCCCAAAAAAGTGACCCCAAAAATACATACTATACACCCCAAATGATAATCTTGTCTGAATGTACTCACAAATTTAAAAAAATTGCAAGATAGTCAGTCATATTTTAACAAGTGAATAAAAAATAATGGATAACTTATTTCTCATAATATTGTTTTTTATTCTTCAAAGGTTTCCTTTACTCTCTTAAAGTATATGTAATGTCAAAAATATATGTTCAACTGTACCATAAAATGCATAACCTTTTCGATGTTTTTACCAAAAAATAGAAGTGTTTATGAATTAAAGTCTGCGAACTTCGACCTAGTTTCGACCTAGATAATTTCTCATACAAACATGCACAGGCAGATCCATCGCAGTGTACAATAAACGGCTGGGTGGTCGCATACCTATTTACTAAATACACAGCATTTGCATTTTAAAACAAGACCGAAAAATTCTTATATACATTCAGGATATCGAAGCCTTTACTATTCATCAGTTTATGAGTAAGTAAACCAAAACAAGAACTTGACAAATGCTTACTAGTCTTTGTTTACAACACGAAGCATATCCTGCTCCCTGTGTGCTTGGCGGCACTTTCTTCATGGCCAGCTATTTCATCTGCATTCAAACATGTATGCCGTCTAACTGGCTCCAATTGATAACCTTTAACTCCTTTATAAAGCTTGTATTCTTCACCATCTTCGTGGGACCCTTCAAAATAGTGTTCATTGCTCGAAATGTTGGAAAATTCATTGTCGTTCTTGCAATGTAATCCAATGCTCGCCATTGTTGTCACTGGTTCTGACGTCACGTTCCTATTCGGCTGTTTCCGCTTCGTTTCTGTCTTTTTCTGACAGATGCAGCAATGTGCGATCATTTTTTTCCCGATAATGGAAAAATGAAAAAGGTTTCCTTCCTTCATAACGGATTTCAGATTTGAATTCTGCATTAAAAAAAACTGTGTAATATCAGCAAAAAGGTGCATTGAGGACCTTCCATACACTTTAAAGAAACATCTCCTGTCCTAGACCCCAGTTTGAGAGTATCGCTATTCAGACATTTTAATGTTTTGTTCAGTGAAGGAATGCAGCTACTAAACCTGGAATGGGACTGAAAAACAAAGGAACAAAAGAGGAAAAAAAGGGTGATTGGAAGCTTCTTCAAACTTACCAAATATGTTCGTTGAGGTGGAAATGATACCCCCACCCCACCCTCTCACCCCCTCCTGTATTCTTTTATTTTTCTTTTTGGATCAAAGGCAGTGTGGGTGGGAGCAAAGCAGGATTCCTCTTGTCGAAAGAAAACAAGAGAAAGAAAGCGTGAGCTGTGATGAAGAGTGAGGACACCAAGGCTTAATGCCAGAGTTACGTGAGGAAGTGGTGGCAGTGAAAGTGTTTTGGCGGGAGGATGCACAGACTGTTATTGCAGAAGCAGGAAGGGAGTCGTAAAAAGGGGGGGCTCGGGGGTTTCTCAACCGCCGTGCTTGAAATGTAAATCCCTCCCAGTTGAGACCCAGGAACAAGACGAGGGTCCCCTCTTTTCATTTCTGGACACGCCATAGCCATGGAAACCCCGCTGAGATCCATTGAAACGTGTCATTCCTCCAGTCTGCGCGGCTCTACTGATACACGTCCCTTTACACTTCATTCCATTAGCTTTCAAAGTCCTAGTAGTACGTTCACCAAGGACATGGGCCACGTTGGTAATCATTTTAATCAATACACTACTAACCCTAACCTCATTCATAACTTGGGAAAATAATTTTCTGGGGGGAAGATCCTGCCGAATTTGTACATTAAAAATGATTTTTCATTGGTTCTTCATTGTTACACAGTCACATTTGAAAAATGTACGGGTGTGGTCAGTCTTGCTCGCAGATAAAGTTGCGGGTGTGATTATGGATCGAATCTCAAGACCTAAAAATAACTTACTGGATGAATATAACATAACTGTAAATTTAAAATGAAATAAACAAATACATAACTAAAATAGAAAAAGAAAATTTCAAACTCAGAAATGATCATTTCCATTTTCAAATGATATTAGTGGAACATTATATAAAACAGTATTTAAAAATTTTCATTAATAAAAATTCTTGATCTGACAAACTTTATCTGAAGAAAAGTTAAATGCACTGGCCTGTCAAGTAATAAATATGAACGGTCTATACCCCCAATGTTTTGAAAATGCTGAAAGTTTAGTGCAACATAATCGGCATTAGTGGCAACAAGCTAGGGATATATTGGATCAAACATTCCTGTCGGCAATTGTGATGTATTGTTATAATCTAGCGTAATTTACGGCGGTATTTATTCTCAGTCCATTAATGAAAAGTGCAGTAGATGATCTATATCTTCCTAAAGTATGTACAAGGGAAAAGTTTTCAACTTCAAGATAACGTGTACCATGGGGAAAATGACCGTTTGATTTAGATATATGGACAGACTAGTATAATGTTACAACTGAGATCAAGTCAAAGTAAATCACAATCCCATACTTATTATAGTTAGATACTGAAACATTACCTCTGTTATATCCCAGAATTGCTTTCAGTGTAAATGCACTTGCGGTACGTGAAGCAGCCCTGAACATGCGCTTTTGGCCTAACTTCCGAACATGCTCGGAACGGTTAACTTGCATTTCTGTTTCCGGGTGAATACTGATTGTTTAGGAGCAGGCTTGTTTTTGTTGACAACCTTTGTGAAATAAACACGTAAATTAATGTCAAGACTACACAAAATAAGCGATAAGATTTGCGAGCACGAAGGTCGCGCTTGTCAAATGTGAGTGAGTGGTTACGTAATAATCTAATTTCTAGAGATGGTTAATTTGGGATTTTCATTTTCTGTAAGTTTGAATTGAAATATCATGAACGATTTCACTCTGTGTGCGTGCGTGTGTGTATTTATGTAGTGCATGTCTATGGCAGTTTCATTTTTATAATTATTTTGAATATAATTACAATTATTACAAAATGAAAAATGATTTTGCACCACTATGTCATTGGTGCCACATAAATGCAACAAGGACTCAAATGATTAAACAAACAACTAATGTTACTGCTGACTCATGCACTACTTACTTGATGTAGAAATAAATTGGTTCCATGGAGGAAAGCCAGAAGGAACGAGTACACAAAAGACCGAGAAAGTCCAAACTTTAGGATCATGTAACACCTAAACACAGATGATAACAAAGTACGCTGTGTCTGCTTCAAAACAGAATTAGCTTACCCGGTAGCAGGTGTATGATCGCTGACGCACAATAACGTCATGATTGTTGACTAATTATTGTGGAAATCCATCAGTGCAGATTTAATTACTTCATTAAACAAACGGCAACAAAATTAACAATAAACATTCTTCCAACACGAGTTCAACAGACACGGAGGCACGTAAGACGTAGATTCGCAAACTGTCAGTTAACAGCCAGCCGCTGACCTGTAAGTTCACAACAGCCAACTCTACGTTCTCATTCACTTACTCCATTGTCACTCACCAAACCACGCCCCACGTTTTCAAGACACACACATGCAAAGTCAGAGATAGTGGCGACCCCAAATGGACAACAACTATCTGCAACGCTCATGCATATTTGGTGTTTTGTTCAATACATTTTTTTTATCCAATTAAGCAATTCATCATAGGGATAGTAAAGTAATGAATTTTAAGGAGATTCAATAGGGCTTGATTACAAAATGGGATAAAAGGGAAACATCTGAATAAAGAAAGAAATCCTGTTGATGGGGTTTGAATCACAAGGAGGGTGAAGGGTAGCACTGACTCTTTCAAGGGATTTGGGGAGGATGGGGGCTAGAATGATTCTGAAGAAAAAGTTGTTTTTGTGGGTGCTGGAAGACAAAAAGGCAACATCAGTTTGGTGTTAGATTGAGAAAGCAGGCCCCCTTTTGTCTATCAGCCTTCTTCGTCAGTAGGAAGTCTCACTCCTTCCCTCTTGATATAGTGTTCCTCTTTCTCCCATACCTCATATCTTCAATGACCTGGAATAAAGAAGTGAAAGAGAAAATGGAGGCCTCATAGTGTTAACATTTGTTAATTAGCATGCAGATTGCAGATTATGGGCTGAGCAGTTTGAGTCTGGTGAGAAAACACCAGGGGTGGATAAACTTCTCCGCTCATGGGCCTCATTTGGTTTTAAAAGGGACAAGATGTACTGGAGCTCAAATGTGTGAAATAAAAAACATTGTGTAGTTCTTATTTATCAAAATTTAATTCATGCTCATTTTAAAATGCATCATAAAATCAAATTATCATCATCCATCTATTTTCTGAGCCCCTTATCTTCACAAGGATTGGAGGAGTGCTGGAGCCAATCCCAGGTATCTTCAGGCAGGAGCCAAAATACACCTTGACCTGGTTGTCAGTCAATCGCAGGGGACATAGAAACAAACAACTAAACGTGCTCACAATCAATGCAGAGTCTCCAATTAATGCATGTTTTTGGGGAGTGGGAGGAAACCGGAATGCCCGAGAAACCCCACGCAGGCACGGGGACACATCAAAGTCTACACAGATGGGGCAGGGATTCGAACCCCGGTGCCTCGAACTTTGAGGCAGACTATCTAACCACTTGTGCACTGTGCTGCCTATTTCGTCTTAATTAATGAATACATTTTAAACAACCATTTTTAGTGGGGAAAAGGGTCAAATGAATGCCACAAATAGTACAGGACTTTTCATCATGTAAATGTTTGGTGGGGCAAATTAAAGAATGTACCACGCCATATTCCTTCACCCCTCCTCGTTTTTTTTCTTCAGGCTTTACCGGACACAATTGTCAGATCGACATCGACGAGTGTGCCAGCACACCTTGCCAAAACGGTGCAAAGTGTGTCGATGGGCCCAACGAGTACACCTGCGAGTGCACAGAGGGTATGCTAAACCAACAGATTTAAATGCAGGCATTTCAATTAATGTCAATCGTGAAAATGGATTCAAAATTCACGTAAACTGAATCACGGGTCTCAAGGTAGCACTGTATTAAAAATTTTCCTCCTGTTCAAGGCTACTCTGGGCGACACTGTGAGACAGACATTGATGAGTGCTACTCAGAGCCGTGCCACTACGGTTCCTGCGTGGACGGCCTGGCCTCCTTCAGCTGCCTCTGCCACCCAGGTTACACGGGCCGGCTGTGCGAGACCAACATCAACGAGTGTCTCAGCCAGCCGTGTTGGAATGGCGGCATCTGCCAGGACCGGGAAAATGCTTTCATCTGCAACTGCCCCAAGGGAACCACCGGTATACAGAACGCATGGAAGACCTTTCGAGTCGTTTTCTTTTCTTTGTGGTGATTGGATGTGTTTTTTTCCCTGGCAGGAAGAAACTGTGAAATCAACATTGATGACTGCAAGAGCAACCCATGTGATTACGGCACCTGCATTGACAAGATTGATGGCTATGAGTGTGCCTGCAAGCCCGGATACACTGGTAAGAAACGTATCTATAAAATAAATGTGACGTATTTATTAACACACTCCGTCTTCCTCACAGTTGTGAGGTCCGGGGTTTGAATCTTGTTTCTGGCCTTACTATGTGGAATGTGCGTGTTCTTCCCATGCTTGTGTAACTTTTATTCAGGTAGTCCAGCATCATTGAACACTCTAAATTGTCCGTAAGTACGAATGTGAGCATGATTGGTTGTCTATGTGTGTCCTGCCATTGGGCTTTGACCACTTCGGGGTGTATCCGTTCTCTGAGGATTAGTGCCATAGAAAATGGATGGACAGATATCACAGTACAGTGTATATTAGAATGTTTCCCAGATCCCATGTGTTTTCGTACCATGTCTGTGAGATGCTTTTGCCAAAGTGCGCCATGATCAATAATTATAGGGTTACTTTTACCCTTTCTGTCGGGAAATTTGCCTTTTGTGAGTGCACTGTCCTTTCTCACGCCACTGGGAACTCGTGGACTATTTCACAGAAACTATCTGAGAAAATATCATCGTTATTAGTATGGTCAAGATCCTAGATCATTGATAGAATGTGGCAAAAACTACCATTCAACTTGAAACTGGACCTGAGAGCTGATTTAAGATGGGCTGATTTAGTCTCAGATTTGGGATGGGGAAGTATGACAAGAGGAGGCCAACAGACGGCGGGCAAGCCAGCACGCTCCTCCGGGGCTGAACCGGTGTCGATTTTCCACTCCACCCTGTCCCCGACTTGCAGCTATTTGGACATGCAAGCTGCCGCCCCGCACAAAGATGGCACACATATTCGCACATATTGTTGTCTGTCGCGTCACCAGGGATTTGAGCAGGAGAAAAGATTCTTGAAAGTTGAGCTTTTAAAAGCTCGGAAAGTCCGGTCTAGAATGAAAGCCAAATGGCCTTTTGTGTTGACAAAAGAGGGAACAGAAACTCCAAACTAGGGCTGTTGGCTTACATGCCCAAGAAATAAACACTGCCAACTTTTTTTTCCTAGAAATCTAATTTGTGATTTTATCAAATTTTCCCTCCTTCGCTTATAAAGAAACCAAATCACAATATTCAAATCAAGGTTTGCCTTTTGTTTATTTATTTATTTTATTTTCAACTATTGTCAGCATTACCATGTAATAAGGACTGCCGAAAGGCATGCTGGACACATGTAAATAACGTTTAAAGTGCATGTTTTGTGTCAATTAGTTCGGGACTTGTTGGTAATGGTAGTTTACATGCACGGTACAGTACGTGCTAGCATGCATGCCAACAGTGTAACCAGTGCGTTTATGTGTACTTTGTTGGACAAGTCACACAACATGGGCAAATGTAACATAAAGTGCACCACATTATAAAGTGCCATGTCGAATGTGGCGCCTAGTCTATTTAGAGGAGAGAAGAAAAGGAAGAGAGAACATTTTCTTTCGTCAAGAAGTCTTACTAAGTTCAGTTCTAAGACCTAAGTTCAGTTTACATTCAGCCAAAATATGCGTTTGTGTGTACGTTCTCCCCGTACCTGCATGGACTTCCTCCGGTTTCTTCCCACATAGCAAAAACTTGCATGGTGGGTTAATTGAAGACTCTAAATAGCTGGTCACCTAGTCACCCGTAACCCTTGTGAGGTTAAGTGTATGGAAAATAGATGGATGAATAGATGGATGGATATTGTAAAATTCAACTTTCTAATTTCAATTTGAAAGAATAGTGATCGTTCAGTGTTTTAAAATCTCTTCGTTACCACCTGATGCGGTACATGGTTTTCTTTTTAGAGGTGGGCCAATAAAAAATATACAGCGAGCTACAAATGGCCCCTTGGCTGAACTTCGAACACCCCTGATGTAGGCACTACACATCAGGTTTTAAGTACAAATAAAATTGTGCTAACAAACTAACTCATTTGAATCAATAACCTCTATGAATCACCCAGCCATATTTTTAATTGAGCTGCAATCATCTGGACAAAAAACTCTTCTAGGTACCATGTGTAACATCAACATAGATGAGTGCCTAATCAACCCGTGTCACAACGGTGCCACTTGTATCGACGGCATCAACCACTTCACCTGCGTGTGTCCCGAGGGCTACCACGACGCCACTTGCTTCTCGCAGGTCAACGAGTGCCTCAGCAACCCCTGCGTCCACGGACATTGCGAGGACAAGGTCAACAGGTGAGGCCCTTTTTCTTCAATCCAAAATATACTGTATACATCTGTACACCGATGTGCTTTTCCATTTCAGCTACCAATGCTTGTGCGACTCCGGTTGGAGCGGCAAGAACTGCGACATCAACAACAACGAGTGCGAGTCCAACCCATGCATGAATGGCGGCACATGCAAGGACATGACTAGCGGCTACTTGTGCACCTGCCGCGTGGGCTTCACAGGTCAGTGTGGCTAGAAATTAGACTTAACATCGATCTGATCGGCTTGATCAGTATCAGAAATTAATTAGCATTTTATGTTTTCATAGTTTGCCAATCTGCAAAAGCCAGTTATACTGGGTCCCCATCGTGTATAGTATGTTTGAGTCCAAAAGCTAGTTTATTTCTACCTTTGTTACGTGTCCTTAGACGTAGTATTTTCAGTAACTGGCAACCATTATATATATCTAAAAATGTTGTATTCCGCTGCCACTGGACTTCAGCTTGTCGACGCAAACCCAACCGAAATTCACTTGTTACCATGGTGACGACAAAAGCAACAGATTGTGCCCTGTGTATTATACAAAATGGTGAAAAAGTGCTGGTGCTCGGGAGAGGACATCCTTGGAAATTTTCATGGATCAAACAAAAGAGAACAGCAAGTTTTGCAAATAGTAGACCTTAAAGAATCAAACAGTTTGTGTATCATGATTAATTCATTATAGCTTCTTCCCATATGCATGACCTGGCCACCTAGGGGCAATATTATACAGTCATGTAGAAACAACTCCGCTACTAGTATTACTTCTTTTTTTGTAGAGGATAAAGACGTATGGCTATGAGTATATTTATTTTGTGTCTCTACGTGTTTCTGCATGCGTTGTGTTGAATGATCAGTTCATCAAGTCTTAACACATCACCACATAGATGCTATTCCTTAGGACGTCTATTGAGTTTCTTACATCTATGGAGTTTCTCATTATGAGTTGCCATTAAGACAGCAAACTTAGGGGTCTGCTACAGCAGATATATTGCTCGTATCTCAAGTGTTTGCTCACAAGGGAAACCCAAAAAATAAATCAAAACTCCACCAGATGACGGCTCATGTCTGGAAAAACTTGGGAAATGTCGGGTCACTTGTATCTCTAGGAACCACTGTATAATAATTTGAATAAAACTTCATTTCCCAACAATGAGATGGAAGTGCAGAACGATTTGCCCACAGACACGTTCAGAAATACGCAGATAAATAAAGCTTTACTATCAACTTTCCATAATATGTCTCCTTTAAGTGATTTGTGCGATCTTTGTTTTGCACTTGCAGGGCCAAACTGTCAAATCAACATCAACGAATGTGCTTCCAACCCCTGCCTCAACCAGGGGACATGCATCGATGACGTAGCGGGCTACAAGTGCAACTGTGTCTTGCCTTACACAGGTTCAAAAATATTATTTACTGTACTGGCATTTCTCCGCAGTTTCCCATTTCTTGTTTCCTTTGAATTATCAGCCAATAGTGAAGGAAAAATATGGTACAAATTCTATGACCTTTCCAGTAGAAGTTCACCTATAAAACTTTCCGTTCCAGACCCTGTGGCCTCCCGTGATATGGGCATCCCTGCAAAATGTTTTTCATGTCTTCCCTTATTTCACGTCGAGTCGTCCTTTTGGAAAAATCCATACAAAACTGAAAAGGCTTCTTTTTCTTGGGTGGGAACAGGGCGCTGCGCACATTTCCTGTTTGCCTGCTTCCCGTCTCACAGCAGCAGCAAATGTCCTCACAATGGGCGGAAGCCATAGCCCGGCTTCCTGTCGGAGACGTGTCCCTTGGAAACAGATATGGAAACGTCTCTCCTGCCCCTCTAATAGTGACGGAACCCGGAAAAAAAATCCTGCGATAACTGACTGAAAGATTGTCCTCTTTTGCTGGGTTATCTCTGGAGTTCATGACTCAGATGATATAACACAGTACAGGTTAAGTCCACCTTGAGGTTATTGTGGTCATCACACTTGGAGTCCCTGATTTTATTTTTTCTTCCAACAAATCAATCACCTTTTCCAGGGGCCTGTGCCCTGGTAAAAAATTTACACTATAGATTGTAGGCAGTGGCGGGCTGTGCATTTGATACCTAATCCTTCAGTGGGGATTAGCTGTCTTAATCCACTTTTTGTCTTTGTGGCACAATGGACAATGCTTCTACGGATCAGAACATTCTAGGTCTGACTCCTGGCTAGCTCAGTCTGTTACTGTCACCATAGATAAGATGTTTAGCTATCATTGTGGTGGACATAGGTTCAAGACCCAGACTGTACCATCCGCCAACAATGTTACCAGTTGTCCAGTAAAGCAGTTTAAAGCGCCAGTAAAGTCACTCAGGAACCCCCTTGAATAGTCGGAAAAAAAAATGTCCAACACAAATCTCGGTGGACACATCTATCATAACCTCACACATGAAAAAGTCTCCAGGATCCGTGTCAAAAATTGAATAGAAAGTCAACCATTTGTTTTGAAGCAGTTAATTCAACAAATTCCAGGGCACGTGCTTTTGCAACTACTACTCGGGAATTTACCCAAATGAGCACAAATAAAGAGGTAAAATATACAAGGGTGTGCTCCCATTTTAATACTTAATGCGTGTGTTTTACAGGAGACAAATGTGAAAGCGTTATGGCCCCCTGTATCACCAAACCTTGCAAACACGGAGGAGCATGTCAGGAGTCAGAGGACTATCAGAGCTTCTCCTGCATCTGCCCGGAAGGATGGCAAGGTAAACGCTGGTGTCATCATTACCTCACTGTCTTCCCTTGCGATAGCAACACTTGGCAAATTGGGTTTCCACACCACCCCACCCCCACCCCATCCCGCACATGATCTACATGACACTTTTATGTTCATTTTCTCAAGAGCAACAGCAAAATTGGTTTAAAACCAATGTCAGACTTCTTCTCGGGTGACTTCTAGTTGACGTACTGTACAGTATGCGTGCAATTCATTCGCAGTATTTCCGGTGAGGTTTCTTTGTGGGAAACAATCCAGTTGGCAGGTGAACAGATTAAAAGATTTCTTATAACATAAATATATATAGCCTTTATTCACTTTATAAAGAATCCTGTAATATTTGTTCCATTATTTTAACCATTTTTTCGACAAATTAATTAAAATTGTATTTATTTATAGGTTATTTATCACCTTAAAATGATTTTGTAATTGATTTGTTATTGTAATTCTAATGCGCAAAAGTCAGCCAAATTAACAATTTTCTGTCAACATTTTCAGTCATTCCCATGACGCCAATTGGCGCATAGGGCAGGAACAAAGTTTCTCCACTACAGTCTGTCTTATGCCATCTTCTCTATGGTTCCCCAGCTATGATGGTTATGTAGGTCTTTTTCCATGGCCCTGTGCCATGTTACTTTGGACCTGCCTTGCTTTTTTTTTTATGTATTGAATTGAATTTAATATAATTGAATTGGGGTGGCACGGTGGATCAGCTGGTAAAACGTTGGCCTCACAGTTCTGACGTCCCGGATTCAATCCCAGACCCGCCTGTGTGGAATTTGGATGTTCTCCCCGTGCCTGCATGGGTTTTCCCTGGGCACTCCCACATCCCAAAAACATGCTACATTAATTGGACACTCTAAATTGCCCCCAGGTGTAATTGTGAGTGCGGCTGTTTGTCTCGATGTGCCCTGCGATTGGCTGGCAACCAGTTCAGGGTGTACCCCGCTTCCTGCCCGTTGACAGCTGGGATAGGCTCCAGCACTCCCCGCGACCTTCTTGAGGATAAGCGGAAAAGAAAATGGATGGATGGATAATTTAATGTGCAGAACAATGAATGACTCGTTGCCACATGGGCCGCACAGTTCTGATGACTAGGTTTCCAATCCCAACCCCTCCTGTATGAAGTTTGCATCTTCTCCCAATGCCTGCGTGTTTTCTCCCTGGATACTCATTTTTCCTCCCACATCCGAAAACCATGTGTGGTAGGTTCATTGAAGACTCAAAATTGCCCATGAGTGTGAATGTGAGTGTCAATGGTTGTTTATACAGTACAATATGTGCCCTGCAATTGGCTGGTGACAAGTACAACGTGTACCCCTCTCCCAAAGAGAGCTGGGATAGCTCCAGCACACCCCCAAATCGAGTAAGGATAAGCTGTTCATAAAATAAAATAATAGTGGTCTTTGTGACTTGTACTGGCAACTTTGAGACCATGTCATTATGTTTGGTTAACTGAGTTAATTTCATGTTTGCTTGTTTTTTTTTTTTTTTTAGGACAAACATGCGAGGTAGACATTAAAGAGTGTGTGAAGAATCCTTGCCTCAATGGGGGCACCTGCCAGAACACCATTGGAAGTTACCGCTGCAGCTGCAAACCCGGATTCACCGGACGCAACTGTGAAACTGACATTGACGACTGCAAGCCCAGTAAGTTCTTTTACTTGCAGTAAAGTAGGGCTGCACAATATATTCTTCGATTATCGTCATCACGATGTACGTATATGAAATCATTACATCACAGGATCCGCTGAGATGTTGGTGTACTGTAATGTACAGAGGATTAACTGTAATATTAAAAGTGAGCAGCAGAGGGACCTGTTTGGACATGCTACTATAGTTAGCACCTAACAAACAATGGACACCTGCTGCATTTCCTATTTCGCTCTTCAGAATCAAACCAGTGTAGGCAAGCACATCACAGTTGCGTGAGTGCTGGAGGTGCATTCAGAGAGACAGCATAAATGGGAGTGAATATGTTCCTTGATTCTTTGGTAATACACTACATAAATGTAAAAATGGATAATGAGGAAAATTCCAATTTGTATCAGAATGGTTTGTTAAAATACTGTACGATTACGCTGTGGTATGGATTTTATTTTGTTTTGTAATCTATGAGCGATAAAAAATATTTTGTTCATATTCTCAGCTAGAGCTGGGTCATTTCACCATCAGTCCTGTCATGGTGTGTTTTGTCTTTTTGTTTAAACATTAAGGACTAGAGTCCTGTTTTTGTTTTCATTCTGCGTTGGAGAAAAAAAACATTCAAGGAACACATTTCCTCGGGTTTTTGAGATTGTAGGGTGAACGCTACATGGGTGGACTGAATTGGGACAACAATGGGGAATTGAAATCCAAGAATATTGAGTGTAAATAGCCTGTTAGCAAAATACAGTATTAAAAAAATTGTGAAGTACTGCACTTCATTTTTGGAGTTGTGAACGTTGTTCAAAATTTACTGACAATGAACTGAACAGTTACATTTTTGGAATGGTGAACTGAACTTTGGACTAGTTAGGGTGGAAAAAGAACTTTCCCAACACTGATGGTGTATTGTTTCACATCGCAATACAAATATTGCAGCCTTAAATATAAATTTTAAAATAATTTTCTTCCTATATCTCACACCTCTGCAATGAACCCGTTGTGCATAAAATATCCCATAATATGTCAATTTGAAAATAATGAATTGAAAATAGGTGATGGACCCCTCTCCAGTGTTATTTTTTTAGTGTTTAAATGTTTTAATACCATTAAAATGTGTGAGAAGAATGTTTCTTATGTTATTGATTTTCACAAGTTACAGGTGGTTCTGGAATTTATTCCTCACAATAAAAACAGATTCATTATAAGAGTTAAATCTATGATATAGCAGGGCCTGATTTTTCCAACAGTTCTTTAGGTAAATCACATGCTTATTATCGCTTCCTGCACTCTCAGATCCGTGCAGCAACGGGGGCCTGTGTCAGGATGAGGCCAACGGCTTCCAGTGCACGTGCCAGCCGGGCTTCCGCGGCACTGCGTGCGACGAGGACATCAATGAGTGTGAGAGCAACCCGTGCAAGAACGGCGCCAACTGTACTGACTGCGTCAACAGTTACACCTGCACCTGCCCACCTGGCTTCAGCGGCATCCACTGTGAAAATAACACGCCAGACTGCACCGAGAGGTATGGCGTGCTCAGTTTTGTTTTATCCACTGCTGCCCCCTGTGGTGAATTGTGGAAGTACAAATAAATAGCTTTACTTGAGTATTACTATTTTACTTGCGTCTTTATTTTATTGTTTTTCCAATGATTTTACTTAAACGCCCTACATTCAAAAACAGGCACATACAATGTCAAAATGTGTTCTGTACTTTATCAACCTTACCTGACAATACAATGTAAAAAAAGACGTAGATGCAGTAGAGTCACCAGTCATTGATTAAAATTTGTGGTCTGATCAGGCAAAGTGACATAGAAGACAGTAAAAATCAATTTTTACTTCCGTACCTTTTAGAGTCTCCACTTCTACTTTTACCTTGGTCTTTTTTTACACTAGTGTCTGTACTTCTTACCAGGTGCGAGTAGTTTCGCAAGCTCTGTTGCGTTCATATAAGGTATTTTTACAAACCCATGCTTTTTTTTCCCACAGCTCCTGCTTCAACGGCGGCACCTGCGTGGACGGCATCAATGCCTTCACGTGTCTGTGCCCTTCCGGCTTCACCGGCAGCTACTGTCAGCATGACATCAATGAGTGTGACTCCAGACCCTGCTTGCACGGCGGGACTTGCCAGGACAGCTACGGAGCCTACAAGTGTGTGTGTCCACATGGATACACTGGACTTAACTGTCAGGTGAGAAAGAGCATTGAAATAATGGCGCGTGGTGTGTGTAAGATTACGTGAGGCATTACTGAGGCTATATGAGCCATATTAAAGCAACAGTATCTCGAAAATGTGACTACACCCCTCACATTTTACAAAATATTTTAGCAAACATTTTCACATAGCACAATGGGTCAGCTGGAAAGTGTTGGCCTCACAGGTCTGAGGTCACTTCCTATCCTAGATCATTAAAACTGTTTGAATAAAGCAATAAAATACATATTATACAAGGAATACAATATGCAGTTCATAGTGTTAAGAGTTTAAAAGGTCTTTAAGAGTATAAAAAATGTTTATAAGAACATGTGGTTACGACCTCGCGGATTTCACCTATTGTGCAGGTGGTTTGGAACCTAACCCTCTAAATTAACGAGGGATTAGTACAGTACTCATTGTGAGATTCTGTTGCATACAGGTTACCATGTCAATGCTGCGTGTGGCATATTCAATTTACATTCATATTAAAGCTAAGCAAGGTAGGTACAGTTTAAATATTCCTTTTAGTTATCTATTTTCTAATAATCAACTTGTTTTTTAGAACCTCGTGCGCTGGTGCAACTTGTCACCCTGTAAAAATGGGGGTTCCTGCTGGCAAAGGGACACCTCCTACAGCTGCGAGTGCCAGACGGGTTGGGCGGGGGTCTACTGCGACATACCAAGTGTTTCCTGTGAGGTGGCGGCCAAACAGAGAGGTAAGAAAAAGGGGACGTATCATTGAAAATTAATTGTTGTCGTAGCTGCTATCAAAATATTTAAAAATAAAGCATTTAAGTTTGAAATTACACAACCGATTCAATCTTTGGGTGAACTACAGTATGTCCAAAATGTGCCTGTAAAGAAATTTTCAATTTGGCTAATATACATAATACCACTTTCATCCCACTTTTCCTGCCTGTGCCATGGAAGTTCAGATGGAGATTTGGCATTTTCAAGCATCAGTCAAACTATGAAGAGCAGCGTTTGGTTGATAAGTGGCATGGCGTTCAAAAGTTTTGCGTCACTCAGACAATTTCACATTTTCCACAAATACACACTGTTCTTTATATGTATTTTTTAACTACATTAACAATACATACACAGTATTCCTGATTAATGTAATGTCTCCATTGAAAAAATGTTTTTTATTTAAAATAAACATATTTCTAAGTGACCCCAAACTTTTGAACAGTAGTATAAAATATATTTAACATTTTTTGTGTTGCCGTCCCCCCCGCTGTCCCCTCCCAAAAAAAAAACATCAACAACTTCAAAGTCACTTGTGGAATGTAAATATTTTATGATGCAACGATTGGTCAGTAATTGATTTCGTTGGAAAAATGCATAGATTATCTGCTAAAAGAGAAAATAAATTGTAATTTAGGTAAAGATTTTCTGTCAAAATTTAAAGAACTGGTTGCCAGCCAATCGCAGGGCACATGCAGACAGTTGCACTCACAATCACACCTAGGGGCAATTTAGAGTGTCCTATTAATGTTGCATATTTTTGGGATGTGGGAGGAAACCGGAGTGCCCTGAGAAATCCCACACGGGCACGGGGAGAATTGGTAACTATATATGATAATATTGGTAATGAAGTACTGCCTCCACCAGTGAAATTCCACCACTGTGTAGCTTGGCCCGTAGGTGTCAGAACAGAACATAATTAAAAAGCTGAGTGAAAAGTCAAAGTTATGTTGTCAAAGGCATGTTACTGACATGTTTAGAAAACTGTGAAGTGTTTGGAACTGAATTTTTAAAAAAGCATAATATATGACTATTTCTTATTTCACTAGGGGTAGACGTTGCAAACCTGTGCCGTAACTCAGGCCAGTGTCTGGACATCGGAAATGTTCACCGCTGCCATTGCCAGGTGGGCTACACAGGAAGCTACTGTGAGGAGCAAGTGGACGAATGCACGCCCAACCCGTGTCACAATGGAGCCACTTGTTTTGACTTTTTAGGAGGATACACCTGCAAGGTAAGAAATCTCAAATATAACTACTTAACTATTTTCTACAGCAGGGGCCATCAACGCTGTGCCTGCAGGCTTCCAATAAGTCTGTGTGTGTATATATTTCCAAGTCACTATTTGTGTATTCAATACTTCTGTGGAGTCGCTGTAAGTAGCAGGTCTATTTATAAGCGGCACCCACTTCCAGTAATGTTAAGCTCCCCCGCATTAAAAATCTGTAGGTCGGCCTTGGCTCGGAAAGAAAAACGCCAGATAAACAAAAATCTTTGTGTTTCATGTCAGCCATCGATTCAACTCTTCTTCCTCCTTTTCTTCTTCTCCTCCCCCATCTTGGCGTCGCAGTGTTCGCCGGGCTTCGTGGGGACCAACTGCTCCGACGAGATCAATGAGTGCTTCTCCCAGCCTTGCCAACACGGGGGCACCTGCATTGACCTGATCGATACCTACAAATGCTCCTGTCCTCGTGGAACCCAAGGTTAGAATACCCCATTCCGCCCATCCTCTCCTCTGTGTCCCTTAATTAATTACGCTTAAAGTTGCAAAGGGGTGAAACTTTTATGGAAAATTTCTGAAAAGTTTCTGGCAAATCTCCATATGAGGGTAAACTGGAATTTTGATCCCTAGTTTATCACTAAGATTAAGTTCCAAAGCAGCCCTGTCCCAGGTAAAATCTGCAAAGTGGCAACCACAGGTATATACTATAGGTGTATGTGTGTGTAAATATATATGTACACACACACAGTGTTTTGTCAGTTCTTGTGTGTTAACCAAATGAATTTACTCTGTACGTACAGGCATCAACTGCGAGATCAACGTGGACGACTGCATGCCGTTGGCCGAGCCGCTCACCAAAGAGCCCAAGTGTTTCAACCACGGCCGGTGCGTGGATGGCGTGGGTGGCTACCATTGCTTGTGCCCACCCGGGTACGTTGGCGAGCGCTGCGAGGGTGACGTCAATGAGTGCCTCTCCAACCCGTGCGACCCTCGCGGCACGCACAGCTGCATCCAGCTGGCCAACAATTACCGCTGCGAGTGTCGCACCGGATTCACAGGTACTATTGATTCAGTGGTGAAGAGGGGAGCAAAGTACGGTTCGGGTCTTCAAGCAGGCTCACTGAGCATTTTCCATTTTCAAGACTCCTGTAATTTTTGCAACAATCATTTCGCTGTTTTTAACCAAAATTCGTAGCTATTGAATTAGTTAATCTATTCACGTTAAATGAATAAAATATTGGCCGGAAAGATACAAAATTATTCAATGGAAATTAGGCAAATTGGAAACAGAGAAAATTCTTGGAAAAATACAACATTTTAGATGGAAAATACAAGAGATTACACAATAATAGTCTGTAGTTTAATTTAAAGTAATGAACTTACAAATGACAATGAAGTATTTCGATATTAAAATAAAAAAAACCAAGACATTTGTTTATGCTATAAACATTTCATGGGTAAATTAATTACAATTAAAATAGTGAGAAATAATAGAATTACAAATGAGAATTAAATAATAATAAGTAAAATAAAATTTCATGTAAATTTAACAATTTGTTTGAATTGTATTTATAGGTAACTCATTAATTAATTGTGATTGGCCAATTATATGAATAATTCAAAATTGCGTTTGAATACCTTTTTAGGGACTTGGACAAAGGATTAAGATTTCAAATGAGGGTTTAAAAAATTGTGAAAAAAAAATACAAAAATATTCTAGGAATAATACAAATGTGCAAAAATATATGTAATAAAATGAAACATATATGTTGAAAATGAAAACATAAAACAATACTAAAATACTAGATGAATACAAAATGGGCGAAAAAAATACCAAAAGTTTGGGATTTTTTTTAAACCACCAGTCAAAAAGTACAAAAATCTTGGGAGTCGGTATCTGCAAAAATATACGTAATAAAATGAAACATATATTGAAAATGAAAACATAAAACAATACTAAAATATTAGATGAATACAAAATGGGCGAAAAAAATACCAAAAGTTTGGGATTTTTTTTTTAAACCACCAGTCAAAATGTACAAAAATCTTGGGAGTCAGTATTACATGGAAAACAGATTTTGGAAAAAATGCAAACTAGATGAAAAATACAGAATTGGCAAAAAAAGTGAAAAATGTTCTTTAATGTGGTATTTCCTGGGGAAAAAGGGTTCAACAAACAGTATTTTACCCACTTCTCAAATAGGCAGAGCAATAAACAGGATTAGAGTTATTGCACATTAAAAACCCTGAAAAAGATGCTTTGGGATACCTTGTTGTTGGCCGAGTTAACCCGTGTTTTTTATGACATGGCTCTAGGTCAGCGCTGTGAAGCTGTCTTCGATGGCTGTAAGGGGAAACCGTGTCGCAATGGTGGCACCTGCGCTGTCGCCAGTAACACACCGCACGGCTTCATATGCAAATGTCCTCCCGTAAGTGTGTGCGCATTCTTAAACAAACACCTTCAATATTTGTGGTGAGGGATGTTAGCCGTGACTTCAGTGTGCTATTACCCAACTTAATCCAGCTCTAAAAACCACCACTATTACAATGAAGATATAGTGCTCCGACGCATATTCACAATTCGATATTTGCACCTTTTCTGAGAAATGTGTTATCCGTTATTCAATGTTTTTGTGATCAGGTCAAAGCTCAGACTAATATCAAAGTTTTGCTTTGACGGATTTGTATGGCTTCTTGATGCTAAAGAGCTATGTTGATTTAATCAGGACATTGCACCCTGTAAGAGAAGAGTAGTGATTTGTTATCATGTTGTGGCTTCTAGAGCCAATTTAGTTGGTTTGTTCTTTGTTCTGAATGTCATACTAGGCCAGCACCGACAACTGGAGACAACTTCCTTGTGTGTTGTTACACACTTGGCCAATAAAGCTGATTCTGATTCTGAATCTGATACAATATAGTGCAATACATTCATTCAATGACTATTTCAGTTACTTTTATTTGTTGTGAAAACTATTTTTGTTATGATTTATGGTGGGAAAAAATTGTGTGTGTTGTGACTCGTGAGCAAGATTCTCTGACTCGACTTGCGACATGCTTAACCAAATAATGGCATGACTTGCTTGGTATTTCGTGGTGACTTGATTTATTTGTCCACCCCTCAAATACAGTTAAAGTTACAGTACTGTAGTAATTATTTTGAAGGTCCTAGGCAGAGTAGATTGACATGGCAACACAAAGAGAATCTGACAAAATATTTTGACATCTACATCTGCATATTGGAAGTAGTACAGCCAAGAAAAATGCTACAAAATGAAGACAATTGACTTTTGGGAATAAATTAATACAATTTAATAGAACAAATAATAGAATTTAGGTTGTAAATGTAGTTCCTAATAGTGTTCAGGCCACCAGGGAAAATCTTCCTGGGTTAGGCGTAGGGTTACTGACCACTTTTTGTGGTTAACATTGCATCGTTTCCAAACAGGGATTCACTGGCTCCACCTGTGAATACAACGCTCAGGCTTGCGGCAGCCTCCAGTGCCAGAATGGAGGCACCTGCATCTCGGGCCAAATGAGTCCCAAGTGTCTGTGCACACCATCATTCACGGGGCCCCAGTGCCAGTACCCCACCGACACCCCGTGCAATTCCAACCCCTGCTACAACTCAGGCACGTGTGAGAACACCCCCGAGGCGCCGTACTACCACTGCGTCTGCCCTGCCAACTTCAATGGCGTCTGGTGCCATATCCTGGACTTCAGCTCCCCGGGTGGTCGGGGCCACGACGTATCACTACTGCCACCGTCAGCGACGGACGTAGCCTGTGAGATACCGCAGTGCGAGGATCGTAAGCACAACCAGGTTTGCGATGTGCTGTGCAACAATCACGCGTGCGGCTGGGACAACGGCGACTGCTCACTTAACTTCGCCGATCCATGGAAGAACTGCTCAGCCTCGCTGCAGTGTTGGCGCTACTTCAATGACGGCAATTGTGACTCGCAGTGCGACAATGCTGGCTGCCTCTATGATGGATTTGACTGCCAGAATCTGGAAGGACAGTGCAAGTGAGTAGTCTGTTGCTTATGTTAGATAGCAATGGATAACAAAAATATATATTTTTTTGGGAGGGGGGGATACTATTGAATCACTGAATCCAAAAATGATATCTGTTTCTCTTGTTCAGGTCAGGTTTTTTACCAAGTTGTTATAGTTCATTAGTTAAATGTTAAAAAGATTTTTTTTAAACTATAAGCTGTATTGTAGACATTGATCAAATTAATTTGGCTACCTGTAAATAGAATGTTACCTTATCAATGCTCAAAATTTAGAGCATGAACCTCCATTTATTTGAACCTGTAAAGTGAAAACATGTACTGGTAAACAAAAATGTGGCCATAGTTTTAAAATGTTGACGTTTGCGCAAAACTCCTGGGATATTTGGACTCAGCACAACAAAATTGTCTTGAGCTACACATAAAATAGACAATGAATCTGTTGTTGACCAGTGTGCAATATTGCCACAGCTACTTTGAAAACACGCCAGGAAAACAGCATTTATAATGTGTACAGAAAAATGCCACAACAACCAAAAATACTTTTTAACTGAGCGACTTAACAAAAATAGTGTGGTGACAGTAAAATTGGGAACTACTCCGCACTTTACTGGTACTGGATTGTCACTGTGTATTGTGTAATCACTTCCCAATCTCAATCGTTTATTTTTATGGGAAAAAAAGGTGGTATTGGTTTAATGCTTTTGATTTAGTGAACTGTTCTCTGTTTGAAACAGCAGCCACTAAATATTGATAGGTGAGAGACATTGATGATGCAAAGGTAACTGTTGCTGAAATGATAAAGTAACTGTAGTGTAATTACTCTCCTGAGTAAACTAATGTGTTGTTTTGCTCGTTACTCAAAATGGCGGACTGTTGGAGCATCACACCAGTGCCTTGAGGTACGAGTGATTTTAGATAGGAGTTGCCATTTGGCTCATGTTTTTTGCTTTGACTTGCGAGAGCAGATTTGAGATACAGTACAGTACTTATTGTGGAGTGCTAACTACACATTAAGCAGCACTTTGGAAATAGTGAACGATTCATCAAAACTGAGGGTTCAAGCTCTTTATTGCCACATTTACAGTCAAACTAAACATAAAACAAAGGCAATTACTCTTCCTATATTTAATATACTGACGTAGCTGAGCCGCTCAAACACCTTTGACCTGTTTTTTATTCATAGCCCCCTGTACGACCAGTACTGTAAAGACCACTACGCCGACGGCCACTGCGACCAAGGCTGCAACAATGCTGAGTGTGAATGGGATGGCTTGGATTGTGCCAACAACATGCCTGAGAAGCTGGCCCTGGGCCAGCTGCTGGTGGTGGTCCTGATCGCGCCAGAGCAGCTGCTCAATCACTCATTTGGCTTCTTGCGTGAGCTCAGCCGCGTCCTACGTACCAATGTGGTGTTTCGGATGGACTCAAAGGGCAAAACCATGGTGTACCCCTACTACGGCAATGAGCAGGAGCTAAAGAAGTACAATGTCAAACGCTCGGTGGACACGTGGTCAGAAGTTCCGAGCAAGGTGCTGAGCGTGGTCAGGAGGAGTGTGGATGGGCACTGGTGGACGAAGCGGGAGCTGGATCATGTGGAGATCAAAGGGTGAGGAAGATTATTTACACTCTATCCTTAAGTATGAGAGAGTACAGCCTACTTTGAAAGTACAGATCAGTTTTAAAAGTAGTAAAGAAAAGTCAAAAGCCATCACAAAAATAAATACAGAAGTATACCGATACTGAAAAGTCTATCGCTATACTGACACTGAAAGATCTAGTTCAGTAGCTGTACAGACGTCCAACTGTTTAAGGACAATGTTCCTCAACTTACAATTGAAAGGAATTTCAACATTTCATCATCTACTGTCCCTAATATAATCAAAGGTTCAGAAATCTGAAGAATCACTGCATCTAAGATTTTCAAACCATTGTATTCTGTTTTTATTTATCAAACACAGCATCCCAACTTCATTGGGATTATGTTTGTACTTAGCATGTCTGCTGCCATTTAAAAAAGGGAGAACCAGCTAAATGTGTTCTCCTGGATTTGTAGCTCCATCGTGCATTTGGAGGTCGACAACCGACAGTGCGTCCAGCAGTCCAGCGAATGTTTCCAGAGCACCACGGACGCCGCCGCCTTCCTCGGGGCGTTGGCCTCCAGCGGCAAACTGGACGTTCCCTATACAATCGAAGCAGTTTATAGTGAGTATACATAGTTTTTATCTTCTGTTGGCTGGAGTGTGAATGCGTTGTGTGAAACTGTAATTTCCATTTTTAGAAGCAATTTTGTCAGAAGAGATCTCTTCAGTGTCATAAACATGTTTTGTTCATTACATTGTTAAAGTTTCCTTGTTCAAATCCTTCACTGCCTTTTGGCTATTTTAAAATGCTATAGATGGGCTAATGTAAATAGCATAGATGCTGCAAACCTTATAAAAATGCTAGTGTCACTGATGGAGCAACGCATGCTGTACATGTAGCGCATGCAACAATACTCATATGCAGATATTCTTTCTAACAACTATTGGAGCTACCTAAATTAGGGACCTTCCCTGCCTTATTTTCTCGATCTATCTCTTCCCAGGTCACTGTAGAATTCCACCTTACGTTTATATTGTAAAAACTCATCAAAGAATATAACACTTAAAAATCTATAATATAGCGACGGTCCGGACAACAAACCACGATATAGCAGTGGAACACTTGAATTAATGGTGAATGGGTGCATTTTGCAGTGAATGTGCTGTGATCCCATCAGGCCTTGATCTGGATATTTCCTTACATGATCGTAGACACACAGGTGGGACACGTGCAGGGGTGCCCACATGAAAAAGTGAAAATATCCACACCGCCCGCCGCCCCTGTCAAGTCCTAACCCCACCGCTCTTTGATTGTATATTTGTTATGCAGCACTGAACAAATTCAGTTGCGATCAATCAATCCTTTTTGCTCGCAAGTCTTAAATCCACTGGCTTCAGGCTCCAAAATGCTTAATTGCTGCAAATCAACTCATAGCAGCTCTCCATCTCCTGCTTTTGTGTGTGTGTGTGTGTGTGTGTGTGTGTGTGTGTGTGTGTGTGTGTGGTGTGTGTGTGTGTGTGTGTGTGTGTGTGTGTGTGTGTGTGGTGGTGTGTGTGTGTGTGTGTGTGTGTGTGTTGTGTGTGTGTGTGTGTGTGGTGTGTGTGTGTGTGCATGGTGCGAGGGGCTGCTGCTGCAACCTTCACCTCGCTGGATGTAATACCAGGACTTAAGGCTTTAGGTTGGGGAGGGGAGTTTATCATTTCAAAATCGTTAGTAGAGAGGGGGGAAAAAAGAGAAAGGGAAAAATTGATCGGGAGTGTGCTAGAAGTTGGGAGTCTTTGTTATCTGGAAAATCCTGATAAATCCTCCGTCTTTACAGCTTAATGCGCATGCAGTAATTTGAAGTTCATTAATCCCCCTCCTCCTTTCTCTTTTTTTTTTCCTCTTAAAGAAGAAATGCTAAAGTTGTCTCTCGGTACCATGAGTTGAAAAGCGAGTTAGGAGGGTGGTGGTAGTGGTCTTTTTTTTTTTTTAAGACATCTCGCCCCATTCTTTGCCATTGTGATTATTACAGGATAGCTAGTAGAAGCAAGTGTCTCAGACGCTCTCACTGCTGGCCTGTTCTCGGTCCCGTGACCATGCTGTGCCTTTTCTCGCCAGGCGGTGCTGACCCCCAGCAGCCGCAGGAACTCTACCCGCTCTACTTGGTGCTGGGCAGCCTGGCCGTGTTGGCCTTCGTCGCTGTGGGCGTGGTGGTCGCCCGGAAGCGTCGGCACGAGCATGGGCGCCTCTGGCTCCCTGAGGGCTTCAAGACCACCGAGCCCAGCAAGAAGAAAAGACGCGAGCCTGTCGGGGAGGATTCTGTGGGATTAAAGTAAGTTTCATCAGGTCCCCCCCCCCCCCTCCTACAGGTCACGCAAAGGGCTACTTCTGACCTTTCAAATTTGGGGTGAGTCTCAGGGTCTTACCATATCATTCATGATACTTAGAGAATGCAGTTTGTGTAGAAATGAGTGCGTCTCTGTGCTGAAGAGCTGCTGTGGAATAATTCAATTGTTGACGTGTGTGACAAATGGAGGTATATGTATAAAATAGATCCTAATTTTGAAATGTGATTGTGAAAATAAGGGGATTTGGGGCATGTGATAAATAGTTCGGAAGATGTCCTGAAAAAGATAAACATTGGACTCGGAATGCTTTGAATCAGTCAAGAAATGTGGAAGAAAGTAAATATGAATGAATGCCATTTATTGTCATTATACAACTACAACGAAAATGGAGAACCTTTCCTGAGTCAATGCATCCATAAAATCAATATAAAAATAAGAATATCAAAAATAAGTACAAATAAATCAAAATACACGTGTAAAACAGAATGCATTAAAAGCATTGCTCAAGATATGGAGATCAGTGTGCCTTTGTCATAACAGCACGGCAAAGGAAATATGAGAGTTCAGGGTGGTGAATTATGAATTTGGAAATTTTATCATGATATTTGAGGAATGTGAGAAATACTGGAATGGAGAAAGGTGATTGATATGTAAAATATCACTGAACTGGGGAATTTAGAGGGAAAATTTGTGATTAGTAGCTCTACAGATGTCCTGAATGAGCTGAACATTTTGAAGTTGGAATGGTAGAGCAATGTAGAATAGGAGGTAAAATAGTTATTAATTTTTCTGAATATTACTGTGAAAATGTGGACATTTGGGGAACGTGATGGATTGATAACATACCTGTATAGGTCAAAAGTCTCTTCATTTTGGATTTTATCTTTGTGAAAATCTAGGGTTTGGATGAGAAAGATCTGAATGTTTTGGAAGGGTTCGAGTGTGAAAAAATGCATTTACAGTGATTGGCAGTTGAGTTGTGCCATAAATGACAGCCGAGGGGTGGGACAGTATATGGATTTGATCAATCCTTGTGTATTGGGTTTTTTTTCTCCATTAATGGTTCCGCGCTCAGAGGAGATGGACCAATTTCACTGTAATCTCCTCTTGTTGGTCACAGGCCGCTAAAAAATACCTCGGACATTTCGCTCGTGGACGACGTCCACAATGATTGGGGTGAAGACGAGCCCTCGGGCGACAAACGTTTCAGGGTAAGAAATCAATATAATATTTCTCTATCTTTATCCTAATATCTTAATAATAATACTAACTTTATCTCCAAACTATTTCTAACATTGTTCATTTTTATCCATTGTTGTTTTTCTATATTTTCAGGGTTTTTTTTTACCTCTCATCCTGTTCTTGGTTTTGTTTTGTTTTTTGCAATTTTTTTTTGGTCTTATATTTTGTATTTTGTAGTCGTGATTAATATTATTGCCAGATTAATTTTGTATTCTCATCTTTGCACCAAATCCAATTCCAAATCAAAATATTTTTCCCCGTCTCCAGCAGTTTGACGAGCAAGCCATCGTGGATGCACGTCACCACACGGACAACCGGCAATGGACCCAGCAGCACTTGGACGCGGCTGACTTGCGCATCCCCTCGGTGGCGCCTACACCCCCCCAGGGCGAGATTGACAGCGACTGCATGGATGTCAACGTCCGGGGGCCAGGTGGGTGATCCTCAGCCAATTAGTATCCGGGATTCTAAATAGAAAGCAGAATTTTAAGGTGGAGTTTCCAAAGGCTACAAAGTGATTGCAAAGTTTATTCGACATAGAAAACTTGGTTAATAAAAAGTGATTTTAATCACATTAGGATCAAGAGTAATAAATGAATCCTTTATAATTCTGATGTATTATTTATTTTTCATTTATTGAAGGGATCTATGATTTCCATCCACCCATTTTCTGAGTCGCTTATCCTCACAAAGGTTGCTGGAGGGATATATACTATTTAATATGTTATTATATTTTGTATAACATACCAGTATTTAAATATCTAATATAACTGTATAATAAGTAATGGAAAAATTACACTGTTACTGAATATACCTATTTCCATCAAGTATATGTTATTATTATTATTATTACGTATAGTTCATTATTATTAATATTGTCTTATACTTGTCATTTTTAATTATTTCATTAGACTTCCTTTTCAAACAATTATAAGAAATTATACAAAATAGGAATGAATATTACTTTTTGTATTATTGTTTTTTCTTTCAATATTCACCTCTACCAAGGTATTTACTTTTTAATATTTTTCTTTTTATTATATTAATTAAATAACTGTCTGTGTGTCTTTTTATATATCATTCAATTAGTTACAAAAATACACATTTTGACATCCAATAATTTAGTTGGGATATTTGTTATCGCTTGTAAATCTCATCTAATCAGGCTTTTAATTGTTTTGCCTCTGCTGGATCTCATGATAATTTCATCCCTTTATGTCACATTTGGCTAAAAGGATAACTGTTACAAATGATCAAGCATTTTAATTGCTTGTCAAATGGAATTACATGCCTGTTTGACAAAGATCTTTATTGCGAGTATGTGTTTGTCTTATGGCTTCCGTCAAAGCAGAGAGCACATCACATTGTCAGTGTGTGATTTGCGTCGGTGTGCACAAGGGAGTTGTTGCAGACCCTGCCGGAGTCCTTGGAGCAAAGGGATCTTCTTCAAAGCAGACGCCACCTGGGGGTTGGGGGGGATGCGGGGGGGGCGGGGTGTTACACTGATTCCAGATCAGACTGATCATTGCACCACTAATGGGCCTCCATTTTCTAACCCAGTAATAGGCAAACGTTTTCTACTGAGAAGCAGAACAGCAGGAAGAGGGATTTTACTTCACCCCATGTTCATGAAACATGATAAAACCAATAGTCAATTAGCTGGTATTAATTATACCCTGTCAACATATGCAAACAAAAACCTTTCAGACCACCAAATTGTTATTGATGACAAAGCTAAACTGATTAAAGTTAATCTCATACAGTACCTTTTAAGAGAAATAAGACACTCCACTTAAAAGTGTATCGTGTAATATCCAAATGTATTTTCAATTTTTAATGCAAAAAAATATTTGACAAATTCTAGTTTGACCTTAACGCCCTTGGAACTTTCATAACTTGTATGTACTTGGAAATGTTAGGAGTTTCTTCCCTCATAAGGCTGCCCCCTGCAAGCATGCATTACAGCGATCTAGAGCATTTTAACTTAACAAGCCTGCACAAATTTATCAAATGTCAATATTGTATAAAAAAAAAATACATCCAGACTTTTAACATTTTTTTACATTTGCTTGTGCCACAACAAATATCGCTTACTAAGTATAAGCAAATGTCTCTGCCTACAAGTGCTGACATCACAGGCTCACTCAGGTCCAGGCCAAAATCTGACATAAACCACAAGAAGACAAGCCTAGAATAACTTTTTTTTTCTACAAATATGTTTTGTTTTTTTTTACCCCAGAACTATAAAATAAGTGTCAGTGTTCGCATAGGTCTTTCAAAAGAGGCTATTTTGTCATAGGTGTCGAATCCCCAGAAGAGAAGCTAGAACAAACCAAAGTAATGGGGTTAACAACTAGCAAGTGCACTTTTTTTCGCCTCCGCCCCCACCGATCGATACGCGGGGATCGACCAAATCTGCGGGCTCTGCGGCCTGTGATTCCTTTTGAAGAGGAGAAAAGCCCGTCCGAGTTGATGCACCGTGCCGTGCTGCGTCCCTCAGTTAGATATTGAAGTTCACCTTTTTTTTTTATCCCGCCCCACCCATACTTACCTTTTCTTCCGAAGCATAACTGAAGCGTCGATCAGAATCCGTGATTGAATTTCTCTGCTTTGTTTGATCGGCCTTTGCTTTGAAATGCATCCTGTTGTCTTCGTTTCTCTCCTGAGTCTGACTCTCCACCCCCCAACCCCCTATTCAGCTGTTTGGTTAGTAGAGTAAAATTTTAGCTGTGCAACATGGGAATTTTATATACTGGTACAGTTGTATCTAGACTTAGAAGTGCCCCCCGTTTACAAATTATTCGAGATATGATAGCAAACGGGAAAAAGAGGCCAAATTCTTGTTTGATGCTCTTTATTGCAACTCCCAAATTAAGTTTACTGTAAAAGTAAACATAATACAAACAGAATTACATGTGTATTTAACCAAATGACATAACTAAGATTTGAGAATTCAGTGATTTGAGTTACGCGAGTGTCATGTAACCGATTAAACTCACAATTCAAGGTCCCACTATACATTAATCCCGCACTAGTCATAAAAGATAGGAACTAAGCGTCACTGTACATACCAAGACCACAGGTAATCGGCACCCTCCTACAAACAATTTTGAAGATATTCATATTTTAAGGGCAGTACAGAGGATGATTGTTGAGCACGCGTGTGTCACAATCATGCCCCGAGGACCAGATCCGTCTCACCGCATGATTTTATGTGGCCCACAAAGGCAAATCGTGTGTATCAACTTCCATGAGTTTTGTTCAAATCTGTACCAAAATTTCAAATTGTCATATCATAAATTATAACGTTGAGATATTGCTCTTGCCCAAAGATAGCTGCACGGCACGGTGGATCAGCTGTAAAGCGTTGGCCTCACAGTTTTGAGGTCCCGGGTTCAATCCCGGACCCGCCTGTGTGGAGTTTGCATGTTCTTCCCATGCCTGTGTGGCATCTTTCTGGGTATTCCAGTTTCCTCCCACATCCCAAAAACATTCAACATTAATTGGACACTCTAAATTGCCCCTAGGTATAATTGTCAGCAGTTGTTTGTCTCGATGTGCCCTGCGACTGGCTGGCAACCAGTTCAGGGTGTACCCCGCCTCCAGCCCGTTGACAGCAGGGATAGGCTCCAGCACTCCCCGCAACCCTTGTGAGGATAAGCGGCTAAGAAAATGAATGGATGAATATACTACAAGCTAGAATCCCCAAACCCTTTGACATCATTTCTAACTCGTTTTACAACATTAACCTTAAAAAAAAACAGTTCAGATTTGATGGGGGGAGAGTGTGTGTACCGGAAGTATGCATTCATTCCAGTAACAACCCAGGCTAAACTTAGCTCCACCCTAACATAGAAAGTTCTTTGTAACTGTGAAGGTGTATCTCGTCAACATACTTTCTTGACAGCAGTTCCTAATTAGACATGGCTTTGGCCACAGGTTGTGGCATCTGAGGTCATTTCAGAAACCACAAAAAAATTTCAGAGAAACATTTTTTTCCAAAATTATCGTGATGTTGTGTGTAGAAGTACAAGGCAATAAATGAACTTACCCAAGTTTTCAGTGAGGCTGTAAAGTAAGATGTGAAAATAATCAAGTGTTGTGAATAGTTTCCAAGTAGGACATTGACAAAACTGGCCAAAGACAGGTGTTTCAAAATTGGTTCATCATATTGTTTAAAAAAAAAAAAAACACGAGGCTGTGAATACTCATTTACATGTGATTTCCTCAGATGGATTCACACCGCTCATGATCGCGTCCTGCAGCGGTGGAGGCCTGGAGACGGGCAACAGCGAGGAGGAGGAGGATGCCTCGGCCAACGTCATAAATGATTTCATCTACCAGGGTGCCAGCCTTCACAACCAGACGGACCGCACCGGAGAGACGGCGCTGCACCTGGCCGCCCGCTACGCCCGCTCCGATGCCGCCAAGCGGCTGCTGGAGGCCAGCGCCGACGCCAACATCCAGGACAACATGGGGAGGACCCCACTTCACGCCGCCGTGGCAGCCGACGCCCAGGGGGTCTTCCAGGTTAGTCGGGGGTTCATCATTATGTCCATTATCTTTTACTCCCCCCGTCCTCGTTTTTACACTTAAGTTTGTTGAAATAGCATCGTTACTTTTTACCCTGTGGTGATGACGCCACAACAGAGGAAAGATATACAGTAAATAAACGCATAAATATTAAGAGGAAAAAAAGTTGCAAAATAAAAAAAAAATCTTATGACAAGATATTAATCAAAAATGCAAAATATGAAACAAAGGTGTGACATAATATCAGAAAAAGACTAATGTATAATATAAAAGTCTTATTACTGAAATAAATAAAAATAAGATTTAAAAATACAAACTACACACATATATACACAAATATTTTTAACAAAACGTTTTGGATGAAAACTACACAAATATTAGACAAAAATATTATGGGGTGGTTAGTGGGGACCATCCATGATCTGAGCCACATATCCTCACGAGGGTTGCAGGTGTACTGAAGCCTATCCTAGCTATCTTTGGGCGAGAGGTGGGTTATACCCCGAACTGGTCTCCAGCCAAATCCAGGGCACGTATAAGCAAACAACCATTCACACTCATAATCACACCCACGGGCAATTTAGTGTCTTCAATTAACCTATAATACATGTTTTGAGGATGTGGGAGGAAACCGGAATAGCTGGGGAAAACTCCAGAAAACTCCAACTCCCACACAGGAGAGACCAGGATTTGAATCTGTGATCTTAGAACTTTGGAGCAGATGTGGTAATCTGTCCCCACCATGCCACTTCGTCTGATATTTTTGTCCAATCTCATCTGCAGTCACTGCTGTGGTTATATGGGGTAAAGTAGTAAAATTTACTTTTGCGCCATCTGGTGGAATTGTTTTCAAAATGGGTTAATAACTGTGTAAGGTTCATGATGTATACTGATGATTTATGGTCCTCTGATTTAAGTGTTTTGCTCTCTTTTTCTCCTGCAACTGACTGGCGACCAGTTCAGAGTGTAGTTCGCCTTTTGCCCGGAGTCAGCTGAGATAGGTTCCAGTGCCCTTTGACCCGAACCATGATGAGCGGTGTTGAAAATGGATGGATGGATGGATGGATGGATGCTGCCATTTTTTTGGCATCTTTATGTAATAGCAATTTTTCAAATCATTTGCAGATTTCTCTATTCATAGCAGGTCTATAATACCTGCAAAAAGTTGTGCTTCACTATAAAACAAAAACTGGATTGGATGAAAAATACACAAATATATTAAAAATACTGAATAAAATATTGGAAAAACATAAATATTCGACATGAAGTTCCAAAATATAGAGGAAAAACACCTGACCCTTTTAAGGAAGATACCGTACTTAGTTGTAAAATCTGTAGTTGTAACTCTGTGATTTGTCCAGATTCTCATAAGGAACCGCGCCACCGACCTCGATGCCCGCATGCAGGACGGCACCACCCCCCTCATCTTGGCCGCCAGGCTAGCGGTGGAGGGCATGGTGGATGAGCTCATCAACTGCCACGCCGACGTTAACGCCATTGATGATTTTGGTGATTTAAAAAAACAAACACATTCACAACAAATATAACTTTTTTCTTGTGTATTTACTTCCTCATGTGATTTTATTATTATTTTTTTATTATTATTTGTCTTGCCAGGTAAATCAGCGTTGCACTGGGCTGCTGCTGTGAATAACATGGAGGCTGCTATGGTGCTGCTCAAGAGCGGTGCCAACAAGGACATGCAAAACAACAAGGTACTGAAACATGGTCAAGTACAGCGAAAACACAAAGTGATTGTAATGAGAAAATGTAATTATCATGGTTATCAGTCTTATTACCATGTTGAAAAAAGAAATACAGCAAGTCAGGAATTTGCCAATGCCAGGGCAAAAAAATGGTTGCCTCTCACATGCTAACCAAAATCAATACAATATCCTTCCAGAATTAGAAATATATACAAACACGAGAAAAAAATAGAACCAAAAAAAAAAAAAGATTACAATGCAAATATAGGTCGATAATACAAAATACAAAAAATGTCAATTGGAAATTACACAAATCTGAGAAAATATTTTGGGAAATGTAGTATATGCAAAATACCTAAATATTTGACTTAAAATACCAAAATATTAGATGAAAACTAACCACTGATTTGGGAAAGGCTTTGGTCCATAAAACGACAACCTTACAAACTCTTGCTTCCCATCACTTGTGTTCACCTCAGGAGGAGACGCCACTGTTCCTTGCAGCCCGGGAAGGAAGCTACGAGACGGCCAAAGTCCTGCTGGACCACTTCGCCAACCGGGAAATAACGGACCACATGGACCGTCTTCCCCGAGACATCGCACAGGAGCGAATGCATCATGACATCGTCCGTTTAATGGACGAGTACAACCTGGTACGGAGTCCTCCCATGCACGGGGGGGCCCTGGGTACCGCGTTATCACCGCCGCTCTGCTCGCCCAACGGCTACGTGGGTGGCATGAGGCAGCCCCCGCCTCAAGGCCAGGGCCCGGTAGGTGGCAGGAAGACTCGCAAAGCCTCCACCAAGGTCTGCAACGATGCCAAAGACTTGAAAGTAAAGAAGAAGAGCTCTCAGGACGGGAAGCCTCCTGGCAGCTTGTTGGACAGCTCAGCCGTTCTGTCCCCGGTGGATTCACTGGAGTCCCCTCGTGGCTACGCCTCAGACGCCGCGTCTCCCCCCGTCATGACGCCAGCAGCGATCGGCCACCTCCAAACCATGTCGGAGCCGCACCTTGGCGTCAGCCACATTGTCATGCCCAATAAGCAAGAGCTGGCACGGATGCAGTTCGACCCGCTTCCCCCGCGCCTCACCCACATGCCCGTGTCAGGGTCCACGGGTCAGTGTGACTGGATCTCCAGGATGCAGTTTGGCGCCTTGAGGGGCAGCGGTCAACACGGGATGATGAGCGCCCAACACAACGGGCACCCTCAGATGATGGCCTACGCAGGCATTCCCGCCACCCGCCTCAATCCCATCATGCAGCAGATGCAGAACCTTCAACAACTCCAGAATCAGAACTTCATCAACCCCGACCTGAGCCCCCCGGAGCTCCAGCCAACTGCCATGCCCATGCGTACCATTCTGCCCCAGGAGGCACAGATCATGCCCGCCTCCCTGGGCACTCAGTTCCTCACCCCCCCCTCGCAGCACAGCTACTCTGGCCCCGTGGATGGGAACACCCCCAGCCATCAGGTCCAGGGACCTGACCACCCCTTTCTCACGCCCTCACCAGGCTCGCCGGACCAGTGGTCCAGCTCCTCGCCACACTCCAACATGTCGGACTGGTCGGAAGGCATCTCCAGTCCCCCTACCAGCATGCCAACCCAGATGGGACACCTCCCTGAGCAGTTTAAGTGAAAAACAGATGAGCTACCCATATATTTTTATAAAACAAAATAAAAATGAAAAAGGACAACTTTGAATATTTGATATGCTTTTTATACCCGTCTTTCCCAACCATTTATTGAGTGAAGTCTACCGCAGGTGTCTAACGTACTGCAGATGTGGACACAAACGCCAACAGGAGACGTATGGTTAGAGTGGATGGTTCGTTTAATATAATAGAGGAAGTTGCTTGTAGACCAGTTGGACAGGTTGCTCGGGTGAGACAGGAAGGGCTGAGGATGTCCTTGGGTTGGTTGAGGGGACGAGAGACTTGGAACAAGTTGGAGGCAGGCTGGGCGACGAGATGCTTGCAGAGCGCCCCGGTGGAAGCCGAAATTATTTGGCATCTGCTTAGCGGGCAGGCAGGCAGGCAGGCTCTTTAAACTCTGTCGATTGGTGGCTGGTGTGCTAGAATGAGTGTCCCTCCGGAAGCTTCGCAGACCAGCCTGAAACAATAAAATAAACTACAGTACTAGCAGTCTGCTGCAGTAGGTGGAGTCCACCAAAATAAGACGAGGCTGCGGCGAAATACTACAAAGGCACTACTTCCAACAGGTTTGCAATATTTACTTTTGCGATAACATTTCAGCATGAACATAAAATGCACTTTAAACTTTGGACGTGAACTTAATCTGACATCTGAACTTTTGAATACAATATTTGCCATTCTCGAACAAACACCGAAACAGCAAAATCCACCAACAGGTGGTTCAACAAATGGTCCAATATATTTCCAAGGTTGTCCAAGTTTGTGCCTTTCTGTGACTCCTCCAGTCGTTCTGTTGTTGTCTTCTGATGACATGTTAAACTCAGCGGTCACTTACCTCATCATTTTGAGATTTCAAACGTTTTTTTTTTCTGAAGGAAGTAGTTACTGAATTTTGAGTGTCACTAGGAGATTGCAACAGAGAGACTGGAAAAGTCACCCAAAGTCATAGATTGGATATTTTCATGGATCAAACGTGTATTCTAATGTTAATTTTGTGCACTAGGGAATAGTATGTTGTGCAAAAAAAAAAAAAAAAAAAAGAACTGATACTGATGTGCATTCAAAGGTTTAGAGGTCAAATTAAATTCATTTGGAAAGGTTGCAGCACATTTTAAGTTCATCCTTTTCAAACTTATGGGGAGCTGTGGACTTCTGTACTTTAGAAACATCTCATGGCACTCGTTTCAAATGAACTCACAAATGTACATTAGCTACTCTGTTGTATGAATGGCAACAGGTGCGATGATACACAGGTTATTATTCTGCCGTCTAGTGGAAGTGCATATCCTTGCTGTGCTCACAAACAACGACACATTTGTAGTAAATGAATAGTCGTGAAATTGGATCATTTCCCCCGGCACAGTGGTTGGAAATCACCATTTTATACTAACATTAACACATGCCTTTTGCCCCCCTTTTTTCATTTGTATTTATTAATGTCTTTATTTAAACTCCTTGCCTGCCTTTGGAATTTGCTGGTAAATGCAGTTTCTTTCTGTTCTTTTCTGGTTATCATTACGCTGGCTATTTATTTGTTCTCTTTGTTGCGCCATTTAATTTGTTGTATGATCTTTGTTTATACAGACATTTGCATTGCATTCAACGGGCATTCCACTGAGGGCCTCCAGTGTTATGTACACTCTTTGTAAAATGTCTGAACAGAAGAAAGGACGAGTATGTGGCCATCTTGGTGATTGGCTGTTTTAAACGGGCTTTATATTAAGTCCTGTTCTCTTTGGACAAACTGGCCCATTTGGCCACCGTGTGTGTTTTCTTGTTGTCATGCAGGGGGGGGGGGGGGTCAAGAAGAAAAAAGGCCTTCTCCTATTAGTTTAAGCCTATGGCTATGTTCTCCCATGTTGTAAATAGCTTTTTGAGTTTCCCCTCGTAAGCAGGATTTTGTTAAAGAAATCTGATGTCTGCAAATAAATGTTTGTTCTAAAATGTGTTTTCTACACAAATGTGAGTGTATGTTAAAACTGTTGTACACACACTGGTATAAGATTTGTTTTTCTGTTTAAAAAAAAATATATATATCTATAGCTCCATGTTCCTTGTCATTTCACTGTGTAAAAAATATTCTTGGGATAATAAATGACATTTTGTCTTTAAATTGTCTTGTATTTTTAAAATGAAATGGAGAAAATATTTGAATTAAACACTTGTGGGCCAGAAATGTAAAACTCAGAAACAGTAAGTCTGCGGGTTAATGAGCGCGAACAGTTTTCTACTGGAATAGCAAGTCATTGTGACGTATGTGGAGTATAATTTTATCATCCATGGATCCAGGGTAGATCATTGTAGAATACCACCAGTAGCAATCTGAGGGCAAAAGTCATTAGGCATACTCGTACTCGCAAACATGAGCTACAGGAAGTATGCTCAAAATATTTTAAACATACATCAAAACAAACGTTATTTTACATATAATGGAATGATAATCAGCAATACTATTAATGTTGGTAACCTTGGTTAAAAATGTAACATTGAGTATAATGTCATCTCTGGACTTTGTACAGACCCTTGTGGAATCCCATCTGTATCGATATAAGAGTGCCCTCTGTTCATGATGGAGTTCTACTCCCATGGCAGTGATGTAACCCAAATTTAGATTAGTTATGGACTGTCCATAATCTATGACAACAAAGTAATAAAGTTGCAATTGCAGTAAACATAAATATAGTAAAAAGAAACTGTAAATAAAACACAAGTAGGCAATAGGGAGCTAACTGAGCGTGCCTTCTTGTACTGGATGAGCACATTCTTAGACCTTGCCCTCAGTTATTTAGGAATATTGTTGTAGGAGGACTCTGTGTTTTGCATATGTCTCTTGTTCAAGGGTGTCAAACTTTGCTTTGATGCAGACCACATTGTAGTTCTGGTGAAAGTCTTTCACAATTTATCATATTGTTGTGCATTTCCAGGCCACCGTAGGTTCCCCCTGAAACCATATACGTACAGTATTTGTAAATGTATAACCTCATAATGTTACATACACGAAAAATTGATGGGTTAATTTTGAAAGGTAAGGTGGCCACAAAAAATGATTTTATCATCTGAGTGTTTATTAAATGGGAAGACAAGTTGCAATTTTGGTATTTTAGCAACAAAGTCAACGGACATGATTTACTTTGCAGGCCTAATAAAATGAAGTGTGGAGGCCAGAGCTGGCCCCAAGGCCTTGTGTTTGACACCTGTAGTCTACTTATAATTTGCATGGAGTGCATATTTTATGAAAAATGTCTCCCTATAATGGAAGTAATAAGGTGATACATGAGCTACTATAAAGGCCTTCATAAACTGTAAGATTTTCAGTGTCGGGGAAAATTAATCCACTCATCCACTTTTTCAGCCATTTATCCTCACAAGGGTCACGGGAGCGCTGGAGCCTATCCCAGCTATCTTCGGGCAGAAGGTGAGGTACGCCCTCAACTGGTCGCCAGCCATTTACAGTTCACATATAAACGAAGAACCAGTTAAGCATAAAGCACAAAATGACCGTGATTCCATTTCACTTCCCATCTACACGACAGTAAAATATTTCGAAACCTGGCCGTAAACATGGAGCTTTACTGCCTATCGCCCGGATCTCCTCGACACACAGTACAGGTAAAAATATGTACAGTGGGTATGGAAAGTATTGAGACCCCCCTGAATTTTTTTCATATTGCTGTCATTTGCTAAAATCATTTGTTCGTTTTGTTTTGTTTTTTAATTCACGTACACATTAATATTGACTGAAAAAAATGAATTAAATTTTTGCCAGATTAAAAAGCAAGAACTGAAAAAGTGCTGTTAATACTGATGATGTAAATGTTGTTTGTTGGACGGTGGACGACTGGTTAGCACATTTGACTTGCAGTCCTGAGGAAATGGGTTCAAATCCCTGCCGAGTTTGTTTGCAGTTTGGATGTACCTGTGTAACCTCTCCAATTGCCTCCCACATCCCAAACACATTGTAGTTAAGCTAATTGAAGACTCTTAATTGCCCGTAAGTGTGAGTGTGAACGTGAATGGTTGTTTGTTTTGATGTGCCTTGCGATAGGTTGGCGACCAGTTCAGGGTGCACCCCCGCCGCCTGCGGCTTCTAGCCCGAGACTACAACTCCCACGATGCACTGCCGCGACCACTGTTCCAGTTCAAGGTTCAACCGTGACAGCAAAAATAGGCTCGCTGGCTCTCAGTGTAGCTCGACGTTAGCGCTCCCTAACTTGAAGGCAGGAGTGGGTCGGGAGGGGTTGAAATAAACCAGTAATTTGGGCCGGTCCACGGAGCAATCGCCGGCCACCGAGGACCCGAAGATGTCCCTCAGATAAAAGATTGCGCTGTTAGCCGACACTAACTGTGACAAAACCGACGGCGAGGATTGATCTGTAGCTACCGGGAGGAAGACGAGGTGGATGGTCGCGGCGGCGGAGGCGGCGGAGGGGAGCCCCTCGGATAAAATACCGACAGCTGCTAAGCTAAAAGACACTTAATAAAAAAATATAGAGTGAAAATTAAAAACCCGGGGCCGCCATGTTCGTCCAGGAGGAGAAGATGTTTGCGGGCAAAGTGTTGAAGATGCACATCTGCGCCGTGGACGGCGCCGAATGGCTGGAGGAGATCCCGGAAGATAGTACGGTGGAGAAACTCAAGGAGAAGTGCTTGAAACATGTAAGCTTCCCCCCCCCCCTTTTATTTTTATTTTTTACACGTGTTACTCTTATGCCGTTTCGTCTCCGAGTGTCACTGTCACCCGGCCCTCGTACTGTCACCCGGCCCTCGTATTTATAGTTAAGTTAATTTAAATGGCGAGCAGACGGGCGGGCTTTGGCTATTTTGGGGTACGGCTGCAGTCTGTCGCTTCTCGAATGTTACCAGCTAACTTTCCCTTTTTGGATGTGGCTATATTTATGACATTTATTATTACACACTAGTCTTGGGGTTTTGCAGCCTTGCAGTAATAGTGTACTGTCCGGTCACAGTACTGTCTTAGAGACCTCAACGTGTGTAATCGTCATTATTTTTTGTCAAGTACAGTGTAATAGTTTTTTTTCCCCTAGTGTATTTGAACGTAATCAAAGCAGCAGGTGTATGTTGACGAGTAGCAATATTTTTATTTATTTGCATGACTGAACCAGTGTACACAGACAAAGGTGTTTTGGATGAATAATGAAAATAAAAGTATGGAAGGGCAAGTGAGTGAGTAAAGGATGATGGGATGGAGGTAAGATGAATGGAAATGAGGAAGGAAAGCTAGGATCATAGTCAGATGGACCCTGGAATAGCACAATATGACAGGAAGCCTGAGAAGGATGGAAGGAAATGATGGTGTATGAAAGGAGGGCTGATGGCTCGAGAGAAGGTTGTGAGGCTGAAAGGAATAATGTATGAAAAGAGGAGAAGAAAGGAAGGAAGTTTGGATGGAAGGGAAACAATACTTTGTAGGAGCCCATGAGGGTCGAACCACTGATTTACCATTTCTCTTTTCAGGTGTTATGATGATGATGATGATGATGATGATGATGATATAAAGCATTCTTGTGTGTGTGTGATGTTTTTGTTTCAGTGTCTGCATGGAAACTTGGATGACCCCAAGACGCTGACTCACCACAAGCTCATACACGCTGCTACAGAGCGGGTGCTCAATGACACCAAAACAGTGGCGGATGAAAGCCTCAAAGATAAAGGTAGAAAGCAACCAAGGAGAAGCTATGAGGAAAAAGTCCCACGTGATGTCACAGTGAGGCAGTTTGAATTTATCTATTTTGTAGACGTTCTGCTGCTCATAAAGAAAAGGCCGCCGCCGACCCCTCCCAAAATGTCGGAGGTATCCTCGGAAGAAAAGGTAGGACCTGTGGACTCCTACAAGTAGATATAAGAATTCCATAATACCATTAGCGTAGTGAGCAAAATGATTGCGGTTATTACAATATTGCGAAAGAAAATGACAAGTTCAGTACAATGTTAATAGCAGGGGCACAAGTTAAAACAGGTATTCTGCTAACAAGCGCTAAAACAGTAATGCATGACATATGTAAACACAAAACATATCTCAAAATATGAACAAGATATATGGAAATATTAGAAAGAAATACAAAAGGTTAAGATGACAGTGAAAGAAATGAAAATTACACACCTACCTAAGAAAAAATAGATGAAAAATACAAGAAGTATTAGCCAATACAAAATATGTGCAAAGGTTCTAGACTAACTAGATGAAAAAGGAAAGGAAAAACTCTAAATAAATATTGACCATACTATATAATCGATATTAGACAAAAATACCAGATGAGGTGTCACAGTTCTGAGGACCAGAGTTCAAATCCCGGTCCCGCCTGTGCGGAGTTTGCATGTTCTCCCCGTGCCTGCATGGCTTTTCTGCGGGCGCTCCAGTTTTCTCCCACATCCCAAAAACATGCGTGCTAATTTGATTAAAGACTCTAAATTGTCTGTGGGTCTGAATCTGAGTGGGAATGGTTGTTTCTATGTGCCAGTTCGGGGTACACCCCGCCTTTCACCCAAGATAGCTGGGGTAGACTGCAGCACGACTGCAAAATGCATCAAAAATTGAAAACTGTTGGGAAAGAGATGCAAAATTGAAAAATTCTCACAAAATACAGGAAAAATCTAAAATACAGCATTTTTTCATGAAAATAATGCTTTCAATTTTTTTAAAAATATATAACAGAATTATGTAAAAAAAATATGCACAAATATGAGGCACACCTAGCTGTTGTTAGAAAGCAATTCACAAATATTACATAATATAGATAAATAAATAAATATATAAATAAACCAGGGGTTGTGGGTTCATATCCCATTGGGGCCTCCACTCCCTCAGAAGGGTTGCATCAGGAAGGGCATCCGGCGTAAAAATTGTGCCAAACATATATGTGCGTTCGTTCATCTGAGATGACACGCTGTAGCGACCCCGAAAGGGACAAGCCGAAAGAAGCCACTACTCTCAGATATGCGGATTACGGTATTAACAATAAATCCAGTTTGAAATGTTAACCTTAATCGATTGAAATTTGATCATGGTTTGATCAGTAAATATTTAAACAAATGTTTGATCCCAACTCGTAGCAACAAGAACCTTGCTGATATTCTTTGGCCTGCTTTTGTTTGTGTCAGAAAAAACAGGACAACAAGGCCCCAGACAAGGACGCCATCTTGAAGGCCACTGCCAACCTCAGCATTCGCCACACGGACCGCACAGTCACGCAGCACAATATTAGAGATGTAAGGCTTACTCGTTCTTCTTCCCTTAAGTTGAGCTCCAGTTGAAAAGACAAATACATTTCATTTTAAAACCATTGACCTCTGCTCCTGAAATAAACTGGTAAATAATTATTATTCACTCCTATAGAGTTAAAAAAAAAAACGTTTTTTTTAACCAACTTCAAATTCAGAACGCTAATATAAACACCAAAATATTGTACTTAATATTTTCCCCGAGAATGCATTTGGGATGAGCCTTTGAAGTTGTTAATGATGAGACAGGACGTGAAATCAGTCAATTTCCAGAATGAGAGTGCTGAAAGAGGAGGACGGTATTCAATTGGCACCACTTAATAAGAGTGGAGATGAGCTTGGCTCAAGTTAGGAGGCCAAAAGAAATAAAGCAGAGAATTGAGATAAATGTACTTTTAATCTTAAATTTGTATATCAGCATGGATTTGAGTGGTGTAAATACTGTCAATGTTTTTTTGCATGAAGAACATTTGTCTTGCCTTATTGTACTATTCATTCAGTCTTAGCTTTGTTGGCTGCGCGACCGTGGGAGTATGAAGTGGCCTTTACATTTTTTTTAATTCTCCACCTTCCGTATCTGTCATACTAGAATGAAAATGTAAGCTCCATCTTGTTTATAACCTCTAGGTGGCGGTATAGATTTGTAAAATGTTTTGTTTTCAGTTTCCCTTATACCTATGTGTAATGCACACTATTGACCTTGGACTTTTTGGGGGGAGAAGGGAGGAAGCTCATTATACACGAAAAATTACGACAGTTCACTTCAAGTCGCATCATCATGGTATCAAGTAATCTAGTGGCCACTCCACGGTACAGGCCAAGCAAAAGTTAGTCAAAAGTATCTAGAGTTTTTGTTAGCCGCATTAGCGTGTTGGCCGAGTGTCCACTCCTGTTTGTACACGTAATGCGTCCTTTAATCACGTCAGCGCAATGGAGGTCTGCAACAACATCTCTGGCCTTCTCTTCTTGTCTTTGTCCTCATTTGACAATCATTCATTTCGTTGTCTAGTTTCAGACGGAGCTCCGAAAGATCCTAGTGTCCCTCATTGAAGTGGCCCAGAAACTTCTGGCCTTGAACCCTGACGCTGTGGAGCTCTTTAAAAAGGCCAATGGTATCACACCATACCCCCATGAATTAAAAACATGGGCAAATCCATTAACCGCATCTGTGCGTCGCTCTTCCCGCAGACATGTTGGACGAGGACGAGGAAGACCGCGTGGACAACGCAGCCCTCCAGCAACTCACCGAGATGGGCTTCCCTGAGAACAGAGCCATCAAAGCCCTCCGACTCAACCAGTTAGTCTCAAATTGGGATGAGTCGCACAAACAGATCCTACCTGTCCATCTTTTTGTGCTGCATGCTTGTGCTTTATCAGACTTTTGTGAAGCTATCACACCAGCATGCTATGTTTCCTTTTCAGGCCTGTGCTTCTAATTCATATTGCAGTCAAGCTTTTCATAGGTCAGCTAGCTATTTGCTTCTTTTGCAGGTCATACTGTTTCTTTTTTATAGTGCAATAATGATGCTGGCTCACCAAACTTGGACCCACTTATTGAAGCCACACACATTAAAAGTTACAGATACTTCAGTGTATGATGGCAGGATGGTGACGGAAAGTGGGGGGAAAAAATACCTGCATGTCATATCCATATTTTGTAGTGGTCGTATTGTTCAGAACTTTACCATATTTTCCAGACGACAGAGAACACCGGTTAATAAGTCACACTCACTCTGTGTTGCGTGTTTTGTTTTGTTTTTTTCCATACACTAGCTTCGCTTGACCATAACAGTTCACCTTATGGTTCATTAACTGTTATGTAGCACATAGCTGTAACACTTTGCCACACACTCTGCTCCTTTTTTAGATTTAAGTATCAAACTACTGTCATTTTTTTTCACTTTTACTCCAGTCTCTGCAATTTAAGCCTGTAGTTATGTGCTGCTTTTTTAGCATTTTTGTTCAGCTCACTGATGTTGCTTGTCTTTTTTTATTCACAGCATGTCGGTGACTCAGGCCATGGAATGGCTGATCGAGCACGTTGACGACCCCTCCGTGGACACGCTGCTGCACAGTCAAGAGTCTTCTGTTGCCGCCACAGGAGCTGCCGCTACTCCTAACTCTGCCGCCACAGCCGGCCCGTCGGCCTCGGGCTCCTCCAGATCACCATCGTGCTCGTCGGGTTTGCGACGTAGCCTATCTAGCACGGAGGAGAGCAGCGGCAGACAAGATGAGCTTACAGAAATTTTCAAGAGGATTCGTAGGAAAAGGGAGTTCAGGCCCGACTCGAGAGTGTGTCCCTTTTTCTTACTATTACTAAACAAACTTGCGTCATCCGGAGAACTTCCTCTTGACTTAAGGCCTCTGTTTTCCAGGCTGTGTTTGCTCTCATGGAGATGGGCTTTGAGGAAAAGCAGGTGATTGATGCCCTCAAAGTCAACAACAACCAGCAAGATGCAGCGGTAAGTACATACCTGAGGTCACACTTGAAACTTTTCATTAGGTTTGGGCATTGAAAAACAATCACAACCAGGACAAATGTTCAAAGACGTGCCCAATAGCGGTCAACAAAAGTGCATCTTAATTTTGGAAAAATTAATGACCAGCCACCTCAGTGCAACACATGGAATGAGATTATACTGTGCAAAGGAGGCTTACATGTTGCGTAGCGTCTGATGCCATCAGAGGCTCAGCCTACACCCCATGAGCTTTAGTGAAGTCATCTTATAGTCAGTTGCTTGTGTGAAAAGATAAATTATGTCGACGGCAACATTGAGGCAGCTAACAAGGTCAATGATTGGTGTCACTTTTTCAAGGATGGGTTTTAGTGTTTATTTTATCTTTCAAACCATCCTAAGAGCCAATGACAGGGTGGGCGTGGGAGGTGCTTATCATTGAGCTAAAACGTTTTTACATCACAATGAATTGGGACTAAAGTCACAAATGTGTCACAGTAGTACAAACACTAACTTTGTCCCTCATAAGTGGGTAAGGAAAGGAACAGCGACGTTTTATAGCATTTGGTTCCTTCCATGCAAAATAACTGGTGCTGTGTGAGGTTACTTTTTTTTCCCAAAATGCTGAGTTCTGGTTCATGCCCTTCAAAATAAAAGGCTACAACTCAAGGACAGGAATCCAAGTCAAAACTTGGCACATACAAACTATTTGATGTGATTTAAACGGTCCCAAATAATGATTTTAATACTGCTAAATTAGACTTTTAGCTTAAACAGTAAATATTAAGACAATTGGGTTAGTGCCACTCACCTTTTTAGTTTATAGGTTTGATGTTGATGCTGCTTATGAAAAAACAAAAAAAAAACATTCAAACATTCATTTTAGTCTCTGCTGCTAAGAAAATGGATGCCCCCTAAAAAATGGGACTCGAGAATCGTTTGGAGCAGCATTCGAAATAAGGAATCTGAATCGGGACTGGAATTGTTCAAATTCAAACGATGGCCAAACCTACTTGTCATGTACCCACTATTTGTCTATAATGCCGACATTTTCTTGAGAAATCAAGCCTTTTAATCCATTTTAGATGCAATATTACAACCTTATCCACACAAAATTGAACCTTTTTTCTTGTAAAATCATGTCTACTTTTTCCTTGTAAAAAAAAAAAAAAAGAAAACATTTGTAAATGTAATTTTTTCATCTCAAAATACACTTTTTTTGCAATGATTTTTTTCATGCAAAATATTTTTTTTAAATATTTTCTGACAATCTCAGAATTGTTTCATAATATTGTGACTTTATTCCTGTAATATTTATATTTGTAGTCTTGTAGTCGTATTTCTCATAATATTAGGTTTATTCCTGTTAAATGAAAGCTTATTTTCCTGATGTTTTCAAGCAATTAAGTGACGTTTTTTGCCTAATCATAGAAGCCACAATTTCTCTTCTTCAATTTAGATGCATTTGTCATTTACCATATAGTTTTGCAGTTTGTGTGTAAATTCCACTTTGAGCGTGACTGAAGCGATGGCCCTCAACTTGTGATCAGTCGTCTGACCCTTCGTATAAAAGTGCACAATGATAAATGAGTCTCGTGTCTGTGTGTGTGTGTGTGTGTGTGGTGTGTGTGTGTGTGTTTGTTATAGTGCGAGTGGCTGCTGGGAGACAAAAAGCCCTCTGCGGAGGACCTGGACAAAGGCATCGACACCAACAGTCCGCTCTTCCAGGCCATCCTGGAGAACCCCGTCGTCCAGTTGGGTTTAACCAACCCGAAGACTCTACTTGGTACAAACACATACATGTACACACACATGGACACAAATTCTTGATATTGGCAGGGGGTAAGGGACAAAGACAGTCTGCAAATTGTGGGGGGAAAAAAACCTGTAACCGAAGCCTCACCACATTCTAAAAGTGTTTATAACTGCCAATAGTAATAGTTGAACCATAGATATACCACAAACATAGATACACCACAAACTATGATCCTAAAATTTCATTTCAAACTCATCTTACAATATTAACCCTTGTTGTGTTTTACAGACTATTTGATTTGGGGGGGAAATTGCACCAGAATTGTGCGCGTACATGTACGTGCCTCAAAAACTGCATAACTTCCACATACAACACAAGCTGAATTGGGCTCCTTCCCTAGATAAAAGATGTTAATCTTACAGTCCAAATGTTTTGCTTCAGCATACTTCTTTGACACTAATTCCTCCTTTCTTGTGCCATCTTTATTTGTTCCAAGAAGAGCCAAAACATGCAAATAAATTAGTTTTTAGCAAACACCTGAATATAGATTAAATTGTAAATCATTTAAAACTCCTCTCACATTATTACCTTTCAAACCAAATCGCAGTACAAAAATCCAAAGACACCAGCCATGGGGGAGGTTGAGTCACTTGAGCCAATCCAATCAGCCATATGAATTGATTTTGCTGCTTTAATGGCATCACCTGAATGTCACATGACTTAACCGGTTTGAGGCTTAAGTGGAAAATGTAATTTTCAGACTTGGTACTCGCAAAGCGAAAACTAATGAAAGACTGGACTTTGACTTGACCTACATGACTTGGCAAGTTAAAATCAGCATTTTTATAGTAATGTGCTTTTTTATTTTTGTTTATGTAAGAAAATATTTTGTTGTGTAGTATTTGCAAAGCTGGTGACTCAGCAGGATAAGATGGAGTGCAAGACCACCTTGTGAAGCGAGTGTGCATGAGCCTCAGAAGATTGTAGCAAAATAACAAGGAACAAAGCAACAACAACGCCGACCGTGATGCAATGCGGTCGTTATTGAACACAGGAGTATAAAGTCGCCTTTACTCCCACCTGTGGCAAAAGGCACAGACTTTGCCTAATGCCTAAAGTGTCCATTTTCAAACCACCCAAGTTGCTTTCAACTTGGCAATTGAGACAGTCGGCTTTCTCCTGTGATGTGATGTAAATGCTCAGCTTTTTATTTTTCCATGTTTTTTGATTTGTTCCTCTTTGCGTTGTAGCCTTTGAGGACATGCTGGAGAACCCCCTGAACAGCACCCAGTGGATGAACGACCCCGAGACGGGTCCTGTCATGCTCCAGATATCCAGAATCTTCCAAACCCTTAATCGCACATAGAGGCCAAGCGCCACCCCACACGTGTGAATGTTTGTGAGAGAGATGAGTATTGTCCATGCCACAGGAGTTGTACCTATACAGTAAATATTTATAACAGTACGATAAAGTATACGAAAAATATTATTACTACTGCAGCAACGATACAAAGTTCTATTAACTAGTTTGTTTTTACATTTTAACAAGCAATTTCAACTTATTTTACGATATTGTTTTTGCCACAATCACACACACATGAGCACGTTCAATGTTTGCACCATGTAATATGTATTGTTACATTTTTTTTATTTATTTGGATTTTAACACTTCTGTATTGGGGTGAATTTACAAAAGTGTGCCTGGGCCATAGAAAATAAATCTCCCAAATTTATTTGTTATTAAAGTTGTGATAATGAGTATAAATTTGGAGATTTCCCCCAAAAGAAGTTTTATATTTTTGGGATTAAAGTTGTCATTTTATGAGGAAGTTTATTTTAAAGACAAATTGGAACTTTCAACAAGATGTTATTTTTAGGAAAGGCATACAATTAAGATTGAATTGGTTAAATGACAAAAAAAAGTCATTTAAATTTGACATGCAAAGTCTTAAAATGAACAATGAATGAATGACTTAAAGAAAATGTCAAGTAAATGACTTGAGGCCTGTAAATGGCAAGAATCTGCTATTTGAGAAATCTCATGTGACCAAAGCGTACGACAGGCTGCCTGTGGATGCTTTGCTGAATAATGCCTGTCATCTTTGGCCAAACATTAAATACATCCTTTATTTGTACAAATACGATACATGTAGACAAGAATGAAGCCTAAACAGAATAAAGTCGTACAGCTGTAGTTAAGGTGGCATCTCGTTTAAAAAAAAAACAACAAAAAAACATACAAATAGTCAATGTTGAAAGTTCCCATGGGTCCTTCCTCATTCCCCAAGTGATGTGGAGGTGCGTTTACCCATTTCACCAAATGTTGAAGTAGCTTGCGCATGAACTGATTTGAGTTGTTCTTTCAGCCTGCGGATTTTGTGGGGGTGGCTCTGAAGGCACTGAATTTCTCTTTTTTTTTTTTAATATCAAAACTCAAAATCTGTCAGAAGTGTGCAACAAATGACATTTTCTTCAAACTGCAACTTTATTCTGTTAAAAATCTACCGAAATCTCAAATCTACTTTTTATTTTTTTCAAAAATGACAACTTCTTTCTCAAATATATATTTTCTCTCCAAAATATTCTTGAGGCCATTCATCATCATGTTGAAAGTTTGTTTTTGAAATATACAAGAAAAACGTTTTACAACCAAAAATGTAGGAAAACTGCATTTTAAAAATGTTAACACAAACAAACATTGTGCCGGCCTTAATTTTAGCATGTTTTAAAAAATGTTGATTTGGAATTTTTATTTACAACAATTGCATATTTGAGATATATCTACAAAGCAGGTTGAAAAGGGGTCACGTATTTATTTCTTTGTTTACCTGGAAATGTGTACAGTGGCATATATCATTTGGCATAACACAAATTTATTTCATATTAACGAAAACCGCGTTGCATGTCCAGTGCGCATAACAGAAGGGTTAAATGGTGGCCTGTTACCCAAATGGTTTTTGCAGTACTTCCATCCCTCCTGGTGTGTCTTTCTCTGCAATATCAAGCAGTGGTTAAACTGCGAGGCACACTCATTGTTGTGTGACGCAATATTATTGATCCTTGGAGAACCTTAATGACGGCCCAACATGTAATTACTAAAAAAAAAAAAAAAAAAGGTTAATTTTTCTTTTTTTTTTGTATGTGTTTTCCCCTCTTAATTTTGTGGCTCACCCCTGCTTTAGTATCAGTACGAGAGGGTCTGTGAGTTGTTGCCAAACGTTTTTGAGTGTTTTATCAACTCTTTAAAAAAAAAATGCTATGGATGTGACTTCATTTTGCTCAGGGAGACTGAGATTGTTTTTTTTTTTTTCTTCCTTCCTGCTCATCTGACAACTGAACAAAATGGCTTTAAGGAGTTGTCGTGGTTTCTTAAATGCAATATATACCGGACTCACAAAAATGATGACATTTCCGGATGAGCGTGAAATGCACTAAAAGCTTAAGCTTAGGTTGGCTAATTTTGCCGTTCTGTTTTGAATGCATAATTTTGCTGCTCTTTAAAGAGCTGAACAGCAAGGTTCACAATAAGGTGTTTGAGCTATCTATCAACTGATAAATTTCCAGGGATGTACAATTCTCCGCTTTTCTGTGACGCTGACACTTTCTCTGTTGTAAGCTTCTGATGGATGACATTTTACTATCAAAGTATCCTGTTTGAAGCCTCTCAATGGCGAGTACTCAAGTACATTTAACAAAATAAAAGACCAGTTAGAAGTACCGATTTGACAAAAGCATAGCCTCGGGAATGTACATACTTTTGTACACAAATACATTTCGGTCTACTTTTTATGAAAAAAATACGACTGGTAGAAGTACTTCATCAGCTTAAGACGGTTTTTAAAAAATACAGAATCTGAAATGTATTTTTGTACTTCAGTACATTCAGAATCTGTACTATTTTGTAAGGGAAAAGGAATAGGTTACTGGTTTGACTCAAGTGAAATTTACTTCCTTTTGTACTTGTTGCATTTCAAAGTTGGCAAATTGTCTTTAAAAAAAAAACATACTGATTAAACTCAATGAAAAAGGTAACCATGTAAGATTCTTATTTTTACTTATGTGCTCGAGGACATTTCAGAAAGTACACAATTTTCTGGGAGGGGAGAATCCAATTAGCTGAGCAGTGAGAAGTCACAGAAATGTTAAGTAATGGGAAGCCTTGGAAATGTAAAAAGAAAGAATTTTGCCCTGTGGCTTCTTATTAAAGAATAGCAAGATGTGCAAAAAGTACTCCAACTTGCAGCAGGAGTTGCATTCAAAAGACTACAAATGAACTCTACCTTTTAAGTGCATTTTTGATGCGTCTTGAAATTTAACCACACAGTAACCAGAATTTTTTGTGACTACAGTTGTGTATCTGTGCGTGTGCGCGTGAGTGAGACAGACAGAAAATGGCAAAGGTTCTTATTTATATGGAAGCCATACTGAAATGTTATTTATGTTTATTTAGCTCATCTATAAATGTGAACCAAAATAGAGGGAATATCAAATGATTCAAATGTTGCGTCAATCATCGCCGCTTTGTCAATTCAACCACCACACTGTTGTATGTTGTTTTTTTTTGGGGGGGTGCTTGTTTTATTTTATTTTTTCCAGTAACCTATGCAATACGTTGTCACGCGTATTTCCACTCTGAGACATCTGAAACACTTATTGCATTAAAGGAATTTTTGGGGTCTCTGTGCTTGTGTGTTTTATGTCACAAAGTATGACACAAAGAGGTCAAAATGCAATTTTTTTTGTCTCCTGGTATTGAGTTTTGTATTCGGAAGAAAACCAAAAGTTGTAGCTCTGTTCATTTGTATTGCATTTAGATCAGGTGAAGGTTACCATTTGTGGTCCAAGCCACCTTTATCTCGATAGTTTAAAAAAATGCATACAAAGCATGATTTTGTGTCTTGATTGAAGTTTTTTTTTTTTTAATCTCTTGTGAATATCAGTGGCACCCATATGACGCTGACACTTGTTGACATGCAGTATTGCTCTACCACATGATATTCTCTCGTTGCATTCGGGTGTATGGCCAGTTAATGGATTTTTTTTTTTTTCTTTCTGGAATAATAGGCCACGAAAAATGACGCATTCAGACAAGGGAAATGTTGAGTTATTGGAAAAACAATGAAAAAATAAAATACACTGTAATGCTCTGGCCAAATGAAAGCGTAAACACCCACAGTGTGTGTTCAAATAACAATGCCAAGGGGTATTGTTAGTCCATGAACAATATGTTTACTTTTTCAACATTTCATTTGACTTCTCCAATATGGTGCTCTGTGTAACTTGTAAATTTATACAAAACATTATTTGTGTTGGGCAACGGTGTGTTGGCAAATGCAAAATAATACAGACTATAAACAGGAAATGGAGTGTAATCTTTTTGTTGTTGAATCCGTATTTCATTAGAGAAATTGAAAATTTGTTTTATTAATCACTGAAAATACATTCTCAATACAGCACATGTTCATCCCTAAGCAAATGCTTTTACATTCAATGCTTTTTCAGAAATGTTCTCATCTTACTGTATTGTATTATTAGTTTGTCTATCGAAGTGCTTATCTGTTGTCGTCTCCCTTCACTTTCCTTCAGACATATTTGACTTTTTCTCATTATGGTACAACTCGAATCGTGAAAACTAATTTTTTCCTCAAAATATTTTTATATATCCAATATTTCTAAAGACTACAACTTTTTTCCTTCATATTTTTACAACTTTAGTCATAAAAGTAGCTTAATCTAAGAAATATACGACCACCGGTCTTCGTCATACGAAGCAAAAAAAAAAAGAAGAAATAAACACTCAGCAATAAGATATGGAGCAAAAAAATGAAATTATGTCATCAGCCGAGAGGAGATAAGGGGCGGGGCCTGTGTCGTCACAGCCAGTGGGCGGAGTCGTATATAAACCACTGCTGCGGCGCTTCCTGCCGCCACAGACGTCGACGTTCTGTCAGCTCTACGAGCTCTCCCTCGGCTCTTCTTCCTCTTTCCTTCCTTCCATCCCTCCTTGTCGTACGCCCTTCTTCAGCACCATGGCTGCGGTCAGGACTCTCAGGAAAGTGTGCCAGCATTCTCGCCATCAGCTGTGTCTCCTCCACACGTCCGCCTCGAGGTGAGCCCACGGCCGCCATACAACCTACCACACTATTACTCAACATGGCTTCTTTCCTATACCAACGCTCTTCCGCACTCGTCGACAGAACCTTCACGTTTCCGAGCTTCGCGCTTGAGTATCACTCCCCGGTCGAAAGTGAGTTTTGAACTAGACCGTCCGACTGAATGCGTCTTTCTTCCTTTGAGACAGCGCCCCTAGCGGCACGCCGGTATTACAGCAAGGTGGCTGATGAAATCCGCTCGAGTGTTTGCACCCTGTTGCGGGTTTGCAAGCAAGTCAGATGCTCGTCACGCACAGACATGCTCTTATTTCCAACGTGAAGTCTTTTCACGCGCACGTCGACGTGTTAAATCAAACCGACCCGTGCAAGCATTTAGTGGATAATTTAATTAACTTTGACCTCCTGCCCAGGAGAAGGCAAGCCCCAACTTGAGGCATTCAGTTCTTAGTACTTGCATGTGCATAATCAAAATTTGATCTCCAACACATACTGTACTTGAAATAGAAATAAATGCAACTTTTTGAAAATGCACACCTCAGCAAGAAGTGCAATGGTAAGGCCCCCCCCCCCTTATTGTTGTTAGTGCTTCCATTAAGCGAATAGAGAAAGGTGGTGAGTACATGTGAAGAATTATGTAATTTAGGTTAAAATATATACTATCCAGAAAATTTAACCCTTTGAGTGAAACGAAAGGCTCTGAAGTAAGCAGATTTTTCTCCTAACAGTCAATATTGAGAAATGCAAGCAGTTGGCTTATTGTTATTTAAAAAAGAAAAAAAAAAGCGGATTTTTAAAATTCCGTTTTAATAAAAGTTGCAAACAGTTGTTTGGTTTTAAAGCAAAGCAAATTTATTTATATAGCGCATTACATACACAAGGTAACTCGATGTGCTTTACGTGATTAAAGGCATTTGAAAAAAAGAGACAAAACATTTAAAACGCCATACAAACAAAGAAAATATTTTTAAAAAGACAATTAAAACTGCATACAGTGCAAGGAATATGATCAAAAAGTGGATATATTCTCATAAGCATGAGGGGGGGGGGGGAGTTTTCAACCTGGATTTAAAAACATTCACATTTGGGGCTGACATCACCTCTTTTGGTTTTATAACAACCATTATATTTATTTAATCCATTTTATTTTAATTAGCTTTTTAGTTTTCTGTCCCTATTTTCTTAAAAAAGTCGTTCATATTTCAATAACATGTTTGGTTTTTACATTCCATTTTAATCTCACCACATAATAATAACTTATCCCATGTCAACAACCAAAGGAAGCCCCTTTTTGTACACGGTGACCAATTGATCCATTTCCATACTGATGGGGGGGGGGGAAATGCCCCATTTTCAAATGGCTGAGCATCCCAGAGTTGTGCTACTTTTCTTCCTCAACTTACTGTACTCGGCTTTGGCATAACAAAAGCACCGTTACATCACTGACCGATGGCTCATTGCTCCTTAATTCCTTTCTCCCCCCTTTGATAGCTGTTCGGTTACATAAGAGCAAAAGTTGGCTCCGGTTATTATTTGGCTTGTGGTTTGGTCACAGTAAATTACGCTGGACCGCAGCTGCTCCCACAGACTCCTTTGAAAAGCTTATTTTGATTTCTTGCACCCTTCTCCATTTTGCTTTGCTGGCATGGTGAAGTCATCAGTCTGGAGTTACTGGGAGGATCCAGTATGTTTGAGTCCGTGCGAGCACATGGCCCAGTCAACTCTCCCAGCGAGTAATTTTAGGCTACAAGTGGTCGTGTGTCTGCCAGAGCGCTCACTGTACTACTATTAGAAGAAATGCAAGACCGGACATTTAAAAATGGTGTCCTTTTGGCTGATCCTTTTATATACTGGTTGTAAAAAGTCTTAACTTGTGCGCGCACAGGCAGGAGGCAGTCGTCATCTCAGGAAAGAAACTGGCCCGGCAGATCCGGGACGAGGCGCGGTCCGACGTGGACAAATGGATGCTGGCCGGACACCGGCGGCCTCACCTCAGCGTGATTCTCGTCGGCGACGACCCCGCCAGCCACTCGTACGTCCTCAACAAGACCAGATCGGCCGCCGATGTCGGTGAGGACACGTGTGCGCATGGGCATGAACGTAAAATAGGTGTACCGAGTTCAAGAATCAACAGCTCACCACGTCACAGAATCATATCATTTGTTCTTTCCATTTTGACTGAGGCGAATAGACAAAAAAAATGACTACATATTTTGTATTTTAATGGTATACCCCAAAAAATAACTCGTAAACCTTTTGAAAAGATGTTTATTCTATGGTCTGTGGATATCATATATTTTCGTTTGTTGTGGATGGGTCTGGACAGTGTCTCCCTCTGTATACTGAACGGATGTTTCGTCTTCCTCAGGAATTTCCAGCGAGACCATCCTCAAACGTTCCGACATCAGCGAGGAAGAGCTGTTGGACCTCATCTTTAAGCTCAACACGGACCATCGCGTGGACGGCTTGCTGGTGCAGCTGCCCCTGCCGGGTGAGTAAAAGTGAAACGCAGCCGTGATCCGAGGGACACAATGACAGAAATCCACACTCTTTGGAACATTCATTAGCATTATTAACATAGTTGTTTACATTGTTACAATACTAAGCTTCCAAAAAAAAAAAAAAAATTATGCAGGACGGCCACAAAAAGCCAGCGCAAGTGGGTTCATGTTTCTTGTTTATCCACACACAGACCACATCGATGAACGCACCATCTGCAACGCCGTCGCCCCCACCAAAGACGTGGACGGCTTCCACGTGGTCAACGTGGGCCGCATGTGCCTAGATCAGTCCACCATGTTGCCTGCCACGCCCTGGGGGGTCATGGAGATCATCAAACGGACAGGTAACAACAGTGCAGGCCTCTTCTTTTTGGCTCCATTAAAGCTGCTGAGGCTAGGAGAAGAAAGCAGGAAGGTGGACAGGATGTGGAGGTGTTAGGGTTAGGTGTGTTTATGTTGTACGTGTCTTCTGAATAAAAGTGTGTATATGTTGTGCATATGCAGGCATTCCCACTCTGGGCAAGAATGTGGTGGTGGCGGGCCGCTCCAAGAACGTGGGCATGCCCATCGCCATGCTGCTGCACACGGACGGACGTCACGAGAGACCAGGAGGTAACCAAGCACCTCGCTACCTCTTACAGGCATTTTGGCTGGGAGTTGTTTTAGGGACGAGACCGGCCCTCCAATGTATTTGGTACTTGTGTAGGCCACGGACACTCTTTCCATTTAATTTGTAATTTTTTTTTTTTTTTTTTTATTATTATTATCTTTTTTTTGGACTACACTCTTTTAGTTTGTGGTAAATGCTAACATGTGCTCGTATGGGCTAACAGGTGATGCCACCGTGACCATTTCTCACCGTTACACACCCAAGGATCAACTCAGACATCACACTCAAATAGCCGACATTGTCATCGCTGCTGCAGGTGAAATGAAACTTCCTTGTTGTTGTGTAATCTGTGTTATTTAAGGCACGGTTATGATTGTTGTTCTTCTCTTGATGCCTTCAGGAATTCCCAACCTCATAACCGCCGACATGATTAAAGAGGGCGCGGCCGTCATTGACGTGGGCATCAACCGGGTGGAGGATCCAGTCACAGGAAAGAGCAGGCTGGTTGGAGATGTGGATTTTGAAGGTAAACTTAAATAATAATAATTTTTTTTTTTAGCAAATTTAAAAATAACATTTAAAAAAAGCACAATATTATTATGATTAGGAACATGGCCCAAGTCGGGCATTGTGTATCAAAACACACATAAAAACAAAGCAGAAAAGAGGCAAGAGGTATCGCTGCTTGGATAAAGAGAAGTGCAGAAGGAGGTAATGTTGGGAGAAGGGTGTGAGGCTTGGGGGGCAATGAGGTTTAGTTGGAAAGGGGGCGCACTAGTGAGAACATGAGTAGGCAACGGAGGTGTGGTTACGAGAGGTGGTTAAGAGGTATAATGAGAAGAAGAAGCAAGTAGATTTTCTGAGAGGAGGAGATGGTGGAGAAGCCCCCGCGCCCACATTACATTTTGTCCGAAACTGTTGATGAAATGGATTTCTGTGTTTGTTTTGTTTGTCAGGTGTGAGACAGAAGGCGGGCTTCATCACGCCGGTGCCTGGCGGCGTGGGGCCGATGACGGTGGCCATGCTCATGAAGAACACCATTAAAGCGGCCAAGAACGTCCTGCTCTATCCTCCCGAGAGGATCCGCATGGCGGCCGCCTCCTAATCTGGGATGTGACCCATTCCCAAAATGAAAAACATTCCACCACTTAAAACATCCCCTCCTCTGCCCCCCCCCCCCACCTCAATGTTTTTTTGTTGGTTTTTTGGATTGGGGGTTTAGTTTAAGGCTCCCGTCTTGTTTAATTTTTATTTTTTCAGCCCTTCCAAGTGTCCAATAACGTTTGACTGTTGCATCCTCTCCATGTAAAAGGATTCAGTTTGTCTTTGGGACTTTTTTTTTTTTTTTAAACGGGGTCACCAGAGATTATTTTATTTATTGCTACAGCAACGTATACAAAGTATTTAAGGGTGCAAGGCGGCGTTCATCCCAAAAGCGAAGCGATGCAGTGTTGAGCGGAAAAAAGGGCTGATTCAATCAGGAGCCTGTTACACAGTATACAAAAGCTTTAAAGATTCACTAATGCCTTTGTAAAAACTGAAATAAATATTTGCAAATATTCTTTTGAGACTCTGTTGTTTCCCTCTTTCAGTTAATATGTCATCTTTTGTAAACAAATACTTTATTTGCCCTTTTTGCAAAACACCAATGAAATGATTCTGGGGAATTTCAGAAAGAGTTGCGCTAAGACGCGCTACGTGTTGGGGTCCCGTTCACTCCATGACAGTCCTGAGTATACAAACTTCCATTGACCACACTTTTGGGTCAGCAGTGACACACAAATGGAGACCGTCTAGTGTTCAGATCTTTGTAAGCAAGGAATACAAAAGTCAGTGCTGGACTAGAAGGCATGAAGGTGCATTTGGAAGAAAGGAACATGATTAAAATTAACGTTTAAAAATATACAGTATATAAATGTTTTTTAAAACACCAGTAAACAAGTTTTCAAAATATTTGCAAGGGTGATACGACTGCTAGTGTCTGCCTGACAGCTTTGAGGATCAGGGTTGAAATCCTGCCCACGCCTGTGTGGAGTTTGCATGTTGTTGTTCTCCCAGTGCCTGAGTGGGTTTCCTCCCACATCCCAAAAGCATGTACATGTATTAATTGGAGACTAAATTGTCATAAAGTGTGATTGTGAGCGTGAATGGTTGTCTGTCTCTATGTGTCCTGCGATTGGCTGGCAACCAGTACATAGTGTACCCCGCCTCCCGCCCGAAGATAGCTGGGATAACCTCCAGCACTCCTACAACCCTTGTGTGGATAAGCGGCTCAGAACATGGAAGGATGGATATTTTAACTTTTTCACATATATATTTCGTTTCACTTGTTGAAATTCTGACTTCCATTGATATTTCACTTAGCAAAATGGAAGAATTTAAATCTAAGTTTTCCTAACTTCGTTATTATCTTTTTTCCGTTTTTTAAAAAAAAGTCGGAACTAAATGTCGTGAACGTAATTGTCATTCGGAAACAAATAGCAGACGCACCGCCCCAAACGTTCTCGCATTGGCGACTTAGCTCCTGATCTGAACTATCGCTCAGATTCATTATTTCACTTGAATTTAAAATCAAACGATCTTCAACGCCACATGGACCGAAGCAGATCCCCGAAACGAAGCAGAGACGAGGAGAAAAATCACAAAGTAAAGAAGAAGCGAAGAAGGTCTTCGTCCTCCTCGTCGTCTTCATCGTCGTCGTCTTCATCCAGCAGCAGAAGTCGAAGCAAATCGAAGAAGATGTCACGCAAAAGTCAAGGTTAGAACCGCACAAATGAGTCACAGTGGCTACAAAACACTTTTTATTGGGGAGATACTAACTCTATTCGTCTTTTCAGGTGGAAAAAGGCAAGCAAAGAAGCGAAGTCGAAGCTCCTCATCATCGACATCGTCATCCTCTTCTTCCTCATCGTCTTCGTCGTCGTCGAGCGATGAAACGACAAAAAGAAAAAAAGCCAAGAAAAGAAAATCAAAGAAGAAGAAGAAGAAGGCCAAGCTGAAGAAGCAGAGAAAGAAGGAGAGGAAGAAGAGAAAACTGGAGAAAAGAAAGGCGGAGGGAGAGAAGAAACCCAAAAAAAGGAAGATGGAAGAAATACAGAAGAAGCTGATGAAGCTGGCGGAGCCGCTGAACGTCGCGCCAGCCAAGCCGTCGTCGTCCTCGCTCGAGCTTTGGCAGAGCGACGATGGCGGCGTGGAACTCGGCCCAGGTGACTCGCAATAACGCGACAAACAAAATCTTTCGTTTCAGGAACTGCAGTCCTTTGTCCGAAGGAGCGCAATAATTTTTTTTGCAGGGCAAAATTCACAAACTAGCGGCACGGTGGTTCAGCTGGAAAGCGTTGGCCTCACAGTTCTGAGGACTCGGGTTCAATCCCAGGCCTCCCTGTGTGGAGTTTGCATGTTCTCCCCGTGCCTGCCTGCGTACATGAGTTTTCTCCGGGCATTCCGGTTTCTTCCACATCCCAAAAAACATGCAACATTAATAAGACAATCTAAATTGACCCTAGGTGTGATTGTTAGTCCAGCTGTTTTTCTCAATGTGCCCTGCGATTGGCTGGCAACCAGTTCAGGGTGTACCCCACCTCCTGCCCCTTGACAGATGGGATAGGCACCAGCACTCCCGGGACCCTTGTGAGGATAAGCGTCTTAGAAAATGGATGGATGGAATTCACAAACTGAAATTGATGGTTTCAATGAGAGCAGCAGACCAAAATTAGGTGGAAGAGGCCAGTCCGGTATAAAACTAATTCTGGAATAGAAGGGAATGGAATCAATGGGTTTAGGGAGCCCATTCATTTGTTGCTAGGCACAATTCAGGGAGTCCAATTACAATCCCAAATCATTTCTTAAGGGAGCCCAATCATTGGTCGCTGAGTGGAATCAAGTATGTGTAATCATTTTTATCTTTTCAGGGAGCGCAAACGTTAGTTTGGGGTGTATTTGTGTGCGCAGTGATGACGGACGAGCAGAAGTCGCGGCTGGCCACTAGGAGGCCTCTGACCAAGGAGGAGTACGACGCCCGGCAGAGCATCATCCGCAGGGTGGTCGACCCCGAAACGGGACGCACCAGGTCAGCGGGCCGCTCTCAACGGGAGCCTTTCAAGTTAAGATAAGATAAAATAAGATAAGCTCAGGCTGCTGGTGCTCCCCCAGATTGGTGCGAGGCGAGGGCGAGATCATCGAGGAGATCGTCAGCAGGGAGAAGCACAAAGACATCAACAAGGTAGCGCAAAAAAATTGTTCCAAAATACAGAAGTGGAAATATAATATTTGAAATTGTGCTTAATGGAGACTTTTTGGGGTTCCCGTAGCAGGCCACCAAAGGAGACGGCAGCTCCTTCCAGAGAGTTCTGGGACTCAACCGATAGGAAGGGGTTCTGGTCCATGCTCGGGCAAACCTGAACCACATCAAGTGCCCGTCCCAGCTGAAGCCAAGTCCTTTTCTAGATGAGGCTCATACATCTTTGGAAAGCTGTAGTCGTACAGTCTAGAAAAAAGAAAAAAAGTCAAACATTTTACAAAACAAACGTTTCCAGGTGAGTCCTCTGTTGTTAAGTTTTTAATTCAAAGTCCCAATAGTTAAAAAAAAAAAAAAAAGGACAAAAGTCAAATATTTGCAATAATCATACATTTTTGAGGGGGGAAAAAGTTCTGTGTTTTGGCAAGGCAAACATTTTCAAGTAAAGTTTTTTAATAAGAAACTGAAAAAAAAATAATCAGATGGTTTCAAAAATCTTTTTTTTTTTTTTTTCTAGAAAAGTCCAATGTTACCCACCCCCAAAATTGAGAGAAAAATGTCATGTCATGAGGGGAAAAAATATATTGGCAATGTCCTAATTTTTGGGTGGGAAGAAAAAAGTATTTAGAAAGGTGTCTTTGAGAAAAAGAACATTTCCAGAAAAGATATAAAATGGAAAATATATTGTATGTTTTCAAGAAAACTTTTTTACATGGGGGGTGGGAAAAATCCAATACTCTTTTTGATTTAAAAAGTAATGTTACAAATCATTTATATTTTTGTAACAAGGCCATCACACCATTTTTAGAAAAATTCCAGTGGTGTACATTTTTAAGAAAAAATCCAATAATTTGTATTTTGGGGAGAGAAAAGTGTAATGTTAAAATAAAAAAAAACAGACATTTTCAAGGGGGGGAAAAAAGGAAAATTCTGAGCTGCTTATCCTCACGAGGGTCACGGGAGTGCTGGTGGAGCCTTTCCTAGCTGTGAATGGGCAGGAGGCGGGGTTCACCCTGAACTGCTTGCCAGCCAATCTCATATTTTACATATTGTATGTTTTGGGGGAAAATGTGAATTCCACAAATTTGTACTAACATGCATTCTTTTGTGAGAATGTTGGAACTTTTTCACCAAGATATTTATGTGTGTGTGTGTATATAACCTCTCCTGTTTTATGTCAGTCAGGATCACCAAAATTATTTCATTTTGTTTAATGCCACAATAATGACAAGATCATTTCTAAGGGAAGTTTGTTATTTTCTTTGAGGTGAAAAGTTTACACACACACATTTCCTTGTCCCTTCCATTTCCTTTGAACTGCATGACTTGGAGCAAATGTTTTTGGTAAATTTCCGCAAGCTTCTGACAGTACTCTGCTGGAATCCTGGCCAATTCCGACTGCCAGAACTGGTGTAACGCGCCTGCCCACAAATGTTGTCTGGGATTCAGATCAGGGCTTTGCGATGGTTACTCCACGTCATTGACATTGTTATCCTCAAGCCACTTTTGAACCGTTTTGTCAGTTTGCTTAGGGTCACTGTTCATTTGGAAGAGCAAAGATGGCACCAAACTGTAATCTTTTTTTTTTATTATTATTATTTCTTTGGGAGTAATGGCTTCGTTTTTGCTCAGTGGCCTTTCAGCTCACGCCGGTCGGTGCAGGAGTCATTTCACTGTGGATAATGACACATTCTTACCACCTACATCCAGCACCTTCACAAGGTCTTTGGCGTTTGTTTTGGAGTTGATTCGCACATTTACGACCAAAACCCGTTCATCACTGGGACACAAAGCCCATCTCCTCCTTGAGAGGTGAAATGGCTGGACATTCCCATGTTTATAGTTGTGTATAATTATTTGAACAGATGAATCTGGCAGTTTCAAGCATCTGGAAATTGTACCCAAGGATGAGCCAGACTCGTGGATCTCCACAATTCTTTTTCTGATTTCTTTTGATTTCCCATGATTTCAGAGAGTTACCATGGAAAAAATGTGCTCCAGAAGTCATATTTTGGATATAATCTTGAGTTTTGAAATCTTACTTTTTTGAGAAGTCATATATTTTAAGTCTTCAAGACAAAACTTGAAATTTTACAATTTTAAAAAAAAAGGTCCCTGGATTTTGTTTTTTTGGTCATCTTTTTTTTAAAGGAAGTAGTCGTAGATTTTCAAGAAACATTTATATACATTATGTGCAGAAAGTAGTCAGACCCTATTGTTTTTTCAGTTATATTGCAGCCATCTGCTAAAATAATTTGTTCATGGTTTCCCCTCAATGTACGCACAGAAGCTCATACTGACAGAAAAACAATTATTTATGCAGATTTATTGAAAAAAGAAAAACTGAAATATCATAGTCCTAAGTATTCAGAGGCATTGCTGTGGCACTCCGATATTTAACCTGGGTGGTGTCCATTTCTTCTGATCATCCTTGAAATGGTTCAACACCTTCGTTGGAGTCCAGCTGTGTTAGATTATACTGATTGGACTTGATTAGGAAAGCAGCTCACAGTGCATGTCAGAACAAATGAGAATCAGGAGGTCAAAGGAACTGCCTGAAGAGTCCAGAAACAGAATTGAGGCAAAGCACAGATCTGGCCAAGGTTACCCAAGAACAATCTGCTGGATTTAGAGTTCCTAAAAGCACAGTGGCCTCCATAATCCTTTAAAAGAAAAACATTTGGGATGACCAGAAAGAACCCTTGTTCGAGCTGGCCGTTTGGCCAAACTGAGCAATTGGGGGAGAAGAGCCTTGGTGAGAGAAGTAACGAAGAACCCAATGATCACTGTGGCTGAGCTCCAGAGATGCAGTTAGCACAATGGAGAAAGTTCTAGAACGGCAGCTATCACTGCAGCCCCCCAACCATTCAGAGTGGCCCAGCAGAAGCCTGTCCTCAATGCAAGGCACATGAAAGCCCACATGGAGATTGCGAAAAAGAAAAAACACCTGAAGGATTCCAAGATGGGGAGAAATAAGAGTCTCTTGTCTGGTGAGACCAAGATAGAACATTTTGGTCATAATTCTAAGAAGTATGTGTGGAGAAAACCTGGCACTGCTCATCACTGGTGTAATACTGTGTCAGCAGTGAAGCATGGTGGTGGCAGCATCATAATGTGGGGGTGTTTTTCAGCTGCAGGGACTGCACGACTAGTTAAATCAAAGAAAGAGGAATGCGGCCAAGTACAGGGACATCGTAGACAAAAACCTTCTCCAGAGTGCTCAGGACCTCAGACTGGGCCAAAGGTTTTCTTTCCAACAAGCCAATGACCCTAGGCAAACAGCTACAATATTGGCGTGGCTTCAGAACATCTGTCTGTTCCCTGACTTAAACCTAATTGAGCATCTCTGGAGAGACCTGAAAATGGCTGTCCATCAACATTCACCCTCCAACCTGCAGAAGTGGAAAGGATCTGCAACGAGGAATGCCAGAGGATCACCAAATCCAGGTGTGGAAAAACTTGTTGCATCATTTCCTGCATTAGCATAAAAGGCTAATTCTCATAAGTACTGTGCAGAGGGCCTGACCGCTTGGGGGGTGGATTAAGAATGATTTTAGTAAATGGCTGCAACATAACAGTGTTAACAGGGTCAGAATACATAACAAACCCACTTCATAAATCTTGAGAACTCAAGTTGCAGGTTTGCCGTTCATCCCAATACTTTTGTCCTTGGTGTGCCAACAACTTCAAATCGACTTGTGCAAGTTGGCCTGGAGCCCCGATTATGTATTTTGTTCATATACATTCTGACCAAGACACCTCCGATTGTGTGTTGTTGTGTTGCACAAGTATTGCACACTTTCCCCGGCACGTCGGTGGTCCGTTGCAGTCACTCCAGTGCATAGCTCACCTTATCGTCGTCGTCCTATTATAAACCTCATTTCTTTTATGTTTTATACGTGGACATCACGATTTCTACACTCATTTTACAAACATATTCAACACCTCATGTACAGCGTGCGGGATAAAGCCACTTTCCAGAGTTCCAAAATAGCGTTTAACAAAGGTTACAATATCATAATAAATAGAACACAAGTGTGATTGGCAAGAAAACAAAACAACGCTCATAATAATAATGAATTCAAAAGAAATGACAATACGGTGCCAGGCCACACTAAAACAAGTCCAATAATTCCAAAATAATTTTGCTCCACTGAAATCAACTGAAAATTCAAATATTAGGAATAATAAAGAAGATACTTTGGAGTGGAGCAGACAGCATTTGTGCAGAACCAAGAACGCTCGTATTTATAATATACATCACCGTAATGTACAAACATGGTGTGTGGAGGCGCCCGTACACACTACATGGTTCCCTCTCTCCGCTTTGAGAACTTTGGCACATTCATGAGTTCAACGAGTCCTGTTTGTTTTGGGAGTTGGTGGATGAAGAAGGACCGTGCTGAAAAGAATAAACAATTATGCTGGCACGTTCAAGACAGAATTTTAGCAGGAGAGTGCTGCATATTTGCAAGAAAATATGCATACACTTCAACTAAGTATGGGTCTCTCAACCCCCTCCAAAAAAAAAAAGTGTGGTCCACATTGAAAGCTAATGAGACAAGTCGTACATTTCTAAAAAAAATCCAAATATCTCCCAGAAGGAAAAAAAAAAACTGTCCTGTACTTAACAGGTAAGAGTTTTTTTTTTTTTTTTGGGGGGGGGGGGGGTTCAGAGACGTCACATTTTTCAGAAAAAAATCTATTTTGAAGGAACACCTGAAGATAAAAAGATAAAAGCTTTTATATATATATATATATATATATATCTTCCAAAATTACAATGGAATTATTTCGTAGAAAAAGTTTATTGTATTATTATTTCATTATTAATGATAAAATAATCTTATCTAATTAGTCTTGCTTTCAAGAAAAAAGATTTGTGAGGGGAAACAAAAGTTTTAATATGACAAGACTCAAATTGTATGAGCCTTTTCCTGGGGGGGTAAAATGAAAATCTTGAAGATTTTTTGGGGAGAAAGGAATCATAACCTTATGAGAACCTTTCTTTTTTTCTAGAGAAATTTCAATATTCTTGGGAAAAAGTCTCGATTTGAAGAGTTTGTTTTCCAGAGGGGGAAAAAAGAATATTTGTGTGAAAAGTCGTCATGTACAAAGTTAAAAAAATCACATACGTACTGTAAATAAAGTTTAGTGTTAATTTTTTTAAATATTTTTCATAGTTTCTCAAATAAACTACATTTCAAGACAGCTTGTCATAAGAAATTGTGTAAATCTTTGAGTAACAGGTTGTATATTTTGAAAAAGCTTGTATATTTTTATATTTTCGACAAGCCGGTTTTTTTTTCAATTGCAGTCATATTCTTGAGGTAAATGTTTTTGTGGAAAAATGTTGCCAAGATTTTTTTTTTGTAATTTTTAGGTTGCATTTTTTTTAGAAATTGTTTTTTTTTTTGGGGGGGGGGGGCATTTAAAAAAAATCTTGCTTTTGATACAAAAGTTGGATATTTTGAGAAAAGAAAATCCAGAAAGTAGTAGGTTTAAACTGAAAAACATTTTTGGGGTGGGTGGTTTACAGTTTATTTTTCATTTAAAAATATTTTTGATAACGTTTTTTTTTTTTCCCCCAAAAGAGGGTTGACTCCTATTTCCAAGAAAAAAAGCTCTTTTGTCAGGGTAGATAAAAACTTCCTTTTTTAAAAAACTTTTTATTCTCGAAAATACTTTGCCCTAAAATTCTGACTTGAATCTCTCAGCATAATGTTTTGTTTTTTCCAGTGCGGCCCAAATACTTACAACTGTTGAGTTCTGGGTTGGGGGCAGGAAGGAAAGGAGCAGTTGGTGTTAAGTCATTTTCTTGACGTGATGATAATTTTGGTGGGGGAGGGGCGAATCCAGTTTTCCTCTCCGAATCCGTTCTCCATAAAGTTTGTGTTGTGCTTGGAGCCACTGAAGTCAAGTTTGGAGCAGAAGTATACAGCATTTTGGGCCCTGGTCGAATCCCAAAAAATATCCAAGATTGAAGAGCGGAACCTGAATGGCATACAGTACATTCCCCCGCCTATTCACAAATTCACCTATTCGCGACCCCCCCCATCGTGGAACCTACCCTCGCGATTCGTTGATCATTTCACTATTTGCGGTTTTTGCGCTGTTTCCGATGTACTCAACGAAGTTGCAAGTTAGCACCAAAGGCCTATTAAAATCAGAACTGCTTTCCAGGAAGTATGTTGATGATACAGATCTAGTGTGAGAGAACTTTAGCCCGGGTTGTTAGAGGAGAGGGCCAGTGCCCCCACAGTCAAATCATCAGTAAGCCATTAACGCTTGTTGCTGTCTTGTATTTTTTGGTCTAAAACTTAAAAACACTATAGCCTATATATTTTTATTCTAAATTTTGATGTCCCCTGTGCTTGGCCGGCGACCACAAGCTGGCACGAAAGCACTACTTTGCTATCAGACAAGGCTTTTGAGGGGGAGAAAAATAGGAGAATTTGTGGAAACACTATACAGTGAACCCCTGCTACATCATGCAGATTCTTTTTAGCATGTGTTTGAAAGTTTATCATGACGAGAACATCGATCGAATTCCTGTTAGCTCATCTGCACTTCGCAATAAGATGAGGATGTGGCTACATTGAACATTTTGGTGTTTTGACATTTCATTTTTGGGAGGGGTGGGGTTAATCGTGATTTTGGAAGAAAGTCTGAGAACAGCCACTAAGGAATACTTTAAAAAGTTGCAATGGGCGCGTTAAAACAATTAAAATCTTTCAACAATTGCACGTGGGTCTGTCATACCCCCAACCATAAACAGGGGTTCGCTGTAGCGAATAGGCATCGGTGGGAGTATTTCCGGAGGCGCTCTGCTCATTTGTGGCCGAGGGCTCCCGCCTCCATCTTGGTGCTGCTGCTGCGTCCCCAACACCCCGCTGCGATGCTCATGCTGCGCTGCGCGGCGCCCTGGACGTGGGTGTGGGGGGCGCCGCGCTCGCCGTCCGACTGGCTCTGGGTGCGCTCGGGGCGGGCGTGGACGCCGCCCGCCGTGGGCGAGCTGGGCGCGGGCTGCGAGGAGATGGTGCGCAGCAGGTGGTTGCGCTTGCGCAGGAAGTCGCTGTTGGCGCCCAGGCCGAAGCTGCCCTTGCGCAGGACCATGCGGGTGCTGCTGGACTTGGCCGGACGAGAGCGGTGGTTGTGTTCCAGCTGGGACAGGTGAGACGCGTAGCCCTCCGTGATGAACTGTGGGCGGGAAAAATACGCAGCAGTCAATTCATAGGGGTGGGGGAAGAGAGGGTCCTTTCAGAAGAACGCAACAAGACCACAATCATTGAACGCAAGTACACTAAACATTCTTTGGAGGAAAAAAAAAGCTGAGGACAAAATTTCCTTTTTAAAGTCTTTTTCCATCAGCAAAAAAAAGTTTTGTATTTGTCAAAATTCTATTTTGAGATTGTTGTACTGTAGTTTCAAGAAAAACATTTTTGGGAGAACTAATTTTCTTGAGAAATTTCATATTTTGAGATTTTAAAGAAAATGTTTTACAATTATAAGATTTTTTTTCAGGGGGGGGGGATAAAATCATGCATTTTTAAAAATGTTTGTTCCCAGAAAAGTTTTAAAGAAAGACTTTCTCTCCTCATACTTACATCCTTTCAAGGAAAAAACATTCTTCAAGAAAAAAGTGTGTTGTTTTTTTTTTTAGGATTTTGTGATTAGATTTTTGGGGGAAAAAGTACAAGAAAAAGTTTGCTAATTTTTCTAAAAAAAATTTTAGATAAATGAATAATTAAAAAAAATAGTGTCTTATATTTTAGATATTTTTAGACTAAAATGTTACTATATCTTGGCATGATGAGGACTGTTGGGAAGATCTGCCTCACAGTTCTGAAGACCGGGGTTCAAATCCCAGCCCCACCAGTGTGGAGTTTACATGTTCTCCCCGTGCCTGCGTGGGTTTTCTCCAGGTACTCCGGTTTCCTCCCACATCGCGAAAACATTCATTGATTGAAGACACTCAATTGCCCGTAGGTGCAGATATTTGTTTGTTTCTATGTGGCCTGTGATTGGCTGTAGTCACTGTTCTACAACTCTATTAATGACAAATTAGTTACCGTCTCAGGATGAATCCACATAAAAAAGAGAGAGAGAAAGCGTAGGGCTGCCTTGGCCTTGGCAAAGTACCCACTTGACACTGGTGCTGCATCTTCTTGGAGGGCCTTCCAACAATGAAGATCTGCGATGGATGCAGGTTGATGGAGGTGTACACAGAGATGTCCTTGCTGGACCCGTAGCCCGCAAATATTTTCATGTTGGCCTGACATTTAAAAAGAACAACAACACTACTTAACATAACAAGCGTTTTTTTCCCAACATTATTTGGATCCATATCAAAAGCCAATATCAAAGATCATTGATACATTCTGACCCAAGTGAAAGACTTCAAGAAATGACTCTAGTACGTATACCGTTGCTTTTGTACATTTACAGCTGTGACACTTTGGCTCATGTAGTGTACTGAAAAAAAAATCCCGACAAGAATAAAGACCCTTCACAGATTCTGACCTCGGTCAAGGACTTGAGGAAGTTGGCCTTGTGTCTGAGCGGGTCGTGCACCAGGCCGTCGCAGAACGACACGATGCCGTGCGGGAAGTTGTGCTGCGACAGCCAGGCAACCACTCTCTGCTTCTGCATGTCCGGTCGGCCCGTCACGTAGATGATCAGGTAGCCCAAATCCTGCCAGTGCCTGCCGACACACGCGCGTGTCATCTACCGCTGAGCACAGCCGGCAGGCGTTCTAAAGCGCAAGAAGTGACTCACCTGACGACGTCCACAGCCCCCGCCCGCACTTTGGGATCGCTGCCCATGATGGACACGCTGGCGGCGAAGGAGCCGTCTATGCTGAACACCACAAATTCTGTGCCGCGAGGGATCACCGTCAGGTAGCTGTCTGCAAATGTGTGGTCGCCCCTAAAAAAAAGACAACTCCAGGAATCACGCACATCAAAATCCAAGCGTCCAATCGTAACACTCTTGATGTATTCGGAAAGTATACGCAGAACTTCACTTCAGTCCAGAATATCTGACATTTGACTTTTTGTGAATTCATACAGGATCAGCATTGGAAAAGTTCTTTTTTTTTTTTTTACGCAAACTAGTTCAAAGGTATTAATAGCTCATAGCTTAAATATTGAAAATGAAGTACTTTCTAGTTCCTTTTTTTCTCACTATATAGCTGACTGGCTATTACTCTCAAAATACTGGCATTTCATTTCATTTCTGCCACGTTACCACCCATTCAGTCCACAACAACAGCCAGCAGGAACTTTCACCCTATATTGTCTAAAACATCATTTTTCCAAGCTGTTTATCTTAACAAGGGTCGCGCGAGTGTTGGAGCCATTCATCCATCCATCCATCCATTTTCTGAGCCGCTTATCCTAACGAGGGTCGCGCAATAGCTGGAGCCTAACCCTGCTAATTTCAGGCAAAAGGTGGACTACAGCCTGAACTGGTCACATGGTACATACTCACACCATCACTGAGCGGGAATCAAACCCTTGCTGCCTACACCAAAGTCAGACATGTACTAATACACCATCAGTGTCTCTATTCTCTAAAATAAAATGGCTGAAGGTTTTTTGGGAGAATTAAAATGCAAACGAAACCCACGACATATTACGACAGGAATAACATTGCATTCCTCCCTGCTCTGTCTGACTATATTAACAAAACATATTTAGTCTTACAAAATAAATTCCATGTATTTTAACTAAACCATTCAAATATAAATGAGCATTTTCCTTGTAGTCCACTTTTCCAAACATGCTACAAAAGAACACTTTTGCTCCTTCGTGAACACACCCCGTGCACTGCATGGCTAGTTTCATTTTGAAGATAGAAACGGGAAATGCATTCTTTAATCTTTTAAGGATGTCTGAACAGGTCCCCCTTGTTACTTTTAATATTATGGTTGATCCATTTCATAAAACAGTACACCAACATCGCAGCAGAACCAGTGATGCATTGCGGATGTACATCGCGGTGACGTTGCTCAACCAAAATATCGTGCATCTACAGTATTTTTCTCTTAAAAGCTCTACTCTTGGCTCAAAAGCATACCTCACGACCATTTTAACAGGGTAGACGCCGACGCCCAGGCGCTTGTCATCCGGAAGGACAAAGGAGACGCGGCCGCTGCTGTTGGTGACTTCCGTGTTGAAGTAAACCCATTCTCCTGACGGAGGCTGAGTCATGATGTGCAGGTCCACCTGCGGCGCCGCACAATTGTAACACACACAAACAATGGCGCTTCGCGGCTGAGACAAGACGGCTCACCTTTTCGCCGGCCAGAGTGACCATGTCCAGCGGGCCGTACATGAAGCGGCCGGTCACCGTTTGTTGGCTGTCCTCGGTGAACACGGCATCGTTGACGCGGTGGTTGGCCGTCACGTTCTGTCAAAGTGGCACAAAAAGTAAAAACCATCGAATACAGTGAACTGATCAATTACTCAATTTGGTTTTCGCAAATTTCATTGCCCGCTAAATGAAATAAATATACACACAGCCATCGTACCCTGATTTTCACGTGAGTCCTTTTGCGTAGCCACTTCTCACGAGGTTTGGAGGGTGTGAACTCAGAAACTTCTTTGCCATCCAGTTCCAGGATGCTCGAGCTGTCGTGCCTCATCACCTTCAGAAGACATGTACAGTAGACTGATTTCTATTTTGGAAGATGGGAGTTACATCTGGTGGTAAGCAACAGCATCCGTGTCTGATACCTCGTGCATTTTCACCTCTAATGGTGCAGTCAAGACGGATTCGGTCTGACCACTAACGTTCTGGTCAAAGGCCAAGGTGTCACCTCACCTGTCTGAGGAGGAAGGACACCACGTCGGTGGACTCCCAGTACGACGCGTGAAAGAGGTGAGGCAAAGCCACGGTGGGGAAGGCCGTCAGGGCATCGGGGCAGTAGAGGGCAAAGTCCATGCGCTTGGTGCCCCACCAGCGAGCTGCAACTGGGTTGGGAATGCAATGAGTCGGCTACATGAAATCGCACCCAGTCAATCGCACGCCATCAATCATTTAACAAAGACCAAAAGCCCAGAACATCACCAGCAATCCCAGCACCAGGTGTTGATCTGCAGGAACAGTTTTGTGGCGGCTTTAAAAAAAAAAAAAAACACACGCACCGAAAAGGAACCAGAGACAAAAGGGAAGATTATTTGATTGAAGAGGAGAAGGGTTGTTATCCCTGACAGAGCAAAAGCATCCTTAGTCTCGAGGGTCTCGATGCAATACCTTGGTCCACCTCCGCTTGGGAGTCCAGAGACACCAGATCGCAAATAGCACTGTGCAGGCCGGGAGACATGCAGCTGTCGGACCCTAAACTTTGAGTGTCACACAAAGTCGCCTCCCCGTCATTCTCGTCGGCGACTTTGTCGCGTTTCTTGCGGGATTTGGGGGGGCTTTTTAAGAAGAATTTGTTTTGGGATGACAGGGCCAGCTGGGACAAGAGGCCAGGAGTTTGGAACTGACTAAACGAGTCTGTCTGGGCTAAAAAGACAAAAAAACATGTAAGAAAAAAATGGTGCTGCGGCACATCCAGCTGGAAGAAAACCTTGCATTGTCAATACAATTTTGCTTATACTGTGTGTGGAAGTTGGTGGGACAATCACACAAAAAACACAACAGGACATTGTAGCACTGGGAGAAAATGCAAGTTGCACTTAACACTTAAGACACTGAGACAAACGGGGACATGCGGGGTCTTAGTGGACCTCTGCCTGCTCTATCAGGGCTAGGAGGGTGCGGAGGTCTTCAGGTCTACCTGTCACTGGAAATGGTGTGTGTGTGTCTGTGCAAATGTGTGTGTGACTTAGGATGGGGAACTAAAATAGATGTTTCATGCTTACAATTTAATGTTTGTGAGGAATTTAAGTGGTTTAATGGTGCATTTGAGGGTAGTCTGGTACAACTGCAAGTTTTCGTCAAATGGAAAAAAATACTTGGTCAGTCTAATGGTGCATTCAAGACTGATTCGGTTCAACAGCTAAAATTACACTCTTCCGTCCATCCATTCCTTTATTCTCACTCGAGCCTATACCAGCTATCTATGGTCGAAAGCCCGGGTACAACCTGAACTGGTCGCCAGCCAATCACAGGACGCATAAAAACAAGCAACCATTCACACCCACATTCACACGTATGGGCAATTTAGAATCTACAATTAACCTACCATCCATGTTTTGGGGATGTGGGAGGAAACCGGAGTCCCGGGGGCAAACCCACGCAGCCACCAACTAATGGCTCCCTCCATTAGTTACAGTGGACGACTCATTAGCTGGGTTTTCTCTGGGTAAGCCGGTTTCCTACCATGTAAATGTGAATGGTTGTTTCTTTATATGTGCCCTGCGAAGGCGACCAGTTCAGGGTGTCTCCTGCCCGTTGACAGCTGGGATAGGCTTCAGCCCTCCCGCGACCCTTGTGAGGATAAGTGGCTAAGAAAATGGATGGATTATTTCTAGTCTATCATTTCAATTGTTCATTCGAGCACGTCTGACAGTGACTGTTGCAGCCAACTGTAAATTGTTGATTCCTCTGAAGGCCCATCCCTAGCATGGAGTCAAGGAGCAGGAACGAGTGTGTGTGAGTGTGTGTAGGGATGAGACCGTTGTGGCGTTGGGTGAACACTTACTGTTGGCTATGTTGCTGGCAGTGTAACTGTCTGCCATTCCTGACACCTGGCTGGCAATGCTGACCTCACTGGCACGGCGCTGGCCCCGGGAGAAGGGGCCCGTGACGGGGGATGAGGGGTACGAACTGTCCATGAAGACACCACCATGAGACTGAACAACATCCGCTATTGAGCGAAACAAGGGAGATCCCATTAGACACGAGACAACGATAAGGGGACCACGGCAAGGATGGCTGACATGGTGATGGTTCAGAGTGATTTTTGTTAGCTTAACAAAAACTTGTGATGGCTTTGGAAGCGTCATCAAAAGCATGTCAACAGAATACATGATTCACAGACACACAAGACGAGAAACAACAAGTCAATGGGTTGGGATCCACAAAACATGACAGGAGAGATGTTATTCAGCATTTAAATGTTGCGAATAATACAAGAAATCCAAGAAATTGGCTGAATGGTGCATTTGAGGCAGATTCAGCCCTGGCAATAGCTTTCAGATTAGAAGTAAATAAAAAAGCTATTGGCCCATTCAAGTAACAAAAATGGAAACAAATAATAGATTTGTCAAATGGTTCCTTTGAGACTGCTTCGGTCTGACCACCAATATACTGATCAATCATCAACAAAGGTCTCCTAGCTACTACTACTAACATCCGCGTCAAAGGTAAATAACTGGTTTGTTTAAGTGATGCATTTGAGACTAAGTCAATCCCACCACTATGGTTCTGGGGCAATTTAAACAAGTGATAAATCAGTCTGATAGTGCATTCAGGGCTGATTCAGTTTGATGATTAATGTCTCGGTAAGAGATAAATACATATTTGGTCCGGCGCATTTGAGACTGATTCGGATATGATGCACATATCCCAACAAGCAAAGGTGATGGAAACCAAAAGACATGGCAATGACAGGTATGACGGTACATGGTATTTAAAGGTTGCATAGTCACACCCTTTGCTGTGACACTCAAACTATAGCTTTGGTGCATTTGATTTCCACCGATCATCCTTCTGATACTTCTACAACCTGAATGGGGTCCACAAGTGGTATATTCAGGTGATTGAAAATCATTTGGAATGGCACACACCTCTCTGTTGTTTATCAGAGCAGAAAGCAAGCAATAAAGTCGAGGAATTAGCTGAAGACCTCCAAATATGGATTGTGTCAAGGTAAACGTGGGTAACAATGAAAAAAATAATTGCAGCAGCAGTGAAGGTCCCAAAAATCAACTTGGTCTCGATTTTTTGGAAATGGAAGATGTTTGGAACCACCGGGACCTTTCCTAGATCTGTCTGTCTGACCAAGCTGAGTATCCAGGAGGGCCTTGGTTCGAGGGCTGAATAAGAACCCTATGGTTACTAAGGTCGAGCTCCAGTGTTTCCTTGCTTGGACAGAAGAACCATCCAGAAGTTCCACCATTGCTCATGCTCTCCACCAATCAGGCTTTTATGGTAGACTGGAGAAGCAGAAGGCACTTTTCACTAAAGGGATCACGGCAGCCTGCTTGGCGTTCATCAAAGGCATCTTAAGGATTCTCAGCCCTGCGGAAACAAAATTCTGTGGTCTGATGAAACCAAAATAGAACTTTCGGGCCTGAATTGCAAGCGTCATATCAGGAGAAGAAGAGGCATTGCTCATCACCAGGCTAACACCATCCCAACTGTGAAACATGGTGGCGGCAGCATCATCCTGTGGGGGCTGATTTTTTGCTGCAGGAACTAGGTGACTAGTCTGGGTAAAGAGTCAGATGATAGCAGCAACATATAGAGAAATTCTTCAAGAGAACTTGTTCCAGAGTACTCTGGAACTCAGACTAGGGCATTGATTAGCGTTCCAACAGAAGAATGATCCAAAGCACACAAGATAACAAAGGAGTGGCTTCAGGAATAGCCTGTGAATGGCCCACGCAGACCCCAGACTTGAATCCAATCCAGCAACTCTGGAGTGACCTAAAAATGGCTGTCCACTGATGCTTCCCATCCAACCTGAATGACCTTGAGAAGATCTGTTTAGAAGAAAAATGGGACAAAATTCCCCACAACAAGTTTGCCAAGCTCATAGTAACACAACACTTGAGGCTGTGATTCCTGCCAAAACTGCTTCAACAAAATTTTAAGCCAAGACTGGGAATACTTATGCAACTATTTTGTTTATATTTTCAATAAATTTGCACCACAGTCTGAAAAAATCCATTTACTTTGTCATTAAAGGAAATTTTTAAATACAACTGTACCCCAACAGATCTGAAGCATACTGAAAATTGCAAAGAAATTAAAGTTGGCAACTCACCCTCACCCACCTGAGAGCTGATTATCGCACACTTACCAAGGCAACGCTTTGAGGTGCCAGGGGTACGTCTTTGTAATGATTTTACAAAACGGCCCATAACGTGCCACAATTGTGGTTTCCCTGGTCACTGTAGCTAATTTTAATTAAAACAATGAGAGGAAACATGACATGATAAAGGAAAGAATGAGGATATCTGAGAGACCATTGCCAATGTTGATGACTCCTCGTGTGCATTTTTTCACAAAGAGTCTCTACACTACGCTTTTGATCCAGAGGTAAATGTGAAATTGTAAATATAGTTGCATACTGTAAATCACAATACTGTATACTCTAATGTGTTTGTATGACTCAACAATCACATTTGGTGCCTGGATTTTTTTTTTTTATTGTGTAAGATCACATGATATAGTATGACAATTTTGACTGGCCCGTAAATGTGCATTGTTGCAAAAAACAAAACAGTTGCTGCCAGTGGGCCACACATGAAAGCTGGTTACATATCGGATGAAATTGCGTTTGGCCTCTCGCTTGGTGTGCGCTGGGCCTGAGACCTCCATCCAACAGCGGGTTGATCCCAAAGCTGCCCCAAATCAGCAACCAAAAACTATTTTTCTATTTTTGTTCAAAATGGTCAAATGTGGAGTGCTCACTGAAATCAAAAACATTCACATTACTAAAAAAATTCAGTCAATGTGTCAGAGAGAACAAAGAGACTATCTAGCATCATGAAGTGCTTTAATGCAGACTCCATTGACTTCCTTGAGCCCTTACCCCCCCAACCCCTTTTTCTCTCCTTCTATAGAGCTCGTGCAAGTGACGTCACCATTTTCAACGCACCATATGACACGCTGTGGCGACCCCGAAAGGGACAAGCCGAAAGAAACTTACTTATTGCCAGTCAAACAGAGCTGCTCGTCATTGTGGAAGACATTCAACTGGAGGAGAATATTTACAATACCTGAGACCTGTTGTCACAACAGACGAGACAGATATTCAAAAAGATCATTCTATAGAATACCAGCTGAGAAGACCAGAAAATATCGATGGATTTCGGCAATTAAACATGATGGATGGTGCCCAACCAAAATACACACACGCCTGTGTAGCGATCGCTTCATTTGAGTTAGGACTTGTTCTTCTCAATCTCAAATTAAAAAAAATATTTATCATGCCAAGTTGTCTCATTTGAGAACAATGCGTGATAAAAAAAAAAACTGTCGCAGAGGTTTACGGAGGTTAAGTGTGGCCGCAATCGCTTCCGTGTACATTCCGTGGAGACGACTCCGTCCAGTTTTTTTTTTCCAATCATAGTTAAAGAATGCGAGTTTGTATAAAACCAGGGATCATTTATTTAAATAATTGTATTTGTATTGAATACTAGCTGAAAAGATCGATGGATTCTGGCAAAAGTTAATGTGTCGCCGAACACACTTCCGCGTTCACGAGCCGTCAAAATGTCACGTCACTATGTGGGATTTATTCCTGATGAGAACAGATCCAGCAACAAAGTATTTGTTTCCGTGTAAATCTCGACGACTTACTCACCAGACCCATGTGTATATCCAGTTGTCCAAGACAAGTGGACGCGGGTTAACAGTCCACTTTCTTATCAGCGAAAACATCGACTTCGGCATTAAATACGGGTCCTCTATACCGAGTTTATCCATTTTTTCCAAATACCTTTGTTTATTTTCACCTTCCAAATGTCTAACGGTATCAGACAAAACTGGGCGTCGTGCTATAAGACATATTTTTGTGTCGTCTCCAACCGACTTAGCATTGAACAATGCTTTGTTAGACCGGCAATATGGTGAGGTAAACAAAAGTCACGTGATTTTATGACGTAAGTGCACAAGCACTTAATTGTGCCCAACAAAAGCAACGGGAATGCCGACAGCAAGTATGGATGCATGAAAGAGGAAGGCAAGTGATGATGAGGACGATGGGAGGAAGGTGACGGGAGAGGCTACACACACTCGGGTGTGGCAGGTGTGGGCTTGAGAGCGCCCTCCTGCCAGTTTAGCACAGGTACGGGGATGCACGTCTCACTGATGGTCTCCTGACAGCGAAGGGACACGGGCGGCCCGCTGTCAAGTAGCAGCGGAGCGTTGCTCTGGACTGTTTCCACTACAGAGGCCGGGTTAAGGAAAGGAAAGGAGGAAGGGTGGAGAGAGGAGGAAGGAGAAGAGGACAAGGAAGACACAAAAACATGAAGCAAGAACAGGAGAAAAGAGAAAGAGTCAAGCCCTGAGTGGAGCCCACGTCTTTGGAAAGTCCTGACTAAACTCCTGTGGAGCCGCAGAACGGCAATAATGCAGAATTGATGGGCCACAACACGAACAAAAAGGGGACACTATCAAATGCTTTACTACTAACAATAGTTATTGTATTCTAGAACTTTTAGGGTAGGTGTAGGATTTGGATTAGGGAGTATGGTTGCTACTGTTGGTTATAGCTTTAAATTCAGTGGTTCGGGACAAGGCTTTGAGCTCTGAGGCTTGCGTTTAATGTAACCTGAGGTTAGTGATGGGACGAGGGGTCGCAGTTTAGAGGTTGAGTTAGGGGTTTGAGTTCCGTAGTTATGGTTACAGCTCCAAGGTTAGGGTAGAGGTCAGAGGTAATCAAAGGTTAGCTCTCGGGTTAGGGATTCAGAGTTTGGGGTTTGGGTGAAGACGTTAAGGTTAGGCTTTGAGGTTACGGGTAGGATTTGGGGTTGAAGAAGAGTTAGCAAAACTGCACGGAGCAAAATGCTTATTAGGGATCACTTCGATATAACCTTCACTACCTGAGACCTAACATTGAAATATTTAGAGAACTGATTGCTGGACATGGATAAACATTGACCAAAAATGTAAGCTGTGACTCCACCATGCTGACCATTCCAAACATGGACAAACACCTTGCAGGACTGTGACAACATTCGGCTTCTAAGGCAGCACACACTAAAGAAAAATGCTCCATTTTTCTTTTGAGACGATGCATGTCACGCGATTGTGTGACTGCCATGAGAAAGTAAACAGGACAACATCCACCAACATGTGACAATGTATTTGTATTTGTCTGTGTGTGCACGGGACTTGGATTAAGCGCGCGGCAGCAAAGCTCACCCAGCAGAGTCGAATTTCCGTCCCCTAGCGGGAAGCGTTGGTAGCGGGGCACGTTGAAAGGAGGCAACAGGTGGAACTTCCTTTCCAGAAGAGGCTCCAGGCGTGAGGCGGAGGGATCAGCCGGATGGAACAAGTTGTACACCTGCTGACAGGCGGGACGGAGCTGGGCCACTGCGGGGAGCAAGCGAGGCAAAGCCAATGACATAAGTAAGCCACTCAAATTTCATTTAACAACATGGACAAACAAAAAAATGTCACAACAAGCCATACCCAAAAATACAAAACATCTGCTAATGTGGTTTGTCTCCTATTCCTTGACAGCAAAAGAGCAAGCAACACACACTTGGGAATACTTTTAAAAATGTGTTCAGCTCTAATAACTTCACAGTGTAAGAGTTGGACCAAACGTATCGCTTTAGAACAAGAAATTTGGTAGGCATGTCAGTCATGAGCAGAGGCACCAGTTCTGCTGTTTTGGTTTATGGTGACCAATCTGGTCATTTCGCCCATTTCCATTGGTCCTTCAAGGATGAACTGTCCTGAACCTTTTGCAATCAAATTCACTAAAATGCAAAGAACTTCATCCTTTGGCAGTATCTGTGATTTTAATGACAAATATCCCTCTAAGTGTTTCAAACCAAAATCTAGAGACTCTTTTGTGGGTCTACTCATGATTGACATGCTAAGCAAATTTCATGTGCCTCCATGAAGCTCACTTCAGGGGCGGGATTTTTGAAACATTCCTATGAAGACAAGTCTGTCTTCGAAAGACACTAAAATGCCCAATTCAAACCAAAATGAATGGAGATGTGGGTTCTAAAGTCAACTGGTGCTAAAAATTTATACCAAATTTCATGCATCTATAAGAACACAGCTGAATTTGCAAATCAATTCCACGGGGCTCCGCATAACCGCTCCAAGCACTCTATTTCATAACAAGTCCACGGCGGCCTACCATCCAGCATGGGGATGACGGTTTTCCTCAGGGCAAGCACAAGGCCTAGCGGCGAGCCAAAGAGGAAAAAGTCGGCCACTTCAAAGTCCAGCTTGCCCAGTGAGCCTCCGTCGAGCATGGTGCTGCTGCTCGACCTGCGCGAGGCTCCGTCGCCCCGCAGGACGCTGGAGTGCAAGCTGCAAGGGGTTCGCAAAGTCAAGGCAAGTTGCTGTAAATCACATCCAAGACAAATTATCATGACGATGGTGCCTCCAGATGTGAGTTTCAATTGTTATGTGACCCTGCTCCAAAATCAAAACACTTATCTTAGATCATCTTTTGCCATTGAAGTGAATGGAAATCCCATTAATGCATTCCAGCCAGCCCCCCCCCAAAAAAAAATCAAGCTAGTGTTTTTTTTTTTTTTTTTTTTTTTCCAATCAAGAGCCCTCCATAAAGTTTTATTGTATACAAAATCTAGCAATAACATAGCTGGAAATAATGTCATGAAATAAAGAATATATATGTTTCATGGTTATTTTTTTTGCAGGGGGCTAATGTTGTGTGTGTCTTGGCCACTAGAGGAAGTATTATAAACTCATACACTCACAAGGGAAGAAGATTCTCAACTACTGCAAGTGGCTGAGTAAATTGCAGTAGTAATATATGTTCGCATAGGATAAAGAATGTTTTGGGGTACTGCTATACTATCTGTCTGTATGTGTCACTTCATGTTCATATATTCGTTGCTTAAAGTGTTATAACCGTGCCGCATAGATGCGATTCGTTAGCCCATCTATGGCGTTTTGCATCGTTTGTTAGCATTAAGCTAAGTGGAGCTAAGGCCAAGCTGTGTTGTTGCTTTAAAGATGTAATGAATAATTCTCTCTTTTAGAATTAGTTTGATAGGAAATGTCAACTGCGAGTGGCATTAAACAGCTTGAAGCATTGGTGTCAAACTGGCGCCCCGTGGGCCTTGTGGACCTCACGTTATTATGAAAATTTAATGTTAATGCGGCTATCAAGTTTTATATGAATGGCACTTTTACAGTGTTATGTGCGGAGCTGACAAAATCTACCAATCACAGCGGGGGGTATATGACTCTCGGTGGCGTGACGTCGACCGGCCTTGATGCAAGCAGAGAAACATCTTTCAATGAGTGAAACTTACAGCTGCGCTGCCATAGAGAGTTTTATTAGTACTTTTGCAGACAGTTTGTTTACAAAAGTGTCCTTGTTGATCTTATTTTGTGTTTAAAAAATGACATTTGGGAAGATTGTATTTTTTTTTTCCCTAATTTAAATTTCATGCACGTGCATGTGCACCAAGGACACAAGGAAGCACCAGACTCCGCTTCCAGCGGCCCCAAGGTAAACTAAGTTTGAGACCTCTGGCTTAAAGCCTCTTTTTCAAGAATTGTTCACTATCTTCCAAACTGCAGCCTATTATGACGCGAGCTGAGTTCACTGTAGCCAAACCGGACAGCACTTCGATCTCAAAATTTTCCTCGCATCTGGAGATAATTTTCCCCTTTTAGGTACTTCTTCCCAAGTTTGCAAAACTACTATTGCAGTACCTGGACAGGAAGGCCTGGTGTTGCTTGATGGTGTCGATCTCATAGGTGGACAAGTCGCTTCTCTTGCGCTGCAGCTGCTGCTTCTTGTTGTCGTCGCCTGAAACAGTTCGTGGGATGTCGATATTGCTGCGGCTCAGGTGGCGGCTGCCCTCCAGGGTGGGTGAGGCTGACCCCTGCCCGCAGTTGATAATTGTGCCCGGGGACAGGAGGTCCTGGTCCTGAAGGTAGACAAAAAGAAAACAAAAAAATCAGATCAGTGAGTGGATTATGTGAAGTTTGTCAGGTGTTGTATTGATCACCTGTACACTGACAAGACTGCCCCGCCGGCTGCTATTTTGGCTTTCATTGACTGTCTGGTTGCTGCTGCACAGAGCGTCAAACCCTAGTATTCCTCCCACACAGTCCCCAATCAGGCAGACCTACAGAAACAGGAAATGACATCAAAGTCATACAGTAATCCTCCATCATTCGTAGATGACAGCAACTGAGCGCTGCAGCGAATCACGAAATAAGATGGATGCCCCAAAAATGACTCGACTGTTTGACTTTAATTTAAAACCTGCAGTGAGAATACAACAAACCAACCTGGCCAGAGAAAGCGGCTCCGTCCAGAGACTTGATGAAGTCGGCGTAGACCTGATTGGCTCTGGTGATGACGGTGGCCACGGCCTCCTGGTACTGAGGCGAAGATGTGGCCAGCAGGGGAAGAGCCGCCAGCGGGATGTGATCTTGGCTACTGGACAGACAGCCTTCATCATAGCCATACGGGCTCAGACTGCCACAGAAGATGAAAACATGGTCAGTACAGCAGTAGAACTACATTTTCCATGTACCTGTGCATTAGAAACTCTTACTTGGACACCAGGGAGAAGGCCTCGGCGCATATTGCGGGACACGGGACCAGGCGGACGGCGAGGCGGCCCAACGCCGCCGGATAGTGGACGCGCATGACGGAATCGAACGCCGCGGTGATTGTGTTGACGTCGGCCTGCTTGCTGCTCTGCTCGCTGCCGCCTGTGTCAAGGATGTTGCCCCCGTGCAGTACCAAGATGAGCACATGGATCTTGGAGGGTTGCAGACACTGCTGGCACGAAGGAGTGAAGACAAAAGTGACGTACAGCAACACAACACACAGTACTGGATGGGATACGTATCCGATTTATATCCACGTACAGTATGAAAGAGGCCAGGGTCTGTGAACAAAATCAGAATCGTACTCTTCACATTGACATGAAAAAAAAAAAAATCTGATACAAGTCACATTGTACAAAAAAATAAAAATAAAAATTCTCCTGCAGTGTGAAAATGGCCTTTGTGTCTGAAGTAAAGCTTTTATTCAATCATTTTGTTTACATCTTTTTCTACTGGCCTTATTTTTGGTATTTTCTCTTAATTTTCCTGTATTGGAAATCATATTAGAATTAGATTTTTTTCATGAGCCCTATTGAGCTTTTCCCATACATTTTTAAAGTTCCCAGGTATGCTGATTTATGCACTTTTATTCACAGACCCATGGGTTTTTTTTTTTGTGAAAAATGAAAGTTTCACTGTAAAATTCTGGATTTTTTTTTTAAAGATTGTTTAAAAATAACGCACATATCAATGTCTTCTTCCCTTTTGTGGTGTGAATACCACCTTACTTTATCCTAAGTAATCCATCATAATCATTATCTGCCATAAAGTAGGCATGTGTCATGCACTTGCAGCCTCCTAGACTGGACTAGTAGCACCAAAATACCCACTCAGCGTCCATTAACTAATACAGTCCTTGAGCGTACTACCATAAAAACTTTGGAGGACTGCATGTTACTAATAAGGCAAAACTATGCAAAGTTGAAACATATGATTTCCTCAAAGAAAAGTGTTTTGAATCCAGTAAGGCATTTTAGTGTGCTAGACAAAGTGCACACGAGAAGACTGACTAGTTAAACTCCCCCCCCCCACTCCCACCCTTTATTAACTTCCACTATTTTATGACATTTTTACACTCTAGTAGGACTACATATTACTAGTGTGACAAAACTACTAGTGGACTAGGAGGTACACTATGAGAGTACTAGTGCATGATACATGCATATTACTTTGGCCTAGTAGCATGGAGCACAGTGGTTTACTAACAATGTTTAATTGACCCCTTGCGTCATCCGCGTCGCTGACCAACCAGAGGCCAGAGATCTGCATAAACCACGCCCCCTTTTTGGACCCGCAGTTCCCTCAGACAACGTTGCATGGTCCAGTATAGCTTTTGTTAGCGTTTTATCGCGTATTTGGGTTCTTTAACAATAGATATGGTTAAGAGGTGTAGTCACAGACTTTATAATAGTGACGACAGGTATCCTGAAAGGCTAGTTGGTGGAGTTCAATTCGTACCCTTTCCAAAACCGAAGACCCAGTACGAAAAATGTCTTTGATGGATCAAACTTTGTGTAAGAACGCATCATCAACTGAATCCATCTAAAATCAACCGGAACAGAAGACCAAGTACAAAAAATGTCTTTGATGGATAAAACTTTGAGGAAGACTGCATGATCAACTGAATCCATCAACCGGAACAGATATGTTTGGACGAAGGTAACCCCTAAATTTGATTTTCAATACATGTCTCATATAAATGAATTAGCAGTTCTTCGCTTGCATAACATAGCTACGTGTGAATGATTGACACACTTGGTCTGTGTTGAGCGATATTTTGCGATGATCTGACTGCACAAACGTGTTTCTGTTGGCGGCTACCGAGCTAAGCTAAACCGGACTTGCGAGTCCTAAAAGCCTTCGACGTGCACCGAGACACCAAGACTGAAGGAAGGATGTTTGAGGACACTAAAGTAGTGATTGTCGTACTCGGTCGGGACTTACGTAGGTTCGGCACTAATTCAAGAATAATTATTGAGGGGAGCGCGTGACGTTACAGAAAGAAAACGAGAGAAACAACTCGTAAATCAAGCCTCGCCTTCTTTTCCTTCATACGGTGGTTCACAAATGGCTATACAGATACATATACAGATTCTGCACACAAGTGTGATATGTAACACGAAAATAGGAAACTGTCAATGACGAATTCGTCTTTGGGTTATAATATATTATATTATGTGGCTTCTCGGTCTTCCTCTGACTCTGGAAAGATCTCGCGCTAATATCGATGGTTTCCCCGTCGATATGCATGGAAATACCATTGAAATACCGCTCGCTGAAATACTTGAAGCCCTGCTGTATGCTTTTCAATGATATTTCACTGTTAGCTAAGAATGCGAGTGAGAAATCAGCCGGTAAATCGGACAGTTTCGCTCAATTCTTTTCTTGCTGCGCTGCCCTTTTTGCTAATTGTTTGTCTGACGTTAGTGCACGTGGCGTGATGTCATTTCAGGAGGCGTGGTTAAGTGCCCTGTACGGCGGGGTCATTTGCATAATAGTTGGTCAAAAGCGGGTATTACTATTAGTAGTGGAAAAAGGATTATTAATAAGACTTGTCATACTACTAGTGCTTTAATATTGTCTTACTAGTGTGGAGAGTATACTATTACATGGAGCTTGAGGTGGACATCAAGGATACTTTAGAAATGACAAATGGCCAAACGGCTTTCCGTAGGATGGAAAAGCTTCACTGAAAGCTTGACTCGATAATTGGGTATTCCGTCCGGAGGTGCAGTTGCGGACGCGTACCTCGTCGAGCCTTTCCCCGCCACCCGCTCTGTCGTAGTCCACAGTCATGTCCTTCAAGAGCTCGCCTGATATTACACAAAACAAAGCAGTCACGGCCAGGCTATCCTCAAAGGTCACCTCACCTCCGCATCATTTTCCTTGTCGTACCGGAAGGTTCTTCCATGTCAGAAGTCTCGATCTTGTCCATAAGGTCGTTTGAGTTCCACTTGGTGATTTGCTTGGGTAAGACCTCCTCGCCGTCTGAGAAATCCTCTGTACGCGCGCACACACACACACCACACACACACACACACACATAAAAGATGAAAATAAACATAATTTAGGAACGCTGGAATGAATGAGTAAAATCATGGCCCTATCAGCGCACTCGAGGACTACATGTGGACTGGATATTTACTGCCTCCGCCTCGAAGATCTGACATAAATTTAAAAAAAAAAAAACACTACTAATTGCACTAACTTGCGTGTCAGTTTTAACTGCAATTGCAGTATCAAGCAGTCAGTCATTGGTGATGTGGCGCAGTATCAGAAATACATTCCACTACACAAATATAGAAATACATTACATTACACACAATTTGAAATTGAGCCAGATTTTTATGTCCCATGAACCTTGTGAGGATAAGCGGCTCAGATGATAGATGAATGAATTTTTATGCTGATTGAAACTCGGATCTCAAGGCAAAACCATTCCTACATTCTTCTTCTTTTCCTTTCTGCTTGAGCATTATGATGTTTTTACAGGCAGACTTTCTGATATTGCTCTTGTATTGGATCTCATTATTGTTCCTTGTGGCATATAAAAATGTACACGCATATTTTGTTTCGTATATTGTCTGTTAAACTCCTGGAAACTGTCATCGATAAACCCAAAGGAAACCGGTAAACAAACTGGAATACAGGAGTCACTTCTTTTTAGAATTTTATTGCTTTATGAGTTATGCCATTGTTTAATTATGAATCCACCTGTAGTTCATTGATTTCAGTTTAAGTGCCTCTTGGATCTCAGTGAAGCTCATGAAAACAAAATGGGACACTTCTCATGTCTCGGTGTACCTTAACCCAAAAACAGTCATGCATGATAACCACAAGAGAAAATATGTCAAACGTGTACTAGTGGTGTAACGGTTCATGTACTCATATTCACAGTTTTCAGTATGGTCCACAGGTGTATCCAGTTGCCACATGGCAAATATTGGGCAGGGACCGCAAAGTGTAACTACTGTAAACAATATCAGTATGGCTCATCTTCTGGGATTATACGATTGTTACAATCAACATTTCTTTGTTACATTTTTAAATAAAAATCACGTTTCCTAAAAATAAAAACTACTGATGTTTCATTTTCTTTAAACAATTTAAGATCTTAGATATTATCCTCCTGAATATATTATTTGGTTTATTAAAATTGTCTTTTTACATTATGATATGGGATTTCCTGAATATATTATTTGGTTTATTAAGATTGTCTTTTTACATTATGATATGGGATTTGGTTTTCTCACATTTCATTGTGAATGTCATTGAATCTGGTCCAGCACGGAGAAGACGTTCTGCCACAGTCTTCCTGTGTGGAGTCTTTCTGCTGTCCCTGTGCTTGTGTGGCTTTTCTGCAGGTACTCCAGCTTCCTCCCACATTCCAAAACGATGCACATGATAAAATTCCCCTTCCATCAGAATCTTTTGGCGTTTTTTCCCATTTATTATGCATAACACCGGTCAAAATGCATCTGTGACCTTGTAGAAGTATGAGATCTATGCAGTCCCTCAGTTGAAAGCAAAAGATGATCCACAGCTTCAAGATTGCAAAATCAACCTCGGAATTGGATCAAAATTCCGTGTAGTGTAATTGAGACATCAGATTCAAGTATGCGCCCACTCATCTTGGGAAATTGGTGAGTGGCAATGTGGCTGTGTCATGTGTAATACTTAAAACTTTGCGACATGTTCCAAACTCCGAGGAGTTGAGTAAAAAATGTCTTCAATTCATTTAAGGACCGATATTGTGCTGCAAGCAAGCCAGCGGGGCAGCCGCCAGCAAGCCATACAATCCGGTTTATCAAAGCATACTACTTGTGAACAGTGGGCAAACAATACAACGCAGGTGAATTCTGCTTGACGATGATTGTAAGACCTCCCTGAATCACATGAAATGAATGAGGTTGCCATGAAAGCTTGCTGCAGCTTCTGGGTTAGTGCCATTTGTCAACAACCAATCAGAGTGAAACCGGTTTCCATATTGACATTGCGAAGATGAATGATGGAATCAGTACAATGCTTATTTACATCACATATTAAGTAGAAATCCGGCCGTCTCAACTGCCACGCTAAAAACTCCAACTAGGATAGTTGGGAAAGGGACTTTCTGGACATTTTTAAATATGATAAATGAACATCTATGATGACAAAAAATCCCCCCCCCCAAAAAAAAAGATTGATGGAAGGGGAGTTTTAATGGAAGACTAAGATTGGCTGGCAACAAGTTCTACCTTGCCTCCTCCCTGAAGAGAGATGGAATAGGCTCCAGCGCTCCTGCGACTCTTGTGAGGATAAGTGGCATAGATAATAAATAGATGGATAAATAATCTACAAGTGTGATTGCGAGTGTGCATGCTTGTTTATGTTAACATGCCCTGCCACTGGGTCACAACCAGTCTAGATCATATCCTACTTCACTCACCAAAAGTCAGCTTTCATTAATTAAAGACTCTAAAATAATTGTTCAGAGGTTTTTGTGAGTTTGAATGGTTGCTTGTCTATTCGTCCTGCAACTGGCTGGTGACCAGTCTAGACTATACCAATTTCTCTCCGTTATATGAATGGATCAATCTGTTCTCTTCCTGTAACCAATGTGAACTGAAGGGTTACTTTAAGGCAGGGGAGCCCAGACTTTTTTACCCCAAGATTTACTTTTCAAGCAACCAGCCTCTTGAGACCTACCGTTGACGGGGAAGGGATGATGATGATGATGCTGCCCAAACCGTTTTAAGGTTAATGTTATGTTGCCTCCTATATTTAAAATACAGAATTAGCCTTTTGTGCATTGTTTTGTGTGTGCTTTCAGCCTGGATCAGGCTGTGCCAAGGTGGAATTTTAAAATGACACACCGTCTCATCTTGCACTTTCTACTTTGGCTTCAGACCAGACCTTTCCCACTCGTAAAAGAGACAATCTCGTCCAGTTTAACAACTTTTTCTTTGATTATTCACATCCTCCGACAGCCATTGCATCTTTAAAAAAACAGCATTTCTTTTTTAACTTACTCCATTAATATCAAATGTGAATATAAACAGCATGTCTAGCTCGTCTTTGCTCTACGTTGCCCAGACTGTGTTGCTAACTAAAGCAGTGGTGGTGGATGCTGTCATTAAAAAACACATTGATGGGCTGCATAAGTAGTGTAACATTTGTAATTATGAGTGTACGTCTTTAAGAGCGGATGGAGGGAGGGTGTAAAGTACACTAGGAAAAAGAAAATGTGGCGGAGCAGCGGTCGCTGTTAGAGAAAGTTCCTTGTGCTGCCAAAAATAAACCAGTGGCTTCTTCTTTTCATTTATGACAGTATGTATGTGAATTGTGCCATTGGATGTAACAACCAGTCATCCCTCACTCATTGAATCACATTGCAAAATGCCACAAACCAAATAGCCGTTTGTTATACTTTCAATTTGGATTGGATTATTTATTTTTCCACACAACGCAGAATATCTACGAAGAGACTGCATCAGTGGTGCACAATCGCGCACGTGCGCCGCTTTGAGGGAACATTGGGTTATGTCTTTTTTTTTTCTTTTGGCACACCATCCCACGATCGACCAAGACTGCCTCGCAATGGACCGACGCATTGAGCACCCCTGCTTTAAGGCATGTGCCCAAACTGGATTTCTCTCATAGCATTCATGTTCAATAAAGGTAACGCTTATAAAGTTTAGGATATTCTTGTCTCATCCTCATGACTGGGTGCCATTAAAACAATGCCACACAAACAAGAAGGAAGCATTTATTCCTGGGGTGTATCATGGCCATGAGTGTGATTTAGGAATTTTGACGTCCTGGCCACCTGACCCGAGTCCTGGGACAACGTCATCCGGCACGGACGAAGGATGTAGGTGGAGGATTGGGGTGGGGGGAGGAGGAAGATGTTTAATTCAACTGCATCCCAAAGCATGCTGGGTATCTGCGAAGTTTAAGAACTGATCTGTGGTTAGAGAGAAGCATGCAAAGTCAGCTTCCTGGAATAGGCCTTGGAGGAAAACACGCCTATGCATGGACGCACGAGCACATTCCTGCGAGATCCAATACAAGACTGCTGGAAACAGTCTTTATGACCACTACTCAGTTCACAAGACAAAAGTAGGTGTGCACTTCTTTTAATTTGCCTATAACAGGGATGGGATGGAGGGAGAGAGGGTGAAAAAAGGAAAGAAGGATAGAAGAAAGAGAGATGATGAAAGGGAGATGATGAAAGGAAGGAAGGTAAGCCAAGAGGGAAGGAAGAATTGAGTGTAGGAGGAATGGATGGAAGGATGTGAGAAAGGAAAGATAGGACAGATTGTGGAAAACAATCTCTTTCTCCAAGGTTGGATCAAAAGGGAAGAAAAAAAGATAAGGAAAGATAAAGGGAGGCTTGATGGAAGGCAAGCAGAAGAGAGTACAGAAGGTTGAGAAGAATGGTAGCTAGAAAGAAGGGAGGAAGAAAACATCAAAGATTGTCCATGGAAGGAATGAAGGAAAGTCCTGTACAAAAGACACAAATGGAGAAAAGAAACAAAAGGGAAGGAAAGAATAAAGGAATTCATGGATAGTTTTGTCCTATGTTGAAATGCGATGCATATTACAGCCCAGGCCTCGTATAGGCCTGGAGTACCACTTGGAACTTTCCAGTTAAAGAAGCCTGTTCCTGTCTTGAATTGGATCTACCCAGACTGCGCCAACATTCCTCTTAGCGCCTTACCGTGAGCATCGAAGAACTCTTCATCTGAGCTGTCGTCCGAGTCCCGCGCGATACTCTGCATCCTCCACTCGGAAATGCTGTGTCGGGACGGGCTCACTGCAGAGGGACACAAACATTGGCCGTTTCAGTCAGCCTCCTGTTTATTGCAGGGGATGGAGGCGAGTCTGCGTGATCATTCATCCATTACAGTCTGGTTTGGCACTGCTACAAAAAGGACAAACTCTGACTGCAACGGACAATCAAACCTGCCGGAAAAATCAATGGTACTATCCTACCCACCCAAGAGGACTTGTACAATGCTAGACCTAAGACAGGTCCATGCAATATCGTCTTACACCCTCCACATCCTGGTTACCATCTCTTCCAGCTCCTTCCCTCATGTAGGCACTATCGATCAATACAAACTAAAACTAGCAGAGATTCCAACAACTTCTTCCCTCTTGCTCTTCATTTCTTAAACAGTTAATTTACAATTCCATTGTAACAGGCAGACTGTTTGTCTTGAGATTGCTGCCACATCTCTGTCGGGCCAATTATACAAATGTTGTGCACTCACTGTAGTCATCTCGTCAGTCTCTGCTATTTGCATGTCTGTTGTTGACCAAGACTGCCCACTGGTGCTTGAGAACTACCTGCACCATTTGCACAATTGTCACCGTTCCAGATGATCATACAACTAGTCATGTTAAAGTTAAAACTTACATTTCTTGAAGACTCTGCACCATTTGCACAACTGTTACAATACTGAGATCCAAAATCTCTCTGGGGTGCTCTGTCGACAATCTGATTTTAAACACAAAGAAAACCCAAGAACTTATATTGTACTTTAGGAAACGCAGACCTGACCCATCCCCCATTTTCATCAATGGTGACCGTGTGGGAAAAAGTGCACAGCTACAAATTTCTTGGGATACACATCATGGACACCGTCTCCTGGACAACAAATACCACAGCTATTGTTAAGAAGGCCTGGCCGGCAACCTATTCACTTCCTCAGGATTCTAACAAGAAACACCGCATTACGTCATCGTATGCAAGGCTGCTCTGTTCCGGACAAAAAGCACTACAAAGAGTTCTAAGAACTGCAGAAAAAAAGTCATTGGCTGGCCTTTTCCACCATTACAGGACATTGGCAACACCCATTATCACACCAGCACCAGAACCATCAGGACAGACAATTTCCACCCCAGAGAGGCGATACAGGTCAATTAGATTGCACACCACTAGATTCCTCAACATTTTTTTTTTTTATTATCCAAAAGCCATTCACTGAAGATACATTGGCCTGATAGTCGGGGGTGTGTGAGCTTTTGGGTGTGAGCTGTGACTAACAACAGATTTTGTAATGTTATTTGTAATGTTCAATAAATTGAAAAAAGCGCATTGGCCACCACGGCTTTCCTTGCCAACATCTGAGGGCACTGCAGTGCATCAATTGCTCCTATTTTTAATTCATTTAAGTGGCAGTTGAGAAGCTCACTTGCAATTTCTGCTCACAAGACAAAGCAAAAAAATAAATAAAACCTGGCAGAGCGATGGCTCATAACTTGAAAAAGTTAAGATAGTACTGTATACTGTAAAACCCAAAAAAAGAACTCGGGAACATTGTGTAACAGGGGATGCGTTGATTTTTCCTGGCTCTTTTAACACACTCGCCCAAGCAAGCACAAAGAAATATTGCACCAGCGGCTTCCCCTCCTACACACGTGGTGTTATATAAACATGCAACGGTCCCCGCGGTGCGCAGCTCCCCGCCAGATGGACGGCTGACTCAAAAAGAGGAAATTGGCAGGTCTGCTCAATCGTGGTGGGGAGGTTGCCGCTGGATATGGACGGGGATGTCACGCCGCTTCTAAGAATAGGCCTACGAGGAAACACAAAACTGTGTGTGTGTGTGTATTGGGGGGGGGGGGGGTCGCTCGCCAGTGGAAAGGCTGCTGCTGTACTTGTAAAAAATAGCCCAGGAGGTCTAACAGGTCGTGATACAGTTACATAATACATTGAAGCCCCGCCCATTTGTGTTTCACAAGTCGCTTTCATGATTTTAGGGGGTAGAAACTTTAGGATCATATTACAGTATGTATCACATCTTTTGCATTTAGGTCTTGGATTTTTGTAGGGGATATTATAAATAAACATTAGCTTAAGCGACTTCTTTAATAAATCTTGAATTTACTTTGAAAACATTACAAAACATCATGAAAATATTTTTAACAATTAAAAAGTTAAGATACCCCGAAATATCTATTTTTTTTGTTTTGAACGAAATAATACAATTTATTTAGGATACAACCAAGAAGATTTTGAAATATACATTTAAGTACACTAAAAGTATTTATAAACATAAAAAAATACTCAATATATTTTGAAAATACCCCTTTTTAAAGACACCTTGCCATAAGTGTTTGACTAAAATATAAATCGTTGAGTCACACCCGAACGCAGGCGGAAGAAGTGACGCTCACCTCCTCGTTTTGAGGAGCGAGAGGACCTCGAGGAGGTGGACCACTGCTTGGTGAGCACACCGCGGGGCTGCAGCGTGTTCGTCCCAGTGCCGGCGACTGTCACCTCGGCCTCCATCTCCTCCTTGGCCTCCTGCTCTTTGACGGGAGGCGGCGTGCCCCCATTGGCCTCGGTGGCCTCCTCCACCTGGCAAAAATGTGCCATCTTCCTGGCCAGAGTCAACTGGGTCTCCAGCTCTAGCTGCCGGATGTCCTCCATGGTCAGACCGTACCACTCGTCTTGCCAGCACCAGGCCTGCCGGTGGGCACGTACCATCACTTTTCTTAGTCCTAGCAGAAACAAAAATCCAAATAAAGGTAAATTACACTGTAGAAAATGACACTTGAAGTTGAAATTGTTTGAATCAGTAGAAAAATCTGGAACAAAGAGGTAAATGTACGTGTGTGTATGTATCAGCCATCCATCCATTTTCTGAGCCGCTTATCCTCACAAGGGTCGCGGGAGTGCTGGAGCCGATCCCGGCTGTCATCGGGCAGGAGGCGGGGTACACCAAGAACTGGTTGCCAGCCAATCGCAGGGCACATTCGCTCTCACAATCACACCTAGGGGCAATTTAGAGTGTTTTTGGGATCTGTGAGGAAACTGGAGTGCTCGGAAAAACACCCACGCAGGCACGGGGCGAACATGCAAACTCCACACAGGTGGGGCTGGGATTTGAACCCGGGTCCTCAGAACTGTGAGGCCAACGCCATAACCAGTGACGCCCTTGCACACATTTCATTTTTTGTTTCACTGTCTGAACTCAACTCAGATTAAACATGTTTTTCAGGTCCGTCAGGATCGCCTAAATTGTGAGTGGCTTGGCCAGCTGGGGGCAGTATAATACAGACATATGGCCAAACAGCACATAAAGATGCCCACAGCTTCTCGGTAAGCCACAGTAATATTAGTTCTTCACAGAGATATATACAAAATATGCCTGAAAGTATTGCTATGTATGTGTGTTGCTTCTCTGCTTGTATTGAAATATCTTATTTTTATAATCTTAAAAGATTATAAAGTCACAACATTGGTGCTATTCTTTCCGCTGCCAATGGTGTTTTGCATTGTTTGTGAAGAGTTAGTTAAACAGATTTATGAGTTAAAGCAAAAACGATGTGGTTGTTCTAAATAGGTCTAAGCTGGTTTGATGTGTAGTTTGACTGTTAAGTTCAAGTAGAAGAGAGAAAAGTCTGGAAACTTTTTTTTGCTCATTTGTTGCTTATTTGTTCTTCTACTTCTGAAAACAACTGTATGTATAACATTTGTAAATTTGGGACTATAGATGTGAAAATGTGGGTGTTTGGAAAATATGGTAAATAGTTCCATAGAAGTCCTGAATGAACTGAAAAGTTTCAGATTTGAATTGTATGAATCAGTTGATCCAAAAAGTGAGGAAGGCAACAATAATCATTTTAAAGACGTACGCACCAACATCATGGATGAATCTCTCAATTTTGGACTGCATGCCCCAGTAGCGGAACTCCACCTTGCACAGTTTGTAGGCGCACATGATGGGCATCTTGTCCGGGTTGTTGTTGTACTCTTCGATCCAGTCGTCCAGCAAGGGGCCCCTCTGCGTCTTGGTCGACTTGTATAACCTCGGGTCCTCCTCGGCTTTGTACTCGTGGGGAGGAATGGGATCAGTCACTATGTCGATGGGGTCTGCCATTTAAATCAGAAATATATAATATTTAAACCCTACAGACTTATATTTTTTATAATAATAATAATAATCCCCAAATTTACAATTATTTTTAATAACATACAAATAAAATATATTTTATAAACTTTGTTTATATGAATGACATAAAACATCATGAAACACGTTTGTATAATATCTAAAAGGTTTTTTTCCCAATTAAAAATCAAAAATAAAATGTTTTATAGAGTAAAATAAACAAATAAATGGTTTTACGACTCAAATGTAAAACAAATTCCTTTTTAATTACATCTAAGTCAGTATTTTTGTAAATAACACTATAAATGTTTGATTGCGTTTTTAAAATAAATAAATGTAAAAAAATACATCTGAAAAATGTCATAAAATAAAATACAAATGAAATTTACAACAATAAAATTTTTAAAACACCCTGAAGTAAAACAAAAAAAAACATTTTTATGTTATATTAGAATTACATTATTTTAACTTAGTTAATTACCAAAGCACCAGAGACACAATTATATTCTCTAGTGGACTACGAATACTGCCCTTCACAAATGGGAGGACAAAAAAAAAAATAGATATTACTACGACTATTACTACTACTACTACTACTACTACTAATCATAATAATAATAATAACAATAATAATGAAAATAAAAATAATAATAATATGGCAGCATTGCAGTATCAGCAGATGGCCACAAGTGGGACTCAGCTGCTTCCCACATGGAGAACAGAGGAAAGAATTTTGATTTGACGGCAATGTCGCCCATCCCTTTGCATTAGTGTAGAAAATGCAGCGTGAAAACAGGTTTTGACAGCTAAATGCTTTGCGGCCTTACCGACGGTCCGCTGTCGCTTGTCGGCGGCGGACATGTTGAAAACATCCGGCTGGCTGCCCGTGTCGGCCATGTAGTATGTCTCGATGTCGATGGAGAACTTCTCCACGAAGGGACACGTATATCTGGAGGGAGAACAACAAGGACCACACTGACACTTTACATTTTAGGTAGCTTACTTAAAATACCCATCCCACAAATTGTCATAACATTGTAACTTATTTAAGCAAATGTTTTAAACTCAGAAATGGAGAAAGCGAAATTTCCAAGTGATTATTAATCACAGTGGGATGACTTAATTTTCAGTGGCAGACATTTTTTTTAAGAATGTATACGACTTTATTTGCATATGTTAACTTTTTTCCTAGTCTTGCTTTTTTCTCAAAGATGTCAATGTTTTTATCTTGTAATATTCATACTTCTTTCCAGAAAATATCTGACTTTATTCTGTTGGGTTTCACAATTTTCTTCTGAAAACCTTTTTCTTAAAAATAGGACCTTCTTCTTGAATATATACAAAATGTGCAATTTTTTTTTAAAAAGGGAAAGACACATCTTAAAATGAATATATACAAAATGTGCAATTTTTTTTTAAAAAGGGAAAGACACATCTTAAAATATAGTGCTCATTTTCCATACAAGACTTTGACTTTTTCTTTAAAATATAATTATTCTTACAAAATGAGTAGCTGTTTGAAAGTATGGCAATTTAATCAAAAATATACAACTGTCTGTTAATGCAAGGTTATAATTTGGTTCTCAAAATTATGCAACCTGATTCTCGTAAAATTTCTATTGTTTATTGGAAAAAAATGTATTTAAAAAAATTCTCGAACATGCCATGTCCAAAAAATATATAAATGTTTTGTTTAAATATTTCTACTATGATATTGAGCTTTTCTGTAAAATCTGATTATCTCACCGTGTACGCGTGTATGGGTAGGCGTTCCAGGACTCCTCTTCCACCCTGAGCGCCGCTTTGGGCAGGATGGAACGGAACCAGCTGGGAATGTGCATGCCAATGTGGTAAACCTTGTGGGTGTACTGGCCTGTCCCCCCTGGTCCGTCTGTGTACGGTTTGTTTTTTAGGATCTCCACGCCGCTGCCCTCGCCGCAGCTCTCCTCCCGGCTCTTTTTCTGCCACATGAAGAAAGAACATGTATATATTAAATAAAACTTTTTGAGTTAGCCATTTCAGGAACAAGAACTCCAGCAAGGAAATTGTCTTTAATCAGTGTGCGGAACATCATTTTCTTCATTCCTACGCTGTCCCTACCACTTATCCTCGCTGAGCTAGAGCCTATCATGACTCTGGACGTGAGGCGGGGTACATCCTGATCTGGTCGCCACCCAATCGGAGGGCACATAGAAACAAACAACCATTCTCACTCACATTGACACTTACAGGCAATTTAGAGTCTTCAATTCAACACCCATGCATGTTTTTGGGATGAGAGAGGAAACCGAACCCGTGCAGGCACGGGGAGGACATGCAAAGTGAACACAGGCGGGGCTGGATTTGAACCTGGGTCCTCAGAACTGTGAAGCAGATGTGCTTCCCAGTCATTCACAGTTTGACGCATACAACGTCAATTTCAACAAAGCTTGCCAAATTTGCCGAAATGTACATTTTAAGGCGTTGGTTCTGTCCCCAAATATGGTTCGAAGTTCTAAGGAGGGCTCTTTGTTGAAGATGTTGTCTTTGAATACCAAAACGCCATTTTCAGTAATGTGCAGGGAACACTTTTACAACATGCAGTGCATTTTGAGTTCCTACTCCTGCTACCAAATTTGGCTGTGTTGCCCTGAAAACTGCCTGTGAGTCGTTCCTGTAATGCAGGTCTGTGGATTTTGCGTCTGGGTGGTGTGCGCTCTCCGTGCGTTGCTGCAGAGCGCGGCGCTTGGGGCTAATGAATGACCTGTCATCGGTAACGAGGTCTGCTACACTGGACGCTCAACGTTCTCCTCCTCCTGCAGACGGGGCTGATTCATCACGCACATGGCCTCTCCTCTGCTTTCCCCTCCCTCTATTGACTGCAGGAATCAAGTCTGGGAATTAACTCCCTACATGCTCTGGTGCTACATGCAGTGTAATGTACAAGAATGTTTGAAAACATTACTCCTCAAAGACACAGTCGCCCCGCTAAGACAGTGGTGCCTTGATTATACAATTTGAATTGCTGTAGTTCTGTGACTACGCTTGTGAGTAAAATAGACTGCCTTCACTCAGATATGAATTTAAGTGACATCCCATTCTTAAGCCATAGTTTAACATAACATAGGTCCAAGTTTCTATTAAAAATATTCCCAACAGTTTTCCATGTCGACGTCAAAATTGTAAATAGTGTCACTCTCCCTAAAAATTCAACGTAAACAGAGCAAATTATTTATTCATGAGAAGTGCAGTATGGCCCATATTTAGAGAGGTCATGTACTAGTGTCACGTACTTGTAATCAATAGTTTTTTCCCTGAATTTGGTATGTAGGATTTCTTATGTAGGTGTCCGTCCATGTTTTATTTTTAAGAAAATTCTACAATGACGGCCACTTGTCACTTTGCTAATTATACTGCTCCCTGGTGGCCAGAGAATGCACTCCAAAAGGAGAAGAACAATGTTCACTGAATTCAAGCAAAAAGTGTGGCAAAATTTTTTATCTCTCTACATAGTGTTTTAATAATGTCATTACTATGTTTTATAGAATAAAATTGTTTTTGAGATTTTTTTTATCAAAAAACATTGTGTCCTTTGGTTTTGGAAGGCTATGACACTTTAGGGCACTTTCATTCAAATCACTGAGGAAAGATATGAGTGTTTTGCGTTAAAAATCTGGTGATGGAATGAAAAACTTGTATCTACTACTGTATCTGTACAGAAATAACATATTTCTGGGGAAGTTGATTTTATTCTGTAACACGTTTGTCGGCCACACAGCTGTCAAGTCATCACCAGCTAAAATGACGTCATCATGAAAGCTTGCTGGTGTACGTGTCAGGGAGTCACATCCTGTTTTTGGGTTGTTTTTTTTTTGGGGGGGGGGAGTCCAAGTTAGTTCATGGAGTTTACTGATTGAGATGCAGCGACATGGTGGCGGCCATATTTCATTTCTCACCCAAACATGACGGAAGCGAAGACAAATTTAAAATGAGTTGTCACAAAGGACGGGAAGCGGGAAGAAGGGACCAGGGCCGGAGAACACGATGAAACATGGAGGCATACGTTTGCTGCTGTTGCCATGGCAACCGGGCAGCAACGGAACACGTACAGATAAAAAATGTTGGACAGATGTGACAGGAGATGACGTTTAAAAGAAAAAGTAAAATCTAAATATCTATCATAGTCGCAATAAAGTAATTGTTTAACAAAGTAAATCAAAACTATTAAAACGTAGATTTAAAAGTATTATTTTTTATTTGGCCTAAAATAAATAACCAAATATTAAATGAAGTAAAAAATGTTACGTCTATGTAAAATTATACATTTGACCGTTTCATTTACAATTAAAAAAAATATTTAATAAAATTTAAAAAAATGAATATTTTTTCATCTGAATAATTTTTTGTTTGTTAATTTGTTTACATCATTCATTCACAATAAATCAAATTTAAAAACAAGAAATGCATTATAATAAATTGTTTTTAGGGGAAAATGAGCTAAGTGAATGCAGCAAATATTATAAGCCTCTTAATAATGCTCGGTTCCAAACCCTCAACTTTCCCGTGTATGTCTGTCTCTCTCCCTGCAGTCAACCCCTTCTGACCGCTGGCATGCCGCTGCTGATGTCACGGTTGCCATGGAGACGGCAGCCTCCCATCAACGAGGCGGTGCAGGTCAGGGGAAGAGGTAACTACGGGCCACTGGCGTTTTAATGGCTAACCTCCTTTGCGTGCCCCACTCATCGGCATGCAAAAACACCACAGAGGAAAAAAGATGATGTTTTTTTTGTATACATAAGTTGGGGCTGATTGCTTTTTGAGGCCACTAAATCGTGTTCCCCACCATCTAAACTCGGGTGGTATGGCCCCCAGGCCACACAGAGCACATAAAAAAAAAAAAAAAATCAGTGTTAGATCTTGACTGAGATCTTGACCGACCCTTTGTATTCCAGGAAGGGAACTAACGTTGACCTGGGTTGTTAGTGGAAGTTTCAGATAGTCTTGGCAACGTGTATGTTTCTTGTCTGCTGAGTGACTATAGAAAAAAAAGAACATCAAAATTAAATCATCTGTAAGCCATTCATTTTTAAAGGTAATGTTTTAAGAGGATAATTAAATGATGAAGTGCTTTAGGATCCCACTATGTATCATATTTACAAACTATAAATACAAAATAGATTGGACTATTGGACTAATACTTACTATATTATAGAAATAAATAACTTTTTGAAAGGTTCATCAGTTACTACCAGGGGTTTACTGTACACAGGAAAGCTATATAGAAATGCTTCAAAGGTAAAAAAAAAAAAAAAATAAAAAAGAAAAAAGAAAAGATAGCCAGTAAGATATATCTGCGTTAAATAATGCAGCGTGTTATGACGAGTCGGCCTTTCTCCTGTGGGTACAGCGAATAAATTGGCAGCACCGCTGGATTAAAATAAATCCTCCAGCATGTGCGCACACCAAACGAGGAGAAATCATGCACGGATTTTGCTGCAGAAAAAAAATCTGAGGTGACTGCCTCCACCTAATTTCGGACTGTTTCTGGCTCTAAAAACTCGGACCTCATGAAAACTGCAACCACAAATTTCCCATTTCCATACCATAAGAACTAAGTACTTCTGCTTTCTCATTTTGAGCTTGGGAAAATCCTGATATGAGAGGTTTTTTTTTTTTTTTTTTTTTACATTAAAGATATAAACTGCTTTATGTGTATCCTCACTCACACCACCATAGCAACCTGTCATTGCGGATATCCATTTAATAACCGGAGCGTCCACCTCTTAATATCATCACTATCACGTTGCAATTATAAAAATTGTTACTACTTCACAAAAAGGCAAAATAACACTATATAACTATGCAACATACATCATGCAGGGCAGTTCAGAATCCATATTGATCTAATATCAAGACAAATCATTTTTAAAAATGAGATGTTGATTATTAAATCCTGAACAATTGATTGATGGAAAATTCAAATTCTTCAAAAGTGGAACTTTTATGATTGGTCTTTGTAAACAACAACAAAAATGCAAAAATGAATTTCCATAAATTCTATCATTTACTTATTTGTTCCTCACTTGCAACTCAGAATCACTTGAATCTCAAAACATCAATCCCCAATGAAATACATGAATGGAATGCTATCTATTCTAGGGGGCAGTATAAACACACAAAGGTACATGAAGAGTTTCACGGCTAAGTGACTCAGCAATCTGCAGTGAAATTTGTGAGAGGAAATACAAAAAATCTGCACATTATGGATGTCCTTTACAACTGCCAAAAAATTTATTTTTTTGTGAACCAAAAAAAAAAAAAAATCAAGTACATGGGGGATTGAATTTTAAAAAAAATAAGCAGGGGATAGGGAAAAAAGTACTATCTATAAGTGGGGTTTACACTAATAAAAGATATTAAATTCCTACCCAAAATCCACAAATTGATGAATCCATGTATGATAAGTACACTGTAGTCGTATTTGGCAGAATGGCAGAGGATAAGGTATTTATGCCTGAGAATTGGTATAGTTTATGTCTACATGCGGCGCTTCAGCGTTTGCTACAACGATTAGAACACAGCTATGGCATTTTGCATTGTTTGTTAGCATTCAGCTAAGCTCAAGATAAAGCTATGTGGTTGTTTTTAATACAAAACGCAGTTCTTTGTTTTATGTTTAGCTAAATACTCAACGCCAACTGGTAATGGAAATACACATCTTGAAACCTATGCCAAACTGCTGCTTGTTTTCAAATGAGTCAAGTTCACTGCCACCATTCAGCACTCACGTCTTAAATTTGTACATGCAGTCAAGGCAAATAATATGGTATTACAAAAACAAACAAAACAAAAAAAAAAAAAACGCTGTTGAGTTACTTGTATCTCAAAGTACTACCACTGTACAATTTGTGTTGTTAATGCAGGTGAGTGCTCCTGATAGTGTAGGCCATGCTGTCCTCACCTGGATCATGTAGAGCTGGGCGATGCGGTACTCCTCCACACTCATAGGCATGGGGATGCGGTACTCCTTGATAAGCATGATGGAAGGTGGGGTGGGGTTGGAAAAGGCAGGCTAAGGTGAAAACTGATAGGGTTGGGGGGGGGCAGGGGGGGGGACGGGGAAGGGGAGAAGGAAGAGGAGAAAACGCCTCTTTCCTACAGGCAATGCGTCAAATCAGCCACGCTGACATCTTCACGGATGAGTCCTGCAAGGGGGAAAGAGAATTAGATACCATCAGAAAAAGTTGGAAAATGCTCAAATATACGGTAGGTGGCATTAGCAGGGCTCACTCTGGGATGTACACCATGTGCGCTTCCTCTCCATTCAGCATCTCCTGATCCAGTAAGCACTTCCCTTGATAAACTTCTCTACTTATACGCAGGGCTGATTCTTGGTGTGCACGAGTGTGCGTGCGTGCGTATGCGTATGCATGTGTGTGAGTGTGTGTGTGTGTGTGTGTGTGTGTGTGTGTGGTCCCATCAAGCGTCCCCGGACCTTGGGCTCCATCACATGTGGGGGCTTGACTCAGCAATAAGAGGGATTACAGTTTTAGTGGGGAGCATTACGTAATGTTCTCCCCTCCAAACAACAATTGTACAAATAGCCGCCTTGAAATGAGCACGCGCTGGGCACCAGGCCACAGTGGGGGTGTACAGTACTGTACATACGGAACGTGTGGGTGGCGCGAGTTAGGATGGATGCTCAGTGGGTATAAAAAGTCTATACACCTCTGTTCAAACGGCAGGTTTTTGTGATATAAAAACGAGAGAAACCATTTCAAAATGCAGTGCAAGTCACATAAAAATGAAATGTGAATCTTAAAAACAAACAACTGCGATGGTTGCCCAAATGTGCAAACCTTCTAAAACTCATGTGGTGCATTCAGATCAAATGTAGACTCGTGTTCAATGGGAGTCGTCACACACCTTCCACCATTTACAAAAAAAAAATCTGATCAAGTAGGACTTTCCTTTCATTTTTGAAACTGTTCGACTGCACTTTCGAAGCGTTCATGAATTTCTTCCACCTTGTCCAAGACCTCAGTTGCAGCTGAAGAACAAAGTTAGATGCTGCAATCACCACCTGTGGTGATGCGGAGCAGTGGTGTTTTAATGTCGAAAACATCTACCTTTATTTTCATTGGGCCACAACAAATTCTCCCAAACAAATGTGGGAAAAACAAACAACAACAAAAAAATTGTATCATCTAGTTTAAAATGATAGGAAAACTGCAACAAAGATGATCAAATACATATCTAATTTAAATTTTTTAAGAAAGAGGAGGATCCAGTGTTTGTCTTGTTTTGAAACTGAAACTGCAAATATTGAATAATACACAAACACTTTGCTTAATCATAGTTTGGTAATGAATGGAAAAGAAAGTGACATGCAGTAGCTGAAAGATGCTGAAAATATTTAATATATCACAACAGTTTCTTTATAGGAAAGTACAGCATCAAGTTTGCCTTCTTTCTAGGAAATTAACGATTTTAATGACATTTCAAATGAAACAAAACACTGCCAGAAAGACAAACACGAAAGACTATTCAAGAAACTTAAGTGTCTAAAAATTATTATTATTGTTTTTTTTTTTTTTTAAACAAAGGTACAAAATCTAGAGTTTGGCTTCATTAAAAAATGTCCAATTAAAAATCTAGCAAGAATAGTGGCAGCAGTAAATTGTACATTAAATCAAAGATAATCAACTAAATATTTAACAATACACAACCACTTAGTTTAGTCAGGCTTTCAAATCTACAGGGTGGTGGGGAGTTAAATGTCTATTTTGACAGAATATATTGTAGAAAGTATTCCCAATGCAGGGAGTAAAAGAAATAAGTTGTTGGAAAATAAACAAGTACAGATACATGGGGAAAAAATATACTTAAGTAAAATAACAAAGTACTTGTGGCTCTTTTATGAAGAAGGAAAGAGCAAAAATGTGACTCGCAAGCATTGCATAAGATCAACATCCACTCATATAGGAGCACGTTTCTCTACTGCCTGGCCCCCGTAATCGCCGTACTAATAGTCCCACTGCGTTGCTTATCCGGCAAACAAAGGACAGCTTTGGTGGCGGCACTTGAGAGTTGCGCAGGGGTTCCTTGGTCTTACGCATTTTGAATGAGCGCCTTACATTACTTAAGCCCGTGGGCACATGCAGGCAAGCAAGGGCTTACCTAAAAACTGGTACACACAAAGAGTTTTCAGATTTTTTTTTCCCGCTACATATCCCACACAAGAATAAGAAAAAATATTCTTTTTTTTTTTTTTAAACCTGCAGTTTTGCTAAGCATGTGTGGTGATTGTACTGCACCACCTAGCTCGAAGTCTCGCATGATCACAGATAATCTCACAAAACCCAAGAGGAAGAAAGACTTCCGAATATGTGCCGATGTTTCCTGAACGTTTCCGAAAGTTTCCAGAGCTGAGATGCTGGCAAACTGGTGATGTTCTCAAAAAACATCTCTCTTCGGAAAATACTTCTTGCTATCTGAGGAACCCCCTTTTCCACATAAAACGACGTCAGGTAAGACGTGTTTTCAATTATAGTCGCTTCCGTATTTGTCAGTCTTGGGTTTGTCTTTGGCTACATTCTGTTCCACTTCACCATTCTCTTCAGCATCACTCGTGAGAAGTCGGCATTCCCCACTCATTCGGTCGGAAATACCAACATTCATGTTCATAATTTAAAATTGTCAGCTCCCCATTTGCTTCGGACCCAAAAATCGGTACAAAGCCACTTTTAACACACATCAGACCTAAGGACAATGTTAGATTATAATCTTAAAAGGATTTAAGATTGTCTGGCATTTGATGTGTTTGGTCAGGCAGGGGAGAAAAAAAAATGGCGCGAAAACAGACCTATTGCCTTTCGTGTGTGTATCAAGCCAAATGAGTTACCGTACCTTGATTGTTTTTAGGGAATTATTACATTCAAAGTTGTATGAGAAAGAACAAAAAAGAAAGGAAAGAATCATATTTAAAACAAGTCCATTTCCAGATGGTAAACAGCAGTGTCCGTACACCGTCACTGTGGCCAAAGTGCTTTCCAGAGTCTCACGTTCACGCTTTCTCGCATGCGCTCGTACAACAATGAGCGGCTGCTGCAATGCAAGCTGTTGTCAGTCCCACTCGGAGAAATTTAGGCTTCAGCGTCTCCACATTTCCACAGAGTAGAGATTCAAACCAATGACTCTTCTGTCACTGCCTGTGCCGCTCTACCACCAGCCTCCCATAAAAAAAAGTACAAATTTATTCTCCTAACATTCTGCATTTTTATTCTGGAAAAGTCCGCTTTATCCTTTAAAAAAAAATCTGACTCTAATCTTGAAAAATGTTTTTTTTTTCCCCTCAAAAAACAGGGTTATGTCAGTTGCCTCCATTGACACGCTGCAGATTACCATCACAGGATAACTGAGAATCTACACATACTTCAAAGGGGGGGGGGGAACATTATTTTAGCTAGCACATTCATATTTGTATTGATGTTCTGAGAGTAGTTGAGAAATGACAGACAACTATGGTATAGTGGTAAGGATATGTATGCATGCCCGTTTTTAAAGAAAATGATAATGTCATAATTTGTTGCAAATGATTTTTCTGCGCCCTGAACCATACAGATTATGGCCAACATATATAGTGTAATGCCTTTTACAATCTATATATATATATATATATATATATATATATATATATTATATATATATATATATATATATAATCCGTTCTACAACAGCAAAACAAATCAAAAAGCACAAGCAAGCCCCTTTTGTCCGGCTTTCCCTTGGAATGCGATACAGATGCAAGACCTGCAACACTCCAGTGTACGAGCCCCACGCTTGACCCAGAAAGCACACACACAGAGTATAAAAATAGCTCCGTCACAATAATCCGGGCATACGCAAGCAGAGCGCTTGACGTTGTTTGCTGGGAGAATATTCTGGCCCGCTTCTAAAAATAGCCCCCCTCTGAGGCAGTGACGCAAGAGCACTGCAAAAAAAAGCAGGTGGCGAGGATCCCGCTGGCACTCCACCACGGATGGCCGCGGGCGAAGTGCTGCCACTGCACGCCTCATCTGGAGCCTAATTCTAGGAAACCATGTGGAACCACTTTGGGCCCTCGGTGCTGTCGCCTCAGGCCAAGACCACTTTTTTCACGGTACACTCACAGACGTCGACTACAGCGATACAAAACTATTCGACTTAAGCACACGTCCGCACGTCGAATAGAACACCTACGATAATTCAAACATAATGTAGTAATAATTTAACCAGGATCAGCAGGGTTGGGAATGAATGAGATAATAAAAGAATTATAAAATGCCAATATTTTCATATGTTATTTTTTTAAATTATAGTTTTGTAGGTCACAATAACTACAAAAAATAAAAATGTAAGTAATAATAAAGTAACATAACAATGCAACAAATTGTGAATAATATATTAAATCATAGTTTAATATTGAAACAATTAATAATAAAACATTTAACCATAAGTAAAAAGAAATTAAATAATTCTCTAATAATTTAACATTAACTTAATTATTATTTAATACAAAAATGCAAAAAGGAACTTGAATGGTGGAGTAAGAAAACATGAAATAATAGTTTGGAAAATAATTTGATAATTAAACAATCATACTTAAACATGAATTTAAAAATGTGAACATCTAAAATATAATCATAATATTTTAATACTTACAATAATTTGCTTTTTAAAAAGCTATTACAGTATATTATTAATAATTTTCTGTAATTTTAATGTTACGGCAACAAGAATTTCATAAGAATTCCCAGGAAATTTTATTTTTATTCATTGACAATAAGTTTAAAAATAATGAATTTAATTTTAACAATCATTTAAAAAATGCAACACTAGATTAACAAGTGCATTATGTAACAATAACAGAAAAATAATATAGTAATAAAGTTTTACGAACTGAATTTAAATGAAAAAGTTATGGTAATGTGATGTTGGACAATCTACAATAATTTAAATATGATGTAAAAATGTGAATGATTTAATATTCTAAGTATACAACAAAAACTATAATAATTGAACTATAAGTTAACAGAAACAACAAGGTAAGACTTATTCAATAATAAATGAAGAATGATTTTATAATCATTTAATAATGCCGTAATAATCCCCACCAAAGGACTTGCAGGCTCTCCCAAATCTCATTCCCGCCAAGCATCTGACATCTCCACTTAGACAGGCTGGAGGAAAAGTTGGCTGGCCTGAAATATGCTGGATCACTTTCACACGCCGTTGCCTCCACACAACACGGCCGGACAAGTCAGGCCAACGCGACTGTTGCCAAGACGAGACGAGACAAGCGGCGACAGCCCGACACAACAACCGCCAATGGCTTGATCTGCCTAGCCAGACTCCAGTTAAAATGTCAAAGGGCTTACGACAATTTTGCGCGTCTGCATGTGTGCATGCGTGCCCAACTGAATTAATGCAAATAAATGGGGATATACTGGGACACATTGTAGGAGAGCTGGTTCCGTTTACATTTGACAAGAGTTAAACGAACAGCACTGCCCATCTAGTCACTCCAGTGAGTCAACAAAGCAACGACGCTTAGTCCAGGAAACCTTTTTCCTGCAAAACAGATTATTTTCAAGTAAAAACAACAACCTTTTTGTGAACATTTTCCATATAAAAAATACATTTTTCTTGTGTATTTTCAATGTTTATGAATGTTATATTATCTGTTTTTTTCCCAAATGTCAAACATTCCAATTTTTTTTATACTTGTGACTTACAATAAAATTATGACTTTTCACATAAAATAACTTTTTTCCACTGTTCATGGCGCAATTGGTTAGAACATTGGCCTCACAGTTATGAAGACCGGTGTTCAAACCCGGGCCCCGCCTCTGTGGAGTTTACATGTTCTCCTTGTGCCTGCGTGGGTTTCCACTGGGCACTCCCAAAACATCCTAAAAATATGCAACATTAATTGGACACCCTAAATTCCCCCTAGGTGTGATTGTGAGTGCAACTGTTGTCTGTATCTATGTGCCCTGCTATTGGCTGGCAACCAGGCCAGGGTGTACCCCGCCTCTTGCCCGATGATAAGTGGTATCGGCTCAAGCTCTACCGTGACTTTTGTGAGGATAAGCGGCTCAGAAAATGGATAGATGGATAACCTTTTCCCGGTCATTTTTTTTTCCATGCAAAATTATTCATTCATTTATCTTCCATTCCGCTTCTCCTCACTTGGGGCACGGGCATGCTGGAGCCTATCCCAGCTTCGGGTGAGAGGCAGGGTATACCCTGAACTGGTCGCCAGCCAATTGCAAGGCACTTAGAAACAAACCACCATTTGTACCGAGGAGCAATTTAAGAGTCTTCAAACAACCTACCACGGATGTTTCAGGGATGTGGGAGGACACCGGAGTACCTGGAGAAGAGCCACCTAGGCACAGGAAGAACATACAGACTCCACACAGGCGGGGCTGGGATTAGAACCCCGGTCCTGAGAACTGTGAGGCGGATGTGCTAAGAAGTAACCTACTGTTACACCAATTACGTTTCATCAGCCTTGAAATTATAATAGCTCGGTTAGCGACTGCAATTTGCTTTAACTTTAGCTTTTGTGCAATGCTTCTTCCAAAGAAAGGAAGAAAGGAGGAAGAATTTTTCCTTAATATTCGTCCAGTGTCATGAAAGAGGTCAGATGAGGCGCATCACACGAGTTTGGAGAGCATCAGCAGATTAATTTATTTTTAGGACTGCATTTTTCTTTTCCTTTGGGTTTTTTGGCGACACTTATTCAAAAGAAGGAAGGTTTTAAGAAGCTTTTAACCCTCTGTTCCACAACCCAGTGGTACTTTAGTCCACTGGGTTGGACAAGTATGTAACTATGAAAAGAATCATCCATCCATTATCTGAGCCAATTATCCTCACAAGTGCTACAGGAGTCCTGGAGCCTATCCCAGCTATTTTTGGGCAGGATGCGGGGGTACACCCTGAACTGGTTACCATGCAATTAGAAGGCACATAGAAACAAACAACCTATTGCACCCCACCTCCTGCCTGAAGATACCCCTGATACGCTTCAGCACTCCTGCGACCCTTGTGTGGATAAGCATCTCAGAAAATGGATGGATGGAAAGGATTTGCACTCACATTCAGACCTACGGACAATTTAGAGTCTTCAATTAAGCTACCATGCATGTTTTCGGGATGTGAGAGGAAACCAGAGTGCCCGGAGAAAAAACACTCAGGCACGTGGAGAACGTGCAAACTCCACACAGGTGAGGCCGGATTTGAACCCGGGTCCTCAGAACTGTGAGCCAGACGCTCAAGCAGTGAATTTTTTTTTTCCATTTCCTGAGAAGAACTGGAAACACTTCAGAGATTAAAATCTTAACCCAGACTTTCATAATTAGCCCATCAGAGTGTTAAATTTATTATGAGGTTTTACTCCAATAGATGTCTCTTAATATTTGTCCACACAGTAAAAATATAAGTTGAGTTAAGAATTTGTTTTGTCAATGGGGAGGCAACAAGGATTGTTTTATGTAATCAGATTTTCGAGGTTTGTGATAAAGCCGCTTGTTTGATGTCAATAGAGCAGCGACTGTGCCAGCAAGCACTCTATTCAAGTCAGCTCCAATCTGAGCTAATCAAACAGGATGTCATGTCAGAAATACGTGATACATGAATACAAATACAAATACATGAAGATCCCAAAGAAGAAGAAGAAGAAGAAGAAGCTTGTGGGATGTGCTTCCTGCCCTTTTTCTTTAGTCATCATTGCAGTATGAAGGGGATGAGCTAAAAATACCCCACACCCTCTGAGCAGCTTCTCCATTGTGTTCCTCATCATCAGCATCTTCCTCCTACTGTAAGATGCCAAAACCAGCCTTAGTTTGCAGGTGGTTTAAACTTTACATTACATACTTCACCAACGCAGCTGTTTAGACAACCAATACTCTTGAGATGCTAAATACGATATTGAGGAGGATTACAATTTGGAAGGCTAAAACTAACCATTTCAACTATTTGATGTGAGACTTAGGTTTCGGCCCGTGTCCACGCTTCCATACTCTGTAGACCAAAGAAGCAGTCGCTGTTCCAGTGAGTAACTCGGGGAGAGGGGACTGTGAATTTGTGAGAGTTGTTGAAAAAAAGTCAGAGAAGACTCTCTGATGGTTAGCAAGTCTTCCAATGAGTCCAGAAACTATAGAAAAACACAAAAACGTAGACAATACTAGGGAGCACCACACTGAGGCAAACACATGGGTAGGTGCCATTTTGTCAAGCTAGAGGGCCATTTAGACATGAACAAGTGGTAGAAACGCTGAATACGGTGTCGACCAATGATTTTTTTTTTCAGATCTTTTCCTTTTGGCTTGTCCCGTTAGGGGTCGCCACAGCGTGTCATCTTTTTCCATCTTAGCCTATCTTCTGCATCTCCCTCTCTAACCCCAACTGCCCTCATGTCTTCCCTCACCACATCCATAAACCTTCACTTTGGTCTTCCTCTCGCTGTTTTGCCTGCCAGCTCCATCCTCAGCACCCTTCCACCAATATACTCATTCTCTCGCCTCTGAACATGTCCAAACCATGGAAGTCTGCTCTCTCTCACCTTGTCTCCAAAACATCCAACTTTGGCTGTCCCTCTAATGAGCTCATTTCTAATCCTATCCAACCTGCTCACTCAGAGCGAGAACCTCAACATCTTCATTTCTGCTACCTCCAGTTCTGCTTCCTGTTGTTTCTTCAGTGCCACCGTCTCTAATCCGGACATCATGGCCGGCCTCACTACTGTTTTGTAAACTTTGCCCTTCATCCTAGCAGAGACTCTTCTGTCACATAACACACCAGACACCTTTCCCCAGCATGTTCCAACCTGCTCGGACCCGTTTCTTCACTTCCTTACCACACTCACCATTGCTCTGGATTGTTGACCCCAAGTATTTGAAGTCCTCCACCGTCGCTATCTCTTCTCCCTGTAGCCTCACTCTTCCCCCTCCACCTTTCTCATTCACGCACATATATTCTGTTTTACTTCAGCTAATCTTCATTCCTCTCCATTCCAGTGCATACCTACATCTTTCTAATTGTTTCTCCGCCTGCTCCCTGCTTTCACTGAAGATCACAATATCACGTGCAAACATCATGGTCCAAGGGGAATCCAGTCTAACCTCGTTTGTCAGCCTATCCATTACAAACGCAAACAGGAAGGGGCTCAGTGCGGAACCCTGATGCAGTCCCACCTCCACCTCAAGTTCTTCTGACACACCAATGGCACATCTCACCGCTGTTCTGCTACCCTCATACATGTCCTGTACTATTCTAACATAACATAAGATTTTTTTTCAGATACAATATTAAAATTTCTTGTAAAATTATGACTTTTCCAGTTTTTTTTCCAACTCCAGTGAAAATACAAACTTTTTTTTTAATTGTAAAATTAAAACTTTTAGAAGGACAAAATTACATTTTCCATGTAGAATTATATATAATTTTTCTCCAGGTCACATTTTTTAAAGCAACCCTGGTTTTCTGGCGGCTAAAACGTCAAACCAACACAAGGTTTTAGGCTTCTACTATGGTACTTCAAAAGATGCTAAACAGAGCATTGCTGATAATTACTAAGAAAAAGGATAATGTTAACCATTACAACTGTTTTTCTTTCCTATCACATGCTAACAATGCTAAAGTGTGTTTGGAGGCCAATGAAGAAGACCTCTCTGAGGATTTAATGAAAAATGGAAATCAATAATTTCATGCTGGTAAAAGGGGAGCCATTGTTTTGTTACGTCTGGCTGGTTCTCATTGGCTGTGCTGAAAAGCGGGACGCGGACTACCACGCTTTCACCTCATGTCCAAAATTAGATGACCTTATATGCAAATGAAACTGGGATTAATCAGTTATGCGACAAGGTTAAACAAGGATCTTTCATGCCACGCAGTCCTTACATAACCCGCTTGGGAGGGCCTGGGTCGAATAACTGCAAAGCGTGACTACGCTGTAATTTGGACCAGACCATTAGCTAAATCATTAAGCCCTCAGGCCTACAAGAAATATTTTTTATTCATCTTTCCTTCTCTTTAACATCTAAATAGCTACTTCAAATCAAAATGGCTGATTTCTTGTTCAATTAAAGGCGTGGATTTTTGAGACTTTTTGGATTTGTGAGACTTTTCCATGCATCTCGCTATGATAGACAAATATGGAGCAAGAAACTCCACACAGGTGGTCGGATTTGAACCCCGGCCATCAGAACTATGAGGCAGACGCTCTAAACTGTCGCACCACTGTGTCACCCAAGCTGTGATGAATGCTTTCCAAATTTTGTCACCATGCTCCACTCATATTAGCCAATGTAAGCAAAACAGCTCCGTAAATTAGCATTACCTATCTATCGAGGATATCTGATTCTGGGGGGCTAATTGTGGACAAGTTCCTGAGCAGGATTCCTCAAAATACAAACTGTGGTATTAAACCCTTACAGGCTGGTTCAAATCAAAATGGCTGACATCCTGTACAATCGATTTCAGACATGGGTCTTTGATTATTAGGAATCCCACTTGTGGTCTAAGCAGGACACGCTAATATTACGGGCTGCAGGACAAACACTAACACTAACCATAACAAATATCTTTGTTTTAATTTTGTATAATCACGATATATTTGGAATAGTCATCTTTGTACAAATGTCCTTCCTACGATGCAGAAGCCACCAATAAAGTAGGGGGGCCTGTCTTCCCAACAACATAAGTGGAAATCCTTATAAAACTTTACAATAGACAAGAATGTATCGTGGAACCTTTGGTTATAAATTTAAGTCGGATATAATCTAACCCAAAACATTGTTAACCGACTTGTTTTCCATTGAAATGAATGGAAATGCAATCAATACATTCCAGCCACTAAATTAATTTTTATCCTTTTCATCTCATTTTAATCAGTGCACTGGTAAAATAGACTAAAACATTAAAATAAAGGAAAAGACTAATATAAAGAAAAACAATAATAATATTAAAAACTGTATATTCTCCTAACTTGAATTTAGAAGGGGAGGAAGTGTAGAAGGACTACAGAATACATACACAGTAGTGCCTTGTGTTACAAGTGCGCCAATTTAGGAGACACCGCTTTACTAACATGACTGAAATGTAAAAATATTGGCGCAAATATTCCCTGACTTGTGGGCAAGCTGAGACACAATTTGCCACAAAAACAAAATGAGAATACACGCAAGTAGTTGCTGTAGACCACGACTCACGTCTGGATGCTCACACGCAGATTGTAGTTGCTGACGTCACAAACTGATTCGAACTAAAGTTCAATTGAGTTACCAGCTTGGTCACGGAAAAAATAATACTCGTATATTGAATCCATGTGCTTGTTGGCACTGAGCTTATTGGAATCGCAAATAAACACAGAACACAGGCTGCCAACCTTCTGTGGCAAAATGTTAACGCCCGAGGCCAAAACGCATTCTCCTTCCCTGCCCGTGCATCTGCTCCATCATTGCTCGAAGGGGAGGGGAGGGCCGACAGGGTTGCCATGGAGACACCGAGGGGGCTTGCTGGCCGCTCATTGGAGGGCGAGATTGGAGTAGAGAGTGACGAGGGAAGAGGAGTCCACAGAACGCAATCGGGGCCTGATTCTGATTCTCGCTGCTCCTGCTGCACCTCGGAATTGGTACGCCTAAAAGTGAGGCTTGGGTACATACTGTACCTTGGTTTTCAGATGATGCTTGGGTTCACTACAGGTACAGTACGGGAACAAAACGCTAAAAATAAAAGGGATTCTCTGTGATGTGAACAGAAAGATAATGATCATGTTTAAATGAGGGGGGGATACGTAAACCAACAGTAAGTTCAGCAATAAAATTTGTGTTTCAGATTTTTTTTTCAAGCCCTAAAATATTTTCTTTTTAAGGTACAGTTTCCCTTCTTTTAGGAAAATAAGGTCCACCCAGAACTGATTGCCAGCCAATTGCAATGCACATAGAAACAAAACCCCACCTCCTGCCCAAAGATAACTGGGATAGGCTTCGGCACTCCTGTGACCCTTGTGAGGATAAGCGGCTTGGAAAATGGATGGGTGAATGGTGGAAACGAGCCCTTTTAATGACAGATTTAAAATTAAACAAATGAACTGCAAGAAGGATGAAACAGAAAATGATTAAATCAATATTTAATATCTGGAAATACTTTCTTTTTAGTAAAAGTGCAACATCAATAGTTTACCTTTTTAGAAAATTAACAATTTCAATGACTTTTAAAAATGAAACAAAAAATACCATCGGTATGAAAACACAAAGTGTGTGAAATCAATATTTAATCTTAAATTTGTTCTTTTATGAAAGAGCAAGATCAACAATCATAGTTAAATGATCCTCGCAGGGCAAAAAAAAATAACGCCTAATTTGGATAGAGTGAAGAGAAGAAAGTACAGATATCTATTTTTAATAGTAGGGTGTGTAAATTAGAAGCCGTTAGATTAGAACTGAATAGAGAAGTCTGGTGAAGTACCGATATCTGAAAAACATACTACAGCAGAGATCAGAACCAGTTTCATTGGCCAAGTATGCAAGTACACACAAGGAATTTGTCTTGGGTAGTTGGAATAACTCGAGTGTGACCGCAAACAACCACTATAACAAAATTTAGACGACGGCGCCTATCCGGGTGATCACATAGTTCACGCACTCTCTAGTAATGAAGTATTTGTACTTGGTTACTTCCCACTACTTGCACTTACGCATAACACACAGACAAGGTTACTTCTGGAGTGAAAATAACCACAAAATCCCATGATTTGCATACACACTTCATGTCTTTGAAATTTTTATTTTACGCAAACGAGCTGTCAGGGAGTCACACTGACATTGTTTTGCGTGGCCTTCACACAAACGTCCTTCCTGCATCATTCCCGAGAGAAAGAATCGTTTAACAGTCCAAGAGCAAAAGCCTTCTTTGAGCGGGCTCGGTTACTTCATGGTTGTAAAGATCGCTATCGCTTTAACACTCCCAAGATGTGTTTTTACTTGTTTGTTGCCTATCAAACAAGTATACAATAAAGCAGCTCAGTGAGTGAGGGGTGGGTTACACAAGATTTTTGAAAACGTCAACATTAACACTTAGATAAAAAAAAACACTTTGCCGTGTATTCCTGATTTTATTATCCTTTTTCTTAAAATAAGCTTTCAAAAAACTAAGCCATAAATTGTGAAGTTCCAGCCATATTTGCTTCTAGGACAAAAATAATATATGTGCATCTTAGTTGAGAAAAGTCAGAATATTACAAAAATAAAGTTGCATTTTTCTTAGAATAAAGTCATTGTAGCATGACATTAAAGCCCTGTTCTTTCTAGAAAAAGACAAATGATTATAAAACAAATTCCCAACTAATAGATTTAAAGAAACAACACTAAAGTTTTTTTTTTTCTTTTACAAAAGCCATTATAAGAAAAAAGTTGCCTTTTTACAAGAATAATCACTGCTTTTGTACAGTCATATGACCAGAAAAAAACACTTGATTTTAGAAAGGTCATTATCATAAATAAGTTGAGTTTATTGGAGTCCCCAAAAAAGGTGTTGGGCGTGTGCATTTATATTTAATCCAAATCAGTAAGAAAAAACAATTTTGAGATTGTATCAACACTTCTATTAGTCTCCGAACTGAATTTATTATTTTTTTTCCCCACTTTGATGGTTGTATGCTTCTGCATGGTTGTGGTAAACACTCCCCGAAAAGCCTCAAGGCAAGCGCTAAAAATGCACGTGTTAATCAGCGGATAGCAACGAACGTATCACGACGACGCGCATGCTGTGAAGCTTGTGATTGGGAAAGATCAATGAATGAGTCATTCCTCAGCGGGGGTTTGGGGGCGGGACGCCATCAGAACATATGAACTTGAGATGCTCGGCTTGCTTTTAGTCAAATACATCCGACGCTTTTGAGCGCTACACATCAAGTGCTCTTCCCCCTAGAGAATTGTCCTCTCCGGCACCTTCTCTCTGGCTCGGTTGGGAATCACTCCCTCGACACTCTATAGTGAGTTTGCCATTCTGTAGTGCTGTTTGAATGTGTAGTGAGTCGGGCCGCAGTCATCAAAACAGAATTCAAATGAGAATTTATTCTTAGAATTGAGCACCCTACCAGTTATCCCATTGATCCATTTGGTAATCTAACAAAACATGATTTTGCATTATTAAAAACATCAGCATATGATTTGCAGATATTATTATTGTCCACTTGAGGTCACCATCATCACATTCTACTGTAGGATCTGTGACTGAGCGCGTATGGGTTTAGAAGGTCAAAAAAACACTAACAAATGTGTTGTATTAACACGACTGGGAGGTTACAGAATCATGATTAGTTCATTATACATATATCACCTGCCTGAGTTCCAGACATTTTTCAGGTCATTTGAATTTCTCGAGCCTATCTAGATCATTAGAAAAGCTCCGCCTCCATCTCTTCTCCCCTGCAAGGGCCGTCAACATAAACTTGTGTGCTCTCACAAGTAGGTCTTCCACACGGAGGCAACCAATCAGAGAAAAGCGGGCGGTCTTAGGCAATTACGGACAAAGCGGATACAAAACTGGGTCAAACAGGACAAGCTCTCAGAAGGGGCCTTTTCTGAATAATGAAAAAACACAGTGTTTTTCAAATGAAATTGACAATTTTACACTACTACACTAAACCTATAGTTTATCCATATTAGAGAGTCTCGATATTGTGCTTCAAATAGCCAAATTATGTGGCTTTTAATGTTTAGCTTGATAACAAACTTCAAATGGGAGCGCTTGATACTTCTTTATTGAAAGAATGCTCCTCCAAACTTCTGCTTATTGTAAGTTCATTACCACCTGTAGCACTCATCAAAAATGTTTGCTGACTAGTCAAAAAAAAAAAAATACCGCCTTATGGCTCAGTTCTTAAAAAACTCGACAGTTGAGCCATTCATATCTGAAAGCACCACTGTAATGTTATAATTGATTTATTTGTTAAATAATTATAACGGAAGGTCAACAATGACGAACCATGTTGTAATTATACCACAGCAATAAAGTAATTAACTGGTTCCAAAACAATTTTTCAGACGACTGGTGAGTGAACTATGTCATCCAGTAAATGAAAAACCTTCACTGGGTTTGGAATCAATCACTTATTCCCTCCCCTCTAATCGCTATAGAAGTATTTTTACAGGAGGTAAAGGTCATTAAAAAGTCCACTATATAAAAATCCCTATATAGTAATTAGGGCGTAGGAAGTGAGTGAATCACTCCAAACACAGCATTTTTCTCTCTCTCGCTCGCTCTATCTCTATCTCTCTCTGGCAGACCATAAAAGGTCGTTTGTCCCTTTCTTTCATCCAGGTCATGTTCTCCTTTTCTGTAAAAAAACAAGACTTTGTCGCCTTTCCTTATCAAAGGACAAATCCAATAAAAGCAACTATTCCTGCAACACGCACAAACACACAGTTTAGAAACATACACGTATGCGAGACTTTGCAGTTTTGTTGACAGCCTTGCACCAAAGCAACATGGACTTCCCCAACACGTCTGAGAAAAGTGTGGTGTGAAAGGGGGGGACATGGGAAGGAGTGCAGGGAAGGGGAAAGCTAGTCTTATTTATAGCTCCCGTCAAAGTCAGGTTTCCAGAGGAAAAGAGGAACACTGGGAAGAAACTTTCCTTCTAGTTGATTCTTACAGGCCCAAAAACAATGGAGGGGGAGCTCAACATTCATAGTTTGTCTTCTATTTAGGAAACCAGTGGGAATTATTATGCCATGGAGACAGTGAACCTGCACTATATGCCAGTTCCTCATTCGCACTCCCACAATGACTCAGTTTTTTGACAGTTTAAGATCTCCAGAAATTTTCTTTAGGCTATCTATTGTATCTTGCATTTCTGTTAGCATTAAGCTAGCTGACTTTCTGTTAAGCGGAATTTCAAGGGTGTCTTAGCTAAGCCCTTCCGCTTTTGTAACTCAACACTTGTATCTCAAATCATCTTTCCCAATTAACATTAATAGTAATGTTAATCCATTCCAGCCCTCATTGGTGCTTCTGGTGTGCACGGGTTGGCCACCATAGGGGAGTAGTATAATAAAGACATAGCAAGACGTACAATGATTTTCATATTTGACTGTCGGAAGCTGTAAAATTTTTCACAAAAGACAAAAATAGTATACCTGAGAGTATTACGTTGTTCTACATGTTGCACCACCCTTTGTGTTCAAATATCCTTTGCTTGAATTACCATGACATCAATGCCATTCAGAAGTGTGAGACATTTGATTTAAGATTAATAGAGATTCTAAAGCAAAGTGTTATGGTTTGTTGAAAAGATACACAATATGTAATTCGCTTTGGTTTCTGTTTAGTGTTACGGTAAACCACAACCAGGAGTGGCAAGAAACAGCTTCAAGCCTCTTTTTAAAGTCGTGATCTGCCAAATTTCATTTTTTTGTGAAGTAAGTCAAGTTCCCTGCCACCATACAAGGTCACGTGTATTGCAATCCACTACCGCAGAGGCCTGTAATTATTGTTGTATTGATCTTGTATGTGCTGCTGCTGCTCCATGTTTGTGAAAGTAGCAGTTTGTTTGAAGGTTCATTTATGTTGGGGTTAAGATAGCACACTTTCATTAGAAGAAATTATATCATATGGTTGAACATTTGGGTGTTTAACACACAATGTTTAATTACCTTTTGTTTTATGTATCAGCACGGACTTCAACTTCACCAGACTTCAACTGAGAGTGACAAACATCTTGAAGTACACTTTCCCTCTTATTAGAAAAGCTGTGAGAGTATAAAACCATCTTTAAAATGTTTTATCTGGTCCCTCTCACTAATGTGAACTTTCATAAAATATTATTTTGCTTTCCCAGATTAAAGCCTGCGATATAACAGACAGAAATATATATAATATATAACGAAAGCCGCGCCCAGCAACCAGCCCTCTTTCCGATGAGCCAATCCTTCGTCTAACAGGATGTCAGACTTTGTCTGACGGAAACAAAGTTCGTTGATGACCTCTGAACTCACCCTCATGTGCCCCAAAAAAATAAAGAAAGCAAATGAATGAGAGTAGGAAAGGAAACAGCGGCCCCTCCCTTCACAACACACATACAGTATGTACATCGAGGAGACAGGATGGGGGTGGGGGTTTGGAAAGAAAAAAAAAAGAAAATGCAGGAGACGTGACGCAGGTTCCACTTCCCTCATTATTTCAAACGGCGACAAGATGAGCGTCAAAAAAAAAAAAAAAGAGAATCAGCCTGCTCTTGTTATAAATGGTTGCAAAATGGTGCTTCACTTTTACACGTTATGTTAAAGCTTTTTGAAAAAATTAATTTATTTTTTCCCCTCAAGTCGACATGATTGCATTATGTTAACAGTTTGCTCTGCAGCTATAGAATCATCTAAGAAATCAATTATACACCAGACCTTCTCATCAATTATTCAGATAAAAGCAATATTTTGTATGATTAAAAAACAAAATCTCCATATGAGGTCCAAGTGCTGTCAAATTGACGTGGCCATCCTCACATTCAACACTGTAATATCTGTGACTCTGAATGTGTGCCACTTTGAAAGCTGGGATCTGAGCTTGTGAATGACAGTCAGCGAATGAGAATGTGTAATCGTTTCAGGCCTGCTACTCACATTCAAAACGTTCAACACTGTGAATACTTGTAGGGAACATCAGTATGTGTGGAAAATGATCCCGATGAAGCTTTGAGATAAGAGAGAAATATTACATTGTTTCAGCCTGAGGATTCAAATTCAAAAAGTGAAGTGTTGTGAATATTTTACGGATGCATTGTACTTACAGCGCTTTACTTTTTTCCATTTCCTTACATTAGTGCCCTCTTTTTCAGAATACAAATAATTCTATTTTTCCCAAAAGCATTCTTTACACGTCCATTAATGTTTCAATTTAGTCTTCAATTAAACAAAACTTTAAAGCAGACTTGTATTGCAGTTCACTTCTTTTTACACAGTTTAGAATGTTTAAAAAGGGCCTTTTCTTAGTTAGTACAGGCTTTAACTTTTGTCTTTTCTTGTGGCAACGATGCTGGCCCAACATTCTGTAAAATGTGACCAAAATAGTGCCTCCATATCACTTCGGTCTTGCAAGCAGGTGGGCTCTATTTGAGGATAAAACTTGTTAAAGTGCCCCGCAGGGCTGTCAGCACCAATAAAAATCTATTGACTGTCAAACAAGTGACGCAAAGAAGGTGTAGTCTCTGCCTCAAGGGCTCATTAGTTATGGAGGGGAGTCGAAAAAAAAAAAAAAAGAATTACACTCCGAGGACCAAGATAATGTAAAGACGTCCTTTTTCTTTAAGTTTAGTTGGAATCTGCTTAATAACATGTAATAATGGGCAATTTCTTAGAATAGAACCAAACAGACCAAAGAAAGTTTTGTGAACGGGCTGCATAATCACAAAAAAAAAAAAAAAAACACTAACTATGTGTAATCGGCCGTCAAATGGTTAAGAATTGGGACGTTTTTGCAGTGTGTCGCTGAATGCGGGGGGGAGATTCCTTTGAACTTTCCGCTGTCCTTGAGATGAAATGATATGATTTTGTTGTTTATGTACACAATATTTAATTGTATTTTATTGTATGTGTCAGTTTTACAACAACTTTCCCCTGGGAGTGACAAACAGCTTAAAACAAGCACACTTTGACCCCATTTAGAGAACCTGTAAGAGTCTACTTTTCATTTCCTCAAAGCAACATTATATGATATTGTTCCATTTTTTTCAAGAAATACTTTCAGGATGTATTAATTAGTTTAAATATGGTAAAATTGAGCAGCATGACTAAAGCTGCATGCATTTTTTCCATTTTTTCTATATGCAGCTTTTGTGGGTGGGCCTGGAAAGTGTCCCCACAAGGGCACTTCTTGTCATGTTCTTCTTTGCAGTTTGCATCAGGCGGGTAGGATGGAAAAAGACGCAGGAGAAACTTCCAAAATAGCAAATAACAATCTCCTCCCATCCAGGAGCTGAGACAACACCAAAAAAAAAAAAAAAAAGTTCAGCTACCCTAAGTCACTGTTAACAAATTAGGGTGCACTGACACAGTCCCGTTCTTTACGTAACCGTAGCTGACCGAGCTCGTTTCCTCTTTTTGATTTGGTCACGGCAGACGCGCAATCACGTATACGCAACCTTGTGACAGAGAGAGCCTGAGTGAGGTCAAACTTCAAATGGGTTCCCCTTGTAAAACGCCACATTTTAGGAATTTCACAATTTTTTTCTTTAAAGCCCGGTGTTTATTTTAATAAAATGATGAACTCTTATGAAGTTTGCACTTACTGCGTCTAGAACTGTCAATACATAAAATATATTTTTGTAATAATTTTGCTTTTTTGTTGAAATGTGGTCACTACATAAAATTACTTTTTCTCAAACTTTTGAAGTGTGAATTTTATTTTTATAAGTTTTTCTCGTGTAGAATGACAAATATTCTCAGCAAAATGCGTCGGGTATTTATTGTCATGAAATTACAACTTCCCCTCCTATAATGACAATAAATTTTCTTTGAAGTGTGGGATTTATTTTAAGTAATATTGCAACTTTTCCCCATGTAAAATTACAAAAATACTTTCACAAGAGCCAAACTTTTTTCCTTTAAGGAGTTGTATTTATTTTCACAAAATTAATGATGGTATTGCATTTTTTCCCCCTCAAAATATGACAGAAATATAATATCGCAACTTTTTTCTTTGAAGCAGGGAATTTATTCTCCTAAAATTATAATTTTTTCATGTATAACAATAAAAATATTTGCATTAAGTGTGGTACTTAATGTCACAAAATTACAACTTTGGATCATAGAAAAACAAAAAATATTGTTTTCTTTGAGGTACAGTATTTATTTTGGTAATGTCACAGAAATATTCTCATGAGATTGCAAATTTCTTTCCTTGAAGTTTGGTATTAGTCATTATTTGTAAAATCACACCAATATTCTCATAATACAACTTTTTTCTTTAAAATGTTGTAATTATTTTCATCACAGTCAATGAAAAAAACTTTCATAATATTCCAGTTATTTTCCTTATGATAGTGTACCATTTTTCTTTACATTCTAGCATTTATTATTCATTAAATTAAAACAAAATAATTCTTCTAATCCTGCAACTTTTTTTGTTTTAGATGGCGATTTATTTTCAGAATATTTTCATTTTATGTCTATCACAAAATGAGAAAAGCACTTCCATAATACTGTAGCATTACAATTTTTAAAGCGCAGTTTTTATTCTCATAAAATAAGAACTTTATCAATATATATATATTCTCACAACATTGCAATTTCTCAAACAAATCCCATTAAGCATCCAAGGATTAAATAAATCTGCCATGGCGGAGGCTTCATTAAAATCTTTCCTGTTTGCATAGAACTAGGCCACGCCCTGTGTGTGCGTGTGTTGGGGGGGGGGGGGCAACATGGCCACACCCAATGCCATGAAGTCCTAAGGTGAGCAAAACAAAAAAAAACATTTAACACTATCAAAGGCATTTGAAAGGTCCATAATGATGTCCCTTTTAATATCCTCAGCAGACATCAGAAATAATCAAATTGGAAGTCAGCACCACGGCCCCATGAAATCCTGTCGCCGTGTCCAGATTGCGTCCTTTCGCATAACAACCCGGCCCAACCGTCACGCGGGCCTCGACACGTTCCGGCGGGAAGGGCACAGATAACGCGATCAGCTCGACACACCCCCTTTCTTGATTTGTGCGAGTCACATCTTGTCCTGATCTATCTGGAAATAACTCACTTGGGCTCTGCCTTCATGTTGACGGAACGGCAGAGGGTCACGTGGCACAGCGTGCCGAGGTAGGTGGATACATTATGAGGCCATTAGGCAGAGCCCTGATGTGACAGAGTACTACAAATACGTTTTACACCTGCCTGTACTTTACTTGAATGCAGTGCCAAGCTCGTACGTCCATTTACTCGTATATCAAATTTATCACCCCCATTAAATGAAGTTGAAATAACCCCCCCCCCATTTTTTTGTTATATTTTTATTTAAAAAAAAAAAAAGATTACAAACTTTAATCTCAAATCAATCTATTAAATCGATGAATAGTCCAGACCTCTTCCCGGTGTATCCCTAATAGTTGGCAAAATTATTTACAATATGTACTTAAATAAAAGTACAGACTGGTAAAAGTTGGGAGTCGTGATTAAATTTCTGGATTCGAGTCAAGATATACAAACTCTGCCCAGGGTACCTTAAATTATGACTTGAATTTATTCTTTAACCAACTCATTAAATGAATCAAAATATGAAAACAATTTTTTTTTACAAGTGTTAAAGAAAAATAATCCAATGTGAAGATGCAACAACAAATCGGTTGTAATAGACATATCAACAACTGTTTTGAAAATTAATTAATCATTTAGAGACCTTGTTTAACTTAGACTAATGGACCTTTCCGACCTGTCAATCACTTGTACAATAATAGCCAATTAGATAGACCATCGTCTCAGCTTCTGGCTTAATACGCCCCTCTTGTCGTTATGTCCCACAAGCAGTGCTGGTTATCGGTCGCGTGGGCTTTGAAAAGTTAATGTTCCGAACAAAATGGTCCTCAGATGCGATTGGGGAATGTGCAATTCTGATGAAAGATACCCGGCTAAGTTACAGGGGGCCCGGTTGATTCATTTTCCAAAGCCTAAAACACAGTTGACAAAGTGTCTACGATGGATTAAGGCTTGCAGAAGAACTAAATGTTGACAATATCAATAAACACAAGGCTGTATGTTTGAAAGTAAGAGAGGGAGAAGCAGCTTCTCTGAATTTGATTTCATTATTATCAGTGCTTTATACATTGCAGGAGAACAACTTTCACTTTGTTAGTGTATCACTGACCTGCTGAATGAAGTGTGTAAGGTTTTATGCCGACGAGTCGGGTTCGTGATACGTAAATGCGCGATGTCATGCAAGAGAAACGTCTATTTACCTGTAGAATCACAAATGGATCACACAACTGTGGGCGTCGGTAACCTATCCAGACATCGTCCACTATCTCCTCTTCTCGACAAGCGCTTATACTGTGGACCAACTAAAGAATTACAAAGGTCTGGAGGCCTAAAACCAATTCATTAATGGCTGGGTTCGTCATGCGGCGGTATCCATTGTAAGCAAGCCGTGTCTCCACGCTCCTAAGGTTAGTGTACCGCACAATACAATTTAAATATCTACCGCGTGATTACAGCTTTGCTAATACGAGACAGCCACAGTTGTCGCCGTTTGGTTGATAACTGCTCTGTTTTCTCGCACTGGTTCTTGATCACAGCTGGCAGTCGAAAGAAAGACGCTTTACAACACCCACTTTCGTCTGAGCAACTGATAACATAGCTGTGCGCCCCCATTCATTCGCCTTTCTGAAATGATTCCTCCTTAGTTCCGGTTTGTTTCCACGAATTCACCAAACCCAAATGGCGACCGCGTACTCAACCTGAAGGTGTGTGACGTCAGTCGAAAACAGTCTATACCTCCAGAGTTACAGAAAGTTGCAACGGGATAACGGGAATTACTTCCAAAACTGAATGAACACCCCGACAACGTGAGAACATTTTGGATTCAAGACAGATGAACGCAGGCGTCCCGGTAACACTTGGGAATGAACTTATATCTCGAATTTGAATAAATTCATAAACAATGAAAACAAAACTTAAAGCCGCAAAGTGACAAAATCCATTTTGAGCACAACCATCCTATCCAATGTATTCAGCTAAAATACTGAGAGAATGCAAGTGCAATGGATAATACGAAAATATTGTAGTAATATTGTACTTTGTAAAGAACAAAATATAAAAATTGTAATAACAGTAATAAAAATCCACAATATAGCAAAACCACGAAGCAAGAACTGTGATGCAGCTCAGGATTACTGCATCTACATTCCGTGATGATAAATTGTAGGGTCTCATTTTTCCTGGGCTGGGACTCATTGTTTCCTCATTGTTAAAGTACCTGAATTGCCCCCTGCCAAAAAAAGGTTGGACTTCATTCAAGTGTATCTGAAGCTGGATTGCACCCTAAATTATGGCAAATAATTGAACAAGTGAGGAGTGATAACTGAAAACCCGAAAATGAAGCTAACACTGTATTTATATTTCTGACAAATTTCACTTGTATATTTGAAAAGATATTTGATATCAGATGAGATTGTACTCCTTGCTTTGTCAGAATAGGCTTGTTACTTTTTTTAACATTGAGCCAGCCTAACAACCAATGGGTTCTGGCTTTCAAAATATCTTTTATGAATACATCCTCTGATAACGTTACAAATGTTATGACTTTATGCTCCCAAAATGAGAGCTTTTTCCCAAAAATTACTCTTGACTTTTGTAATGAACAGAATTTGTGACAAAGCGCAGCCTTGGCGGAGCCCAAAGCAAATCCAACTTTCTGCTGTATCAAACTCTGACACTGGTCATCAGTCCTTTTTAGTGGGGGTCTCTCTCTCTCTCTATTTCTGGACCACCCTCCGCAGGACTCTACGAGGGAGACACTTGTACCTCAAACTCTAGAGTGGCTACTGTAGCCGCGGATCGGACAGTCAAACCCCTGCCTTTCCAGCCGCTCAGTTCACACTGCACACGACCCCTCAACCCCACCCCACCCACCGACAGGGGGTTAGCACAAGGGAAGGGAGACCTATGTTTCTTCTTTGGGCCACAATGGTGCAGGCCACCTCCAAGACTGAATCCAAAGGTGGGCCCCAGTTACATGCATCCGGGGGAAGGAAAATTGAGCATATTCAACAGGCAAAATAAATCTGAGTGGTGTGTTTGTTTGCGGGAATTATTTGTTGTTCATGCATTAATTATTCCATGATTATTTTCTGCGGAAAAAGCCAAATATGTTAAGTTGGTCTTTTACACACAGGAGCGCAATGGACTGCACTCCACCAACTGCTTCGTAAAATGCATCACTTCAAGTACATCACTTTTAGCGAGCCACCAAGAAAACACACTACACCAAATTGCTGCTTGTCAATGCCACACTGCAGCGTTCAAATCTCAAATCTTGGCTCGCAAGTCAAAGCAACAAATATGAAAATCAGCCAAACGATGGCTCGTGTCAAGAGAAGAAATCATAAAGTCTGGCCACTCATATTTCAAGACAAATGTACGTACTGTCATTACGTTTAGACCAAGGTGGTATAAGTATATAACTTGCAGTCTTGTGTAAATCAACTCCAGTCCACTCTCGTGGATGAATGCGCTACCTTTTGAGATTTTGTGGGGGTGTATGAATGGTCAATAAATTAATCTTATTGATAGAAAAGGAGGGCCAGAAAACGACGGGGTTTTTTTTTTTTAGTTTTTTTTTTTTTTTCAGGGGCCCCAACGGAGAAGTCGGCCGGCTGTGGTCGTCAGTCAGAACTGAAAATGATAAACATGAGCATTTCCTGCTTTCTGGTTGAAGCCAATTCGCTGACACAGCGTGAGGGTGAACATGGCGGAAGGAACCAGGTAAAAACAACAACAACAATTACAGTCGCCGCAAAAATAAATACATAAAAAATGAAAAAAAAAATAAGAAAGAAGACGGGGAACACAAAAGAAGCTAGCAACATAGCAGCCATGGTAAAATTTCTCCTCACATACCTGCGATGTAGCTTGAGCCACCTGGGGGAGCGCGCGGCGGGCGGGGTCCTCTCCGGTGTCAGCGAGAGTCAGCGGCGGCCTCCCACCCGGTGTGTTCCATGAGGGGGAAACGAGTGTACCCCCGCCCCAAAAAAAGAAAAAGTCCCGATTTCCTTGACGACGACGCTTTGTACAGATGACGCCACCGCAAACATCATTGCCTTCGTCATCCGCACATCCTCGGCGTGTATTTACGCCGTACCCCGGTCCTCTCCGCGGAGGTTTGCCCGCATATTTGCCACTGAGATGGGAGCGGCCAGAAAAACAGCACGACACTTAAAAAAATGTTTTATATATTTTTTTAAAAACGTAAAGTTAGCTCACTGGGCGACGTACAAAACGAAACAGAAACGCCCTTGGAAACGTCGTGTTTGACGGGAGTCGGAGGGGCGACGACGTGTGTCCGGGAAGGGAAAGCTCAGACCGACCGGCGGCGATGACGATGAGGAAAAAGACGAGGCGCCGACGCCATCGCCATCGTCAAGTTGACACTCTGCGAGTCCAAAGCGCTGCGAGACTTCACAGTCACCACTGCACGCGTCAAGTCCCGGTCGCACCCCGCACGCCGATGGATGTCCGCTTAGCCTTTCAAAATAAGAGCGAGACACGACGACACGGGACACCTTTTAAAAAGGGAAGAAGGAAAGGGAGGAAGTGATGGAAAGAAGCGTTCAAGAATGTAGGAGTGGAGGAATGAAAAGGGGAATTGCGGGAGGGCGGAATGATAAGGACACAAGATGGAAGGCAGAGAGGTGGGGAAGGAGGGTGTAAGGGAGGAGGGAGGAAAGACAAGGCATGAAGGAAGGGAGAATGGATGAAAAGGTATGAGGGACAAATGAAGGTTTATGGAAGGAAGGTTGAATGATTCAAGGCCGGGGGAAGGAGAGGAGGAGCGGGAAGGGAGGAAGGAAGAAAGGATGGGAAGAAGAATAAAGGAATTAAGGAAAGAAGTAGGAGAAGGGGATAGATGATGTAATTAAGGAAAGAATGAAAGAGGGGTGATGCAAAGAAGGAAGGGGGCATAGGAAGGATGAAGGAAGGGGGGAGGAAATAAGGAAATTAAACGGGGTGAAGGAATAGAGGAAACTAGTAAGGGGAAGGGAGGAATTGAGGAAATAATAGAGGAAGGAAGGATGTCTGAATCAAGAAAAGCAGGAGGGAGGGCAAGAAATTGAGAAAAGAATACAGGTAGGAAGGAAGGAATTGAGGAAATAATAGAGGAAGGAAGGATGTCTGAATCAGGAAAAGCAGGAAGGAGGGTATGAAAGGGAGAAAAGAAGGAAGGAAGGAAGGAAGGGTCACCAGCAGATTTGAAACCTTAAGGACAATTAAAGGCAAACTGCAGGAGAGGAAGGCTACCTTGAAACCAGAGCCACAGAAAGCGTTGAATTTTTCAAACCCTGCTTTTCAACCCCAACTGTGACTCTAACCCCGATCGACCCTCCTTGTATGACATAATACTGCATATTGTATGGTACTGCGTTCAAGTGAATAATGCTTTTGATGTGGTAAAACTTCCGGTGTTAGTCTTGTTCTAAAAGCTTGACTAGGTTGTCTTACCAAGCACGATCTTGCCCCCTTCTGGCCAGATGCAAATTACACTACCGACCGATAAACTGGTGGAATTTGCAAGGCTGTTTTGACAGCGTTCAAATACACCCGTTTTTCTTTCTGGTCTGGATGGAATGGCTTAGAACTGGGATGGAGACGTACGAACCAGTCGTCCAGCGTGCTGCTTTGTTAGTTTTATTTTTTATGATGATGAGAATAATATTAATTCATTTTCCACACCACCTTATGCTCACAAATGTCGCAGGGCTGCTGGAGCCCATAGCCGCTGACTTCAAGCGAAAGGTGGACTCCGCCCTGAACTGGTCGCCAGTCAGTCACGGGGCACATCGCTGAGCAGGATTTTTTTTTTCTGTTATAGAAAATAGTTTTTCAACTGCACTTTTTGAGGTAAATGTTTCGGTTGTTTTTTTTACCCAATAAAATGCACAATGTTGTAGCTTGTATGTATTTTTTCTTTTTTTTATTGATATTCTATCCATTCCCAAAATCAATAAACAATCATTAAAATGATAAACTCTTAATTAATTTGTGTGTGAACAATTTTACAAATTATTTCCAACTATTCCCCTAATTTTTAACAGTTACAAAGTGCATTAGTACAGTTGTTTAGTAGTTCATAAATAGATTGCATGTACGATTTAGTTCTCTGTCGAGTAGTGTCCTGTTTTTTTTTTTTTCACAGTTGAAATAAAAAGTTTGAAATGATAAACGTAAAAAAAGACGTCATTGGACAGCAGTGTGGAGGGATTGCGGCCTACTTGGGCTTTCCTGAGAGACTATTTTTAGTCTACCAGGGGAAATGACAGGAAGCGCTATCCACTGCGGTGGTTTCTACAAAACTATAAAACAAAACATTTTCATACTGTCATTTACATTAAAATCCTTTTTTTTTTTAAATTGAAGTGTGGTATTTATTTTTATGAACTGACAACCTTTCCTGGTAATGTTATTTACAACTTTATTGTTGTAAAATTACAATTTTCCCCTTGTGAAACCACAACATATTCTAATAGTATTGCAGTGTCTGTCAGTCTGAAGTGCGTTATCTTTATTGCAATTACCATTTTTTCATCACAAAATAACATAAAAATCTACACTACGTTGAAGTGTAGTGGATACATTCTTAAAAATTGCAAAAGAAAAAGTCCCACAAATATTTGTTTATGATTTACCTTTTAAAATTACTACATCTTTTAATATTACAACTTTTTTACTTTGAAGTATCGTATTTATTTTCAGAAATTGATTGAATAGTGGATGAAAGTTTTGACCACGAGTAATTATTACGTTTTGAAGTAAAAATTGAAAACAAATCAAATGGATGGATGGATGGATGAATGCATTTATTTTCAAAGCATATTATCCGACATTATCTTTCAGTGACAATTGTATTCCCGTAAAATCGTGAAGAAATATAAAATTCAATTGTAATTAGAATTTATTCCACAAATATTTTCAAAATCTTAACTTTTGTGGCTGATATGTGGTCGGTACTTGCACATTTTTCCCATGTAAAATAACAAATATTCTTACAATTTTCTTTGGAAGTTTACAGAAATATTCCAGTTCCATTAAAATAATTGTTAATACTATAAGGAAACAAATATTACAACTTTTTCCCCTTGAAGTGTAGTATACATTTTCATAAAGAGAAAACATTGGGGAATGTAATGATTGGAGTCCTATAAAATGACAAATAATGTATTACTATGAGTGTTTTCTTCGTGTTTTTATTATTGTAAAGTCACGTAAATATTCTCACAATATCAGAACTTTTCATGGACAGTATATAAAATTTGTTCTCTTAAAATTATAACGTTTTCTCGCTAAATTCCCAAAATATTGTCATCGCAGTTATTTTTAAGTTGTGCTATGTATTTATTTTCCATTAGAAACGTAAAATATTAGCGAAATATTTTCATACTAACGCTCCATTATTAATTGTTATGAACAATATTTTGGACTGATCTTTTTAACGATTTTGGTTACTTACTTTTCAGGGAAACGGTATTTTATTTTACAGAATTCCTCCAATAAACTATGTGAATATGTATAGAATATATTTCGTATTTAATGGTATTCGATCTTGCGTTTTGATAACAAAAATTGCTATTAAAGTTTTCCTTGGGTAAAGTCTCATTTCGTGACTTGTGGGCTACTGGCTGCAATTAAAACCGTCAACATAGGAGGGCGACAATCTGTAAAAAAATATATATTTTCCGTGAAGAAGAACAGCTGGTTGTGCGAATTTGAAGCGTAGAAGAAGATCGACGGACTGCATCCAAATATCAACATAATCTAGAAAAATGTCATGAATATGAGATCGCTTATATTTAAATATTAATTTAGTCTTTCTTCGTACTTTAAGTATGTCGAGGCTTTCCCCGTTCTTCTGCTGCGTATACAGGAGCCTCGCCAGTGGTGTGACGCGTACAAACTTCCGTGGTGGTTCTTTGCTGTTGAAGCCGGGTCAGGGTGGACCGACCCGGATCGGGGTCGCCGGAAAGAAACACCTGGTCGCCCTGGTAAACCTGAAGGAAGACGAGCTGGAGGAGCAGTTCGTGAGGGGCTCTGGACCCGGGGGGCAGGCCACCAACAAAACCAGCAACTGCGTGGTGCTCAAGCATATCCCGTCTGGGATTGTTGTCAAGGTGAATTGTTGTTCTAGTATATCGAAAACTAGATTTTTTTTTTCAATCTGTTTATTTTGACTTGGGTATTTTAACGTACACAAAAACATTATGAATCCGTTTCACCCGTTACTTAGATTCACTATTTATTTTAATTTGAAATACGTATCTTTAAAACGTTTGCCACCTCCAGTTGAAGTTAATTCTAAAACTGCCACATAAACCAAATGAGAAGCAAACGTATACTGTATTCAAAATACCCAAATATTCACATTTTGTATCTTGATGCTGATATGTAATACAACACGCCATAGATTGGCTAACACAATTGAGCACAGGTGTTCAGCTAATTAGGAACCTTCAAACCACTGTTTCATCTAAAAACACTATGTTGAAAAATATGTGCTATTGCAGATGAGTGAATAACAATTTGCAACATTCTGGAATATTTGCCTGAATTATCGAACATAATCCACAATTTGTTGAGTTTTTTTCTTGTCTCTCTGTTCACGACTCGTCCTTGCAGTGCCATCAAACCAGGTCAGTGGACATCAATCGGAAGCGAGCGCGGGAGATATTGCAGCAAAAACTGGACGTTTTCTACAAAGGAGAGCGCAGCGACATCCTGGTTAAGAAGAAAGAGGCAGAGGCCAAGAAACAAGACAAACGTAGGAGAGCCAACGACAACTTGGAGAGGAAGAGACTGTTTAAAGAAGGCCTCCTCGCCCAGTGTGCTCCCGAGAACGACTCTGTTTGAAGTCGCTACGGATGATCTTTTTAGTTGTCAGAGAAATGGACAAATGAATAAACGACTATTTGTTAAGGCTGAGCGATACTGAGTCGTTATGTATTTTTTACAAAGCTTTGTTTAAAATAACTTTTTTGTTGTTCTCTACAGTTAACGCTAAGCAACTTTTAATTAGTTGATTTGGAACAAAACGATCTATATAATACAAGTTGGATGACAGGCGGCACGGTGGATCATCTGGTAAAGCGGTGGCCTCACAATTCTGAGGTCCCGGGTTCAATCCTGGACCGGCTGTGTGGAATTTGCATGTTCTCTCCGTGCCTGCGTGGGTTTTCCCCGGGCACTCCGGCTTCCTCCCACATCCCAAAAACATTAGTTGGAGACTCTAAAATGTCTAAATTGGTGTGATTGTGAGTGTGACTGTTTGTCTCGATGTGGCCAGCGATTGGTTGGCAACCAGTTCAGGGTGTACCCCGCCACCGGCCCGTTGACAGCTGGGATAGGCTCCAGTGCTCCCTGTGACCCTTGTGAGGATAAGCAGCTAAGTAAATGGATGGAAGTTGTATTATTTTGGCTTTATAAAATTATGCAAATGTAATTTTTCTCATAAATTAGGAACCTATTATTGTTTGAATTGTGGTATTTTCAGAAAATGGGAACATTGCTGTACAAGTTTCAACTTTAGTCTCCTAAGATTCCCAAAATACAGTATTCCCTGTAAAATTGCAACTTCTATTTTGTTATTTATTTAAATTCATATTGCTAATGGGATAGGCTCCAGCACTCCCACAACCCCTATGAAGATAAGGGGCTTGGAAAATGGAAGGATTACTACTGGTAGTTTGAGTTGAAGTATGGCAGTTATTTTCATAAAATCACATTTCCCCTCATAAAATGTTTGTTTCTTGTTGACTTTTCCTTTATTATATTTAAATAATCCCCCGAGTCATTTTATAAAGTGCAGTTTGGGTTATTCAAAAATTGTAAAATCCCCCTAAAATTCTTTGAATTTTTTTTCCTTTAAAGTTTGATATGCATCCATCCATCTGCATATCCTCACTCGGGTAACAGGTGTGCTTGTGCCTATCCCAGCTATCTTCACGTGAGAGGCGTGGTACACCCCGAACTGGTCGCCAGCCAATCCCTTGGTCCATTTAGACAACTATTCACATTCACACCGACATACGGGGAATTTAGAGTCTTCAATTAACATACCATACATATTTTTGGAAAGTGGGAGGAAATTGGAATACCCAGAGAAAACCCGCACAGGGAGAATATGCCTACTCCATTCTGGCAAGGCCGGATTTGAACCCATTTCCTCAGAACCGTGAGGCAGATGCTCTAACCAGTCAGCCGTGTTGTGTTTTTTATATATATACGATATATAGAAATATTTTCCTCCCCTCCTTTGCACAGTAATTTGCCAGTGTTGACACTTTGCCAGAACGTTGTATTTATGTTTTTGTATATAAATTTTAAAAAGCTTTATGTATACAATATTTTACTGCGAACTTACTCCACTACTTAACTGGCACAGTTCGATAAATTCCAAATGTTGCTTTGTTCCTGTTTGACAGTAGCTCGAAATGCAGCCAATAAAAGAACGGCATCACGCAAAAGACCACGCCCATTTGAAGGAATCGAACCAATCAGAGACGCCGAAGGGTTTTTAAATCCCCACGATGCCACACGTATACGGTCACCAACAGTCTTTGTGTTGATCGTCGTTTCAAAAATAACCAAGCGAAACGCAGCAATTTATTTTATTCACCACTCCTCCCATCGGATATGTATTCGCATCGCTGACATGGCAAAGGGTAACCAAAACGCCGTCAATTAGTGTTCTTTTGTACGCTAGCTTGTAAACGGCTAATAAGGAAAAGCCGCTACCCATGTTGAATGAATAATAGAATTGTGCTGTATTCTCTGATCACAGGGAAGAAAACTGCGGAAAGGACGGACAAAAGGCCGGAAAACGATTTACATCAAAAAGTCACGTCCGGAGACACCAAAGAAAACAGGCCAGTTGCTACCATAGAGGTATGTAGTACACTTACGCGGAACGAAGTAGTTCCTTTTCCGCCGACTTTTTTTTTTGTGGCTTGGAAAGGGTACCCGTATGTAAAAACAAAGAAAAGAAAAAAAAAAAACAACAGTATGTGTACGTTCCCCAAATTCCTCAATACCACACAATTTCTCATTTTCCAAAATTATTCAAACAATTCTAATTTACAACTTGTACGCTAATTTGTGACAAAATATTTTTCACATTACAACACATAACTCGATTAGCAACTGTGGCTGTCCTTGCCTACGACCACCATTGTAAAGAGAAAACCACGAGTTGGAGTACAGTACTTGTAAAATACGGTACCTCTGTATATAAACTACATAGCTGCTTGATGAGTTGTCCATCCATCCATTTTCTTTGCCGCTTATCCCCACGAGGATCACTGGGAGTGCTGGAGCCTATCCCAGTTGTCGACGGGCAGGAGGCAGGGTACACCCTGAACTGGTTGCCAGCCAATTGTAGAGCACATGGAGACAAACAGCCGCACTCACAATCACACCGAGGGGCAATTTAGAGTGTTCAATTAACGATACATGTTTTGGGATGTGGGAGGAAACCAGAGTGCCTGGAGAACACATGGGGAGAACATGCAAACTCCACACAGGTGGGTCCAGGATTGAACCCGGGACCTCAGAACTGTGAGGCCATCGCTTTACCAGCTGATCCACCGTGCCACCTTTATGAGTTGTCATGTTTATTAAATTAAAATCAAAAGTTCAATTGTCCCTTGCATCCTTCCATTTTCTATATGCAGCCTTCAGAGGGAAAAAATGCCCCACACTTTTTGTCCATGTGTGTACAGTATTTGTTGATACTGAACCTCTTTTGCAGCTGGATTGCACAAGAAAGGCAGGTAGTCCGAAAAAGGCCACATCGCCTCTGAACAACACCTCTGGCGTGTTCATTCAAGACCCAAACAACACTGATGACAATTACGCAGCCAAGCTGGACAAAGGTGAGGAAGCCGCCACAGTGCGTGAACTGTCTTAGTACAGTCGAGGGCTGTATGCTAACTGTTGCCATTGCAGACGCCACAAATGAGGCTCAGTCAGAGCTGCGGGGAACCAAAGTCGCACATCAACCTCAGCAAAAGAAAATGACAACGTACACCAACGTGGCGCTGACAGACCACCGTAAAGTTCCTCCCACCAAACCTCGAAGTCAGAATCCCCGTAAAGGCAAAGAGAAAAAGTGTGTTGAGAACCAATGAGTCACTACAGAAGAGGAGGACCACATCCTGCAATCATATTCTCTCTCTCTCTCTCTCTATAGGATGGAAAATAATGCCTCGCAAAACAGGAAAGTTACAGACTTCTACCCAATCAGGAGAAGTAACAGGAAAACAAAAGGAGAGCTGAAGGTTCGTTTCTCGATTTTTGCACAGCCTGTACATTGGCGAAAATGTTTCAGACACACCAGCAATTGGTGAAAATCCAGATTTCTTTGAATAGTTTTGCACATCTCACCTGCTTTAAACTAATTTAAACTTAACTCTCATTGTTAAGAAATGAGACTATCATGTAACATTTTGAGGAAACTAAGACTTGCTCCCACAGTACATGCAGCAAATAAGAGGTTATGTGTGCTTGCTTCAAGCTGTTTGTCACTCCCAGTTGAAGTTATCTGTAAAACTGACTCATAAGATTTAAACGCCCAGGTGTTCAACCAAATCAAATAGTTCGTGCAGGCAACTCTTAATTGCGACACGCCTGTATAGTGCAAACACCAAAACGTTTGTTCAAAATCTGATGAACCGGGATTTACAGAACCAGGGGGTCACTGTATATGTTTGTTTTTGCTCCATTTAGTACCTAATTATTCCTACATAGTTTGCCATTCACGTCTGCATATACTGTGTAATATTACATGTACAGTTGCCACATACATGCTCGCTATAAATGCCTGATGTACTACTGTTTGTGAGTAATACTAACCGAATGATATATTTTCAGAATGAAGAAGACAAACACTTGGATGATCTGATAAAGAACGGCGTTGAAGAAGGAATGCAGGTAATGACTGCAGTACAATGCGTGCATTTTTTTTTTTTTTTATTGTCCAGGCATTTTAACTAGGCCTATTCTAATATTTACTAGTCCCATATTTTAACAAACCAACTTTTTCTAACATTTGGGGCGTAATATTGTCTCTATGGTGCCTCAGTAAACATATAATTTGAATACCTTTTTTATTCCTTCATAAACAACTTGGGTTATATTTGTTTTACGTTTGTCTCATCTTTAAACAATGTGAAGAAACTGTGCTCAAATATAAGAATTTCAGGGGGGGGGGCTACGTTCATGGCACTGTAATATACTGCAATAACTGTCTGCCGGTAATGTTTTTGACGAAATTGTGAAAATTTGGACATTCAGAAAAATATGAACAAACTGTTCCGGAAGTGAATTTCTATAGGTTGGCTTCATATATTAAATCAAATGTCACTATTTAAATACAATAAAATGCAAATTCTTCAAAGCCCCCCCCCCCCAAAAAAAAATGTACTAAAACAAAAAGAATGAACATAAACTCATTTTATAAAGTATAATTACTGTATCTAATGTCGTATTCATGTGCCTTTATGGGGCTTGGCCTCCGGAGTGATCAGGAGTCTAATTGGTCAGCTTGTTTTCAAGTGAGCATCAGGCGTGAGCTGTGGGCTAAGTTTGAATTTGTTCGTGAATGCTCGTCACTTTCGATAAACGGCTGGAAGTGCATGAGACTAGTGGTCTACGCTACACTACCCCTACACTCGAGTTTTTCAAAACCTACATTTTTTTTTCTTGGGGTAAGTTTGCTAATTATCATGCTTATGTTTTTATCCACAGGTGAGGGTGATGGAAGGCAAAGGCCGCGGTGTATTTGCCGTGCGACGCTTCAAGAAGGGCGACTTTGTGGTGGAGTACCACGGCGACCTGCTTGAGCAGGCCGAAGCCAAACGACGAGAGGCCCGCTACGCCCAAGAACCCCAGACGGGCTGCTACATGTACTATTTCCAGTACCAGGCCAAGACCTACTGGTGGGTTTGCTTTAACTTTTAAAGCTCCCCCATGCTTATCTCCGTTGAACCCGATGTCTGTTTTTCTTTTCAAGAAGAATTCAGTTTGGATTTTCAATGTATGTTTTTGTAAATATTTCATATTTTGAATCAGCAAACCTAATGTAGGTCTTTTTTGTAAATGTTACAACTTCGTCAGTTTAATGCAGGTTATTTTCTCAAAGATAATTTAGTTGTCAGTGAGCGCCAAGTATAGTTGATTTAAAAAGTTGTATTATATTCAGATTGCTAAATTTGTGTGATTATGGAACCAAATTTTATTTTGGAAATGTTCGTAAATGTTTCAAACAAATGTAATTTTAGTCAGTAAATTCTTTTAATATATTGACATCAGTGATGTATGATGATAACTGGTGAAAGTGGTAAGTTTGCGACAAATTAGTAATTTTAGTAGTCAATGAACCTTGCATGTTTTTGTAAAAAGATAATTTAGCCTTTATTCAATTTTCAGTTTTTAACAAATGTAATTTTTAGTAGTCAGTTCACCTAGCGGTGTTTTGGTAAACGACAATTTAGCGACAGTGGCCATCTAAGGTAAGTTATCTTTTGTAAATGGAAAATTCAGTTAATTAACTATTTTTAGAGACATCAGGAAACCAAAGATCGAAACTTTCTTTTTTTTTTTTTTTCAACAAATGTATTTTTTGCCAATGTACGCATTTTTGTAACCATGGAAATTTAGTCATTAAGGATCCAATGTCTAACGATCTTCTAGTTTCTGAAACAGACACTTGCCTTTTGAGGTTCATTCAAAACCATCATACATGTTTTTGATGAATGGAATTAAATTTAGTCATCAGGCAGCAGAACAATGGTGGGGTGTTCCTTAGGTGTGACAGAAGAATTTAAGGTGGAGGTGGGACTGCATCAGGGATCAGCTCTGAGCCCCTTCCTGTTTGCAGTGGTAATGAGTAGGCTGATAGATGAGGTTAGACTGGAATCCCCTTGGACCATGATGTTCGCAGATGATATTGTGATATGCAGTGAAAGCAGGGAGCATGCAGAGGAACAATTAGAAAGATGGAGACATGCACTGGAAGGAAGAGGAATGAAGATTAGCCGAAGTAAAACAGAATATATGTGCGTGAATGAGAAAGGTGGAGGGGGAAGAGTGAGGCTACAGGGAGAAGAGATAGCGACGGTGGAGGACTTCAAATACTTGGGGTCAACAATACAGAGCAATGGAGAGTGTGGTCAGGAAGTGAAGAAACGGGTCCAAGCAGGTTGGAACAGCTGGCGAAAGGTGTCTGGTGTGCTATGTGACAGAAGAGTGTCTGCTAGGATGAAGGGCAAAGTTTACAAAACAGTGGTGAGGACGGTCATAATGTGCGGATTAGAGACGGTGGCACGGAAGAAAAAACAGGAAGCAGAACGAGGGGTGGCAGAAATGAAGATGTTGAAGTTCTCGCTTGGAGTGACCAGGTTGGATAGGATTAGAAATGAGCTCATTGGAGGGACAGCCAAAGTTGGATGTTTTGGAGACAAGATTCGAGAGAGCAGACTTCGATGGTTTGGACATGTTCAGAGCCGAGAGAGTGAGCATATTGGTGGAAGGGTGCTGAGGATGGAGCTGCCGGGCAAAAGAGCGAGAGGAAGACCAAAGAGAAGGTTTATGGATGTGGTGAGGCAAGACATGAGGGCAGTTGGGACAAGTCGAAAGGAAAAGAAGAAGAAGTAGTGAAAGCAGGGAGCAGGTGGAGGAACAATTAGAAAGATGGAGGCATGCACTGGAAAGCAGAGGAATGAAGATTAGCTCAAGTAAAACAGAATATATGTGCATGAATGAGAGGGGTAGAGTGGGAAGAGTGAGGCTCCAGGGAGTAGAAATAAAGCAAAGGTGGACGACTTCAAATACTTGTGTGTGTTATGTGACAGAAGAGTCTCTGCTAGGATCAAGGGCAAAGTTTATAAAACTGTGGTGAGGTCGGCCAAGATGTACGGATTAGAGATGGTGGCACTGAAGCGACAAGAGAAAGCAGAGCTGAAGGTGGCAGAAATGAAGATGTTGAGGTTCTCTCTAGAAGTGAGCAGGTTGGGTAGGATTAGAAATGAGCTCATTAGAGGGACGGCCCAAGTTGGATGTTTTGGAGACAAGGTTAGAGAGAGCAGACTTCGATGGTTTGGACATGTTCAGAGGCGAAAGAGTGAGTATATTGGTGGAAGGGTGCCGAGGATGGAGCTGCCAGGCAAAAGAGTGAGAGGAAGACCAAAGAGAAGGTTTATGGATGTGGTGAGGGAAAACATGAGGGCAGTTGGGGTTAGAGAGGAAGATGGAGAAGATAGGCTAAGATGGAAAAAGATGACACGCTGTGGCGACCACTAACGAGTCAAGCCGAAAGCAAACGAAAAAGAAGAAGAAGAGTTTACTTTTGGGTTTCGAAACTTGGACAAATGTGAGTCATTGTTGAAGTTTGGGCCATCAATAAATCATTTTTATAATCAGTCAGACTGGTTTGAAGATTCCTCATTTGACTTATTAATTTCTTATTTACATTCCATGCTGTTATTTCTAAAAGGTCTAATTTTCAAATTTCGCTGCAAAAAAAGCAATTTATAGAGCTAGCTAATGACTTACGATCCTCTGAAAACTTTAGCACAGTCCCTTCTCACCAGTTTAAACCACTTCCCCTCCCACCCCCGCAGTGTGGACGCCACCCGGGAGACGGGTCGCCTGGGCCGGCTGATCAACCACAGCAAGGCGGGCAACTGCCAGACCAAGCTCCACGCCATCGACGGCTCGCCTCACCTCATCCTGGTGGCGTCCAGGGACATCGAGGCGGCCGAGGAGCTGCTGTATGACTATGGCGACCGCAGCAAGGAGGCCATCTTGGCTCATCCCTGGCTCAAGCACTAACAAAAAAACAAAAACAGTCCTGGGAAACAAACTGGTGCTAAAAACACACAATGGATGGCTTTTTTTAAAAGAAAATTTACAAAAAGTTTTAAAATTAATGTGCAATTTTAATTGTGCTTTTTATACATTTTTATGCTGTACAATATTTTTTCTTCAATCAAATGTTACACATTAACTACTGTTGTGACATTTACCATCATGTAAATTATTAGCTGCGCTGTACAATGCCCAATAAAAGACAGTATGAGCTGAGCTAGGTGTTAAAAAAAACAAAACATTTCAGGTAAAAAAAATGGCTCAAAGTGTCATGAAGAGATGTTTACTTTGCAGCCCGTTGTGGAATGAATTGAATTTCTCACCGTTAAGATAAACATTCCAGAACGATAAAATGTCACGCTTGAAGGAATTGCGTTAGAAAGTGCTAATAACATCATACTTTCCAGTTTAGGTCATCTTCAAAATCACCGAAAGCTTCATTCGGTACACCAGGAAATTGCATCAAAAGACTCGGGCAGTGTGTGATCTGATTACTAAACCGCATCCGTGTGAGGGTCAAAATACGACGACAGTTCTTAGCAGGATGGACCTAGCGAAGAAAATTTGCTCTTTGGTGTTAATGAAGATATTGGTAGTTATTGGAGACTAAATTTTCTGGTGTTTAGGTATAAATGAAATTCATATACAACTTTTTTTTATACATCAAATGGTCTTCGATTAACCGAATCTTGCAGTATGTATTTGTTGTAGTTTTCAATTTGAGACCATCTTTTTCTGTTTTTAGTGTGCCTGTATACACTTAATGTATGCATTTTTGTAAATAAAGATCTTAAAATGAACCTTTGCTTTTCCTAAAACATCAAAGGCTGTTTAGTTTAAAAGCCTCCGATGAACTTAATATAAGTTCCATTCATCAAGCAACCCTTTTTCTAAACCGCTTAATCTGTTCATTTTATAATCTATTTTAATTACACATAACATGCTTGATGTATTAGCAAGACACTTTATCCTTCAATAAACCTAACAAACGTCTGTGATTAAATGTCCGATACACTTGAGATGTCAATTAACCCAACAGATGTTTTTAAAAATTGTCGCATTTGAGTAACCTCACATACATTGTTTTCGAACCCCAAGAAACTTAAAAAATTTGCAACAATCTAACATGCATGTTATTGTTTTGAACATCATTAAAAAAAGATTCCAAATGTGTAAATACTTCTGAGATGAGCATCATATTTTTTTTCCACATAACAGCCTCTCGTACATGATGTAGGTGTACCTAATAAAGAGTTTCACAAGAATAACCATTATAAATCTTTGTTATACAGTACATATAAAATTAAGGCAGCGTGTTAACGTCACAAATACAGCTTGAATACAAAAATACAGTATAAAAAGGTCCGCGTAACCTGCTGACCAATCCTGTCTTGTCAGGGTCTTCTTTGTCATCTTATTTCCGCTTAAATGAAAACCTAGCAAGAGGGGAAAAACAAGTTAATGTGGGAAGGCGTTCAGAAATCGGAGAGAGAGAATTGCACAGCGCAGGAAAAACTCCGGCGAGTCAACATGTTTGGGTCACAAGTATGCGATTAGGCCGGGATGAGTTCACCCAAATGGATTGCACCGTATCATGTGCTGGATTTAAAATGTGCTTTCCGCCAAAAATCGTCTGTTTGCGTTAATCCAGATCCTCTTCGTGGGCACCGGGTCAGCAGAGTCATCAATGAACCCAATATGGATTTGGATAAACAATGAATTTAACATGTTTTCATGAATATCCAGATGTGCTTATCCTCACAAGGGTTGCGTGAGTGCTGGAGCTGGAGCTATCTTTGGGCATCAAGACAAATTTAAGTCAACGTTTTTTTGTAAGTATCAAAGTCCAACCCAGCAAATGTAAATAATTCTGAATATTCTATATTTTTTCCATGGTACAGCGGTTGTATAAGATGTAGGTGTTCAGCACCTAATAAAGTGTTTAACAAGAATAGCAATTATAAATCTTTGTTATACACTGCATATAAAATGAAGGCAACGGGTTAACTTTACAGATACAGCTTGAATACAAAAATGTAAAAATACAAAAATATCCTGCTAACCAATCCTTTCTTGTCGGGGTCTTCAAAACTAAAGTATGCATTTTTTAATAAATATAGAGTGAAAAAAAAGAAAATTTTGTCTGCAATGAACTCAATGTATGTGTTTTTGCAATTATCAGAAGTGGGACTGTCTTTACTTTACCTGAGTATTTATTTTTTATAACTTTTCTTGACTTCTTCTTTCTGATTGAACTACATTTGAGAGTCTATTTTTCTTTTACTTAAGTAAATGAGTTGACTCAATACTACTTTTACTAGAGTATTTTTTTTACATGAGAATACTTCTACTTCAGTCCATTGTCTGAGTACTTTTGCCACCTCTGATGAACATGAAAGACAATATGACTTCAAAAACTTCATCTGAGTCCTCACAATTTTCCAATGGTGGTTTTTTCCTGTTTTCCATCGTTGATCGCAGCTGCCCCGTTTTGCGCCGGCTCGTCCAGGTCCACTTCGACCATGGCCGCTTGGCCGTGTGGCAGAATCCCGCTGCACAAACACAATCGAGTCCCACGTGAGCCACTTTTGACGAGAAGACACTTCGACACGTGATGGCTAACAATAAAAGGCAGGTCAGGCTGCTTTACAGCACAGATTGTACAATAAAAAAAAATCACGTTAAGCCCCCCACCCCGCCTCCACATGTACTTTGACCTCTTATAGAGCTGCAGCTCCTCTTGGGCCACCATGAGCTGGGCCTTCAGCTGGTTTCTCTCCTGCAGGACCTCCTTCAGCTCCTGCATGGTGAAGCGAGGCCTGTTGGGGTCACTCAGGTCCACCACCATCTGGTTGGGTCCAGTCGCTTGCTTCAATGACAATGACATGGATGCTACTAGAACTTTTTTTGAATGGTAGACTACAGCAGTAACCTTGACCTATGAGTTTTAATTTGTGACCAAGCTCAGAACTCAATTTCCTTGTATAGTCAATCAATTTTGAAATGTCAATCTGTTCAAGCCTCATAATTGCGAAACAGGGGGGGGAATTATTATTTTTTTAATTATATAAAGCACTTTACTGCTAGTTCTAGTTCTACTCAAATAAAAACATACTGTAATAACAAAATACGATGCAAAGGATTAAATAATCTATGCGTCACGATTTTATTCTTCAAAGCTTACTCACTCACTTGTGTGCTTGACTTAGCTACCACAGATTATAACTCAGCTCAACATAGTTCCTTGGCACCAAGATAGCACAGAGCAATATTTTCATGTTAGACTGATTAGGCCTGAGCACAAAAATAGCAAACTGAAAAAGTACTAGTTTCTGCTCCTTGTTTCTCGTAATAAGTTCTCCCATTTTCCTAGTCAGTTTTGCTTGACTTTTGTTATAGTACCCGTTTGTACTTTTGTTGGTTTTCTCCATATTTAATACTTGCACTTTGCTCATTCATCTTTTTTTCCACTTTGTAAATGACTACCGGTATGTGGTAATGAAAAAAATTGTAAATCGGACGTGCATTAATTTCAATGTCTTTCAAAAAGTGATACTTGTCTTGTGTTAGTTCACTCCACGTGACGTATTTCAAAGCCCTTATTTTTTAGTTTTGATGATTATGGCAGAAAGACAACAAAATAAAGACAGCATTTCACAAAATTCACAGATCTCATGTGACTAACAAAAAACAAAATTGTTAGGCTTCTGAAAAATGTGTGACATCAATATGCCCTCAGTGCTTAGTCGGGCCTCCTTTTGCATTATTTATGGCATACAATGGCATGCCAGGAAGGTGATCAGCCTTTTTTCCCCCCACATTTCAGGTCTTATTGTAGCTGTATCAGAGCTCTGCTGACTGTGGAGTTGCTCAATGACAACGGAGCCACACCAGCAAATGACACAGCTCCCCAAACCATTACTGTGGAAATGTCACAGTGAACTTTAAGCACCTTCAGTTTTGTGCTTTTCCAATTTTCCCCCAGACGCCAGGATCTCGATTCCCAAATGCAATGCAAAATTCACTTTCATCGGAAAAGAGCGTTCTGTGAGCATCCGTCTTTTTTTGTAATTTGTTTTTGAGAAAGTTTCACCTCACGGGTGGTGTCAGTGACGGTTTTCTGCTCATCAAGTCAGCAGTCTTCGCCAACAGCCTGAAGCCTACTAAGCCAGACTGAGACCATTTAAAGGCTGAGGGAAAACCTCTGTACACTTTGTGTTAATTACCTCACAAGATTGGGACGCAGAGAGCCTACAATATTGAAAATTGTCTTAAGATTCTAAGTTTGTGAAATAATGGATTTGTTCAATTTTCTCTCTAACTGCCATAGTCATCAAAATCTAAACAAAGTCTTGAAATATTTCGTGTGAGCTCTTATAATATACAGGTTTCAACGTTTGAAATAAATCGAAATAAATTGACTTTCCATAGATATTGACAGTTTTTGAAACATGCGTGGATATTGGCATGGTGATTATGGTTAGCACATCTGCCATGCGGTTCTGAGGACCGGGTTTAAAATCCCAGCCTCTCTCCTATGTGGAGTTTGCACGTTCTCCCCGTGCCAGAGTGGATTTTCTCCGCGTACTGCAGTTTCCTCCCACAAGACTAAATTGCCCGTGCGTCTGAATATCTGTTTCAATGTGTACTGCAATTGGCCGGCGACCAGTTCGGGGTGTACCGCGATCCCAGCGAGTGAGGAGAAGCGGTACAGAAAATGGATGAATGCATGCTTGCATGCATGGGATAGGTAGCGCTTCGTTTCTTTTTTCCCCCCTTCTAATAAATGAAAGTACCGCTGTAAACGTCTAAATTGATATGAATAAACGACATATGGTAACATTTGGACCGTCAACTTCCCCTGAATTGTGTTGCAAAACCCATTTTTCCATCGTCCTCTTTTGATTTCCTTCCCCTTTTTCTTCCCCCTTAGTTGGGGCGACTGCCTCACCGGGCTCTGGCCGCCGGTGGAGCTTTCCGTGACGACGCGGTCCAGTTGGCTCTTCAGGTTGTCCCGCTCCATTTTCAGCTCCTCCAGGGACAAGTTGTACTTGTTGACCATGGTCTCGAACATCTCCAGCACGCGAACGATGCGAAATTGGAGGTCGGACACCTCTTCGCCCGTTCGGCTGATCCGCAACAAGTCTCGTCCGACCACGTACGAGATGTCGTACACGTCCTCCACAGTCAGCTCGAAGGCGTCCTTCTCGAACGCCAAAGCGGGCGACGACTCCTCGGAGAAGTCCATGCTCGGCTTGAAAAACGAAAAATTATCTTGGTCGCTTCCCAACACCGTTTGGGCAAGGAGCGGGTGAGTTCTTCCAGCGAAGCGGCACTTCCCCCATCACGCGTCCGCCAATGACGAGTGTTAGCCCGGCGGTAGAGGAGGGCGAGTATCCTAGCTACAGGTGACAGAGCGCAAAGAGTAACGAGCCAGGCCGAGAGGAATCCCGCTCCCCTGCGCACCCTCCTTATGCTAGGCAAAGACCTTTCTTTGTTGCTTAGTGTTGTTTTAGTGGATAAATCTGGCGTTTCTTAACACCAAAAAGTCTAAATAGGAACTGAAATGGCACGGCTTTGAAGCCTAAAACAATCCTTTTTGAAGTGTTTGCCTGGACAAAGCGTTAGCCGATGGCACGCCGGGTCCTAAAAAGTTAGCCAATAAAATGGCGAATGCTGAAGGGTTAGCCAATAGCACGCCGGGTACGGAACGTTTAGCCAATAGAATGCTGGATGCTGAAGGATTGGCCAATAGCACGCCGCGTCATTGCTCAGTCTCTTCTGCCGTCTTTTGGTGGTGGTGGGGCCTCAGTCACCATGGCAACCAACAATCGTAACCCAGCCAAAGCTCTTCTGATTGAGAGTCGCACGTTTTAACAAAGAAAAGAAAAAAACTGTATTATGTAAAAATTTTAAATGGAATCTAAAATAATCCTCAAAAGTTTAAAGTCCTACTGACATCCCTATAACGTTGTAAAATCGATATTATAAAAATTATTCACTCCAATGTCGATATGAAAAAATAAATATGAGCGGAGAGCGTGTCATTCATGTGCAAAGTTGCAGAAGTCTCACTCGACAACCAAGTGGTAGCCATTTTCCCTGCTATGTCATTTACAGCTGTCACACTGGTACAGTCGCCATTGAGAAGACGGTGTGCCACCTGCTAAGAGAAACGAACAACAGAGATTTTCAGATTTTCCCAACACCCCTTCTGACACAGAAGCGCTTTTCAAAGAAGAGAACATCTCACCATTGCGTGAAGTGACTGGGACAATATTTCCCCATCATTTGAGCCATATTTAGATGATATGCAGATCACTCCAACTCACAACAGACTCCCTGACAGTGCATATGACGGTATGTAGCGTACTCAGCCGCTAGTGACGACAACCCCGTTAAAGCGGCCCAGCCCGGTGCCGCGATGAGCCACCAGGCCCGGCGCACGAGCGTTGTTGTTTCTCGCTGAAAGGATTACATCGTCCCCCCCAAACTATAATTTTTTAAAATAGCTCCATACACACCTACCTGTCATTTGGAACCCACAAAGGTTTGTATCTGTGCAATCCATTTTTTAACGACGAACCGGGTCTTTTGGAAAAGTGTGAAGAGTGAATCCAGCCTCCCCAGTGTTCGAGCAATATGAGCAATACAACTTGCCAGCATTTTGGCTAACACGAAGGAACAAAGAGCTACCTTCCCGCAGGTTAAACTGGTATAAACATACGAAACCGCCTGAGTGGGGGTCTGAAAATAACGTCACTTCCTGGTTCTTCTCCAAAACAAATCCCACGAGAGGATTGTCATGGCAGGGGTGACAAAAACCCATATATGTCAAAATCATGTTGTGTGGTGAAAAAAACGGACGGGTCCATTCCGGCTGCCCTTTTTTTTTTTTTTTTTTTTTTTTTTAATTAAAAACATACGAAATCTCGTGCTTTTGGTGTCAGTTAGACTTTTGACAATTGGTTAGAGCATCTGCCTCACAGTTCTGCGGACTGGGGTTCAAATATCGGCCCTGCCTGTGTGGAGTTTGCATGTTCTTCCCGTGCCCGCGGTTTCCTCCGACATCCCAAAAAGATGCATTCATTGGAGTCTCTAAATTGCCCCTAGGTGTGATTGTGAGTGCGATTGTTTATCTCCTTGTGCCCTGCGATTGGCTGGCAACCAGTTCAGGGTGTACCTCACCTCCTGCATGGTGACACCTGGGATAAGCACCAGCACTTCCGCGACCCTTGTGAGGATAAGTGGCTCTGAAAATGGATGGATATGCCCTGAGACTGACCAGCGACCAGTTCAGGGTGTAGTCCCACATTTGTGCAAAGTTAGCTGAGGTGGGCTCCGGCACTTCTGCAACCATTGTGAGGATAAGCGACTAGGGAAATGGAATGGAACGCTGTACATATGGCAATATTTGTGTCTTGTGTGTGTGTGTGTGTGTGTGTGTGGTGTGTGTGTGTGTGTGTGTGTGTAAAGGGGTGGCACTTAGCCTACAACAGTTCCATGGAAGTGTTCCAATTTTCTGCATTTGATTGTTATTATTTATTTATTTATTTTTGTCCGATTCAATAAGCAGCTGAAAGTGTAACAGCAAGTGTGACTCTCCATGACCACATGCAAGGGCATTACAGAACCTTCATTGCTCCATCCATCCCTTTCCTTCGTTGCTTAGGAGTTGCATGTTCTGCGTGCGCTTTTCTCCGGGTATTCTAGTTTCCTCCCACGCCCCAAAACATGGCTGGTAAGTTAAGAATTGAAGGTTCTACAGTGAAGAAAATAAGTATTTGAACACCCTGCTATATTGCAAGTTCTCTCACTTCAGCCCATCATGGAGGGATCTAAAATTTTCATCGTAGGTGCATATCCACTGTGTGAGAGATCATCTAAAAATAAAAATCCAGAAATCCCAATGTACAATTTTTTAACAATTTGTGTGATACAGCTGCAAATAAGTATTTCAACACCTGTCCACTGTGAGAGGGATAATCTTAAAAAGAAAATCCAGAAATCACAATGTATGATTTTTTTTAACAATTTATTTGTGTGATACAGCTGCAAATAAGTATTTAAACACCTGTCTATCAGCTAGAATACTGACCCTCAATGACCTGTTAGTCCGCCTGTAAAAGTCCACCTCCACTCCATGTATTATCATGAATCAGATGCACCTGTGTGAGGTCGTTGCTGCATAAGACACCTGTCCACCCCATACAATCAGTAAGACTCAAAGTTGTACATGGCCAAGACCAGAGAGCTGTCCAAAGACACCAGAGACAAATTGTACAACTGCACACGGCTGGAAAGGGCTACGGAGAAATTGCAGCTTGTTGGAGCAATCATTAGAAAATGGAAGAAGCTAAACATAACGGTCAATCTCAATCGGAGTGGAGCCCCTGCTTAAACCAGCACAGGTCAAGGCCTGTCTTGAGTTTTCCAATGACTATTTGGATGATTCAGAGGTGTCATGGGAGAAAGCTTTGTGGTCAGATGAGACCAAACTGGAAGTTTTTTGGTCATAATTCCACTAACCGTGTTGGGAGGAAGACTAATGATAAGTTCCATCCCAAGAACACCATCCTTACTGTGAAGCATGGGGGTGCTAGCATCATGCTTTGGGGGTGTTTTTCTGCACATGTGACAGAACGACTGAACTTTATTAAGGAGAGGATGACCGCGGCCATGTTTTGTGAGATTTTGGGGAACAACCTCTTTGCCTCAGTCAGAGCATTGAAGATGGGTCATGGCTTGGTCTTTCAACATGACGATGAACCGAAGTACACAGCCAGGAAAACAAAGGAGTGGCTCCGTAAAAAGCATATCAAGGTTCTGCCGTGGCCTAGCCAGTCTCCAGACCTAAACCCAATAGAAAATATTTGGATTTCCGTGTTTCTCAATGACAGTCCAAAAACCTGTCTGATCGAGAGATCATCTGCGTGGAGGAGTGGGCCAAAATCCCTCCTGCAGTATGTGCAAACCTGGTGAACAACTACTGGAAACATTTGACCTCTGTAATTGCAAACAAAGGTTATTGTACCAAATATTAACATTGGTTTTCTCAGGTGTTCAAATACTTATTTGCAGTTGTACAACACAAATACTAATTCTTTAAAAAAAAAAAAATCATACATTGTGATTTCTGGATTTTTGTTTTTAGATTATCTCTCGCACAGTGGATACGCACCTACGATGAAAATTTCAGACCCCTCCATGATATCTAAGTGGGGAACCTGCAATATAACAGCGTGCTGAAATACTTATTTTCTTCACTGTAGATTATTTGTAATTTTCCTGTGAATGTAAATGCGAGTGATTCTTTCTTTTGCCCCACGAGTTCTGGCTTGAAGTCAGCTGAGATGATGCCAGGAATCCCGTTCTTGCCACTTAAATTGCAAAAATGACGAGGTATATCTAGCAGATGAATTGTTGACTAAACCAAGGTTTAGTGCCAATTTTGACATAAATGGGAAGTCAATTGTCGCACTCAGCACATCTTCTGATTCACCAGGCCAACACCCCACAAAGTACTTTCTGGAGATTGACAGAAGACTCAAACTATGTACTGTAGTGCTTTAGCTGTGGTGCTAGTTTGTCTCTATGTTAGTAATTTGTGATCTTCTGTGAAATAGGGATACATTTGAAGGAAGTTTGGAACAAACAGAAATCTGAGGAAAACGATTTCAGTCAAAACAAATATCCAGAAGTAATAGATTAAAATTCCTCATTTTATTGCACTGTTACATTTTTAAATCACTCTTCCTGTAAAACAATAAACATGGAGTTGGCTCACTGTCGTTCTCCAATATAAATATATTTGTAACAAATAGTGTCTTCCGTTTTCCCCAACCATTAGCTAAAAAGTATTGCATAAATCCCAACACTCTAACTTTCTGCGAGTAGCGTAATTGAAAAGGTCATACAAACGAAACAAGGCGTCTGATTGGCAACAACGTCGGGTCGTCCCCGATTAACCCGGCAGCGACCATGGGCATGATAGCTGTGAAGATCCTGGAAATAGAAGCAACGATTCTCAGACGTTCGTACACTGTTTTGGAGGAGATTCGTGTGAATGTGTGACACTCACAGGCGTCGTATTCCAGATTCTGGCTGATCTGAGGAGGCGCTGCACGACGGGGGCGGCGGTGACGTACCGAGGAGGCAGCTGACATCCTCGTCCATGTCCTCGCTGAAGAGTGGGGGGACGTGAAATCTCATTTTCAGTCATTTTGTCGCCACATTGACAAATATTAATCACACGTATGGAAAGCTCTCATCCGGGACTTCAATTTGAGGTGTGGATGGAATTTTGGCAACATTCCAGCAAAATTTGCCAAACTAAAAGTACGCAGAGATTAGATATGCATAGCCCTTGCCACTACCTTGACGTATTCATGAATAATTACTCAAGGTGACTTCAATAGGATTTGCTGCAAAGTGATTTTTGACCAAATAGGGTTGTTGGGGTTTTTTTTGTTCAAAATGTACCTTTTGTAATATGTTAGCTCCTCCTCCAGGAGGAACACTTGAGCCTTAAGTTGGTTTCGCTCCTGCAGGACATCCCGGAACTCCTGCAGGGTAAACTGAGGGGTGTCTGACTCTGATTCTTCCTCCTCCTCCCTCTCCTCCACCGCTGTCGCTACCACCTCCTCCTCCTCCTCCTCCTGCGGATAATACAAAACACAAATATAACAACAAATATTGGGAAAATAATCATAATGAAAACAAACACAAAATAAAAGAAAAACCAAAATGTTAGCAAAAAATGAAAAACATACGCAAAATATAATATTAAAAATGTTAATCGAACATTTGAGAAAGAAAAACAATATCCAACATCTTAGACAAATGATTTGTTACAGTTTTATTAGGGTTGGGCATCGATTTGAGCGATTCCGCTCGCGATTTCAGTTCCTCATTTCAATTCCGGTTCCAAATAATTCTCGATTACTATTTTTTTCTTTGATTGGATCGGAGACTTTTATTTTGAAGCATACGCGCCAGAACTCAGCATTTTGGCAAAAAAAAAAAAAAAAAAGTGCGGTAACTTTCATGTCACACGATACCGGCAAAAGCCAATGTAAAATGAAATGGGATGAAAAAACAAGAAACACTGCGTAAAGCATCGATGCCTTCACATAGACACCGATGAGGCATAAGCATTTTCTCAACTTAAAAAAAAAAAAAATGGTAATGAAAAAAAAGTGGGGAAAAAATGATTTCTGCCAGAAAAAAAACTAGACAGTACAAAATAAATATATTTCCAATTTTAAAAATTGAAAAGTATTACAAAAAATACTAACCGAAAAAAAATAAGAACTCGGGATTTCAACCTTGTGATTACTTAACCCAACAAAATGGTGTTAACAAATCAATATTACACCCTGAACTGGTCATCAACCAATCACAGGGCACATAGCAACAAACCATACATACCTATGGGCAATTTAGAGTCGCCAATTAAACTACCGCGCATTTTGGGGTTGTAGGAGGAAACCGCGTTTGAACCCGGGTCCTCATAACCGTGAGGCAGATGCGCAAATCAATCATTCAGCGTGCTGGATGTCTTTATCATCATTATTATTGTTGTTGTTGTTCTGTCTTACCAGAAGCGATACGGATTTGTCCGTGTCCTGCTGACTTCTGTTCACATCTCCGCGCGCTGAGTTGCAGAGAAAGTTGGAAATGTTTTCCAAATGGTCATGATCTCCGCCGCACTCCACCCACACAGAGTCTGCCTTGACGCCGCATTTGGACGCCTCCACGTGGGACATGGAAGGGAGACAACAAAACATGAGAGGCAGACCGCAGCTGAGGCATTAAGGCTAAAAAAAAAACAACAACCCCAAAACAGGAAACAAAAAGTAGCTAGACTAAGAATATATCAGGAAAAAAACTGAACCCACCCTGCCTGCCTGCACCCAGGTCGGGCAAGTGGACCACTACACCATCAGTGACACTCATTTCTGCATTTTACTTCAAAATGACAACACAAAACCAGAGTGGCTCATTTTTAAATGCAACGAAAACCATTCCAGCTCACCTGCGGAGACCCTTTAGAGGCGGACACGGATGGAAGGCTCTCCTCCATCTTGGCCAGCTCCCTCTCCAGTTCCCACTCCTGCCGCTCCTTCCTTAGGCACCTCAACTCGTGCCGCAGGGCGTCAGTTTGCCGCCGATGGGCCCGAGCCGCCGCCTCCAGCTCGGCCCGCCGCCGCACGGCCTCGGCGCCGTGTGCCTCCATCCTGCCCAGCCTGTGACGGAGATCCTGGTTGATCCGAATCAGACGGTGCTGCTGCATCTGGAGCTGGACACAAAACAACACAGACGGATAGTGAAGAAAAATGTCCGACTTGGATCTTTTCAGGCGTGGCATAGGATCCTGGAAATGAACCGGGTGATCTTAAAAATTGTCGACCAAACCAAATCAGGTGACTGCGGAAATGGAATTGTGAGACTCCCACCCCCCCCTACCAAATTTCACATTGCCAAGTGAGATTTGGTCTAGGGGGGTTGAATTCCCCTCCCCTTGATAATTGAAGGACTCCTGCAAATGAGCCTAAAATTGTCACATAAGACCAAATTGTCTTTTTGGACATAAGTTTGCTGTACTTTTTGCAGGTCTACTTATGTCTATGAAATTAAATGTTTCTATGCGAAACTGGCTCCAAGGACTTATTTTTTAAGAAAAAAGAAAGAAAAAGAAGAACTAGAGACCCATAGGAAATGATTCTTAAATGTCCGCTTCAAGCCAAAATGGCCGTCATCTCTTCATGAGTCTTTTACAGACTTGCTTCTTGAGACATTTTTTTTTTTGGTCTGCAAAGATGCGCACCGCCTCAATGTCTTCATTTTTCAGTGTCAGCTGGTGGTCTTTGGCCCGGATTTCATCCCTCTGCTTCTCCAGCAACTCGTTCAGCCTGGTCATCGCCTGCTTTTCCATCTGCGACGTCCCTGTAAGTAAATACTGTATATTTACAAATAGGACAAGGGGAAATATAACTTTTCCCCGTGTGTGTGTGCGCACAAATGGTAGTATATATAGTTCTTCTCAACACGACAAAAATAGCCCCCTTACTAGTTTGCCCCCACCTCATTTGGCCGCTCCTATTTCAGTGGCAACATGCAAACACAAAATGTCCGTTCCCAGGTGACTACATGTAAAGTAAACGGCGCCCCGTACGCAGGACCTGCCAGAATGTGCGCACTGAAGAACTCTACAATATTTTTGAAACAATTGTATGAATGGTCATTGAGTTATGGCCAGAGAGCTGATAGGTCCTGCTAGTGAGTAGCACTGAGTTCTCCTGTTAGATGCAAAGAGTGTTCACTGAGACATTGTAAATCCTCGCAGCTCGTCAGTACAGAACTAATATTAGTCATTCTTCTCAGAGGGTAGAGAATGTTACACTGTGAGTGGTCATATTGTCTTTCTAAACAGGTAGCTGCAACATTTGTGCTCAGTCCACTGCTCGAAGGGTAGATGCTAATTAGCATGAACACTCTGCATGTAGACTGAAAGCCTAAGCTTTGGTTGCTTTAAACGCACATTTAATTCTCTTTATTTGCCAGTTTATGACAGTAAACCTCCACTGGGAGTGTAAACAAAAAGCTTCAAGCCCCTTTTTTATGTATTGTTCACTGTCTACAAAAGTGCTTCATATTTTGATGTGAGATGAGTTGAGTTCACTGCCACCATACAACACTTATCTTAAACCTGCGCCGAGAAGTTAAAGCAAAAAATCTCCGGATGACGGCTTGTAGCTCCAAAAAAAAAACAAATTATGAGTTGGAACCTCAACGCACTAGTGTATACAGTAAATGTGTATAAGAAACAATAAATACAGTGAAGAAATTAAGTATTTGAACACCCTGCTCTATTCCAAGTTCTCCAACTTAGAAATCATGGAGGGGTCGGAAATTTTCATCGTAGGTGCATGTCCACTGTGAGAAAGATCATCTAAAAACAAAAATCCAGAAATCACAATGTAGAATTTTTTTAACGATTTATTTGTGTGATACAGCTGCAAATAAGTATTTGAACACCTGTCTATCAGCTCAAATTCCGACCATCAAAGACCTGTTAGTCCGCCTTTAAAAGTCCACCTCCACTCCATGAATCAGATGCACCTGTGTGAGGTCGTTAGTTGCATAAAGACACCTGTCCACCCCATACAATCAGTAAGAGTCAAACTTATAACTTGGCCAAGACTAAAGAGGTGTCTTAGAGAGGAGTCATGGGAGAAAGGTTTGTGGTCAGATGAGAACAAATTGAACTTTTTAGTCATAATTCCATGAACCGTGTTTGGATGAAGACATGATGAGTTCCATCCCAAGAACACCATCCTTACTGTGAAGCATGGGGGTGCTAGCATCATGCTTTGGGCGTGTTTTTCTCCACATGGGACAGGACGATTGCACTGTATTAAGGAGAGGATGACCGCGGCCATGTTTTGTGAGATTTTGGGGAACAACCTCTTTGCCTCAGTCAGAGCATTGAAGATGGGTCGTGGCTTGGTCTTTCAACATGACGATGAACCGAAGTACACAGCCAGGAAAACAAAGGAGTGGCTCCGTAAAAAGCATATCAAGGTTCTGGCGTGGCCTAGCCAGTCTCCAGACCTAAACACAATAGAAAATATTTTGTATATATTTGTAAATAACCTGTCTGATCGAGAGAAGATCTGCGTGGAGGAGTGGGCCAAAATCCCTCCTGCAGTGTGTGAAAACCTGGTGAACAACTACAAGAAACATTTGACCTCTATAATTGCAAACAAAGGCTACTGTACCAAATATTAACATTGGTTTTCTCACGTGTTTAAATACTTATAGCTGTATCACACAAATAAATCCTTAAAAAAAAAAATCATACTTTGTGATTTCTGGATTTCTCTTTTTAGATTATCTCTCTCACAGTGGACATGCGCCTACGAAGAAAATTTCAGACCCCTCCATGATTCTAAATGGGAGAACTTGCAATATAGCAGGGTGTTCAAATACTTATTTTCTTGGTCATGCGACCAACCCACCCTCCTCCTGGTGGTGCGGGTCTCGATCCGCGACAGGAACTTGGCTGAGTGCTCGACTGGCAAGCAGTTTTTTGTTCTCCGCCTGCAGCTGAGCAATCTGTGAGAGAAGCTCGTCAACCTCTGTTCTCCACACGTCCTCCACCTCCTCCAACTCCTGCAAAAAAAAAAAAAAAACAGAACAAAACATTATGTCTGTCAAAATGCTGTGTGGTGCACGCCCTCAGTGTGTACAATCAACACTTTACCATACAGGTACCCTGAGAAAACACGACAAGCCATAAAAGCCATATGATCAAAAAAAAAAAAAAAAAAAATCTGAAAAGCTGAAAGGAGACATAAATGTAATAGAAAATAAATTAACATCCCCAGATTTTTTTTAAATATCTGTCATAGTTCATAGATTAAATTGCAAATACTGTACATAGACTAGAAATTGTGGTCCCAAAACACTTTCTTTTAAAAAAAAAAACACTACAACATTAAGTTCATAATGGCTTTTAAAAGACCTGATTTTTTGGGGAGAAATGCACTGGTTGTACACATCAAAGACTCTCCTGAACAACCCAGGCTAAATTTAGGTCACCCTCGACATACAGTTATCTGTCGAGATGTGTTCATTCAGCACACTTCCTTGACACAAATTTCTATTTTTTTTCAACCTCTAGGGATGGTGATAGTCAATTTTACCATCATTGATTGATTACGGCAGAACACAAACCGAAGATATAACAGATTTGAAAAAGCAAGAAAGTCCCTATCCATGGTGTTAAGATATTGTTTTGTCTGCTACAAGAATGATTTTTGAGGCAACAGCAGTGTCAGCATCCAACAGACCAAAACTTCTCAGTCTGAAAAACTATACAGGTATGGTGTAATTTTCTTTCAGTTGACATCATTAACTAATCTTACTTTTTTTGTTAGTCGATTCTCAACTTTGTCAAAAGGAAACTAGTTAGTAAAAAAAAAAAAAAAAAAAAAAAAAAAAAAAGAGGTAAACCATTTTTGTGCACTTTTTTTTTGTCGCAACGGGCACTTCCTACACCCATAACTGATTGTAAACCCCTGGAAGAACAAGCCCGAAGTCCTGAGCTGGTACTTTTTTCTCAAGTTAGAAATGGCATTACTTGAACTTTTATTCAAGCTCTTTGTAGTTGAATAGTCGTTTGTAATTAAAGTATCCGTACGGGTACGTAAATTATGTGTACTTCCACCACCTATATAAAATCTTGGTCGGTACCTGGTGGTGCTTCCTCTCCTGGGCTGTCCTGTCGCTGCGCTCCTGCTGCAGTCGGAGCAACTCCCGCCGCAGCTCGTCGGCCTCCTGGCCGCCGCCGCCGCTCCCCACCAGCGTCTCCAGGAGCTCCAGGACGCGGACCACCTTGGGAACCACGCCGGCCAGCGCTTCGCAGCCAAAGCGCTCGATGGTGCGTTCGAACTCCCGCGCCAGGGCCGCCGCGATGTCGTACACGTCCAACACGGTCAACTCGGAGCAGGGTCTCTCCAGCGCAGACATGATACGTCAACCACGATCAAATAAATAAGAATAAAAATCCCGGACTCTTCGTCTTCCTACACGAAACAGTTTTGTCACATTTTAAAGCGGAAACACGAGTTAAAGAACCTCAAGGAATGCTAGACGGAGAGGAACTCTTTTTTTTTTTTTTTGGTCGAGTTTGTTGACAGGTTCAACTTTAGATGTCGCGTTCAATGTCAACAACAAAGCTCGTGCATATCAAGTTAACGACTCCCCCGCAACGTTAATTTAAACGAGTTAAGCCCAATATACCACTGCGATATGTTAATAAGCAAGCACGCATTATATTTCTGTCCGCGACGACGTCATGAACTGTCTAAATTATAAAACTGAACGGGAGTCGAGATTTTCACAAGAGCTCCTGGAGGTGCCAATTTTCCCCGTCCACGCTGTGCTACCGCGCATGTCAGAATCATATTTCAGCAGCCACGTAAAAGGGACAACAGGGATAAGAAGTCTAGTCCTTGCTTCTGGTTTACTAAACATGAATGCTCTAAATCTTAGACATTCATATTTTAATAATCATAACGTGCAAAACAATGAACCCATGCTCTAGTATTTTGTAAACCATTTTTTAATTACAAAAATAAGTTTTGAATATTGTGGGTTTTTATGTGTATTTTATATTGTGTAGAAACTTTACCATCGCCAGATTGAATTTCACACATTGTGTGGTGATCGTTTGTAGGTATTATGTATTGAAATGTGTAAATTTGGGCAAAAAAAAAACACTAATTAAATTTCACTTAATTCTTTAAATCTGAACAAATCCAAATAAAACAAAACAAGTAAACGTAGCTGTTTTACCCTAACCATTCACACAAGACCTGTAGAGATTAGTTTTTAACTGAACAAAACTTAAAAGGAAAGTTTTGAATATTTTTTTTTTTAACTGTAAAAATGAAAAAAAAAAAAAAACAAAAAAAAAAACGATTTACTTCCACTGAGGCATATTTTTATTTCATTTTAATTGGCCGCACAGTTCTGAGGACCCGGGTTCAATCCCAGCCCTACCTGTGTGGAGTTTGCATGTTCTCCCCGTGCCTACGTGGGTTTCCTCCGGGCACTCCGGTTTCCTCCCACATCCCCAAAACATGCAACATTATTTGCAGACCCTGAATTGCAGCTAGGTGTGATTTTGAGCGTGACTGTTGTCTGTCTCCATGTGCCCTCCCATTGACTGGGAAGCAGTTCAGGGTCTCACCCTGCCTCCTGCCCGAAGATAGCTGGGATTGGATCCAGCCCTCCCGCAACCCTTGTGAAGATAGGTGGCAACAGAAAATGGATGGATGGACATTCAAACTGAATTAGAAATAAAGCAAATGTGTTTATGCAGATTGTTGAAAAATAAAAAGTCCTTAAATTAAACATTTATTTAGTTTGCTGGACATTTAACACTTGGAACAAGGAGACCTTCGCTAAAATATATTTTCAACTAGATCTGAAAGGGTGAACGAAGGAAATAGAACATCTTAAATGGGTGAAATTAATTATCATAAGGACCCTGTATGGAAAAACTCCCAGAGATTATAAACGGCCACATTCATCATAGAAGCAACTACATGTAGTGTACGTGTAATCTATTAGAGATGAGCTCGATATATTACACTTGATGGACATGCTGTACAACCATATGGATGAATATAAATGAATCATCAGTGCAGTACATTCCAAGGCCACCCAGTTAACGTTTCACTAATAAGATGAAACGATGTTCACCGTGGAGGTTTTTGCCGCACCCCCCTCCCCAAAAACAAAGGTTAAAGCTATGACTTCGATCCAGAGCCTTATTACTACACTGAAAGCAGCATTTACAGTCTTTATCCTGATGTAAAATACTACCCTGTTTGTTGATTGTGTTGCTAAACCCTAAAATAGAATGATGGAATAATGTAGTGTGTAGGTAGGAGTCAAAATAAAAATAATGCAATTCAGGTCCAGGTTGGAAAAACAAATATGAATAGAAGAGCAGGATTGTCAGCAAGCATTGAGGGTTCCCCCCCCCTCATCTTCCCTTAATGCCTTTTACAGTTTCCAATGGTGGTGGATGTCTCCTTGTGCCTCTGATCTCACTTGAACTGCAAAAAAAAAAAAAAAAGTTACAGTATTTTGAAGGAAAAAAGATGTTTAAAAAATACTTAATTTAAAAAAACTCGTTTTTAAAATATATACAAAAATGCAAGAATTTAAAAACCTAATATAATTTAAAGTTGGAAAATTGAAAAAAAAATACAAAAAAATATGACCCCCTGCTAAAAATTGTCAACCAGAATATTAATACAAAAACTACTGGACAAATCCAAAATTTTGAAAAATAAAAATGAAACAATTCCTAACAAAGAAAAATAAATAAAATGAGAATGAGAATAAAATTCCCAAAAATAATTTATAAAGTATAGGCTATAATAATATTAACAAAACTATTGTGTTATAATATACTGTTAAATTGGCATTCTATGATTTTTATTTATGATTTAACAATTTATCTAAATAAGGGCTGTCTCATCCGCCAATAGTCAAACAGCCTAAAGTACGTTGCCATGCCTACCACAGAAATTTTATTGTCCTTCTTCTCAGCCACTCTTTTGTAAATACAGCATTATTAATGTTTTCAAAGACAGACTTACCGGAGACTTGAGCAGGACGCTGGGTTTCTGGGCCAGTGCGGGCTTCTTCATGAGCGCTGGCTTGTTGAATTTGGGAGACATGGACACCAGCATGGAGGGGTCGCCGTCGTCAAGCTGGAGCTGGTCCAGGGGTACTCCGGCCAGAGAGTAATGCTGCTTCCTCAGCTCGCCCAGACGCAGACGCTCGTTATCCAGCTGAGACTCCAGCTCCAGCACCTTCACCTGAGGGCACACGTGGCAAAAGTACTCACACACTGTACTTAATGATAAGTCTGTTTAAAAATAATCATGATTTTAAAAAAAAGTTGCGGTTCAACCCCTGCACTTGAGTTGTTTTTTTATGCACCAAATTTCAGATGTACAGTGAAGAAAATAAGTATTTGAACACCCTGCTATATTGCAAGTTCTCCCAGTTAGAAATCATGGAGGGGTCTGAAATTTTCATCATAGGTTCATGTCCACAGTAAGAGAGATAATCTAAAAAGAAAAATCCAGAAATCACAATGTATGACTTTTTAACAATTTGTTTGTGTGGTACAGCTGAAAATATGTATTTGAACACCTGTCTATCAGCTAGCATTGTGACCCTCAAAGACCTGTTAGTCCGGCTTTAAAAGTCCACCTCCACTCCACGTATTATCCTGAATCAGATGCATCTGTCTGAGGTCGTAAGCTGCATAAAGACACCTGTCCACCCCATACAATCAGTAAGACTCAAAGTTGTAACATGGCCAAGACCAGAGAGCTGTCCAAAGGCAGAGACAAAATTGTACAACTGCACACGGAGAAATTGCCAAGCAGCTTGGTGAAAAAAGGAGCAATAATTAGAAAATGAAAGAAGCTAAACATAACGGTCAATCTCAATCGGAGTGGAGCCCCATGCAAGATATGACCTAGTGGGGTCTCAATGATCCTTAGAAAGGTGAGGAATCAGCCCAGGACTACACGACAGGACTTGATCAAGGACCTAAAAAGAGCTGGGACCATCGTTTCCAAGGGGACTGTTGGTAATACACCAAGACGTCAGGATTTGAAATCATGCATGGCACGGAAGGTTCCCCTGCTTAAGACCAACGTATGTCAAGGCCCATCTTAAATTTGCCAATGACCATTTGGAAGAGGCAGAGGAGTCATGGGAGAAAGTTTTGTGGTCAGATGATACCAAAAGGGAACTTTTTGGTCAGAAAGACCAATGATGAGTTCAATCCCAAGAACACCATTCCTCGTGTGAACCATGGGGGTGGTAGCATCATGCTTTGGGGTGTTTTTCTGCACATGGGACAGGGCGACTGCACTGTATTAAGGAGAGGATGACCGCGGCCATGTTTTGTGAGATTTTGGGGAACAACCGCTTTCCCTCAGTCAGAGCATTGAAGATGGGCTGTGGCTGGGTCTTTCAACATGACGATGACACGACGCACAAAGCCAGGAAAACCAAGGCGTGGCTCCGTAAGGAGCATATCAAGGTTCTGGCGTGGCCTAGCCAGTCTCCAGACCTAAAACCAATAGAAAATCTGTGTTCAAATACTTATTTTCTTTACTGTGAATTATTTGTAATTTTACTGTGAATGTAAATGCGAATGATTGTTTCTTTTGCTCCGCGAGTTCTGGCTTGACGTCATCTGAGATGATGCCAGGAATCCCTTTCATCCATTTTATCCACTGTAGTTATTTCAAAGTAAAAAGTAGACATGGAAAGGATTTTTTTTTCCTGTAACCCCCCCCCCCCTAAAAAAATACAGATTTTTAAAATTAATCTTACAATTAAATATGAACAAAATAAAACATATATATTTAAAGTGCTGTGAAAAAGCATTAGTCCCCTTCTGAAATTCTTAGTTTTCCATCATTTCAGTTTTAGTATTTTCTGTTTAAGAGTGTGAGTTTGGGGGGGTTGAGATCCCTGGGCCCCAACAGAGAATTTGGGGGATTTTAGAATATAAATTAAGCAATTTGGAAGGCCTCAAGCAGTGCTCAAGTATTTGTTGATGTACATATTTTAGATTAAAATGTAATCTGCCTCATTTCTTTATTTGCTTTGGCATGCAAGTTGAGTCAGGCCCATCTCCAACTCCACCTGATGCCTGCTTAAAGCTGTGCCACACTCACCTTCATTCTAGAAAAGAATTGACTAAAATCATTATTTTATGTGACGTAAATGGCCTTTTTTAAGTTCAAAATGTCAATTTTCACCAAAAAGCTGATTTGCATGTATGATTTATGGTTCCCATCACAGCAATTTGTCCAACACCAGAAAGAAGTAAGCAGCCCAAGACCATCACATTACCACCATCATGATTGACATTTGTGTTATAACACAAATATATATATTTACAGGGCCAAGCAACTTTGAATAGTTTTCCTTCATGAATGAAATCATTTTAAAACAGCATTTTCAGTTTACTTGGATTATATTTGTTGGATATTAACATTTGTGTGCTAATCTTAAAGTGTGGAAACTAAGCAAAAACAATTTGAGAAAGAGGATAATACTTTTTCACAGCACTAACATTTAAAAATATATCCATTTCCAAAACCTAACAGAATATAGATAGAATTAAAATTTTCAGGTTTTAAAATCTAAATATAGAATGAAAAAAAAAAAATTAACCCCCCCAAATCAATTTAAACATGAAATTTGATTGCATTCATTCATTTGGAGAAAAAGTAAAGTAAAGGAAGTTGCGCCACCACTTTTAATTTATCAGGTGATTTCCTTATGACCAATGTTTTAAAAAGATAAAGCCACCCAAAATCACATCAGTGGAGCCAACAATTCAATCAGAATTCGATCTCGCCATACGTTACCTGTGACTCCATTTCTTCTTTTTTCAACTTGATGAGCGACAACCCAGAGAAATCCATGGGATCTGCAGAAGGCAGAACACAAAACTGGATCGAGCCTCATCACACTTCAGCTTGTTTAAGGAAAGACGCGACTGAGCCTGCATACCCTTGTCTTCCAGATCGTCTTGTCCCGTCCTGGTGGAGGCCACCACTTTGGCAGCCATTTCATTGACCAGGCGAGAGGCCTGCTGGAGCACCGTCAGCCGCTTACTGTGACGGTCCGCTTTTACCTGAAAACACAGAAAAGTACACCTGACCACCACAATTGGTAACATCGTGTCACACACGCAAGTGACGCACGCACACCCAACATGTTTGATGTACAGTGACGCTTTTTTGCCATTACCTTGGAGGCGGCGACCAGTTGCGCTGTGCTGGCAGCGATCTCGTGGGAACAGACGATCAACTCTTCATATTTGCCGGTGTGCAGCACCACCTTGTCAGCTGATTCCCTGTCGGTGAACAGGTGAAAAACACCTGATTGGTTCTCTGATTTAAAAATAATGAGAAGACTGACAAGTTCAACTTACACCATCTCTGTGGCCCCCCAGCCCACGGCCTTGGCTGCAGAGATGAGGCCCTCGGTCCAGCGCGAGTTTCTGGCATAGAACTCCTTGATGGAGGCTGCACCCTGAAAACATATTCACTGAATTGGATTATTGTAAAACATGCACATGGAAGTACTTGTTGAGGCCGACGCCACTCACCCTGCCACCTTCCACAATCTCTTTCTGCAGTTCCGTGGAGGCAAGGACCAGCATGCGGATGGCCTACACGAGAGAGAACCAAAAACACACACTGAGGATGACAAAAAAATGTTAGGTTGAGTTTGATGTAAAAGCAAAGCATACCTTCATTAGGTCTGTGCAACAGTTCAGGATTCTACAAAAAAAAAAAAAAAAAAAAAAAAAAAAAAGTACATACTGTATTAGGAATTACCAGGACTACAGTAAATACTGCATCTTGCTGTAATGGAGCAAGGAAAGGCACCCACACAATGTGGGAAAGGTCTGAAAGGCCATCGATGCATTAAACACCCCATTAATTTTAACAGCGCAAGGGTAACATGGCAGCGATGTTTTGAGTTCCAGTGAACAAACCTTTCGTTGACCTCCAGCTTAATTCCCGACGTGTCCTTACGCGCCTGATTCATCACTTCCTGTGACCACAAGGAGAAGTGAATTACTCGGATTTGCAATAACAAGGTCACTGAAGAACACACACGCATGAAAAACAATAGCTACCCACCCACAAGCACACAAAAGAACATACACACACACACACCCGCTAGAGAATCCAGACATGCAAACAACCAATTACAAACAAACGAACACAAACAGCTCACCCACCAACAAATGACCACACTTACTCAAAAACAACCCCCCCTCCTCCCCCGTTAACCTCCCACACAGCGAAAAAACAACTCCCATCCGGCTACAAACACCCACTCAAGACCCCCCCTAAACACACACACACACACACACACACCGAAGACAGAACACCCATGCTTACACCCAGGAACATGCAGACATACACCTAAATGAACACACACATACACTCGAGACCCCCCCCCCACACACACACAAAGAGGAGTAACACCCAGCCGAACAAACACATTTATCCACCCACAACACATCCCCACACCAAAGGAAGACCCATCTGAACGAATATATGCACCCACCCACACTCAGTTCATACCAAACCAACACCACAACTACTACTTTCCTATTGGTACTACTAACATCAATTCTGCGAACGGCCTCCTCGATCGCTGCAGATGTTGCAGCCATTTCCTTGTCAACCAGGTCTCCTAGTTCATCCTGGCGGATGTCCATGCCTTTTGGTCGCAGCTCCTACAAGCGAAAAAACAACTTGAGAAACCGTGTCATGTCACACCACATCAAGTCTCCCAGATGCTTGCCTGGCCCAGACGCAGGATCTTGTGGATGATGACTTGAATGGAGGCCGGGTCGGCCTTTTGCAGGGTGCTCTTGGACTTGAGTGCCTTCAAGTACTGAAGAGATTCAGTAGCGCAGCTTCTGCAGTTCTCTGTCAGTCCTGTAGGGGAGGTGCACATCATGAATGGGTTTAGGCTGAAAGTTCCAGTATTTTTTGTCAATTAACATTAATATTAAAATAAGTTTTACAGAGTGTCCCCTAATATAAATACAAATTAAAGAAAGATTTCATGGTATTTTTGTCATCTAACAATACAAAAATTGTAAAAAAAAAAAAAAAAAATTGGTTTGGTAATTACCAAAATGTTACTTGTAACAATGTGATAATGAACACTTTTTTTCCCCCAGAATAACTTGTTAATCTTTGAGGACAAAATATGGAAAAAAATGTAACTTTCATAAAAATTCATTATAATTAATAAATGGTTTATCAATAATATTTGTTGTTTTATATTTTAATGTTAAATGGCAGAGATATAATAATAATCATGAGATAATTTTGGTATTGTTAAATGGAAGAAAATACATTGTTTTCAATAGTGATCAATGAAGGTCATACCAAAAAATGTTTTCAGATTCATAGGGAATATGAAAAAAATATGACAAAATACTGATAAAACCTATTTATATTCATAGATGAAAATTGTGAAAATTTATTTCAGTATTGTCATCAACTTTGAAAATTGAATTTTGTTTTTGTCATCTAACAGAATGAAAACTATTCAAATGTGTTTTTTTTTCCCCACCAATATTTTGGTCAGATAACATGAATGCATGATTTCATGTTATTTGCAGGCCATGTACAACATCAGTTTTAATAGTGTTAAGTGTAGTCCATGTAGGGAGCATGACAGTACATCTGCTATATGTGGCATTTGTCGCTTGCTTACGATCTGCATGGTCAGTGGGCGCCATGTGTGCTGTGGCACTGCCATTGATGATGGTGTCAGCAGCCGAGTGGGAGAACTGAGTCAGCGACCTCAGCAGCCCTTCAGCATCTGAAACAAGTACATGATGCTTAAGTCATTAATATCCCAAGTATTAATGAGTATTACATAAGGGATATTTACCCTTCATGTTTTTCACATAGTCCGCTTGGCCTTTTTTCACTTTATCAACGGAGCTCAGGGCCACCTCCGCTCGACTTATTAGGTAATCTGTGTAAAAGTAAAAAAGAAATTAAAATACATTTACTGGAATTATTCACATGGGATAAGAACCATACTGGCAAAAGTGAGGAACTCCAAGTTAAATGATGCCACCCCATACTACTTAGTATTGCCTACAGCAAGTTCAAAGTGTTAAACAATGTTTCCAAAGACACAATCTTTTCAAAGTCATCTTAAAATATTACCCTTAAAAATAGGTTCAATATTTCAAGAAAATGCACCTGAAGTGAATACTGCGATCCAATGAAGACTCTCCATAGGTTCCACAAACAACCAATGCTAAACTAAGCTACTTCCTGACATACAAAGATGTTATTCTTCCAGTCAAAACACAACTGACAATATTACTTCAACATCATGGCAATTTCACTTACGAGTCTAATTCATTCCACAATCAAGATAGTAACTCACTGTACTTTTATATAAAAAAACAATTTTCACATTTCAAATGAATCCATTTCAGCCCCCCAAGAACACTTTTTTTCCCCCTCTCTGGTTGAGTGATTTTATTGAAAAACAGCACTATTATTTAAACTATAAATAAGTCTTTCAGTGTCCTGCTGGGGACAGAAAAAAGATGGTATGCGGAGGATGACTGCAGTGGATCTGAGGGTAGAGGCATGACCTGGGGAGCTGGTGCATCGGATATGGAGAGGATCATCCAGTTTGGCCACAGCATCTTGGATGATGTTCTCAGCTTCCGTGACGGTGCCTTGCAGCAGCACAAACTGCTCGTCAAGGAGCTTCTGCTTCAGCAGCTCCTCCTGTCTGGCCTGCATGCAATACAAACAACAAATACATTGGATTATTAGTTCCCCCCATCCATTTACATATGTAAGGAAATTATAGTAAGTATACAGTACTATATAAACCCTTGATAATGCAGAAAAAAAATGTAGCAAGGGTACGACCAACGCCCCGGGATAAAGCATGTGAATGCTGCAATTGCATTACCATGAATAAAATATTTTAAACGTCAGCAGTCCTGTATTTAAAAGTTCAGTGAAGGTTAAACTGGAACGCATTGATTCTGCAACCATTTGTAATCCTAAACAGAAACTGACCCTTGCAGTGAAGTGGACAGACGTGACGAATCATCCTGACCCACCTTCTCCTGCAGTCTGGCCTGCAGCTCGCTGAGCTCCTTGTTGCTCTTGTCTTTCTCCTGTTGGACCGTAGACTGCTGCAGTTGCGCACTCTGGCGGACGGACGAAAGCTCAGCCTCCTTCTCGCTCACTGAGCGCATCAGGCGCTCCTTCTCTGCCTGCAGAGCGGCCATGGTGCTGTTGACTTGAACAGAAGTCTACGTGAGAGAAAGAGAGAAAAAGCAGTGGCAGCAAAAGTAGACTATTTATGAAGTACATGTATTTGCGTGGACAAAGAGACTGGTATAAGTCGAAGTACTGATTCAACAGCATCTAAACAAGTACAAAAATCAATTCTCGTTATGGTCAATATGTGCGAAAATTGAATAACTGAGACCAGCCAAAATTAGAAAGCTGGTCCTCAGATGAAAAAAATGAATGACAAAACTACTCCTCAAAGGAAAACAAAAATCATTGTGACATTTCATATAACGGTGTATGAGTGAGCTTAATGGCAGTGTTATCTAGAATTGTAATGGTTTGCATGCTAAATCACATTCCTAAAGCTATTTAGCAAAGACTGATTTTGCTGTTTTTTTTTTTTTTCCTGTATTCTGTAGTTTATACCATTCACACAGTACCAAAATATGCAGTTTAGGGATAGAAGTACAGCAGTCATAAATGAGAATAAAATGCATGTTAGTGGTAAAAGATTTTTTTTTTGCGCTGATTATTCAAGAAGTTGAAATATCAAGAGGGTTAACAATTATAAAAAGATTCAATAGCAACAGCACAAGAGTGATCCAATCAGAGCAAAGTTTACTGACTTTACCATATGAATGAGTCATCCATCTATCAACTGTCAGTTCAGGGTGCAATGTGTTTTTTGCCCAAAGTTAGCTGGGATAGGCTGTAGCACTCCCATGACCCTCGTGAGCATAAGTGGCATGTAAAATGGATTGGAACTGCTAGGTATAAAAAGTAGGACATCTTGAAAAAAAGATTTTCTGGGCATTTTCAAACTATCTTTCAACTCTGATAAAAGGACATGATTATTATTTATTTTTTAAAATCAGATAGCATGGGACCTTTAAAATTTTAAACATTCAGATGAGGTTCATCAATGGTACTAGCTAGTATGCTAGGTTGTGTAATACACTGTAATACACAAACTGATGGCTTACTTTATTTGACAAAGTAAGGAGTAAAACATACAGAACTTTTTCAAATGAAGGGAACAAGAGTTACAAGTCATTGAGATATACTCAAGTACAGATACCTAAAAATGTACTTGAGGACAGTAACTAACTGGTACTTGGTTAGTTCCCCTCACTCAGAAACAGTGGGTGGGATCGTCAGATGGAATGGGAGAAAGGACATTGCGGTGACAACTCACCAGCTCACTGCTCTGCAGGTTGGCCTTGATACGTGTGATTTCTGCCATCTTCTCTGACAGCTCTCTCCTGAGTTTCTCCATCTCAAACTTCTGCTCCTCCATCTACAACAAAACATTCCATTCTAAAAGTTAAAAAAAAGGATGCTACCAATAGATGCCACATTGACAAAACACCAACCTTCATGTCTGCTTCCTGCCTTATCCGATCCACCTCAAATGAAAGCTGCTGTTTGGTCCTCTCCACCTCCTCCTGAGTCTGCTGGGTGGCAGACAGCATCTTCACAGTGTCTGCGCTCTGTCAGAAAAGGAGCGTGCTTAACGTTTGTAACACACAGCATCTGCCCAATAAAAATACTTCATCTCCACTTCATAATCATTTTGAATCTAGCATGAACATTTTGTGGCTTACAGTGCATGTCCTGTAAATGTGAGAAACCAAACAACACATTTTGTACATTTGTAATGTTAAATAGTTTTGTAATGTCATCTCCATTCACTGTAACATAAGTCATTCACAATGTATTTTTGCATTACACAGAAACGCTCACATTCAGACAAGCAAAAATTGTAATGCATTTCTTTTTCTTGATGAATCTATAATAGTTACATCGATCCATATACTTTATTCCTCACTATTTTGACACTGACTGGCCTTGGCAGAGGGCTGCACCCTGCATTGATTTTGGTAGCAAAAGACAAGACTTTTTATAAGACCACTTTGTTCCAATTTAAGATCTCAATGAGGAAATACTTGCTTGACCATGATATGGCCTCAATATTTTTTGCTTTTTAAGATATTGTGAAACCAGATTTTTGATACTCTGTGACCCAAATGAGTCAGACAAGTGGGATAGATTATGAATGGATTATTATTATTTTTTTTTAATCAATTTATCATCTAGATTCCCTAACAATCAAATTGTTTGTGGTGCCGCTTGTTACAGTTACTCTAAAATGAATTTCTTTTTGAAAAAGCTCATGGAAAAATATTTGTGAAATTCATCTTTGTAAAACAGATCTTTGAATCTTTGCAGATTTTAGGATTGGGTATGTTTTTTTGTAGTAATTTAGGCCTATATTTCAGAAAAATGAAATTTAAGGATTACGGGAGTACATTACCCTATTCCAGCTCGGTTAAACCCCCCCACCCCCCCACCCCAAAAGATAAGGGTTTAACTCTGAAGATTTTTGCTGTGATGAGTCTACCTTGCGAAGTAGCTCAGCATGACTGGCCACGAGTTCTGTGTGCTTCTCTTTCATCTTATTGTAGCGCTGCTCAGTGGCCTGGGCTCTTTCTGCACAAAAACATACAAGACAGAATAGAAGTCCTCCCTAAATAGATGCCCACAGAAAATTTGGGATATGGGGGTGCCATGGCACAGATGGTAGAATGCTCATCAATCAAACCAAAGGTTGTGGGTTCGATTCTTGGCCCCTACGACCAAGTCCAAATACCCTTGAGCAAGATACAGAACTCCAATCTACTCCTGATGCTGTGTAATCAGGACATGAATGAGGAGACAGTGTTTTACCTCAAGTAGAAAAGCGCTACACGAGCGAAAGCCTATATGGAATATTCAGTTTTTGGTTGAAATTTCAAAATGAAGGATACCTGTGAATATTAAATTTTACCTGGAAGCTAGATATAATACATTTTTGGCAGATGTGGAATTTGTTCACAGTACAGGACGTCTTACGTTCTGTCTCCATGAAGGTACTCTGCAGACTTTCGTGCTCCGTGTTGCGGCGGCGCGCAACCTCCAGCGCAATACGGAGCTGCTCGTTTTCTACCAGCGCACGTTGCTTTTGGACCCGCTGCTCCTCCAATTCCGCCTCCAGACTGTTGATCTGAGACTTGAGCTGTGTTATGTAGCGCTGGGCCTTGACGTGGGCAGACAAACATCCCTTTTTTACAATTTAACACCAGCATTCCGTGCAGTATGTTGCACTAGACTGCAAGATCCCCTTTGAAAAACACGTGTCAGTGTAACAAAGAGCTCTATTTTCATTCATTTTTAAAATTTGTTAGTTGCTGTATATTGTTTGACGTGGGGACGGCTGGTTAAAACAACGAGGAGGAGGAAACATGACACACAAGCTTGGCACATTCTGCATATGGGGAAGAGATATTTTACATCCGCCCAAGAGGTGTCCAAACAAATAAAACAGTGGTGTAAGTCACTAAGGCACTCCTCACCTCAGCTTTCACCTTCTCCAGCTCAGCTCGCAACATCTCCAGGTCTCGCTTGAGACTCTCAATCTGGACATCCCTGTTACATAACAACCACACAAAAATTTGTCACGAGAACTTTAAGTAGATAGCCATAAACATGAAAGTTTCTTATGGCGTCAATAAAACTGAATACCATAAATACCAGACAAGCACACAAAATTCTAAAAAGCTTTTGCTGAGATTCACATAGAGTAAGCAATATAATTTAAGTAATATTTTCTCATTAAAAATGGCATTTCTGCTAAATATGACATTCCAGCACAATATTTCACAATTTTCTTGAAATGTTTATTTTAAAAGGTTTAAATGTGTTTTTTCCATGTGAAATCTATTCTAATCTAATCTAATATTTTTTATAAAAACTTTCTTATACAAGAAACCTTTGTAATTTCCTTAATTTTAATCCATGGCTTTTGATTTCAATTAATGAAATTTAATCAAAGAAGGTGCAGTGGATTCATTCTTTTGTATGCATGTCAGTTTTATTTAATTTTGTATTTTATTCTTGTTTGTGTGTTTTTTTTGTAAACAATTGAGACCGCAACATGGGCTGAATATGCTCTTTCAATTTCTCCTCATTTTGTAACAAGTGCTTCCCAAACGAATGGTGTTGTGGGAAATTCCGCACATAATTGATTTACCCCAAATAAAATATATCTGTTCATGTATCAATGCTAGCGACATTTAATAACCAGTCCAACAATTAAATGCTCTTCCACTAGATGGATATTAACCTATGGATTCACTTTTTGTGACATTTGTTTGGTGGTTTGCAGTGAGATTTGTCAAATTCAGTATGTGACTTTGTTCACTAATAGTTGGGAAACTGTGCTTTCATTTTCTTGTGTATTAGAATGCAATGGGAGGAAAAATATCATGTGGTTAAATGATGATATTCCCTTACTGTAATTGGATCATCCTACACATTACAGAAAACAATCAGGACTCTATTACCTGTCATCAAAGCCTCCATTGGGCGGTCCAAAGGTCTGATCAAAGATGTCAGGCTGCGCCTGAGTGCTGGCTGTGTCACTAACGTCGATGAGCGGCTCAGGGTCGTCGTCATCATCCTCGCCATCATCTTCGTCGGGGATGACCACCACCAGCTTGACATGCTTGGCCAGGGAGGCCGCATGCAAAAAGTTGGGCGGCGTCTGGTGATGGGAGGAGAGAAAGCCATTATCAACTTGCACTGTCCATTTATCAGAGGCGGTAATACAACTCACTAATTAAATACAGTACATTAAATACATTAAAATGTGCTCATTGGCATTTTTAGACATCCTAGTTTGATGATTAGCGGAATTACAAGAAACATGAGCTGTCCCTTATTTATGTAAGTAACCAGTGACAAAGTCTTACATCAGGCAGTCTGGGGATCTGGATGAGCCTCTTGAAGTACATCATCTCTCTGGCTCTGTTGAAGAAGGACTTGAGGCTGTGTGCCACAAAAGTAGAAAAGGACGTAACCATCATGATTCATGTTTTATCTTATAAGGCGTATTCCGAATGAGTTTACAACGCATTAATAGAAAACCAAAAAAAGTCAGTGCATCAGTCATTGGGCAGAGATAAGTTTAACGTTAGTGGGGAACGTTTGGAAAGGTTTTTGTTTGATTAGTTATACAGAAAATTATTCTTTGAGCTGATAGACAAAGTAGAATGCAGACATTTTACAATCAATCTGTGAATAATTAATTTACCCGTTAACTTTCTGTGTTTCTTTGTGGTGGTGCACCTAGAGATTTTTCTTCAGTAATGTGTTCAAGAAACTGTCTACTATGGAATTTTGATGATTGTTTTTTTTTACATAAAGAATAAATCTAAATAAAATAAACAATGCAGGCTACCTAACTTTGCTTACTGAGTTCTATAGATGACTCAAATCAGATGGTCTTTCACAATGTCATACATGAGGAATAGTCACATTACTATGGGACGAGGAGGATGGGCGTTGGGGTTGACCGGGTTGGGCTGGCTTATGTTGTACACTTTCTTTTATTGGATATGGTGACTTGACACCACTTGTTGCTGAGGATATGGCTGAACCTCCAGTGTGTACCTCTGGAATTGGTCCCGGAACCGATCCCGATGTCCTTGTAAAGTGTCAGCGGGGAGACCTGAAACCCACAAAACGTTCATTCGTGTATAACATTTAACACTGAAATACAGAATCTGTCGTTTTGCGTGTCTTTACATGCGTGCAGCTTGAACAGCAGCTTGACCATAAAGTGGTAGAGTTGACTACAGTCCTGGATAACCTGGATGAGCGGGGACAGGCGACACTGGCCAGACGTCAGCGTGGAGATGGCGATGGATGAGTTGAGCTGTCGCAACACTGAGGGGGATCACAGAACATTGAGACACTTAAAAGTACTGTAAATCAAGTTCAGTGCTCTAAGCGATAGTTCTATGTACAATAATCCCAAATTACAATGTCATCTTTAAAAAGATGTAATAAAAAAAAAAAAACAAAAAACACAAATCTGTCATTGGTGTTTGTCATTTTTAATTAGAAAGGGGGGAAAAGATTGTAATGTAACCATGAACCATTGGACATGGTATCCTTTTGATGAAATTTTCAAACTAATGTAATAGTGTCCTAATTTTTTTTTTTTTAGAAAGACTCCACCATTAACAGAATTTAGAGTTTATGAGGTTTTTTTTTTTTTTTTTTTTTAAAGTTCAGTGAGACCCCTCTAATGTGCACTGCTTATAGTAAAAATATGCCTGTGAACAGAGAGGAGCTAGTTTATAAAACCAGAGTCAGGAATGCCAATTTTGCCATTTCATTGAAAATAATAGATGGATAGATTAATTCAAGAGCAACACAAAAATGTACAAAGGCTCATGTGTTTAGGGCAAAAAATAAATGCAAAACTTGATTTAAATGTCATTGTCATGTATTTTTATGTAATAAGCAAGAGGGAAACTGTAAAATCCAAAATCTGATTTTGCTGAAAAAAAAAAATTATGTATATCTTAAGGCCATATTGGATTGAAATTATAAATTTAATTGAATGTGGGTTCAACCACCGGTTACAGCAATGGTCGCTTTAACCAGGATTTTTCTTCAACATGATGGACTTTCATAGATTCCCTAAAAGAAACTAAAGTAACACTTCACATTTCTAGTCCTCTCTTGTTAATTCCAGCAAAATACCCATGGAAAGTCGTTAGTTGTGACAGGATCTTGGGCGTCTTCCATTCCATTACAACTGGAAAGAAGGAAATTAATTTAATGTCCTCTAATTGGATGGCATTTCCTCATCAGAGGCAGCTAATTTAGGGCAATACAAAAGGAAACGAGTTCAAAGGAGGCCAAATGTCAGAAACTCCCCTTTTCATCAAATGTGGTTGGAAAAAAAACAGCATTACAAGAGCTTTAGTGTATAATATTTCCTTTTAAGTTTGGTAGGTGAATAGATAAGATTACTGCTAGACTCATGAAGTGCAGGTTGGGTTTCTCGTGTTTGGAGGAGCAGGGTTTTTACCTGTCTCAGCCAACTTCAATTCGACATCCATGTAATCGAACACCTCCACTGTGAGCTGAAAGCTGCCGGGGAGAATTTGACAGCCTCATTAAGAGAGAGAGAACAAACACGGAGGATGTCAAGTGAATCAAGCAAACTAAACTGAGATAAAGGCCGCACGTTTAGAATGTCAGACTAAACTGACTCACACGTTGTTGATGTCCGTCCCCGCCGTGCGCTCCAGCACCTCATCTGTGGCCTCCAAGTTGGTGGGGATTTCACCATGCTAAGAAAAATGGGGAGACGTTTTCAAATTCAACGTCTCACCAGAGATATCACGTGAGTCACAATATCCCTTCACCTTGTTGTGAAATTTCATTTTGGTGCAAAGCAACTTGGAATAGAGAGCCACCAGCTGTCCGTATCGGTCATGTAGGTTGCCCTAGAAAGAACAGCAACATTTGAATTACAGTTAACTTACATTTATCAAAGGAACTATAGAGCCACCAGCAATAGGTGAAAATCCACTATCGAAAGCATTGACGTATGACAACAGAATTTCACAAAGACTTTTAAAGTATTGTATTCCCTTGTGCCTGTTCTCACTTTGTTATTGTCAAGAAACGGGAGACTATCGGATAACATCACTGAGGAAACAAAAAGACACTCTACCCTGCACAGTCCTCCAAAAGGGGTCAAAGCGAGAATTAAACACTATATATTTAGACACCAAAATCCTCAACCAAACATGTCATTTAGTTTAACTAAGCTAATTACTATTTGACATAGTTAGGCTTGTGGAAATTAGCATACATGCTGTGGTGATAATATAAATCTAACAATTGCTTCGAAAGTTAAATAGACCGAGCAGCAACCCATACAAAAATACTCATGGGTATATATTCTCTATGCTCTGTGGGAAAAGTGATTATTGCTGCAGTTTAGTCGTGAACTAAAACAAACCTATTCTGGACTGTCTATTCACTTGAACACTTCCCATACAGTTTGCCATTGTTTTTAACTGATGTTTTATGTTCTATTTATTGTATTAATTGATTTCTTTTAACCATGTTCATATGGTCACCTTGGCTGCCCTGAAAAGGTGCACATAGATAGAATATTGTCTGTTTTAATAATTATTAACTATTTACTCTTCCCATCCCACCGAAAATTCCATTGAACAAAGAGTATTTGCATAAACTGTATTTTTGCTTGGTGAAAGCGCAATTGTCAAGTTCGCAGTAAACAAGCCCCACATTCAACGTTACTCCTAATAAACAGAGATGGTCCGCAGGTCTATTGCCATGTTAGTAAGGTACAGTCATGTTTATCTCACTGAATTGCACAGTTGATTTCAACGGCTCTTGGGTACCATGATGCAAAGTAGCAGAGGTCTGTATTACCACAAATGAGTGATTGCCTTGGGTTTTACTATGAAATGCTGTGACACTCACCCAATTTTCTGTCTTTTTTCCCTCATCAATTCAGTGCTGCATCTCGCAAGTGTTATGTTCCCACTCCTTTAAAAGCTTCACTTCCACTTCCTACTTCCCACAGATTGGTGATGTAAGCACCCTATTGTGTCACATTCTATACGCCCCTGCATGCGTCCATCTCCGTTGTAGAACCGTCACAGTTTTGCTGTTAATATTTTTTGAGGCGCAAAATGCAAACCCTCAACTGGTTGCCAGCTAATCACAGAACAGATATAAACAACGATTTACACTCACTTTCACACCTACGGGCAATATTAAGTCTTTAAAAGAAAAAAACTACTATGTTTTTAGTGAGGAATCCCTTGTCTCTGTAAGGCATTATAGATTTTTCTTGTGGATGAATGGTTCTACTGTATACTGTACAAATAAACTTTCCAGTCCACAGACTTACCCAAAGCTGCCCAAGTTCCACAATAGAGCTGAAATGTCTCATACAGTCTTGTAACACCTGTGGTGAAAGCCCATATATAGTTAAATACTTACTTTGTTTATTTTTTAAACGATCAGTGGCAACAAGGGCCTTACATTGCGGTGTCCATCGCGCAGCACTTTGTGCAGCACGTGGCAGAACTTCCAGCTGAGGACGGAGCTGCTGGCCAGGGGGAAGCCCAGGGCATAGGACCAGAAAGTGTATGCCCCCTTCTCCCGATGAGTGCCCAGGATGATGCCTGATGGGTTCTCTGTTAAGCACGCTCAAATAATCACCAAAAACATTCAGCTAGAGAGGGAACTGATGGCTTCTCTCTTAATTGCCTTGTGAACTGTTTTGATACACTTTACTAATTATCTCTTACCTGCAGCATACACCACTAGTTGAGAGGAAGGAATCTAATGTTATCAAACATTAAGATTTGGCTGTCTATCAAAAGGATACGTCGTGCATGCTTCTCCTTCACAGGTGTTTCAGTGGAGTTGATGGCTTTGCTAATGCTGCTCAGCTGAAAAGAGAGGAAAAAAAAGATCAGTCAATTGCACAAAAATGAGTTACATTTCGATTAAGGCTATGCATGGAAACTGGCGTTTTCTATTGAAAGATTGTGGGTTGTGTACTGGAAAAACTTCAGCACATCATTCGACCTATTTTGGAACCACTAAAAGGTTAAGATCACCAAAATGATTTGGTTGGGAATTGGTCCACCTGCCCAAAAAAGAAAAAAAAAGAAAAATTTAATCGTTTAAAAACATGAAAAAAAGAATTTGGGAAGAAAAAAGAGAAGTGAAAAAAATGTACAAATAGTTCCATCTACCATTAGCTTGCCCGGGTCGTGGTTGACTAAAGTTAAATTAGCGGAAGGAAAACTGTGAAGGATTCAAGAAAATAAATCTTCGTCATAGCTCGTAGTAACGATTAGTTCGATCCAACCCTGTGTAACAGTCTCATACTACTACATACGAGCTTATCAATTAGTCTGAACTGTATGGCGAAGCGCTGCCTCCCCACATAAAAATGAAGGTGGTAACAGTTAACTTTTTGCATAAATTCCCCACTATGAAATAGGAGCTGAGCTCATTCACAAATACTTGTCACCAGTGGATAAATTGTAGGCCAAGAATAATTACTCCTCAACCCAAACATAACTGAATCAATATGCATGAGAAGAGAGAGAAACAAGGGAGTGACATCAACCACAAAAACAGTGCAAAAGATTTCACAGAACAAAGCTATTTGTGATGTAGTCTAGGTATCATATGAAATCAATATGGATATAAAATATGAAACATTTCAAACATCAAGGTGCATCTTATAAGACTTGAAATTTTATTCAGTAGAGTAACGAGTATAAAGTGGAGACAGAAATGAGAGAACCCAAATGAGCCTGTCCCAGATAGTTAAGACTATTTTAATATTACTATTTAATTTAAAAGTTATGCTTTTATTCAACCATTTTTTGTCAGGTACAAGACCAAAATTTAATCTATGAGACTTTAATATTTTGGAGCAATTATTAGCCTCGATATACCTCAAACTAATTGAATGGTTCAATATATCTTGAAGTAGAAGAAAACAGTCTTGGAGAACTGTCAATCGAAAAACTTCAGTATGTAAGTTGCAGTAGCGTGATAGAGCAATTTGCCACACTCCAGACCAATTATCATTGATTGATGCTTCCACCCAACAAGTACAGTAGTTGTCATACTTAAACAAGAGGGCCTCGTCAACGCTGAAGCATTACAGGGCTCGGACTAAAAATGAAGACAACGGGGGAGAAACTTCCTTTGTTGATAATTAATCCTTTTTTATATTATTTACCCAATTC